>NC_062223.1:82784054-83393054 GCF_902686445.1 Sciurus carolinensis | reverse complement strand
TCTACCATTTCTTTGTCTATAGGGAATGAATAAAGGATCTTCTATCTTCTATGCCACCATACCAATGTGCTTTAATATTGTCTTACCTCCATCTAGAACAAGTGTTTACTCTATTAAATCATTTCCTGTCTTGCAAGTTGAAGATCAGCTGATATTTCTTCTGAAAATCACTTACTTCCTAAAGACCCTTTTAGCAGGGTCAGGTTTCTCAGGATATCAATGGATATATTTGTGTATTGTATTTACTATGTGTGTGCATGTGTGTGTTTGTATTTTTTTCCAGTATTCAGGACTCAACCCAGGGGTACTTTATCACTAAGCTTCATCCCCAGCACCCACCCCCCCTTTTTTTTTTTTTGGTAGTGTGGAGGTATTGAACCCAGAGCCTCGTGCTTGCAAGGCAAGCACTCTACCAACTGAGTTATATCCCCAGCCCATCCCCAGCCCTTTTTATTTTTTATTTTGAGACAGGGTCTCACTAAGTTGCTGAGTTGGCCCAGGACTTGCAAATCCGCCTATCTCAGCCTCTCGAGTAGCTGGAATTATAGGTACGAACCACTGTACCTGGCTGTGCTTATTTTTACACCATTTTTTTGTTTTCTCTTACATTTTAAATCCTTCAAAGACAGAGATTCTTTCATATCAAAATTTTCAGGGTTAAATATTATATCAGACATGAAAATAAGATATGCAATGAATACTTTTCAAAATGTTTGATTTATATCTGTTTCCTAATTCTAATATTTGATCATATAAGATATTACATTTTAATTAAGTATTTCCGATTTTTGTTAATTGGGCAAATATTCTCCCTCTTCTGAGTTCCCTCATCATTTCTTTCATAGAATTTATAATTTTATGTCCTGCCATATTTCAATTTATAGAAGTATTTATTCTCCCAGACTAATTTATGAAATGTTTTAATAAGAAGAACTGTGTTTAGTTCATCTCTGTACTCTCTTATGAATCTAATACTGGCACAGAATTTGGATCCTGGCAGACAGTCGATAGATATTGAATGAATGAACAATTAGCTCAGGCTTAACATTTTAAAAAAATATTCATTATATTGGAATATTGGCAATTACTTAATCTGAACCCAACTTGGAGATGAAGTTCTTACATATATCATCACAGAAAAGCATCTTATTGAGTCCCCAGTGCTGGAGGTGCTGGTGGAGTTGATATGATGAGCTGGTATGATCAGATATGCTGGCATAGCACTTTATGGTTTTTTAAAACCATTTAACTTGACTCTAACTAAAGCCCTTCAAAGCAATGTGATGAATTTCTCTCCTCCACCCTTGTATTAACTTGGTTTCTTTAGTAAATCCGTATCGACTAACTCCCTTTTTCTAGGTAATGTAAGAGATATGTGTGACACAGGAATAGAAGGCTAGAAAGTATTCTGTGAGATATAATTTTATTACTTTTTTTTTTTCCTCCCATCTGGTACTGAGGATTGAATTCAGGATCTTGTAGTTGCTGAGCTACATTCCCAGCCCTATAATCACATTTTAATGATTAAAACCTTGTGTCTCGGAGAAATCATTTTAGTAACCCTGGGTCACAAAGTAAGTACCTGAAGAAAATTCAGCACAAGAATTTTCTATCAATTAGAACATGAAATTACAAAATGATGGGGACCTGTCATAGTACAATGGTTACTGTGCTCATCTCAAGTGCAGGATGTCACTGGTTCAAATCTAGCCTGCAAGATATCTTCTTCCGGGTGCAGTGGCTCCAGCCTCAGCAGCAGCCAGATGCTAAACAACCCAGTGAGATCCTGTCTCTAAATAAAATACAAATATAGGGCTGGGGATAGCTCAGTGGTTCAGTGCCCTGAGTAGTTCAACCCCCAGTACCAAAAAAAAAAAAAAAAAAAAAATAGAGAGAGAGAGGATTCTTATACTGAATTAAATTATATTCTTTCCCAAATAATTCTTTCACCTATCTACAGGCAGATAAAAAGTAAATAAAATCCTTATTATAATTGTGAACACTTTCCAGTGAAAATTAGGATTATTCTAATAAAAAATGAGGGAATTTATTGACTGAGTTTTGTTGGCACTCTTGAGTAGCTCGAATTACAGGTAATAGACAATTTCAGAAATATATAATGAAAGTTAGTGTCAGGGAGTAGCTCCGTGATAGGGAGCTTGCCTAGCATGTGCAAGGCTCTGGGTGCAATCCCCAATATTGCAAAAAAAAAAAAAAGTATTCAAGTGGAGATTTTTTTTTTTTATGTTTAAAGAACAGTCTTAGACTCATCATTAAGGAGTTTCAGAAAATAATAGCTTTTGAATCTCAAAACTTACATTATTAATTAGTTCTTGTACAAACAATGCTTTATATATATATATATATATAATTCTTTTACTTATTCTTATGTGATTTTTTGAAGATTCAAATACAATATAGCCATTTATATTATATCACAGTTATATATTATGTAATATACAATGCAAATTTTCCCTCAGCGTTCTGTCATTCTTGCTTCTCTGTAAAAAAACAAAAACAAAAACCCTAAAATTTTATATAGACTTCCCTGGTTATGAAGGAGTGGCAGGAAAAAGCTCAAGCTTGGGTGAAAATATGCTGTATAGAATTGAGAAATAGAATAAAGCATATGTGGATAATTGGGCAATAGTTATACCAGACATGGTGAACATCTGTCTGAAGCACAGATGTTAACTGCTATTTGGAGAAGACAACATATTAATTCATAGCAATTATTTCAAATGGTTGGAAGACTTCAGGTTGACAAGACACATTTGTTTTCTTTTACCTTTTTATTTTTTTTATGCCAGCAAGTATTCCATGAAAATATGCAGGCTATTCACGGTGGGAACATGGCAGCTTCATCATTTAGAACTCTCTCTGTGACTCTGACATGTTGGCGATATGATAGATGGAGAGCAGCCAGTCTGTCCCAGCCTGACTTGGCTAGTCCTGAAGGGCTGCGTATGAAAGTGAACAGTACCAAATATGCAGGAGAAGCTGGAAAATAATAACATACTCTATCATTTTACTGCATTCATTTTTGCCTTACATAGATTAATACATTTTATTCTCACAACACCTTAATGAGTTAATTATTATTATTATTATCCCTACTTTACAAACGAGGAAACTGAAGCATAGAGAGGTAAATGAAACAGATGGTATCTGGTGGACCTTGGATCAGTACAGGCAGCCTGGCTTCTGGAAACTCTGCTCTTAACCACTAAGCTATACCGTGTAAGTGTGAATATGTGCATACAAATAGTTTATGTACTTTTGAAAACACCCATGACTCTTGTGTGCATAAATCATATATATTTGTGATGTATCCTCTTTTACATTATCCTCTTATTATTTTTTCTAAAATGTGGCATCAAAATTTGATGAAAATAAATAATAATTTATTCATTTACTCAGAAATTCATAAATGGATGGAATTGGAGAACATCATGCTAAGCGAAATAAGCCAATCCCAAAAAACCAAAGACCCAATGTTTTCCCTGATAAGTGGATGATGATATATAATAGGGATGGGGGGTTGGGGAGTGAGAGAAGAATGGAGAAACTTTAGATTACATAGAGGGAAAGGAGAGAGGTAGTATGAAAAATGGTGGAATAAGACAGACATCATTACCCTGTGTACATGTATGATTACACGAATGGTATGAATCTACATCACGTACAACCATAGAAACAATTGTGTACAATGAATCAAAATGCAGTCTGTAAAAATAAAAAAAAAGAAATTTGTGCATGGTTTAAATAATATAAGAGCTATATTCTTGGTCAATGAATGCATCAGTAAATGAATGAAAGAATCAAACAACAGATGCCAGAATGTAAGAATAAAACACTATGTCATAAAAGAGTAAATATATGAATTAATTCATATGTTCAAAAAATGTTTATATCAACTTCAGGTCAGGTTCTGAGTGGAAAGAGAAAGGACAGCTCCCTGAACTCATGACTCTCACATCAATTTTAAAATATTTAATATTGAAATATTTAATGAATATTAAGCACTACATAAAAGGGCAGGAGAGTATTACAGAGAAAAACTAAGGTCCAAAGGAGAGACCAATGAATTTAAAGCAGTGTCCAACTCTACCTACAAATTAGAATCAACTAAAAACCTTTTTAATACAATGTATTTTCAGTTTCCCACTCTAGATAAAATGAATACAGATCTTGGAGCTGAATCCCAGGCATGTGCAATTGCCCAGGATAATTCTAATATGAAGACATATTTGAGAACTACTGGTCAGACCTAAGGAGATCTCTGGATAGCTTTTGTAGAGGAGAAAAAATTGTAGCTGAATGTTTACTGATTAATTCTTTGCCAGGCTCAAACAATTTGGGGATGGTGGGTGACTATGGGAACAGGACCCTGGGGGTAGACAGAAAGAGTGAGGTAGGAGGAGGAAGGGAATTGCCAGGTACAAAACCATTCCTTGGCTGAAGAGTTTTAAAGCTGCTTGCTTTCTGCTTCTGAAGCCCTCTGAGCCCGTTTTGTTTTGTGCTATCTGCCTTTCCTTCCTTGCAAGACAGGAATTAAAATACTCAGACAAGTTCAAGATGTTCTGGACTTATTTAAGATAATGGCCTGTATCGATTGTGGTTCTCTCCCTGCAGGCCTCTTAGGACATTGCAGCTTCAACTTTGACATCAGCCTCATACTTCCCTAAATAGCTTCTAAATGGATTTTAAAATGTTCCACCTAAATTACTTAAAGGCTTTCCTCAGTCACCCCATCAATTTCTAGAGAATGAGCTCTTGCCAGCTATCAAGATGTCGCAGCACTTCAAAAGCCAAGTGAAAGTACAGCCCTTGCCCTAAGGCATTTACCTCCGTGAAGTGGGTGTGACTAGGTACTTAAAAATACATAAAATGCTATGATTTGGAATTGGATCTAGAAATGCTGACTCTCTCCCTGACTTGAGAGCTGTTAACTACTTTACTGAGCATTTCATATACTTTCAATCCGACACTGTGGTGGTTATAACATTTTATGTGGCTCCGAATAAGAGTCTATATTACTCTGAAAATCAACTGAAGAGGGTCGCCAGACATTGTGGTTATTGTCTTAGTCGAATAATAACAACACTAGCAAATGCTTCTAATAACTAGTACTGTTGAGCACTTACTATGTGCTAGGTAATATTCTTAACAACGTTTTATGTGTTGATTTATGAATGCTTTCAACAATACTATGAGAGAGGCAATTTATAATGTTCAACTTATATCAGAGGAATTCATATTCCAAAGAGATTATGTAACTCATCCAAGGGCTCCAGGCTTTTAAGGGAAAGACTAGAAATACAGATCCAACAATGTGGTTGCAGTGCCTATATGCATAATAAAAAACAGACATGACTTGCATCTGAGTCTTCACACCCTTAACATTTTGACACTAAATAAAGTATTTTGTAAACTTGTAGCAGAGTTCCTGATACATAGTAAATATTTAATACATAGTAATATTAATTTAAACATAGTAATATTTAATATTGAGTATTGTTAAATAATGCCTCCATATTTTAAAAAGGGGAGATGAGCATAACTTTCTATTTTACTAATCATGTTTTAGAGTTCTACAACCATTATTTCATCATTATTTCCCCCAAAACTCTGAACTGCACCTAAAAGTAGACTCATCTCATAGATATAAACATGGAGCTATGAAATTAAATAATTAGTCTAAGGTGACACAACAAAGAAATGGTATAACTGAAACAAGAATCAAGATTAACTTGAGGGTTTTTTTCTGAGAAATGGTCCTCCTTCTGACAAGGGAGCAGTGAGGCCCCTCATTTAGACTGGCACAGTTCAAAGGATAACACTACGTCTCAGCAGGACTTCTGGCTGTAGAGCTCACATCTTTCTGTTTCCAACATGGAGCATAAAGGGTTCATAGACTACTGGACTAATAGAATCAATTGAGATAATAATGTTAAAATTAATTATACTTCTCAATATTCACCAATGGTTACAAAAAAGAGTTGTATATGAATACAGATTTGACCCTAGGCAATTTGAAAATACAGCATTACCCATCCGCCCCCACCAATAAATAAATAAATAAATAAATAAATAAGGTAATGTTGTTGATTCCCAGCACAGATATCTCAACTCCATTAAATAGATTTAAGACAGTGATGTCCCTAGGCACAGTGGCGTGTGGCTGTAATCCCAGTAGTTTGAGAGGTTGAGGCAGGAAGATTGTGAGTTCAAAATCAGTCTCAGCAACTAAGCAAGGCCCTAAGCAACTCAAAGATACCCTATCTGTAAATAATATATAAAAAAGGGAGGGGATGTGGCTCAGTGGTTGAGCACCCCTGGGTTCAATCCCTGGCACCAAAAATAAAAAATAAAAATAAAATAAAGGAAACAATGTTAAAGGAAAGTGCAGGGGCGCTTTACTACTGACCTATATCCCCAGGGGTTTTCATGTTTCATTTCTGAGACAGGGTCTCAATTAAGTTGCTTATAGTCTCTGGAAATTTCCAAAGCAATCCTCCTGCCTCAGCCTCTGAGGTCGCTGAGGTTAGAGGCCTATAGTACTGTTCTGGCTAACTTCTGTTTTTTATAACCACAACCAGACTCCTCCATTCTAAGTGCTTTATTTCATACCTCATTAAATCTCTCCTGCAATTCTATTTCTGCATTTTGCAAATAAAGTAACTGAGGTATTGAGAGGTTAAGTTATGCCCACTCAGATAATGCTAGATATGGGATCTCATCCTATAGTCATGTTTTATCCACAGTTTTCCATAACCTACAAGGGTATAAGAAATTTCAAAGAAGTCTTGCAATTTGAAAAGAAAACTCATTTTCTCTCTCCCTTTCATTCTTTTCTTCTCTCTCTTTGTTTCCCTTGTAGCTCTTTCCCTTTTTCTTTCTGAACACTATTTATGAGCTCAATAGTAACTATCCTAATAACAAAGCTGTTTACATATAACACTGATATTTACATATTATATATCATATGTAAACAGTGTTGTAATATTTAGATTATTATTGCTCTGACTTTCCCAGACATGAGTGACGCATATGTACATATGACACACATGACATATGTAAGCCAAGTTATAGTATATCCATGGTTCCTATCTTTCTTTTCTGATAGGTTCTCCAATTGCAGGTAACTGGATGGGACCTAATTTATAAAGATAGTTTGAATTCCCTTTGATTTATTTTCTTATTTATTTTGGTTGTATTTTCAAGCATGGGTCCTTGGTAAAGCATGTCTAGCAATCTGCTTCAGAATCATGGCATGCCAGGGTTTTATGATGCTTTCAGAACTAAACCTCTTTAGTTGTTAGACTTGGCAAGTTTGTTCTTCTGGTGGCTTGCTGGATTTTGATTTGGTTTGCTATTTGTGTGGACTAGATTCTTTTCTTCTGATTTTAATACATTTCCCAGTCCTATTTCTGGGATATTCTGGTCAATAAGTCAGGGCGAGTCCAAGAAGTTTGTATTTGCAGAAATATCCATTGGTTGTTTTGATGCACAGTTAGGTTTGAGAACCAATTCCAGACTCAGGTTAATATTCTTTATTACAAAATGCCACACATGGCTCCCTTCAAATCCCCTCTACCCACCCCTCCACCATGTACTTAGCATTGTCTTCTTCCATCACAGCACAAAGGATAAGAACGAGAGTTTTCAATGTTCAGAAACTTCATTTCATACTTGCTCTTATAAAAGATGAGAGCAGTTATACAAAAACAGCTCGTTCATTTTTAAAGTGTCAGGCCTTTGCTCTCTCAGGATCCTTTATTGCAGGAGAACTTTCATAGTTCTTCTAGTTCCCCTAATAATAATGCTAAAAATAAAATAAAATAAAAAGTCCCTTTATGCCTCTAGTCCATTGCCAACTTTAATTCAAAGCAGAATTAATTCAGGCCTAAGGCTCCTGGGAAAGACAACAGATGTCCAGACTTCTTTTCTTCTACATTTGATTTTCTCATGTTACATCAAGACTTGCTAAATCTATTTAGTCCAGATTCAAGCCTCAGGCATCTCTAAATGTGTTGGCTTAATACTTTGTCATCTTTTTCTTTGCATTCTTCATCAAGGATAAATAGTTTTATATTAAGAAACCACAATAAAGTATTTCATGACAAGGAAAAGATTGATTCTGGGAACCTCCATCAAACAGAAAATTGATTTTTATCATTTGTGCTGAAGTTACAGAGTGCTTGGTAAAACATATCTGCAGAACTCCCCCTTTAGGGTTTCTGGTGTGAAAGGGGTGTGTTCTGAATTTTCCTTGTGGTGTCTCAGCCTATGAGACAGAGAATATTATACCAATCAGGAGATTGACATGAATCCATCAGAGGAAGGACTAAAGAAATTAGAAATATTTAAAAAATCTAGTATCAAAGTACCACAAGCAGTTGAAGAATTGTGTATGTACATAACTTTTACTTTAATAAAGAATATTAAAATAAGATTATCAGTTTATATAAAAATGGTTATTGTAATTCAGGCCAATAAAATGATAACCTTTTTGACTTAACTTTTCTAATTGACAGCACTCTGCTAGTTGACATGTAGCTCCACAGTATCTGGGCTTCCAAAGGACAGTCAGATTCAGAGATGGTAAACTGGAGCTCTGTTTCTCAAAGGGTGATCCACCACCTGGGGTCCCCAGACACTTGCAGAAGATCTACAAGAACAAAACTGTTTCCTTAATAATAATGAGAAACCATTTGCGTTTTTCATTGTCCTTTGCTCACAGAAGTTGTTTTGCAGAGACTTGGTGATATGTGTTACGGTAACAGATTGAATGTGGACACAAGATATAAGAACAACGTAGCCGTCTTCTTTTAAATGAGTCATTAATACAACTTTAAAAAAATCCAAATCAATGCCTCTTTCACTAGTTTCTATTTGTTCTTATTAGGAAACATATTTCCTTTATAGAAATGTGAGATTTATTCGGGCATAAAATGAGTTTCATATAATTATTTCAAAGATTATTTTTTAAATATATAACAGCTTAGATGAGTGAGTATGGTTAAAGTCAATAAATACTACACACAAATTGCAATCCTCTTTTGGATCCTCAAATGGTTTTAAGAGTATAAATGGATCCTGGGATCAAAAAGTTTAAAAACTTCTGTTGTAGAGAGTTAAATAGAATCAGTTAGACCTGTTAACCAATATATTGATGTATCAGTATAACACTGAAAGGACCTGTTTTACTTTATTTTGTCTAAATTACACATTTTGTACACTATTCCTCAACATAATGAAGATCATAACTAAGTGTCTGCTAGAAGGATCTAGTTATAAATTGACTATTATTTTGAGAGTAAAGTAGAATAATTAAAGTGAGAAACTTGCAGTTATTGTGTTTTGAAGGCTAAATTCCAAGCTCTGAGGAGGCACCCTATGTGGTCATTGCATCCCTGAAAATTTGCATGCAAAACTTTAGAACCAGCCAGTTCTATGGTCAGACGATTCTGCTATCCATACAACAAATATTTTTTAAAAGCCAATTAGTCATTGTGCTACCTATAAAAATATAAAGAAAGATAGGTCAAGCCCTGGAAGAAGGATCTTGCCAACTTTCCAAGGGAAATCTTTGTGATGCCATTCTGTGTCTGCTGGTGTGATACTTCTGAAGGTTTCCCATTATACCCCAAGTCCTGAACCATTGACCCTTGTCTACTACCTGGGATCCCAGCCTCAAAGTCCCTCCCTCTAAGAATTTGACTATGTCTCAGGCTAGGTTAAGTCTTCTAGTCATCCATTCTTATAGCATCCTGCACTTTGTATTTCACAGGATACTTGTACAGTACTAAATATTGTGTCAGTATTTACCCAATAACACTGATTACTTTCTGTCAGTGATGTTGGTTCAGATAGAACATCTGTCTCTTTTGGGTACTACTTAAGTTTTAGAGTCTTTTACTGTGCCTTCCCCAGAATAAGACATTATGACTGCGTGCAGGAAGTGGAATTCTACACTGAAAGGAAAGAGGGAGAGAGCAAGGAATTTTAACAATAGGAAAAAGTTAGTAATGGGTGGGGTGTAGAATCTCTAAGCACAGAAATGAGTCCTGCCCAGCCTAAGGTGTAACAGAGAAGGTTCTGAGAGTACTGAGTAGCTAATTGTTCCTGGAGCTTGGGGTATTTAAAACAAGGAAAAGGATAAAGGTAAAAGGTCACATTTCATCCAATCTGATCACATTAACTATTTATTTATTGACTGATTAATTTAGTTTCTGAATCATTGACTTTTTATCCAGTACTCATTGCATGGGAAAGATTTGTAAATCCTCAAAAGTGAAAATAAAAACAGTTGTCAATAAGAGTTTGTATTTCTGTTAGGGATGCAAAATATATTAACCTTGAAATCACATGGTAGATATTATGTAAAATATAAAGCAGGGTTTGGAATGTATCAATACTAACTTAATATAAATCTGAAAGCAATTATGTGAAAAATTATTATTTCTTCTTATCAAGAATAATTTTTTTTTTCAGATTTCATATGCTCAGCATGTAGCATAACACCTGGCAAAAGTCAATGATCAGGAAATGCTTCCATTTTCAAATGTGTAATGAACAAAAGAAAGTCTAAAGAAGGATGAGGATTAGAGCCAAGAAAATTTCCTGATGTAGACATCAACACCTTTTTTTGTCACCATTACCATTAGCTCTGTCATCACATTAACTGTATTTGGTGGATTTCACGTGAGCCGTAGTTACCAGGCATTGCACTATGTGGTTTGCATGAATTGTCTAAAACTACCTACATGGTTCTTCAAAGTAGGAAAACTTACCCATTTGCAGATGAGAAAACTGATGATTAGGGATTTCAAGTTGCTTTTTCAAGGTTCATAACCGAATACACTAGAGCCCACAACTCAATGGAGGTTTGCCTGACAGAAGTGACTGCCCTATTTTCACTGCAAGCTAGAAAAATGAATAAATAAATAAAATGTTGTATCCTCACTAGATCACATGATTTGTTTTATGAGGAAAAAAACCTTATAAGTGAACAATGAGTAAGATAGCTCTATATTAGAAATAGTCCACCACAGATAAGTCTTTCATATATGCAAGACTCCATTGTTTTAATAGATACTCAACTTTGAATATTGTTAGAAAATATCATAACTGAAGATGTTAAGTTAAAATCATTACTGCATTATAGTTATGTATTATTTTGGTGTTCATTTTGATACAATTATACAAACAGAATTTCATTTGCTTCAATTCAGTCACCAGGACTTCCCCTTTCCTTTCCCCGCTCCCTCCCCGTTTATCTGTATTCTACCAATTTTTCTTGTATTTATTCATAGTTTTATTTTTAATTAGTGCATTGTAGATATACTTAAAGGTGAGATTCACAGTGGTATATTCACATATGTAACATAGGAAAGTTTGGTTACATTCATTCCACAGTTCTTCCCTTTTCTTGTCCCTTCTCTCTCTTCTACACTGATATTTCATTTATTTTCATGAGTTAACCTTAAGTACACATATATATCAACATGTGATTCTTTGGGAAAAAATTTCATTATATTTTTAATGTCAGAAGTCATAAATCAAGGCTTTGGCCACTTGAAGGGTCAACTTTATTTGTACTTCATTTTTTTTTCAAATGTGAATTTGAGAAAGTAATGACATGTTTTATTACCCACTAAAAATATCAAATGTAAATCTCCAACCATGTAACCTTAGATAATGAATATTGGCATTTGAGGTTATTCCTATCATGTATTTTAATATGAAAAGTGGAACACTAATTTAACAATGTGATCATCCTCTAATGTGTAAAGGCACATAAATACACTCATTATCCTCATATTAAAGTGGTGATGATTTATATTTCATCTATTAAGCTACATAAAAATAGAGAGTTCAAGTAAATTTCTTTATGCTCAGTTACTAAATTCTTCTATACATGTCATTAAAATTAAGGATGTAAGGAAATATGCAACTATATCAGAAATTGAGGTCAATTAGGGACTCATTATGAAGGAAGAGTGAAATTGATTTGTGACTGTATCTTTTTGGGCTTCCATTTTCTAATGTTAATAATAAAATCTTAAATCTGACAAGGAGACTCATTAAAACACTTCACAGGGAGGGTTATTCATTGCTTTAAAAGTGTATTATCTGGAACTTATTCTCTTCTCCTACCAAGATTTGTCATGTCCAAGAGATTAATGATGTTGAATATAAACTAGTGGGCTGACATCAGTTACCACGATTCACATTCTCAGTAGATTTATATGCCTCAGTGTTGTTCTTTTATCCCTTAAAAAATTCTCCTAAAAATTATTACCTTTAGGAGATTGGTGCTGTCTAGTGTAGGCTATATCTGATAGACAGAAATTAGTTCAATGTGAAACCAAGATGAAAATGTGTTTTAGAGTATGTGTATAAATTACTGATTCATATACTTATAGAAATCAGAGGGTTAAAATGACCTAGGGGAATCTGAAGGTGGTCATTTAGTAAACTTCCAGACATCAGAAGATTTCTAGCAAGCCTGCAAGATTCAAAGTCCACCCTACCATTAAGAAAGTACCTAATGTACAGGAAAGTCCACCATCTCTCATGACACGGATGCATTAGGAGTCTATTTATATAACTCAAAATAAAGCAGCTTGATATATACCTATTTATTGTCTCATAGTTGTATAGATCAGACGTGTAGCACAATGAAATTATTTTCTCTACTTAGGGTCTTGCAAGACAGAAATAAAGTGTCAAATAGACTGAAATTCTCACTGGGAAAGTGGAGTATTCTTGTAAACTCACTGCCAGTTGACCTAACTTGGCCCTTGTGCTTTTCACATAGCTTACTTTGTCTTGAAATCACAGGTAGTTTTGGACCTTTCTGGTGCATTGATTCTCTCTGACTTCTTCTTCTGGCTTTTAAAGTCTTATGTGACTGCACTGGACACATTTAGACAATCCAGGTTCATATCCCTTTTTAAAACTAATTGACTAGTAATTTTAACTACATATGCAAAGTCTCCTTTGCCATATAAGGAAATATAAACAGGATGTAACGCCACAGGACAGCAGCTACTTGGGTATGGTGGGGGCCAGGTGTCCACATTCTCTCTTCCACATCTGGAATCTTGATAAAAGTTAAGATATAATTTCTGTAGCTTATTAAGCCACAGTATTGTCCTGACTGAAAATACAGATTGCCTAAGATTTTCACAAAATCATATGTGATAAATTTGTATTGGTTGGATAAATTAAAGTGGGCCTTTAGGATATTTGAGGTTGATGTCTATTCGTTGTCAGTACCAGAATGCTTGATTGGAGGCTGGATTGATCATAAGTATAAAAGATGTGACAAAAGATTAGGCTCTCACGTGGAGTATGTATTGTCTCTCTCAAATATCAGAAATAAAGTGTGATGGTTTTAATTCTTTGATTGCTGCACCTCATAGGTATACCATTAAAAAAGTAATTGAAAGGTTGAATCTTTCCATGCATGAAATCCTTTTTAAAAGTGTAAAAAAGAATTGTTAAGTTGTAGGTTCACCTATATTTCATTCAATCTGACAATTGCAAATGAATAAAAGAAACTCTGAATTTTGACTAAATTGTAAATATCTTCAATTATTATCCTCATCAGTTGAAATTGTTGACAATGCATTTAGCACTAAGACATGAGAGACATAACTTTTACCCACAGATTTTTAAATCTACATTGTATTTAGAGTATGCTGTATGAATGTAATTTTTTCCTCAACCTGAACAAAATTTTTCATTTAAAATTCTATTTGTGATACTGGACAAAGAGGTACTAATACTTTAAAGTATTCTGGTATACAGTATATGGTACATAAAGTTAGCTTCCTACCCATAGGGAGAGGCTCTACTTCATAAACTGCAATCTTTATTCCATATAGTCATTTATAAAAGTGTTCACCAACAGAAAGAGAGAAGTCAAGGTGAATTTGGATGATTCTGTTTAAATCATCCCAATCCGAAAAATCCATATAAAATTCTCGTCTTCATAATGATGATATATATTCAGCCAAGGAAACAGATTGTTTACCATTGTGTACTAAAATACATAATTCCTTATGTTTTAATGAATTATTAACATGCCATGTAATTTCAGTGTATGTTCATTAAGATCAAAACAAATGTCAAAGTCCTCTCATAGGTGACACAATTCTGACTTCTACTTATCCATTCATACTTGTTTCCTATAAGTAGAGTCACTCATGAGAAATTTCATAAGAAACCAGGAGATTTCTCAAGTTGCTTTTAAATTCTAAATAAGATGTTCTGTGTTCATGGAATTATTAAAATTTCTGATTTATTTTTTATTTTTTATTTTTTATTCACATCAAGACAGTTGGATACCAAGAAACTGATTAGACTTCTGAATCTTTGAAATAACTGAGATGATTATTGTATTAATTTTGTAAGCCATCTTATTTGGTTACCTGCAAGAGGCTTTTGAACCAGGTCTAAAGGTAGCATATATTACTTGTGTTCCCCTCCCATTGACTAGAACCCAGTCACATGACCACATGAACTACACAAGGAGGCTGGGAAATGCAGTCTAGATGAAGACCCAGGAAAACAGGTGACCAGGTTTTTTTGTTTGTTTGTTTTTGTTTTGTTTTATAGTAGTTAGCCTAATCTATTACATATTTTTAGTACCTTCTGGTCCCCCTTAACTAATTCCACACTTTCTTTACATCAGAACCCTTCCTAACCTGTGAAGATCCATGGCAGGTATGTTTTCCTTCCTTCCTTCACCTCCCTAGAAAACTTTTATGCATCTTGTGCATACTAAAATCACAGATCTTTTCATAAGATACTTGAGTCTCTTCCTCCAAAATGAGCCTCATCTTTGCATTTCCAAAATTTGTCTTAGGACCTAGAGTCCAAAAGTATTGACTGAATGAGAGTATCAAAGATTTGAACAGCTTTAGTTTTCTTCAGATTGCAGGTACAATAACTACAGTACATGTTTCTTTGAATGGTGGTGTTTCCATCTATCTTAAAAGTATTCTTTCAAATTAAATTTGGAGATAGTGTGGGCAAACAGGCTTCAGTGAGTCTTAATGTTCATCTTTGCACTTCTTCAGAACATCTGAAGAGAATAAGATAGTTGCTAAGTAAGCACCTTGCAGTTAAGTAGACTTGGAAGTCCTTGCTTAATAGTAGTAAATGATCAACATTGTGCCTCATACTATGGATGGGATAATAACTGAATGAATGGATGAATGAATGAGTGATTACATTTCCAGATATTAGGCATCTCATTAGATAAAATGCCTTACTTTTCCTTCTAGAAATAATACTATAAATGGAAAGAATACAGAAGATTTTTTGAAAAAGCAAATTATATTGAGTAGCAGTCCTTTTTGGTTAAAGTGTTAAATAACAAGATTTAATAACTCGTATAATTAAAAATGGTGATGGGTGTAAATAATATTTTAAGATCTCTTTAATAATTAAAATGTACTCTGAAGACACCTTTATTTCCACTAGCAAAAATATACAGATTCTAGGAATACTGTTGTGGTACTTTGCTTACATTTATATTTTGAAGGAAATGATTCATATCTGAAAGTTAATGAAGTACACTGTTTTTAGTCAAATGCATAGACCACCATCCCTGAATTCTATGTGAACCTCAAGTTCAGTATTCCTGTGTAAAATCCTAAATTATTAAAGAGAACTTTATCTCACTGAAGTTTTTACTTCCTATGGTCTTTAAATAAAAAGTTCTTTCTGGTTTCTTTTTTATATACCAGGAATATTTGCAAGAAATTTGTTTGCATAACTTTGTAGTCCTTACCACAATTGCCCTGCAAGAATCCATATTGTGAAGTTAAGAAGTTATTCTAAGACCACAAGACCAGCAAGAGAGAAAACAAGGACAGAAACCTAAATATGTCTGCGCTAAAGGCTGTTATCTTAAGTATTGTGGCAAATGGTTATATGATGTTATATTCAAAAATATCTGGATACAGATGTCTCTGCCATATCAAAACTGAATAAAAAAAAAAACGGATCAAACTGGGAGCAGCAGTGTATGCCTGTAATCCCAGTGGCTCAGGAAGCTGAGACAGGATGATCTTAATTTCAAAGCCAGCCTCAGCAAAAGCGAGGCATCAAGCAACTCAGTGAGACCCTGTCTCTAAATGAAATACAAAATAGAGCTGGGGATGTGGCTCAGTGGTTGAGTGAACCAGAGTTCAATCCCTGGTACCCAAGGGGAATAAAAAGGCAGGGGTGGGGGTCAAATATATTTTTTTTCTTTTACTTTTTGAGACAGGAGTCTCACTAGATTGTCCAAGCTGCCCTCAAACGTGTGATCCTCCTGCCTCATCCTCCCAGATGCATCCTGTGCACCACCACACAATGAAAATGATTGGGTAGATCATTTTCTGTCATTCTGCTTTATTGTACAAAAAATTAGAATTACATCAAATCAATTAAATCTGTGAAGACACTTCACAATCTTAAGTCATTGCATAAACAGTAGCAAAACTTATTAAGAGACAATTTTCCTCTATTTTCCCTGAATTCAGATTGTAAGAAAAGCATTTTTAAAGTGAACTACTTAAAAGATCAAACTATACAGATCAATAAAGTTGTATAATGGTCAGTTTATTTTCCTTGCAATTATAAGTTTTAAAGTTTATATTTGAATGGTCACATTTTTCAGTTAAATTACAGAAAGCATTAATTACAACCATTTTGCTAGGAAAAATGATATGGTGTTTCACAAAGCAACTCATTTCAATCTAATTCTTTCACAGAGAAAGAACAAATACAATCCTTGTTATCAGTGAGGTTTTGGTAAATAATGTCATACCACAAATTTAAGGCCTTAGGTAAGAACCATTTATTTTGCTTGCTATCCTGCACGTTGGCAGCTTACATTGGGCTAAGGTGGGAGGTCCTTTTGGTCTCACTGGCTGACTCATGAATCTGTGGACAGCTGAGGAAGAGGCTTAGGGCAGGATGCTCTGCAATGGCCTTAGCCAGAACACCTTGTTTCTGTTCCATGCAGTCTTTTATCCTGCGGCAGGCTACCTGCCTAATGGGTGATTCTAGAGGGAGCTCAGAAGACCAGAATGCCAGTAAGACTGTTCACAGTAGACTGGTCTCAAAAGGTTTCAGAGGAGGAGGAGGACTATATTGGAAATTAGACTAGTGCTCCTTCCTGATATGTTCTGGCTAAGAAGTTGTCTACATTTTGTCTGCATCCTAAAGATTTCTGTGAGGCTAAACTTAATCCGGCAGAAGAAATTTCTAGGCAGCATAGTATTCAGGCAGTGGCATGGGTATTGCTGTTGGCTTTTGGTCAATGTTTGTGGGATATTCAGGAGCAGAAAGCAGAGACAAAAGATTTGTAAAACTTGGATTTGAAAGGTGGAGAGTAAGTTGCAGTTGTTCAAGACATTACTGCCACTAAAGAAATGCTAAAGACTCTGCCCAGATAAGAAAGATGGTTTGAGGGTGTTATGGGGCACAACTTAAGAACAGACCAATTGCCACTGAGAAGTCCAAATTTGAGAGTCTTTATTAGCCAGTTGGCTGACTGTCTCACACAATGCCCCCAAAGTGGCTATTGGGAGAAAAGCCCCTACCATAGGGTTGCAGGGGTTTTTATACCAATCTTAAGTGTCTGTTGCTATGATTCAAAATTACAAACTAACATCATGAGATCTGAAATCATTAGCAGAGGGAGAAGTAGGTCAAAATGACCTTACTTAGATACAAACTAAAGAATGTTACTAACGTCTAAACAATCACCGTTGACATCACTGTAACATGGTACATTGTTTAGGAAAATAGGAATCAAAAAGAGAACAATTTTTCATTATACAAGAATTGCCATTTCGTCATTTTGTATTGCCAAACAAGTCATGCTAAGTAACTGATGAAGGGTACAGAGGCCGGGTGTTCCCATGGGAGAAGCATTTCCTACGTAACATGGAGTCTCATAGCAAAATGGAGTCTGTTTAGTCATTGCCCATATTGTCTGGCCTATGATTTTTCCATGGAGTCAAATCTGTCAGCCCGTTACAAGGGCATTTCAGGAATTAGCAAGACCACACCCATCTCAGGCTGCAGGGAGTAAAAATACAAATTACTTCAAGGGACCACTCTGCACCCTGCTTGCACAGGGCAGCTAGGAAGTTGGGGCACCATGCTCAGCCACCCTGTCATTCAGACAGGCTGCTACAGCTGTTGGTCCCTGGAGCCTTGGCTACTGCTTCACCAGGTAATAAACCTTGGAGGCAACCATGAGATGCTGATTCTGCAGGAATGCAGGATGCGGGAATGAGGGGGTCATGGAGGTTTCCATTGAGATTTCAAAGGAAAGCCTGGGAAGCCAGGCAAAGTGCAGCCAGGTCAGAGTCCCTCAGGGCTGCCTCTGATAGGACAATAGGTGGAGATATGAGGAGGAAGCCAAAGCTGCAGTACAGACACCATGATTAAAAAATGCCAGTAATGTGGAATATCTGCCAAAGAAACCTGCAGGAATAAATCAGAGATAAATCAACAGAGAACCACGTGGACTTCAATCAGCAAAGTCATAGGGGCAGAGTTATACAAGCGCTTTCAAGAGAACATTCAAATTACATGTCCTGCAGATGCAGAACATAGAACTACAGCACTTGTTTGCCTAGCTGGATTTGGTCTTTTTTTTGGGTCCCATTCCTTTTTTCTATCTGTCTATTTCTTTAAATGGAAGACTTCAAATGTTTACTGCATGCCTTTCTACGGTGTATGTAACTTGTTTTGGATTTTTACAAGGCTCACACTCAGAGTTTGCCTTCAGTCTCAGCGGAGACTTTGGATTTGGACTTTTGGGCAATCTTGGAACTGTTGAGACTCTGATGACTCTTGGAAATGGACTAAATGTATTTTGCATTGTGAAATGGTCATGAGTTTTTGAGGACCGGGGTGGAATATTGTGATTTAGATACGTGTCCCCAAAAGCTCATATGTAGGACAATGCAAGAAGGTTTGGAGGTGAAATTATTGGGTTATGAAACCCTTAACCCAATCAGTGTATTAACCCCCTGACAGGGACTAACTGAATGGTAACTGCAGGCTGGTAGGATGTGGCTGGAGGAGGTAGGTCCCTGAGAGTGTGCTTTTGGGGTAAATATTTAGTGATCTGAGCTTAGTCACTTTCTGCTTCCTCATGTGATGTCTTCCTCAAGTGTGTCTCCACCACACCTGATGATCTGCCTCACCTCAAACCCGGAGGAATGTAGCCAACTCTCTATAGGACCTTTGAAACCATGGGACCAAAACTAATTTTTTCCTTCTCTAAAACTGTTCTTGTCAGGTCTGGTCACAGCAGCAGAAAAAGCTAACACACACACACACACACACACACACACACACACACACACATACACAAATGTATATGTACCTTCCTTCTCTCATAAACTGAAAGAGTTTAGGATTAGCCGAAACAAGGGAATAAAAGCAAAAAAAACCTCTATGATGGAGGGTAAGAGTTAAGTGAATAAAAGTGTATACTACTTACTTTTAAAAGACAGTGAGAAAAGCACAGATTTTGGCAGTAAATACATTTGAATCTGGACACTGCAGTGTAGAGCTATAATAGCACCTACTTGGGATGCTGAGGCAGGTGAATCACAGGTTTGAGGCCAGCCTGGGAAAACTAGCAGTTTGTCTCAAAATTAAAAAAATAAAAAGTTCTGAGGATGTAGTTTAGTGGTAGAACACTTACCTACCATGGGCAAGGCCCTGGGTCCAGTCCTCAGCACAGCAAATAAACATGCATATCTGAGTCTTTCCCAGAGACACAAAACAACCTCCAGTGCAGGAGAGCTAAATTGTCTTTCCCTATTTTCAGATTTCCTAGGCTCCTATCTCTCTCTGGCTTGTATATCTGCCAGCTGTGTCCAAGTGATTTCTTCTGGAGAATGTGATGGGATTCTCAGCAGTATTTCAGTCCTATTGCTTGAGTATTTTGCTGTCAATTTCCTTTTATCTTTTTCCATGGCTTTGTTTCTATTTGTTTTGTTTTTGTTTTTGCTTTGCTTTTCATTTCTGGGATACTCCATTGAATCATTTTGTTATAAGTCTGCCACTTTTTCTTACACTAAAATTAGATGATTCTAAAAATATGGCAACCAATATATATCATGGAATAAAACACTTTTTTTTGTTTGTTTTCCTCATGAAATGGTCAAGAATGGTATTGTAGATATTTATGCATGGGCTAGATAATAGTTAAACTTAGACAATTTATACTTTAAAAATCTCATGCCTAGTGAGAACTAAGAACAATATTCTTTTAATGAATTATGAACAGGGCTATGACAGGGTTGGTGATGTTTAAAAAAGGAGTTAGGGAATGTCAGTTTCAATTTATAAGACAAAATGAATACCTCTAGGGACTATTGGGGCAAAGTTTAAACTCATAAAAGATGAGACAGAACTTTCTTTGGAATGACCATGTCTTCCCCATGTCAACAGAAAATAAGACCTTGGCATTAACTTGAGGAATATAGTCCAGATATCCGGGGATAGAAACTGGAATTAGTCAAGCTGGGTAGTAGGGATTCAGGGGATAATCTAGGAAAAGGAAATAGAAGAAAATTTACTGCATGTCAAGATCTTGGCAGGAGACAATATTAAAGAGGGGATATCTGAACAAACACCCAGAGGAAGAGAAGGAACCAAAATTCCCATAAAGTAAATCATAATAAATGCTTAAGAGAAAGAAAGGGCACAGTAAGAAACAGAGCAGCAAGGCTGATGAGTGAGTGAAGATGTTAAGAGGTATATTTGGAAATGTAATCATTTATGTTCATTCTTGTCTGCCTTAGAAGAAGTCTGAGTTTTAAATGATGAACAAAATTAAGTGATATGGCAGCTAGGCTGCTTCTGGGCTGCATCTGCTGATGAACTACAACTTATTTCCTGCCCCATGGCTTGATCAGTGGGTAGATGGGGGTGCATCTTTGCTTAGCAGGTATCACTGACAATAGCTTTAAATTAGTGACCTTAGGACAGTTTCTCAACCTTGAGTACACATTTGACTCACCTAATGGGGTTTCAAAACCAAATTTTCAAGTCTTACCCCAAACCAATTGAATCCTAATCCCTGGGATTGGGGCACAGGCATTTCAATTTTCAAATCTCTGCCCTCACCCCATTTAGACAAGGCTGGGAATCACTGTATTAAAAGTTGACCATTTTCACTAGGCTCTTATGGAGATTCCATTTAGTTAACTTGTGTGATATTTCTGAACTTCATTCTACTATCAAAACTGTTACAATACACATCATTCTAGTTCTCTATGGATTTTCTGCTCTTGTGCTAGACCAGGACCATCTACATAAAACATGATTAAGAAGCCCCACCTGGTGGATCCTCTATAGATCATGCTAGAAAGGCCCATTCTCTTAAAAAAGGGGAAAGAAATGATTTTCCACATTTTTACTACAAGGTGAAAAAGAAAGCAGAAACTCTTTTTCAAACAGAGTTAAGGAAATTTCCATCAATTTCATTGGATGTTTGAAAGTAAATGTCTGTGGAAATAAAATAGTAGCTTTCACC
This sequence comes from Sciurus carolinensis, assembly GCF_902686445.1. Lineage (NCBI taxonomy): Eukaryota > Metazoa > Chordata > Mammalia > Rodentia > Sciuridae > Sciurus > Sciurus carolinensis. The sequence continues at coordinate 83,371,474 of NC_062223.1, read as the reverse complement.
TGAAAAGAGACTGAGTCAGGATCACCAAGAATCAGGGCAATTATCAAGAGAGTTAATGCAAAATTCCTGAGAATTAGGTGTCATTCGGGTAATTGCATTTTTACTTACATTCAAACATCTTGTTCTTTTTCAAGAACTGAAGTGTGATTAAATGGCACTTTAATTGTAATTCAGAAACTTAAAATCACTTCATATAATCGTTTTTAAATCACCTTAAAATACCATTTGATGGCAAATTTGGTGATAACAATGCAACAAAAGGAAAAGTATATGCATGGGAAATGAAGGTAAAACCCTGAAATACCTTTCATTTATTTTTTATTACAAAGTTAGGGGAAAAATATTACTTAAAGAAGCCATAGAGTGTACATACAGATAAAGAACTCCTGCCGGAATTGACAGGGTAGTATATAGATCATTCTATAGAATTCATGTAAAGGTCACTAAACTAAAATTGCAGAAGGAGTCACACAGTAGCCAGAAATAGGACTATCACTCTTGTGAGGTTAAAGCATTAGAAATATTTTATAAACACTGTCCAATTTTCTCTTTCCTTCAGTAAGACAGGAAAGAGAATGACCGAGCTTTCCTTTGGGGACAGAGTAGAAACCATGGGGGAAATGGAAAGAACAGACAGGTAGCCCTGGGCTCTATTGGAACCTGAGATCCAAGGGGATGAAGACAGAAATTCTTCAATAAAGACTCAGGTTTCGGGAGAACCAACAATATGGCAGGCACCAGGGAGCAAAAGATGGATGAGACAAAGAATTAATCTAGTGGGGAATGGGTCTTACATGGTGGGCACGGTGAAGTGCAGGCAATGTGGAGTGCTGTGGTGGACACACTTAATCCAGGCGGTGGGAGGCTCCATGGAAAAGGAGCTCTGGTAGACCTGACAATCAAAGTATATCCAAAAGGGGACTGGGGCTGGGATTAGAGAGGCTTGTACCAAAGAGAAAAGAGTGCCTGTCTCAATGATGAGAGTGAGTCAGTGCGACTGAGGACTGAAAGGAGGTTAGAATACCTAGGATAGAGTCGAAAGAGGAAGCCAGGAAAGAAAACTGAAGAAACAAAATAGAGAAAATCCAAGCTATCTTGTTGAGGAGTTCACATTTAATCCTCAGGAAAGTGGGACCTAGTAAACAATTTTAAAGGAAGAAGTCAGGTAATCAGATTTTTATTTCAGAAAAAAATTATTCTGGCTTTGGTGTACAGAAAGGATTAGAAAGAGTGGGAAGTGAGCCAATCTTTAGAGGAGTCTTGAAGGGTGACAGTGGGGACTTGAATCTGAATGAAGAAAGAATAGATACGATGGATATTTTGGAGGTAGAATGGGTGATCTAATGACAAATTTGATATGAAAGCATAGAACTATGTCATAAATGACTCCAAATATCTGACAAGATCTACAAGAACAGATTGGTGATTGGATTTAGGAACTAAGATTAATTCCAGGATCCAACACTAATGAACTGAGTTTACAAAGAAATCTTCACAAGTTAGAAAATGTCTGAACTACAGAGTTCTTCCTTTGGCTAAGTTGTCTTCATCACTGAATTGTGTGAACTGTATGAAAAAATATATGTGAAAGAACTAATGGACTCTACAACACTCAATTATGCAAGGCACTACTTTTCGTAGGTGGTTGTATAGGGAGTGAGGGAGGATGTATCTCATTTGGATTGAACATCATTTAGGGAGCAGAAAATAAGGACTGAGTTTCCCATCCAAGAGGAAAGTACTAAAAACTGGCTCAGAGTTTGACTCTTGTTCTAGCAAGAACATGCCATAAATTTGAGAGAGCTGTAGCTTGGTTGCTTTGTGAGCAGAGGGATAATAATAATAATGTTTATATTGGTCCTAATAGGTATTGAGTTTTGAGCATCAAAATCAATTTTAGACAGCAATGACTAGTGAGACAGGGCATGCTCAGGAATAACTTACATGTCAGAGGAATCTAATCCTACAGACTAAACATTGTTTGTTTCTGCCAGGTATTAGATCCAAGAAAGACTGGACAATCAAATAAGTCAATTTATGGTCCCAGCAAAGGGAGATTGTGTAGAAAAGGCAAGGAATGAAATACTTCTGAAATGTGGTAATGATCATTAATGTGCCAGAGAAATCTAACAACTTTAGAATTGATTCTAGAAGCTTGTTAGCAAAATTATAATGTCAAGTTCAAACTTAATAAGAGGAAAGTATCCTATCACTTCTACCAGTGAAGAGTGGGTAAGAAACAAAGACCAGATTTCTGTCACAAATGTTTCAGGTGTTGATTTTGGAAGCTGCAAAGGTATATTTTCACTATTCAAAGTAAGTAGCTCTGTGTTTATAGAAAAAGCAATTTGGTGTCTCGGTTTGGCAAATGTGAAAAAGAAATGCAAGAATAAAAGGCATAGTACTGGGGAGGTATCCATTTTCCAAATGCAATCTACTTTTACATTCAAAGTTGTTTAGAACATTCACATGCAAAGTCAGATAATGTTTAAAGCTCCTTCTGAGCAGGCAGCCAAGTTAAGCAAGGGAAGGAAGAAACATTGTCTGACCTAAAGCAGCTCAGAATTCCTATGAGGAACAGTTACAATGAGAGAAATGACTAGGAAAAGGAGCCAAGAGCCACAGATTCCAAAGGTGACCACTTGCCTGCCTGAAGAAGTGGAAAAAAATGTCACTGAGATACTAAAGAGCAGGGTTGTGATGGATGTAAAGGTCACCAGAGGAAGACGTAAAAGAAAGGGTATCCCTGGTCCTTGTGAAGGTGGTGATGGTAGAAAAGATTGAGGAGTTTGATGTTTAGACAGAAAGGGTTTGAGGGCATATTGTAAAGGGCTGTTTATCCCTTGTTAAGGAGTTTCAGTTTTATACTACAGAGAATAAAGAATAAGGGTGTGGTAGTACCCGCCTGTGATCCCAGAGACCTGAGTGACTGAGACAGAGAGAAGGTAAATTCAAGGTCAGCCTTAGCAACTTTATGAGAACCTATCTCAAAAAAAAAATAAATAAATAAAATAAAGAGGCTGGGGATATAGCTCAGTGGTAAAACATCCCCGGGTTCAATTCCACAGTAATAATAATAAAAAAAAGTAAAAAGAAAAATAATAATTAGTGGGATAGGATAATATATTGACCAAGTTTTTGGTAAGATGCTAAGGTATTCAGAAGGTGTCATCACAGGGTAAAGAAAAATGGTAGTTGAGAAGGGATAGAAATTGTCAGAGAGCCACACTGAAAAAGGGTAAGGACAGAAATCCAGAAGCAGTGACACAGACTGAAGTCAGGGAAGAAGAGCTGTCATTTAAAAATATCTACTTGGCCCAGGATCACTCATGATCCATAACAATGGACTTGGCAATGTGATGGGAAGGCCAGAGTCACACCCTGCACTTGCACTGTACTGGGTTAGCTGGGGCTGGTGGTGGGTTTGGTACTCATTCAGGATTTCACACAGATTTTGGTGTCATTCCTATACTCACCCTTGACGTTTTTTTTGTCTGTGATGGTGTTAAAGAGGGAAATTTTGCATGTTAAAAACGAAGGGAATTATTTTATAAAAGAGTTGAACAATTCAGAACAACTAAAAGAAAGAGGCTTACAGACATAGACCAGCAGGAGTTTATAAATGAAAATTCATGGTAGACAAGCTGAGTTCCTTCCTTTGATAAATTCTCAAAATTAATGGATAGAAGGGAAAATGTGATATATTTAGGCATTAGCAAAACATCTGATACTATGTCTGATGATATTTTACTTGCAAATTTGTTTTAAATGAGCTTAGATGACAAGAAAATCAGTCAGATTAGAATTGAGGAAAGGCTTATAAACAAAAAGTAACAAATGCTAGGTCTGGTTTTATTTAACATTTTTATTAAAGATCTGGAATCGGGGAATAAATGGCATATTAATAGAAATGCCAAATGGCACTAAATTTATAGGATTACAAAGTGTGCAGATTGCAAACAGTGAAAAGAGGGAAAATTGACCCAGATATAATAAGGATTTAAATATGAGCAGAAGAGAAGATCAGAGTCAACTTTCAGTAAGCAGTCACAAAATCATTTAAAATGGAAGAATCGGCAAGGGCAGGAAAAGGAGTATCAGAAGAAATGAGGTCTAGTTCCAATTCAGATAATGCCTCTGTGGATGACCTTGGGCAAGTCACTCAACACCTCTGTGACACTTTTTTCCAAAGATTAGTGTTAAGAGATTGTACCAACATCTACAGTTCCTTGCATCCCTAAATTCTTTTTTCAGTTTCCCTCACCTCTTTTTCTCCTTTCTCACCTCATGCCAAGGGCTTGCTTAGTAAGTCTCCATGGCTTCTTTAACTGGGATCATTAACATTTTTAGGACAATGTAGTTTATCTCCATAGATCCATACGTACCCTGTCATACTTGATAACACAAGCTTGTGTAGCCACCCAAAGTCAGAAAGTGACTGACTTCCTGAAAGGCCAGCATTGGTCCATCACCCACTGATTTCACTGTGACAAACGCCATTAGGTGGGATGTGCAATATAAGTACCATGTACTATTCTAGAGGGACAGAGTAGATGCTACATAGTATCATCTCACACAAAGTGAAAATTTAGGGGTTGTTTATAATATCGCACTTTTTACAATTCACTGAACTGCTAATCATACAATAATGTGAATCAGGACGCCTTGATTTAAGTGAATTTTTGCTTGTTTTACTTACTTGTCTATGGCCGTTCATATATCTTGATCCACTGAAGTCTAAACCAATCCTGGGGGGAAAGACAACATAGTTAACATGATTCCCATTAGTATCAAAGGAAACACTGAGATATAGTAGTTAATGACATGACCATGGTTATAAAAATAGTTAGCATCAGAGTCTTAACTAATACTTTCACTTATCTGGTGGTATTTATATTCTATTGCAAAGAATACTCACACAATTTTATATAGTCATATTCCCAGGCCCTTGATAGCATGAAGGAGTACAAGAAGATAATTTATTCTAAGGATTGAGATGATAAGCAACTTGCAGATAAGTTACATGTAACATATTAAGGTTGGGAGTATTAAGAGAATACGTGACTTCTAATATTATATGAATATTAATGAAAAATTTCAGAGCAACTTCCATATGGACACAGAGTTTCTTCATGAAATGCAGAATAAATTATGAGATTCCATTAAAAAATACCATGTCCACATTTCTGCCTGACTTTCAAAATTCACTAACATACAGCTCCATTCTTATTCCATACAATTCTTTCCCCAAACATATATCCTCCATGCTACAGTCTGAGTGAACCAATATTTTTAAAATGCTATCAACTTGGAAGTTCATGAGACAGAGCATCAGGGACACTGTCAGAATCTTTGCTCTATCTCTAAAACTAAGGACAGTTCTAGGAAAAAAGTCACTTAAATATTTGTTGAATGAATAGATGTTTCTATGCTACCTCTCAAATGAAGTCTTCATTTTTGTTTTAATCATAGAATCTTTCTAGGATTTCAGTTAAAATTCAGACCAAATATTTCTTTGCATCCTGTAAATATGTCTTTGCCTTCAGCTTTCAATGTCACTGATTCATTTCTTTTATTTTTAATAACGACACTCCTCAGGGGCCTTTTGTGAATTATGTAAAATTAAAACAGTGACTGATACATAGTAGGTGGCTAATACATATTTATGTGTTCAAATAGTTTATTTTTCCAAAAACTACAGTGAATAATATATAATATTGTTGATGCAAAAAATGTGGTTCTAGAACAAAGGAGAATGTTCTTAACACTCATTATTCTACTCTCCTGTTATAAAAAGTCAGCATAAACAATTCTGAACTGCTATAGATTTTAAAGTTCATTGAAGATGATACATTAGTTTGAAGATGGCTATTAGACATTATTATTTTTTAAATCACATCCTTATCATATGCCTGAAGCCTTAAGAGGCAAAATGTTTGAAGAGTTGCATAATTTTGTTTTGAAGATACATCTCTTACTCAGTGTTTGCTTTACCCTCTGTGTTTGTCTTTCAACCATAGAGATCTCACAGTTCTATGCTGAGAGCTACATTTTTGCCTAGATGAGTGCTTAGAATGAGCTAGAATAGGTTTCTTTCTACTGCAAAAACCTCTACTGCTATGCTTCCCTGAGTTTTTAGAAATTTGTATTAGCACTACGTTTTTCCATTACTAGAATGACCACTGCTAACTTGGCATTAGTTTTTATAGAGGTCTCTCTTTGAAACCTTCAGTTGTAAGGTTTTCTCTCTGATTTTGGAAGCTTGAGAAAACTGCTGAGTGGATCTCACAATCTTGGACCCATTACTCTCTTCCATTAGTGGAACCTGGGACTCTTAGAACAAGACAGCAGAATTCAAAAGACTAAGAGAACAAACTGCAATACAATTCAGCGTTTGCTGGCCCTAGTGACAAAGGACAACTGATAATAATTTGATAATGAATAGAAAGCAACTAAAACCAGAGCAAGGACCAACTAACTAGGGGATGAAAAAGAGATAGGAAAATGATAGTAGTATACATATAGTTTTGAAATGATCACAAACAAAGGAAGAGATATATGCTTTGTTTTTGTCTTCAAAATATGGCTTTATTTTTGGGAATATTCTTTGGCACATATACAAACTTATTGTTTCTGAACTTGTCATTTCTTTTTCTTTTTTAAATTTTTAAAATTTTATTTCTACTAATTAGTTGTACATGAAAGTAGAATACATTTATACATTTTGATAGATCATACATAGAGTATAATCTCTCATTTTTCTGATTATACATATTCCAGGATCACATAGCTAATACAGTCATACAAGTACATGAGGTAATAAAGTCTGTTTCATTCTACTATCATTCCTTCCCCCATACCCTTTCCCCTCCCTTAATTTGCATTTCACTAATTGCTAGAGATGTTGAACTTTTTTTTATTAATTTGTTGATCGATTGTATATCTTCTGTGAAGTGTCTGTTCAGTTCCTTAGCTCATTTATTGATTGGATTATTTGTTTTTTTGGTTTAAGTTTTTTTGAGTTCTTTATAGAGATACATGGTCTTGATAAAATCATGAGTAGTCCATTTTGGTCCATTCTTACCTTATTCAGTAACACTTCCTCTTCTGCCCACATCTACCACCCATCCTTCACCTCCATAAGACTTATTATCTATGCCCCACAAAGTACCTGCCCCACCCATGTCTGCTCACTTTCTGAGTTAATTTTGACACATGACAGAATAAGAGATGGTTACAAAAGAATGAATGTAATTGAGAGTTAATAATCCTCCTTAGAACCTATTTTTTTTATTTGAATAATTGAGGTTTTCTTGTTTTTAAATAAATTAAACCCACCCTGGTGATAAACCCTTCCTGAGAGACTGCTGTTTCTAAACCTCAGAAGTGCTGAAGATAATCTTTAAGTCTTCATGTTTCTCTATTCATGGCAATAATGCAAGTTACTTGGTTTCATCATGCCTAAATTATAGTTTTCTTAGTATTTAACTTTTCACTGCCTTTTTAGCTCCTCGGATTGATTAACTTTTTGTTCATATGTGGATTTTTCTCTTTCAGCAAATGACTTCTGATAAGTGTCTCTTCTGTTCCTTTACCTATTTGAATCCCACCGTCATGCACATTCATAAGAATGGGGTCCTTATTAGAATAAGATATATTCCATGCTTGTATAATTATATTGAAATGAATTTTACTGTCATGTATAACTAAAAAGAACCAAAAAAAGAGAGAGAAAATGACTTCTAATGTTTGTCTCTGGCCATGTGATCTATTAATACTGCAAAATGGATCCTTGAGTTGTAATTCCATCTTAGTTAACACTTAGGAAGGAAGAGCTCAGAAAGCTCTCCACTTTGATTATGAAATCATATTTATTGTATCATTCTTATGGTGAACTTTTGTTTTCATCTTCTTTCTCTAATGATACATAAAAAGAAATTAAGGGTAATTTTTTAATAGGTAAGAGGGTATACAGTACATTAAGTTTTCTAGTCATTTACATATGATCTTATCCTAGTTATCCCTATTGTCAATACTTTAGTCCACTTACTATTTTTCATTCATTTAATTCTTCTACTCTGTTACATAACAGTATTAGATTTAATCAGTTTTGAAATGTCTAGAATGCAGCCAGAAAGCACAGAAGAAATACCAATTAATTGACTTTAGCTTTAGTATCTGCCAGAGGTATCATATGGGAAAATGCCCTTCCATTGCCCATCACCTTCAGAAAAGGTCTCTCATATCTATACTTAGATACGGTTCTGATTCTAATCAGCAGATTCTATTATAGGACTTTAAGTTAAAAAAAAAAAGTGGGAGAGAAAAGGAAAAAAAATGCTGATGAAGGCCATAAAAATAAATGAGGCTTCTTGCTTCTTGACATCTTTAGCACTTTCTGTGGCTTCTGAGTGAGCAGCAGTGGCAGACAATAGCTAAAAGATTGTGTGTAAGATAATGAGAAAAATAAATGCATCCTCAGATGCAGCCAACAGGAACTGCTGTTAACATTCATTATCCAGGGTCCTGAATGCTCCCAAGATGATGTTATTAATTTGCAGAATGAACTAAGAGGTGTGAAAGAAAGCTGATGTTTGCTTATAACTTTCTTGACCATCACTATGAATATTAACTAAGGGGGGGGTCAAATATATTATTACTTTGATACTGTATTTGTTTTTATGGAAGTGATGTCAGCAGGCAGTGTTGTGTCAGCATATAGCCTTATAACCATCGGAGAAAAGGGAATGAAAAATATGCAGGTGTATACTTGCATCCAGCTTTAGGCAGCAATTCTGGCCAATATTTAATATGCGATTTACAGGTCCTAGCACCCCTCTCCTTTTTCCAGTGTCCTAATTACATGAATATTCTTGTTTCAAGAGCCCAAGAAAAACATTTTGATTGTACTGATTCACCCACAGGATGGGCTATTTCAATCAAAGATTAAGACGAAAACAAAATCTAAAACAAAAAACAAAACACTTCTCACACCAGTTTCCCTAGGTTTTGACATAGCTTAAATCTGCAGTGACTACCCTTTTCATTTATCACCATACATCCTGCAACCCTTCAAAAAATAAGAACATATTTTCCTTCTTAAAACTTCTAACATAACATAATACAAAATAATTCATAGTTTAGACATCTCTAGCTATTCTTACTTTGCATTTTCTGAATAGTGTAAATCACATTTTAGACACCAGATATGGATACTGAAATCCTATCAGAAGGTAATTAAACCTGCTTATCTGGGAAATACATATTTCCTTTTGATTTAGGAAAACATTTCTCAAAGTGTACTGCTTTGGTAATATTGAGATAGTATATTTCTTTGCCACTCTCATTCCCTTCTGAGTATTCAGTAAAAGTTTTCAAAGATTCTATGATATGTGATATTCCAGTAAATGACATACAAAAGCAGAGAGAGAATTTGACTGTATTTTCAAGTCCACACATTAAAGAAATTTGAAAAAATATGAATGAGTGAAACTCATTCCACTAAATTTATATTTTTGAAACAATTATTTTCTTCATAAACATGTTATTTATGTAAGCACATACTTAGTTCATTACTGTATTTTAAGAATTTTTAAAATAATTATTTTTGCTGGATGTGGTAATCCCAACAACTTGGGAGACTGAGAGGATTTAAATTCAGCAACTTAGACCCCATCATAAAATTTTTAAAAACTTAGGAAAATAAATAGAAGACTGGGGATGTGACTCAGTTGTAAAGCACCCCTGAATTTAATCCCCAATACCAACAATAAATAAAAAAGATACATTTATATACATATATGTATATATAAATATACACATATACGTGTGTGTATACATGTATATACATAAACTAAAATACACATATGTATAACAAATATAACATATATGTGTTTTAGTTTATATGTTTTCTGTTATATAATATATATAATTATAATATATATAACATATATATAACATATATGTTATAATTCTATGAATTTTCAATTATATTATGGTAAATATCAATAAATTTAGCCAACTATAAACAAAAAGTCTTTGAAATCTTCAATAATTAAAAATTTGCAAAAGGATGCTGAGATGAGATCAAAATGGTTGAAAACCCTTGATTCAGATCCAAACAACAACAAAACTTGAGGCCATTCAACACTGAGGAAACATAGACCCTCAAACAGATTGTGGGATGAACATAGAAAAATGATGAATCATTTTATCATCCATACCAAATACCAAACTCTTCATTCTATTTTTAATTAAGTAGTTATCTTTTTATTTCTCATCAACAATTCCTTGATAGGTTACTTTTTGCTCAATCTTTGAATGTTCAGTCATTGTGTAAAAGTCATAGATTTATAATATAAGTTTCGACTCTGAGTGAACCTGCAATTTCAGTACAGACAATAATTTGTAATTTTTTTCATCCCACACTATGAGGAAGAGCAGAAAATCACAGTGCCTGGTTGATGAGGCAACCCAACCATCAGCTGAGCAACTGCACCTTCAGGTGTCTTAACTGGTTTCCTTTCCACATCATCCATTTGGAAGTCATAAAACATTTTGATTAAAAAACATCAGGTGAAATAAATCTTATCAGAAATTGATAGGATAATGAGTTTTAATATAACCAAATACTCTTTGCAAGGTAGTGATACAGAAGTTAAAATTGTAGCTTAGGAATCCATACACTTGTAAATTTTTACTTTATTTTGATGGACACATCAGCTAACAATTTGTGACAAAGAATTATCTGTATGCACACATTCTACCAACTATTGAAAACATGCATGTCTCTATTCTTTAACAGAATACCAATAATGCTTTCCCTCAGTAATTACTTATTGAACAGGATTTTAGCAATAGAGACTAAAAACAAAAATCCCAACAATTATTTGGTACTGTTTTTATGGGCTATTATAACAAACTGGAACTATGTAGAAGAGAAAATATTCCATCTTCTCCTACAGTTTTCTTCAGCACAGAAAAAGAGAAAAGAGAAAATGATTAATGCAATTGTTATTGAACACAAGATAGACAATTGAGTTTGTATTAGAATACCTTATTGAAGCTACACTGAAATCTAATTTTGAGACCTGGGACAAGTCCCTTGATATTTCTGAACTCAATTTGTATGTTGGTTTAATTATAATGAAAAGTTCCTGCCCTTCTTCTCTACCTACTTATGTATTGGCTACACGGTATAAGTGATTTATGTGAAGACTTCACACATATAAACACAATGTTGGTAGTGAGAAGAGCAATAATAGTGACATTCTAACAAATACAAGGTTATTTACCTTAGCATTTATCTAAGAAGGGTGAGAAGTGAGACCAAGTTCCAAAAACATTATTCCAATGGTGGAACTGGTACCTAGAAAAGGTACAAAGTGGGTTGAGCTGACATGAGGAGGTGGAAAAAGACCCTTCCAAGGTGCTTTCCAGGTTCTGTTTGCAAGTTAAATGGCACTCCTCCAATTACAAATACAGCATTATCTTTCTCAGTGAAAATGATTTGTGATCATCAAACAAAAGTAAACAATGTTCAACGTAATTGCTTACACTATTGGTTTCATTGACATAAATCAAGTAAATACATGACTGTGATCTCTGAGCAGAGTATACACAGAGTTATCCAGGAAAATTTATAAGAATGTAACTCAATATGGAAAAAAAGTATTTACTTTTAGGTGATCAGGATTGTATTGTCTGAAGAACTCACTAAAATTTCAAGGAGGGCTAGAATATAACACTTTATTCATCTTTTTTCTTTTATATCTATTTAAAAATACTTAATTTAAGTACAACCACTATGAAAATCAGCACCCTGAAAAGGATAGCAAAATAAGCCACATTCAGGTCAAAGTTTGTGTGTTTTCTCTCATATGGGGAAGTGAAAGTGGAAAAAGGAAAAGTACGGTGTTGGGGGCTGTTTCTTGAAAATCAAAAGGAGATTAGTAGAGGAGAGGAAAGGGACCAAGGGGAGGCAGGGAGAGAGAGAAAGGGGAAATAACTGAGGAATGATATTGACCAAATTATATTGTTATGTTGTGCACACTTAACAAATATGTAAAAACAAATATCACGGTTACGTACAACTGTAATGTACCAATAAAATAAGGAAGAAAAATCTGTTTAATTTATTGGCATGAGTGAAAAGTGCTTTTGAGGATTGCATGTTTTTTTTTTTTGTTTTTTTTTGTTTTTTTTTTTTTTTTTTTTTTTTTTTTTTTTTTTTTGCCTCCTCTCCTTCTTGAGTAGATAAATGATAAAAGTGTGGTTTATCTGCTTAAAGAAGAAGAGCAGATCCTAACTTCTGAAAGCATTTTTTGAATTTTTGTGTCATTCTAGGCACACTTTTCCCTTGATATCTTGATGGTAGTTTTTACATATATAACAGTAGAAAGAATGATCAGTCAGGAAAAAAAAAAAAAAAAGGACAGAAAAAGAAGGAAGGACGTCTCAGATATCAGTACAGGTCAAATTTTGTGGCATCAGAAACATAATCACATATGAAAACACTGGGTGGCTAATAATGGATTTATTTTGGTGGGGTACTAGGGACTGAACCCAGGGGCACTTGACCACTGAGCCACATCCCCAGCCCCGTTTTGTATTCTATTTAGAGACAGGATCTCACTGAGTTGCTTAGTGCCAAACTTTTGCTGAGACTGGCTTCAAGCCAGCAATCCTCCTGCCTCAACCTCCCTAGCTACTGGGATTACAGGTGTGTGCCATCGCACTATGCTTAATAATGGAATATTGAGCCAGAAAAATAGTTTGAGAATGTATTAAAAAACTGTGATCCTTACACTAATGGATGCGAATTCTGAAAGAAAGCATTTCTCACTTACTTTCTGTAAGTTAACATTATATATAAAAGGCCACAGCGAAGCAAAGATTTGACTTAAACTTCATACATTAGTGACAAATGAATTATAGAAGTTGCATAAGAAAGTAGGAGAAGAGAAGAAATGCACATTCGTTGAACTTACTATGACTTACTTGAGAAAGTAGAGTATATTGCCCTTGTTTTGCAATAGAAGTAACTAAAATATAGAGCTATAATATGCTTCCTATCAATGATGTATCTAGCAAATATGGTGGGGAACCCAGTTTGGATTTATTTGTTTTTCAATAACCCAAACTCAAATGTTAGTGAAATAGGATAATATAATTAATTATTTATAATAAAAATAAACATACATAGATTACTTTATACCACAAATACTGGTTGTAAGTGAATTTGCAGAAATTCTACATATTATTATGGAAAACTATAAAGTACTGGGGAAATAAGACCTATCTGAATAAAAATATAAAAAAGAACATATAAAAATTAGTGGTTTTTTTTTAATATCAACAATACTGGTTATAATTTAAAAACATAAAAAATTCTATATGCTATCTAAAAATTCCAGAAGATAATTAGAAGTGAATGCAGAGAGAAAAATGAAACTCCACATCAAGTGCAACAATAAGAATGAGGTCCTAATTAGAATAAGTTATAGTCCATTTTTGTATATATATCAAAATATACTCTATTGTCATCTATATCTAAAAAGAACAAATAAAAAATTTAAAAGAATAGTAACTGTATGAAGAAAACTATAAAATATGGGGAAAATAAAATATAATTGATTAATAGATAAATAGCCATAAGGAAGAATTGGAGTATTCAATCTCATATATTAATATTAATTATTCTATAATTCATTGTGATTCAAGAAGCCCCATATAATTAGTGCAGATGAATAAACATTTTAATTTTGTGTAGAAAACAATTGCTTGAGTATCATCAAAAATAACATAAAGATTCCTCAGATCCATTTTTACACTCCCTTCTGTGTTCTGAAGTCCCAGGTTTCTGTGACACACAGCTGCTGAAAGCAACATAGGGAGAACCCTGGGCATCCTGAAAATGAGGAAGTGACCTCTGCAATGATGCCTGGATATGGGAAACTGTGGAGAGCAATGACAACCAGATTTTTATTTTTTATAAGGTGGAATAGTATAGCTCTGAATTTAATATAGTACAGAGGATTCAGTGGCATCTCTCAAAGTGGTGCTGATATTGGGATCAGAAGAGGCCACACATCGAGTTAAAGTATCTATATCTGAATATTCACCCAACTCAGGGCTCTTAAGAGGAAGAAGCTCACAAAGTAGACCCTTGCTTAAAAGAAGATGTGATAATTATCCCAATAGATTGGTAGACATACAAACAATATGAAAAAGCAAGGGAACAAATTACCCTAAACAGCCCATAATGCTTCAACATTTCACTCCAGCAATATCACAGTGGAAGAAATGTCAGAGAAAGAATTTAGAAAGTTCATAAAATGTTCTATGAGACAAAAGAAGACATGAGGAGTAAAATTAGAGAGAAAATACAAAGTTAAAGATTGCTTCAATAAAGAGAGAGATTCTGAAAAAGAGCCAAATGAAAATCCTGGAAATGAGAGACTCAATAAACCAAATTAAAAATCCAATGGAAAGCATTACTAGTAGATTAGAACAATTTGAAGATAGATTTCCAGGCCTTGAATATGAAGTATATAATCTGGAAAATAGAGTGGGTCATAAAGAAAAAAGTGCTAAGAGACCGTGATCAGAATATTCAAGAAATCTGAGATAATATTAAGAGGTCAAACTTAAGAATCACTGGGGTAGATGAAGATTTTGAGGTGCAAGCCAAGTCAATGCACAATCTTTTCAATGAAATAATATCAGAAAATTTCCCAAACCTTGAGAATGAGATGAAAATTCAAATACAAGAGGAATATAGAAAATTATGGCATTTGCCTATAAATGGATGGAGCTGAAGAAAATAATGCTAAGTGAAATAAATCAATCCCAAGGAAAAAAAGACTGAACATTTTCTCTGATACACATATGTTAATTCACAACTGGGTTGCAGGGTAGGGAAGAATAGAGTTACTTTGTATTAGAAAGAGGGAGTGAAAAGAGGGGAGGGGATATGGGGATAGGAAGGATAATGGAATGAATCAGACATTATTACCCTATATCCATATATGATTATACTACTGGGGTAATTCTACAACATGTAAAACCTAAAGAATAAACAGTTATGTTCCATTTATGTATGATGTGTCAAAATGCATTCTACTCTCATGTATAACTAATTTGAACAAATAAAAAGAGGAATATAGGACTCCAAATACCCAAAATTGCAAATAGATCAACACATTGTAATGAAAATACTTAACATACAGAATAAGAATAGGATTTTTAAAACTGCAAGAGAAAAACAACTAGTCACAATTAGAGGTAAACCAATACAAATTTCAACTGATTTCTCAACATAGAAACTAGAAGCCAGGATAGCTGGAACACTATATACCAAAATCTAAAAGAAAATGGATGTCAAACAAGAATACTATGTGCAGTAAGATTAACCCTCAGAATTCACAATGAAATAAAAGCCTTCCATGATAAAAGAAGCTAAAACTATTTATAACCAGAAAGCCTATATTATAAAACATATTAATTTTTATTTTACTTCTTTTCAAGAAGAACAATAAAAAATAAAAATGAAAAACAGTAAATGACTGAATTACACTAGAAGAATAGACAATTAAAGGAGAATGAAGTCTGATTTAAGAATTAGGAATACATCAAAATGGTACAAAATAAAGAGAATCTCTCTATAATGTCACTAAATGTAAATGGTCTAAACTCTTCAATCAAAAGACCTAAGTTGACAAATTGAATTAAAAAAAAAAAAGACCCAACAATATGCTGTTTGCAAGAAACTCACCTCATAGTAAAAAACTACACAGTCTAAAGATGAAAGGATGGGAAAAGACATACCATCACATGGATCTCATAAATAAAAAGGGATAGTTATTCTGATAACAGATAATGTAGACCTCAAGTCAAGATTAATCAGAAGACGGAAGAGTTACTTCACACTGTTTAAGGGAATCATACATCAACAAGCTAGGATTGCAAATATTTATGCCCCAAACAACTGATCATCTATGTACATCAAACCAACCCTTCTCTATATTAAGAATCAGATAGACTGCAAGACAATAATACTGAGAGACTTCAAAACACCTCTCAGGACTAGATAAATTATCCATATGTAAACTAAAGATTCTACAAAACTAAAAGGTGCAATTAATAATATGGAGTTAACAGAGATCTATACAATATTTTAGCAATCAATGATTGCATTTGCTTTCTTCTCAGCATCACATGGCGTATTTTCTAAAATAGACCATATTTTAGGTTCCAAAGCAAATCATAGCAAGCACAAACAAAATAGAAGTAATACCTTGCATTTTATCAGTTCATCATGGAATAAAATTAGAAATCAATGATAATATTAAAAATAGTAACCACTTTAACCCTTGGAGATTGAATAATACACTTTTGACTAATCAATCAATAGTACAAGAAATAAGGGGAAAAGTAAATTAAAAAAAGGTCTTAGAATTAAAAGAGAATAGTGATACAATATATCAAAATTTCTGGGACAGTATGAAGGAAGTTCCAAGAGGAAAGTTTACAGCATTGAGTTCATATATAAAACGAATAGATATGTACCAAATAAATAATCTAATCCTACATCCAAAAGCCCTGGAAAAAGAACAAACTAATGCCAAATCAGGAAAAGTCAGAATATAGTTAAAATCAGTGCCCAAATCAATGAAATTGAGAATAAAGGAAACACTAAAGTTCAACAAAATACAGTTGGTGGTTTGAAAGGATTAACAAGATTAGTAAGCACATACCTTAACTAACCAAAAGAAAGAGAAAAAACATTCAAATGAACAAAATCAGATGTGAAAAAGGAAATACAACTCAGTTAGTGGTGAAATTCAGAGCATCATCAGAAAATATTCTGAAAATTTATACTGCAATAAGCTAGAAATGTTGAATATACTGACAAATTCCTAGAGACAGAGAAGCTACCCAAATTGAACCATGAGGATATAAAACTGTTAAACACACCAATGTCAAGTAATGAAATGTAACCAGCTAACAAAAGCCTTCCAACAAAGAAAAGCCCAGGACCACACAGATTTTCAGCCAAGTTCTACCAAACCTTTAAAGAAGAACCAATACTAATTCTCCTCAAATTATTTCATGAAATAGATAAGGTGGGAATACTGTCAAATTAATTCTATGAAATCAGCATCACTCTGATACAAAAACAAGACAAGGACATATCAAGGAAAGAAAACTTCAGGTCAATATTCTTGATGAATATAGATGCAAAAATTCTTAGTAATATATTGGCAGACTGCATACAAAATCATATTAAAAAGATAGTGCATCAAGATCAAGTATGTTTCATCCCAGGGATGCAAGGTTAGTTCAACATACAGAAATCAATAAATATAATTCACTACATAGATAGAGTTAAGGTAAAGAATCACATACATAATCATCTCAATAGATGCATAAAAAGCATTTGATGAAGTACAGCACCCATTCATATTTCAAACATTAGGGATAGAAGAAACCTACCTGAACATTTTAAAGGATGCACATGAAAAAACTCAAGGCCAAAATTATACTAAATGGAGAAAAACTGATAGCATTTACTTTAAAAACAGGAATAAGACAAGGATGTCCACTTTCACCACTCCAATTTGACATAGTCCTTGAAACTCTAGTCAGAGCAAACGGGCAAGAGAAGAAAATTAAAAAGATATGAATAGGAAATTATCTCTGTTTGGTGATGAAATGATTCTATATTCAGAAGACTCAAAATAACTATACCACAAAACTTCTAGAGATGATAAACAAATACAGAAAAGTAGCAAAATACAACATCAGCACGCATAAATAAATCACTTAAGTTCCTGTACTCCAATGATGAATCTGCTGAAAAAGAAACTGGGAAAGTTATCCCATTCATAAAAGCCTGAAAAATTAAATACTTGAGAATCTAACCAAGTAGATGAAGGATCTCTACAATGAAAACTATAGAACACTAAAGAAAGAAATTGAAGAAAGCCTTAGAAGATGGAAAGACCTATTGTGATCTTGGATACACAGAAATAATATTGTCAAAATGACCATATTACCCAAAGCACTATGCAGATTCAATATAATCCCAATCAAAATACCTATGATATTCTTTAGAGAAAAAAAAAGTGTGCTGAAATTTATTTGGAAAAATAAGAGACCCAGAATATCCAAATCAATTCTTAGAATAGCAAAGCTAGAGACATCACAATACTAGAACCCACACTACACTACAGAGCTATGGTAATAAAAAACAGCATGATAGAGAAACCAAACCAGACATGAAAATCAATGAACTAGAATAGAAGATACACAGACAAATCTACACAAATACAGTTAATCTCATACCAGACAAAGATGACAAAAACATTTTGGAGCAACAGTAGCCCCTTTAACAAATGATATGGTGCTAGGAATATACTGGATATTCATATGGAGAAAAATAAATTTTAACTGCTGTTTTTCACCCTGCACAAAATTCAAAGTGACTCAAAGACCTAAGAATTAGACCAGAAATGCTGAAATTTCTAGAAGAAAATGTAGGCCTAACGTTCTAACATGTTGGCACAGAAATCAACTTCCTTAAAAAGGCTCCTGAAGTTCAAAAAATAAAATTAAAAAAACAATAGGAAAGATTTCATCAAATTAAAAACTTCTGCACAACAAAAGAAACACTTAGGAGTGTGAGGAGAGAGCCCACAGAACAGGTCAAAAAAATCTTTGTCACTTGATGCTCAAATATGGTGTTAATATCCAGAATACATAAAAAACAAAAAACTTAACGCTTAAAAAGAATCCCAAATAATCCAATCAATAAATGGGTCAAAAACTAAACAGACACTTCTAAAATAATGAAATACAAATGGTCAACGAATGTTTGAAAAAAATGCCCCAAATCTCTAGTTATTAGGGAAATGCAAATAAAAATTACATCAAGATTTCATCTCACTCCAGTCAGAAGGGCAATTTTCAAAAATACAAATAATAATAAATATTGGTGAGGATGTGGGAAAAGAGGTATATCTACACTGTTGGTGAGACTGCAAATTGGTGCATTCACACTGGAAGACAGTAAGAAGACTCCTCAAAGAACTAGGAATGAAACCACCATATAATCAGCTATCATACTTCTTGGTATTTGTACAAAGGAGCAAAAATAAGCATACTATAGTGACACAGCCATATCAATGTTTATAGTAGCACAATTCACAATAGCCAAGCTATGGAACTGACCCAGGTGCTGTCCAACAGATGAATGTATAAAGCAAATATGGTATTTATATATAATGGAGTATCACTCAACCACAAAGAAGAATGAAATCATGGCATTTGCTGGTAAAAGGATGGTACTGGAGACTATAATGCTAAGTAAAATAAGCCAGACCCACCCAAAATGTCAAAGTTTAATTGTTTCCTCTGATCTGTGGAAGCTAATTCCGAATAAGGGTGGTGGGAGGGTGGGGTGAGAAGGAAAGAGATAAAAAGAAAGGGAAAAAGGGAGAGGGAATTACATAAAAATAGAGGAACTAATAGTAGAGTAGGTGAAGGGAATTGAGGGGGAGGGAAGAAGGAGGGATGGGAAAAGGGAAGAACAATGGATTGATTTCAACCCATGTTCATATGCACATACGTGAATATAGCACAGTGAATCCCAAAATCAAGTATAACCACAAGACTCCAATTAAAAAAGTACTATAAATAAATTGCAAAAAGATCAGTAAAGGGAAGATAGAAGGAGGTGGGAGGGTGGGAAGGAGAAGTACTGGGGACTGAATCAAAGCAAATTATAATCCATGCTTTTGTGATCATGTCAAAATGTATCCTAATGTTTGATATAACTAAAAAGAATCAATAATCAATTACTCAATCAATCAATCGAAGGAGGTAATGATTTAACTTTAAGAAATGTCCCTTCCTCAATCCAGTTTATTTTACTTCTCAGGAACATTAGTACAGCGGGCCTGTTCCTCTTTACTGAAGCACCTTCTTCACTAACACTCTGGGCAAAGTTTTCTCTTGGCCTCTTTCTACTGTTGACTGATCCACTACACTCTTCTGCTAGTTGCTCCTCATTGTTCATCCTTAAAATATCAGTATGCTAAACTCAGCCCCTAGACTTCTCCCCTTTTTGGCAATACTCATTGTCTGGGATCTCATCTGGTTTTAAGATTCCCTTGCTTTATTCACTGTCCATCAAAGCCTGCTGTCTACACAGCAACCAGAATGATCCTCCTAACTTCTGCACAAAATTCTCCTCTGATTTTCCTCCTCCCACACAGGAGTCAAGCCAGGTTCCAGGGTGACTTACAAAGTCTCCTTTATGTCATTTCTTACTTCCTCCCTTCAGCTCAAGGTGCTCCTTATCTCAGGGCATTTGTACTTATTTGTTCTGCATAAAATGTGCTTCACACAGATAACCAAATGACTCATGCTCTCACATTTTTTAAGCTTTAATAAAATACCATTTCCTCCAAAACTTCTCTGAGATTCTTATTTAAATTTTTGCCACCCACACACCTTCTATGCTTTTCATTTAATTTTTGTTTAGCGTCTTAGCTCTCCCACTAGAATGAGAGTTACATAAAAATTTAAGAATCTACATCTATTTTTCTTACAAATGCATCACCAGATTCTAAAATATAATATAGAGTAAATAAGGTACAATTCTGCCTGAAGAATGAATCTGAAACTTTCTAATACGATGATGATGATGATGATGATGATGATGATGATGATAGCAGACGCCATTTACTAAGTTTCAGGGAATGTGATAAGTGCTTAATATGCATTGCTTCATTTAAACATGAATCCTGTGATTTAAATCACAATTTTGCAGATTAAGAAACTGGAGCTTGGAAATATTAAATAGCCTGTTGAGTAGAAGGAGCAGGAAGAGTTTGAAAGCCAACAGGCTTGAGTTCAAAGCCTGGGATCCTCACAAGTCAGGTACAATTAATAAATTATCTACTGGCCTAGAATCATTGTGACGTATCCACCAGCAGTGCTGGCCTTGGAATTAGCATGACTTTGGATCTGAAGTTCAGCTCTGTCCCTGGTCAGATGCTGCAGAACACACACACACATTATTACCCTCCCAGAAACTATCAGGATTAGGTATAGTGCCTCCCTTTCATAGATGTAATGGTGAGATTTAGACATATCCAGCAACTCGTTCCAGGTTCTACAGTTAGTAAGTATGTAGTTTACCTGCATCAAGATGCAAATGCAAATGAAGTTTGTTTCTTTTTAAGGGTACTTCTTATTACTACAGAAAGTGTTAGGATTATAGGATTCAAACCATAAAACTGGGAAGAGAAATTTTGATCTACAGATGCCAGGATCTGTATTCACCTACACCAGGTATTTGGACTGTAAAGGAATTTGAATTTGGTGCCTTGGATCAGATGATCCTTAAGGAGTCTTCCAGTGCAAGAGTACCCCAATGTTCTATGGCAAGGTCATATACCTCAGCTCCTGTAGGAGAGCATTCTCAGAAGAGGGCAAAACAGGGCCAAACTCTAAGTCTTGGACATGTATCTCATTATCCTGGTCTGTTCTCAAAAAAATGGATTTCATGATGGAAAACTCCTAACTCTGTCTTCCCCATATAATTCTTCCTTCAATTAAAGCCTCCAAACATATGTCCAGTGCTTTTCTAATTCCCTCTTAAATTTTTCCAACCATTAATTCACTGGAAGATTGTCCTAAATTCTCACACTAAACTGCTTAGTTCACTATGTTTGATAAAGAATATGATTCATCCCCCTGGCTTTAAGAGCAATCACAAATGCCCCTTTGAAACATGGTATTCCAAAGGACAGCCTTAAGTATTTACAGCACATTACACAGAATTGCTACTTCCTGCAGTTTTTCTGGATGGAGAAATAGGCCAAAGATAATTTCCCCAGTTTGATCCTTCTACCCGATTTTATAGGTAGCAAGTTTCCTCTAGTCAAGAAAAGTGGAATCAACCCCCACATAAAAAGTAGTGGAATATCTGGACACAAATCATTCTGTGTTTGGATATAATTATTCACATATTCTGATGTGGATCAATGTCAGAATCAGGTTTACTTTTACTATTGATGTTTTCACTAGATTTAATTCTTGTAAGCAACTGAGTTCAGTACTATGAAATCCTATATGAAAAGAACCAAAATCCATACACTTTCTTTGCCCCCTCTTTCCCATTACAGATTAAGAGAAGATAGCATTTATTGCTTCATTTCAAATCAAGTATTGATCGATCCCTTTAAATGCTATTAATTGGGAATTTAAATAAAACTTTCAAGATTGCTATTTATTTTCAGAGAACAAGTCTTAAACAAAAACAGTGGCATGAATAAAAACAAAGAAAAAAGTATGGCACCTATTTTCTTAAACTCCAAGCAAATTGATCCCCATTATTGGAGCAATAATGAATTTTTCAACACTCCCGTATTTTTTTCCCCCATACTTTCATGGTCTCACTCCTGGTTTTGGGGGTCACTTCTAAAAATTAACACCTACATAAAAATCACAAATCTATAGGTTTCTAAGTTTTCTTCTTTTGACTTCAGCCTCATGTGGAATGTCCTGCTGAGAGTACAAAGAAGCTAAGATCATCTGAGAACTATAGACTACTTCTACAATAGTTCTAATTTAGTAAATGTTTAGAAGCAAAGTCCCAGCTTTTACCCAGTCAGTGACTTCTAGAGACTCCCAACCCAGGTTCTAGCCTTTAACTCCTGAAGTCCATTTCTCCCATGTTTAGAGAGTATTAGTTTTATCAAAATGGCTGGGCTATGATTTAGTCAGCACATCTTCTTGTACTCACCTTTTGATTTAGTATATTAGACCTCTTAATAGACAAAGGGGAAATATATTGCATTATGTTACAAATGTACTAACAGAGAAGCCAAAAAAATTATGGTTGAGATATATCATACTATTGATATGAAAACAGGCAGTGAAGAGCAGGTTAGTGAGGTATTAAATGCATTCTATGATGTTGCTAGCATCCCTAGGGATTCTTTGATTCCTCCGTGGTGACCAACTTATTTGTACAAAGGAGAAGGAAAATGGGTCAATGCATGCTAGACTAAATCCATTTAAAAAAAAAAAAAGAACTTCATGGGCTAGGTTTATATGTAAGATTTATTGCAGGGAGAATTTTCTACTATTTGAAATGTTGGGAAATTTCAGCGTGGTTGAAAATTCTCTGCCTTCAGAACCAAGCAGCAGTTCTGTATGATATTTGAGGAATAGCTTATTTTCACTGAGTATCAATTACCATTTTAAAAATGTGGTAAAATCTAATACTAAGTTTGTTTCTGAGATGCTGTGATGATAAGATTCAGTCTGCAAACCTATATTAACAGACGTTAAATACTATTCTAAGTGCTGAATAAAATCTTACACGCATGAATTTGGCACATTTGTGGTTCAATAAATAGAATATTAAAATCAATGCTGCTATATATACTTATTCATTTTCAAGATATGAAAACTTTAATTTTAATCATACATCAGTTACAAAGTTTATCTTCTTGTCTTTTGTTAATTCTGTTCATTCAGTTCATGTATTCATTATTCTCTCTATGCATTTTGTTTATACTTATTTAGTACATACTGTTAGCCAAGAAATGTATTAAGTACTGTAAATATATGAGTGAATAAGATGGTCATAGCCTTTAGCTGTACAGTATGCCCCTTAATGGAGGTGATGTAATCAAGAAGGCATTCAATTATAAAGCAATGGGATGAACAGAGGAGGGGGAGTAAGAAATGATTCCTGAAGGACTGAGTTCTAAAGATGAGAGGGTGAGGGAAATGAGTTGCAGACCGCAGAACACAGGGAAATCTAGAAGGGAGCATTATAGAGGTCCATATGGAGAGGATGCTGGAGAGGAAAAGGATCCTGTCATGCTCAGGAGTCTTATGGGATTTGGGAAACTATCAAAGTCTTTAAAAGCAGGGAAGCAATTTGGAAAGTTTATATTTTATAGCATTTACTGCTTGTGGTATAAAGAATTAGCAGAAAAACATGTCTACAGGAGGGACATTCATGGATTCAGTTAGAACACTAGGAAACTGATAAGTAATGAAGAAAAGTGAAAGAATTCAAGATATTCTATCTTACATGGAAGACATATTGAGACAAGGCAATTTAGAAGAGACTAGTTTTAATTGGAATTGCATTGAATCTGTATAGCACTTTACGTAGTATAGCCATTTTGACAATATTAATTCTGCCTATCCAGGAACATGGGAGATCTTTCCATCTTCTAAGGTTTTCTTTAATTTATTTCTTTAGTGTTCTGTAGTTCTCATTGTACAGGTCTTTCACCTCTTTTGTGAGATTGATTCCCAAGTATTTTATTTTTTTCGATGCTATTGTGAATGGGGTAGTTTTCCTAATTTCTCTTTCTGAAGATTCATCACTTATGTATAAAAATGCATTGGATTTATGTGCATTGATCTTGTAACCTGCTACTTTACTGAATTCACTTATGAGTTCTAAAAGTTTTCTGGTGGAATTTCCGGGTTCCTCTAAATATATAATCATGTCATCAGCGAACAGGGATAGTTTGAGTTCTTCTTTTCCTATTCGTATCCCTTTAATTTCTTTGGTTTGTCTGATTGCTCTGGCTAGAGTCTCAAGGACGATGTTGAATAGAAGCGGTGAAAGAGGGCATCCCTGTCTTGTTCCAGTTTTTAGGGGGAACGCTTTCAGTTTTTCACCATTTAGAATGATATTAGCCATGGGCTTAGCGTAGATTGCCTTTATAATGTTAAGGAATGTTCCCACTACCCCAATTTTTTCTATTGTTTTGAGCATGAAGGGATGCTGTATTTTATCGAATGCTTTTTCTGCATCTATTGAAATAATCATGTGATTCTTAACTTTAAGTCTGTTGATATGGTGAATGACATTTATTGATTTCCGAATGTTGAACCAACCTTGCATCCCTAGGATAAAACCCACTTGATCGTGGTGCACTATCTTTTTAATATATATTTGTATGCGATTTGCTAAAATTTTGTTGAGAATTTTTGCGTCGATGTTCATTAAGGATATTGGTCTGAAATTTTCTTTCCTCGATATGTCTCTGTCTGGTTTAGGTATCAGGGTGATATTGGCTTCATAGAATGAGTTTGGGAGGGTTCCCTCCTCTTCTATTTCATGGAATAGTTTGAGGAGTATTGGAATGAGCTCTTCTTTAAAGGTTTTGTAGAACTCGGCTGAGAACCCATCTGGTCCTGGACTTTTCTTTGTTGGTAGGCTTTTGATGACCTCTTCTATTTCATTGCTTGAAATTGGTTTATTTAAGTTGTGTATGTCCTCCTCGTTCAGTTTAGTCCAAATCCCAATGATGTACCTTGCAGAGCAAGCAATTATGAAATTCATCTGGAAGAATAAAAAACCTAGAATAGCTAAAGCAATCCTCAGTAGCAAGAGCAAAGCAGGGGGTATTGCAATACCAGATCTTCAACTCTGCTACAAAGCAATAGTAACAAAAATGGCATGGTATTGGTACCAAAATAGACAGGTAGATCAATGGTACAGAATAGAGGACATGGACACAAACCCAAATAAATACAATTTTCTCATACTAGACAAAGGGTCCAAAAATATGCAATGGAGAAAAGATAGCCTCTTCAACAAATGGTGCTGGGAAAATTGGAAAACCATATGCAATAGAATGAAATTAAACCCCTATCTCTCACCCTACACAAAACTCAACTCAAAATGGATCAAGGACCTCGGAATCAGACCAGAGACCCTGCATCTTATAGAAGAAAAAGTAGGTCCAAATCTTCAACTTGTTGGCTTAGGATCAGACTTCGTTAAGAGGACTCCCATAGCACAAGAAATAAAAGCAAGAATCAACAACTGGGATAGATTCAAACTAAAAAGCTTTCTCTCAGCAAAGGAAACTATCAGAAATGTGAAGAGAGAGCCTACAGAGTGGGATAATATCTTTGCCAACCATACCTCAGATAGAGCGCTAATTTCCAGA
Source organism: Sciurus carolinensis (assembly GCF_902686445.1). Classification (NCBI taxonomy): domain Eukaryota; kingdom Metazoa; phylum Chordata; class Mammalia; order Rodentia; family Sciuridae; genus Sciurus; species Sciurus carolinensis. Next base: position 83,345,471 of record NC_062223.1, on the reverse strand, counting down.
ATCTATAAAGAACTCAAAAAACTCTACACGAAGAATACAAATAATCCAATCAACAAATGGGCTAAGGAAATGAACAGACACTTCACAGAAGTAGATGTACAAGCAATCAACAGATATATGAAAAAATGTTCAACATCCCTAGTAATAAGGGAAATGCAAATCAAAACTACCCTAAGGTTTCATCTCACCCCAATTAGAATGGTGATTATCAAAAATACAAGCAACAATAGGTGTTGGCGAGGATGTGGTGAAAAAGGAACACTCATACATTGCTGGTGGGGTTGCAAATTAGTGCAGCCACTCTGGAAAGCAGTGTGGAGATTCCTCAGAAAGCTTGGAATGGAAACACCATTTGACCCAGCTATCCCACTCCTTGGCCTATACCCAAAGGACTTCAAATCAGCATACTACAGAGATACAGCCACATCAATGTTCATTGCTGCTCAATTCACCATAGCCAGATTGTGGAACCAACCTAGATGCCCTTCACTTGATGAATGGATAAAGAAACTGTGGCATATATATACAATGGAATATTACTCCACAATGAAGAATGATAAAATTATGGCATTTGTAGGCAAATGGACGAAATTGGAGAATATCATGCTAAGTGAGATAAGCCAATCTCAAAAAACTAAAGGACGAATGATCTCGCTGATAAGCGGATGAGGACATATAATGGGGGGGTGGGAGGGGTTAGCATTAGGTTTAGGGTTAGGTTTAGGGTTAGGGATAAGGAGAATGAAGGAAAGAAGGACTGTATAGAGGGAAAAGAGGGGTGGGAGGGGTGGGGGGGAAGGGAAAAAAAAATAAACATCATTGCCCTATGTAAACGTATGATTACACAAATGGTATGCCTTGACTCTATGTACAAATAGAGAAACAACATGTATCCCATTTGTATACAATAAAAAAAAAAAGAAGAGACTAGTTGATGATGATAGGATGATAATATTGAAAAAAGCATTTAATTCTGCCAGTCCTCAGCTCATATTTTTAAGTTATTCTTTAAAATCAATCATGCAAACTGCAAAAAGTAGTCTTATTTTACTCATTCTATTTACCCAAACTTGACATTCAGTCTTTGTTCCATAATACAACCATATCACTTTCTCATGTCTGTATCCTAGAATTTAGCTGATCTGCCAGTTTGCCCTTAACTTCAAACTCCCCTCCACCTATCAAAATTCCTCCTGTTGGTTCAAGAAACATATAAAATATTACCTCGTGAGTGAATTATCTTTTATCTCTTCATGTTCTCATAGCAAATCTTATGTCTTTCATAGTAGAGGACTTTATTTTTTTCCTTCTGTACTCTTCCAAAATTTTTATACAAAATCTACCAGAACAAGTAAGTGTTCAGCACGTGTTTGCAAACTGAGGTAACTGACTTACATGGTGTTTTAGTCAGCTATGTCACTACTGTAACCAGAAGACCTGAGAGAACAAGTCGAAGAAGAAAAATTTACTTTGGGGCTAGAGGTTTCAGAGGTCTCAGTCCATAGAGACAGATTCCATTCCTTGAGACTGGAGGTGAGAGTCAACCTCATGGTGAAAGGCTGTGGCAGAGAGAGGTATTTGGGTACATGGCAGCAGAAAGCAGAGAAGGAGACTCCACTTACCAGGTACAAAATATAAACCCAAAGGCACACCCCCAATGACCCACCTCCTCCAGTCACACCCTACCACCCTACAGTTACCACTCAGTTAATACCTACCAGGGGATTAACTCACTGATTGGGTTAAAGCTCTTATAACCCAATAATTTCACCTCCAAATCTTCTTGCATTTTCTCACACAATAGCTTTTGGGGGACACCTAGTATCTAAGCCAAAATATAAGACACTGTGTTTCCTTGAAGATAATTAAGAAAGAAAACAAAAACATTAGCTAAGAACCCAAAAGGAAAGATAGAGCATCAGTCTAAGAAAAGATTTTGAAGGATGAAAAAGACATGAGACATCAACAAGAGCTCCAAAAGTAAAAATGACCACTTAAACAATAAAAATGCAATATGTTATTTTTCTGGACAGTTACTAATTGCTCCTCATCTTCCCTGCTATGGGCATTAAAATTATGCCTGCTTTCACATACTTACGTTCAGTCAAAAAACTTTTGTAGAAAGACAATCTTTAGGACACCTCACCTTTGAAGCTTCTGTTTTCACACTTTATTATTATATATACAGGGCTGATACAATCAAACACTGCTTTCAAAAAATGAAATACTTTGGTGTGAAAAGTAGTGCTATCAATTGGACTTCTTAAAAGACTTTTTAAACTTAAGTACAAAGCAGAAAATAAATGTTGCATATTCTTTGACTTTATCTTGAAGCTTTTTCAGGTATAAAGTTGAATAACTATAACCACAGTAAATGGGATCAGAACAATAAAAGTTTGTGATTTTTTTACTCCCAATAAATCACTTGCTTCATCTCTAACACACTTCTTTTCTGCTGATAACTGGAGAAAGAATTGGATTTGTGCATGTGGCCAATTAAGTAACTTGGAATAACCTTTAGAAATTGATAGTTAATTTGGCATATGTTGGTATTGCCTAATATATATTTAGAGTTAATACATAAAAAGTAGTACATTCATTGTGTTCCAGTTAATATTGATGCACCTTGCTCACTATTCGAGGAATAAATGGCCAATATAAGATCACTTCCACATTCATTGATTGCTAGGAAGTTAGGAGAGTGCAGAATTCTATACAGAGTTGCTGTACTCAGAGTGATGGACTCTCATCTGGCAGAACCTAGTTATCAACTCTGGGTTCTTAAAGCTGGAGTTGCAGCTCACATATGCAAGCTCTGGGTTCGATCCCCAATGCCACAAAAATAAATAAAAGCATTTAGGTTCTTTCTTCACCTTATTCTTATATGGCAAAGCTATATATCAAAAATATTATTCAGAATCTAAAAATACTAATAAATGATTAACTGCTGTAACTTTAGGTAAATAACATTGCCACAAACAAAAAGAATAGCATTTTGCTATTTTAAAAATACCACGGAGTAGTTAGTGCTTTGGCAATTTGACCATCATTTATGTTCATTTGCTTGTCAAATTGATAGTTACTGAACGTTTGCTCAGTACCACTTGCTGGTGTAGCAACTGCAGCCCACATTCATTACGGAAGCTAACTCCTTGCTATCCAAGTGGTTGCATTCTCAATGAAAGGAAATTTTTCAATAAGCAAAGAAACACATACTTGAATAAGAATTCATACTTAAAAGGGATTTTAAATAAATCAACCTTTAATTACAGTGAATATGATAGGCTTATGTCATATCTAGATAATTAGAAGGTGGGAAAATACATTAAAAGTGTCATATGTCAAATACATATTTTTAATCTTAAATTTTGTAGGGTTTCTTTTTGATGAGAAACATCAGAAAATCTTTGATGTGCTTAGTTATAAGAAAACAATTTGGACAGACCTGAGGGAATTAAAAAAAAAAGATTGCATTCAGATAATGATGAGTATCCTGAAAGACTGAAATGGTGTGTAAGATACAGAGACTTTGAATAGTAGGGGTGGGAAGGGAGAGAAATAATTAAGATCAATGGTTAGGAAGTCCTTCTGAAGAGGTGAAATTTTAATGTCTACAAAACTTTCCAGCAAAGAAATACTGGAAAAGATTCTGTCTTGGGAACTCATATGGCATCTCAAAGAAATCGAAGGAAGTGAAGGAGTTTACCATTCATAGTGGCACTTATTTTTAGAATAATGGTGTGCAAGAGAAATAGCAAGTGTATGAGTTAAGTGTTGAAAAGATAAGAAGTTAACTATGTGGGCCTTTTAAAAAATATTTAGCTTGCATATATTAATATACTCTATCACAAAATTAATTTATAAATGTTTTCTTCTTCAAAAATGATTATTATACTTGTAAAAGAGTATGTGGTTGGACAAAAGTGTGCATACTCTAACTCAATCATAATTTATATCTTTAAAATTTGTAACGTACACATACGTACCTTGATCTTATATATGATCAACTGACTGCTAAAATAGGTCGTATTCATTTTACTATGAATAACTACAACTTAAAATTGACCGTTTGGCTGAAATCATCAGTAAGCAGCCCTGACAGGACATTGATTTTTGTATCTAGACAAACTAGGTTGTAATTTAACTTTTTCTAATATAAATTGTGTGGTTTTGGGCAATGTTTTACCTTCACCATATTAATTCATTAAGGTTTCTGTAAAGGTTAAAAGAAATGACACTCAGAACATTTATTTTACTTATTTCTTGCAATAAAAATTTCATTTCCTCCAAGAAAATCTCTCTCTTATAGTAATAGCTAATATCGATAATATATATCAGGCTCAATTCTGTTCTAGGAATTTTATATTCTTCATGCCTATTATTTCATTTTTCTTTGTAACTCTGAGGTAAATATTATTCCCCCAAATGAAGTGAAATAATGAAATAAACATATTTTATAGTAATTTCAACCCCAATCCACTATGAGATGTGTGGGAATTTACACAACTTACTTCCTGCCACTGTAGCTCCATGCCTGTGAATTGTATTTCCCCTATCTCTGTGGTGTAGCTCTCAGCACAGCAGTTAGTAAAAGCTTCTTCTCTGCTTTGCAACTTTATCAATTTTGCTTCTCAGTCACTGTGCTTGTCTCCTGCCGTTGTATAGATCAGATTCAGACTCTGTGCCCTTGATATCAAAGTCATAACACAATATTCTTACATTTTTCTCTTGTGTTGTATTTGTTTTCCCTTATCGACAAAACCTGCTTAAAAATTGGTCTGATCTCTGACAAAATTAGTTACTCTTCTCTGCTTTTCCTTAGTAGAGAAGGAAACCTTTACTAAAGTGATGCTCCAGTGCTGTAATGGGCTACATTCTGAAGTCTGAATTTGAGTGAAGTTTAGCATCACATTATGTTTTGTGCACAAGCAACATTGGCATCACTTGAGAACTTATTAGAAATGCACGAATTCAGGCCCCACTGAGTTTAGTGAATCACAATCTGCATTTTAACAAGAACCCCCAAAGTGACTCCTATGTACTATAAAGATTGAGAAGTACCTGCCTAGAGGACAAGGAGGATAAAATTCTGGATTTGATCAGATAGACAGTGGGATGTTGTGAAAAGCCTTTGAAGGAGAGAGGTTCCCAGCATTGCAGGAGATGCCCATAAACCACATTTATTATGGACCTGGGCTGCTTCAGTACTGATATGCTTTTATTAAGTGTATTAATATATTTATCATGCCTGTAAGTCCACAAGGCATTTCATATTATTAACACCTTTTAATGATAATGAAGAAAAAGCTGAGAACATGGAGGTTAGAAGTGGCTTTCCTGAGGTCACACAATAGGTAGATGACATACCTGGATTCAAAACCAGGCAGATTGACTGGAAGCCCAAGTTCTTCATCATTATTTTGCATTTTCTCATTCTATTTTGCCTTCATTGCCTGGCAGTGTTCCTGCCCCTAAATAGTGATTTAGTAATGGCAAATAAATACAGCCCTAAATTTACTCAAATGCATATACAAATGATCTTTACTATCACAGCTAAATCTAGCACTATCCCTTATAGCCCATGGAGAGACATCCTGAAAGAAATATGCTTATTACTGGATCCAATCCCCAGAGTTTCTGAAATGGCAATTCTATCGTGAGACCCACTTATTTCATTTCTAACAAGTTTCAGTGAGTATTAATGTTGTTGGCCTGGGAACACACTTTGAGAACTGCTTCAGGAAATAAATGATCTTAGTTCTTTGTATTTCCCCAGATATTTCTGATTCCCACTCTGTTTGAAATATATTTCAGTACAGTGTCCAGAATTGACAGCTCTAGATGGCAGTGGATTTGGATTCAGTATTCACAGTGACCTAAAGTAGTAAAATAGAGATATAGGAAATGCTTTGGAGTAAAGAGCATAAAGGGACATGGGTCTTAAAGGAACCCCTCCTGTTAATGTTTTCTGTTTGAAGAAATAGCATTCAAGAATTATGTAACTGAATTCATGTGAATTCAGTTGAATTCTATTGAATTTCTATTGAAATTCTATTGAATTTCTGAATTCTATTGGGTTTCTAGGTCTTGTTATTTTCTCCCCTGGGATGTTTTAGAGGACATTGTTATTTGCATTTAGTTTTGAAAAACAACAGTCAAAAGCTGGATATTGCTCAGTGCTTGGATCACTAATAAGCAGGGCTTCTCCCTAAGAGTGTATGCAGGTGAGACAGGTAGGACTAGCATTGACTGGTATGGGAGTCTAGCTACTCAGGCAAGGCAGGGGTCTGTCTAGGCCTAGGGAAGCAGGGCAACCCCTCACTGCCATCATGCATTCACCAACATGCCCCCTGCTGGGAGGGAGGGAATGTGTAATTGTGGCATGTGCCCAATTCCAGGTACCAAGAAAATGTTTAGTAAAGTTTCAGAGAATGTTGACTAGCTGTAGAAAAGTAAAGGCCTCTCCAGTAAAAAGTAACACTTGCCATTCTTTATAAATTATCAAAACAGTGTGCAGTAGCATAAATAGATATCAGTCTATTCCTTCTGCTGTGAAAGACAAAAGGTCATTTCATGGATCCAGGCCAACAAGTTACATCCTCAGTTATCAGGTAAAAACAGTGGAAGTAAACATTACTGAGTAGAACAAAGTTCCTGTGCCTGGGTGACTTTTCTTGGTTGCTTTCTGTGTTTTATTCCATGCAATACTTTCACATACACTCTTTGAAAATGTCCTGTTTTTTTTTAAAGGAAACAATTGACATTCGGGACTCAAAAATATTATCTATCTTAATCAGGTTTCATAGTTAAGAGTTTGTCAAATTTAAGCTCACACATTTTTCATTTCAAACAACCTTTTCTTAATCAAGGATACCTCTGCTGCTTTTCAGGGAACAGTCTACAAAAGCGGGGTTTTATTGGATTCATGTGGGGGTAGAGACAGGGATTTTGGGAAATAGAACATTATTTTAGCATTTGGAATTTCACAGGCACATTAGGGTATTGAAGTATTTTTTCCTACCATGAGCATTCATTTAATAAGTACTGTGTCTAACTCCCTGTGTGTGTGTATGTGTGTGTAAAACCCAACACTAAGTAACTTTAAACACTGATAATCATTGATAACCTCTCCTGCCTGGTGTTGACTAGGCTTATCTGGGAAGTCATGCTTGACTTGGGGTTGGCTAGAGCTGCAGGTCTCTGGAAGGATCAGGGACTGAACCATTACAAGGTGGCTCCCTCACATGGAGAGCAGTTGTTGCTGGCTGTCAGGTAAGAGTTAGGTAGAGCACCTCAGTTCCCTCTAGGTCAAAACCCTGTATTGTGACCCAGCTTCTAATAGCAAGGGAGCTAGATTCTGAGAAAGGGAAAGAAATGGGGTGGAAAGGCAGAGTTTAAAAAACAGAGCTATAGTTTCTTAAACATATATTTAAATTCTACTCTCAGTAGTTACAGAGAGATAATTTTGCCTAATTCTATTAGTCATAAGCAGGTTACATACAGTTCATATTAAAGACAAGGAATGGTAAAAACTTTAGGTCAACTTCAGTACACCAGTCTGTGCTCTGGTAATGAGTTACATCTTGAGGAAGATGACACATACTAATCTTTCTTGAGAGCACCAAAAGTCTTATCTCCCTGTACCATCAAAGCATAAGCTATCCATATCTAAATCATACCCAAGTGTGAATAAGACTCCTTAGGGTTGACTTCATAGATGATTTTCTTCAAAGGTAGATATTTGTGGACTAAAAAACAAAATTATTTGCCATCAATAAACAAAAATCAATTGGGAAACAATGCTAGAACAATCTTAAGAGAAACCCCCATGTGAAACAGTATATCACAAGGCAAGTGCCAAGAAACTTGCAGTTATGAGGGCAGGGAGTGTATATTTATTAAGAGATTATTTGCTGGTAGGATAGTTCACAGTGGTGCACTGTGAGACATTCTTCCTTCTGTGTAAGAAATGCTCCATATTTGCAGTTGAGGAGGTTTCTTATTTTATGCACATAGGAATACGTATACCATATATTATGGTTTACCCAAATCTCACGTGTAAGACAATGCAAGAAAGTTCAGAGGAGATATGATTGAGTTGTAGTAGTCTTAACTCAATCATTGAATTAATCCCCTGATAGGAATTAACTGAGTGGTAACTAAAATGGTAGGGTGAGGCTGCAGGAGGTGGGAATTGGGGTGTGGCTTTGGGGTATATATTTGTATCTGGCCAGTGGAGACCCTCTCTCTCTCTCTCTCTCTCTGCTTCCTCATCACCATGTGAACTGCTTCCCTCTGCCACACTCTTCCCCATGATGTTCTGCCTCACACGGAGCCCTGAGGAATGTAGCCAGCCTTTTATGGACTAAGTACCTTTGAAACTGTGACCCCTCAAATAAACTTCCCTTCCTTTAAAATTGTTCTGGTCAGATCTTTTAGTCACAGTAGTGAAAAAAAACTGACTAAAACACCATATTTTTCTGTTTTGGGTCCATAGAAATTGATTAGAATCTTTTTCTTCATTGTGAATTGTTTCTGCCCTTTAAATTGAAAATTATTTTGCTTCTACTAGTGCATTGTCTTAACTTTATAGTTTTCTAGTGAATCTTGTTATTTGCCACGTTAAATCAAAGTCATAGTTACAAATTTTTTCAAGACAGCTGCCTGACTATTTTGAGTTGCATATCAGGACTCCATGGAACACTATGATACTCAGAAGCCATATGATCTGGGCGAGACCATCTATAAATGCACCCTTGCATTTGTAGAATCCATTTCTCCTGATACTAATATCTGTACCAATCAGAGTTTGATTGGAGAAGCAGAACTACTATTAGAATTAAAGAATAAAATATTTATTAAAGGAAATAAAACTTAACAATTCTAGGAAGATTTATAGAGAAATGTCCAGAAAAAATGAGAAAAATTGGAGAAAACTCCCTAGTCTACCCCCTTGAATTGATGACACAGGAGGATAATTTAGAGGCTTTTTTTTAAATCATTTTTTATTGGTTCTTTTTAGTTATGTATGACAGCAGGATTCATTCTGATATAATTATACAAGCATGGATTATATTTTCTTCCAATTAGTACCCCATTCTTATGGATGTACAGAATGGTGGGATTCACTATGGTGTATTCATATAAGTACAAGATTCATTCCACAGTCCTTTTTCTGTCTCCACTCCATTGCCTTCATTCCCCTTTGTCTAATCTACTGAATATCTATTCTTATATAAGGGCAACTTGGGAAGTCAGGTACGTTGTCTGTCACACCATAAAAGGGAGGTGGTAGGTAAATCTATGCTGCCTCTGTGGCTACAGTGGTTTTTGGCAGGCATGAAAATTGGGTTGAAGTACTAGATAATGGAGCAGGAGGAAGCGAAGACAAGGCAGAATCCACCTGCCCCTCTGTGTCCCTCACCACAGTGAAAAATCAAATGTTTGAACTTTTTAAGCTTCAAGCATTGGTCTTATAAATCTGACCACATTGCTATCATAGGATAATGGTTGATATTTTGCTTGCACTTTGCAAAAATGATTCAGGTGGAATCTACTACTGAAGCAGGTGATACATACTTTGATAAAAAAAAAAAAAAAACACTTTTATGTAACTTTTTGTTCCTATCATATAGTACCTTGACAATTTTTCTGGAAATATTTCATATAATATAGGAACTCAAGCCTAGCTCACATTACACTATTGCCATCTGATTCTTTCTTCTCCATAATGTAGTTAACTTCTTAATATTGAGACAAAAGCATAGAATTTGACTGAGCTGGTAAATTTTATGCTAATAATCTCCTAAAGGAAGGCTAGAAAAGAATTTGAATTGTTTATAGAATTTGATTTTTTTTTTTTTGGTACATGGTGGAATAATGTCAGGAATGTTAATTAATCTCAAAACCGAATGGATAACTGAGTACATAAGAATTTCTGAATCTTTATTTAACAAGCATTTTCCAAGAGATTGCTTCTTGTCTTTTATAAGCCTATAAAATGTGTTCATTAATCATTTCTATAACATCAAACTTAGGCTGTTGAACATCTATGGCCATATGTCTTTACATTGATTAGAGAGTCTTAGTGTTGTATAATTTATTATTTTCAAAATAAGTAACTCTTTAAGTATATAATTACATATGATTTGCATTTTATATTCAGTAGGATTTTTCATTAACATGAATTATAAATCACAGAGGAGAGTCTTTCCACAACTTTCTCTGTTTTCTCCCTAGGAAAATATGATTACACAATAAGAATCCTTCAGTCTCAGCAAAAGCAGACAGAAGCTCTTATGTCAAATGTGTATTAATTGCCTACAATGTTATAACCCTGTAATTAATGTAAGAGGGAGATGCAGGTAATGGAAAGTGAGGACTTTGAAGCAGGAGACAGGGTTTGCATTCTGAATGGGCCACTGGTGTAATTATTGGCCAAGATTTCCTTATTTATAAAATTTTGATACTCATAATTACTTCATAGGGTTGTAGATCTGATATAATAAATTTTGGCACTTTTAAGTTATCCTAAAATATTATTTTGGAATGTACTGACTTCCAAAATAAATTTTCCAAGATAATTTTTAAACGTGGGTAAAAAGGTCATTATTCTGACTTCAGGAAAGTGACACAATTTATGTAAACCAGATAGCATTTCACAATAAATTGTGATGTATGACTGCATGTATATTTTTTGACTTACAGAAACATAGTTAAGTGCAAGAACCTGAAAATCATCTAGTTTGGTTCAAGTCTCCACATTTCATTTTATAAAAGTTACAGAACTTTGAATAAAACTAGTTTGTGACTTATCTTCTTTATCTGTAAAATAAGCTTAGTATTATTTATTGCAATTATCACTGTGATCATAAAATTCTATGCATAAATCGTAGTACTATCATATCTAGAAAATAATTACTGATGGTTTGTTATCATTATAGTTAGTAGTGATATTTTAATTTCATTTCTAATACTAGCTTTCTAACTTATTGGGCCTAGCCAACTGACTTTTCGAAACCTAATAAAGAAATGAGCTGTAAGGGTGAATGCTTTCTTTACCTCGCTTTTATTTATCTCAGTACGTGCATATTTTATGTGTGTTGAAATGAGAAATATTCAAACAAACTGGGTAGGCTGAGGAGATATATTAGAATAAGTGAGCTATGAGGGACTTCTCCAGGGTTAGAGAGATGTAGGATAAATTAAGGCAGGCAAAGTACACAGAGTTCAAACAAGTGTTCAGTGGAGAACTTGAAGGAGCAAAACCAATGAAAACATGTTGGGGGTAAAAGAATATAGTGTTGGATTAAAAGCACTTACTGATTTCCAGGCAGAGAAGAATGGCTGAGAAAATCCACGTGAGTCCAGGCTTATGGCAATGGTAGGCAAGGAGAGAGTAATGTGCTTTCTGATGTGCTCAGAATGATCTCATGTGGTATGGAAATTAAAGTAAAAAGATAGTGGTCTTTGAATTGAAAATTTAGGGACCACATGTTTAGAGAAAAGCAAACTGAATTGTATATTGTTTTGTTTTAGGTACATGGAAAAATGATTAGTTGAAAACTGTCATTTTTCTCTGACTGATATTTTGTAGATATAATCTTAAAGTGTAAGATATCACAGGGACAGTGGGAGTTACAATAGAACTGGATAGAAAATGTTAAAAAATAATTTCCACAATTTATCTTCAATTTGTATTGGTGCTCATTGTCAAGAGTTACGATGTGGTTTGAGTATTGCAGTGGACCAGGAGACAAGTCCTAGTTCAGCCTCAGTTCTGCCAGTTATTAAATGTGAAAATTTAGTCAAATCACTGAAGTTCTCTAAACCACATGTTCCTCGTGTGTTATAATTAGGAGTTTTCAGAAAAAAAATGTATCTAAGGTTATTGACCCCCAAGGACATATGACATGTCTGACATTTGCAATTTTCTAAGCATTTTGTTTTAGGTAAACTCTTGTTCTCTCCAAGTCCCATTTTACTGACCTGAAAAAGGGTGATAATGTTGCTTGCTTCGATAGATGAGTTACTGAGCGTGGAGTTTAACTAAGTTAGTAAATATAAAAGTACTTCAGAAAATGACAATTACTACATAAATAGAAGGCACAATTATTATAAATTATCGTAGATTTATTGGCCATGGCTCAGCAGAGTAAATGGAAAGGACTGAGCTTGTAATTGAGAACAAAGAGGAGTGGCAACCTTTCTCATAGAGGATAGTCAAGAATTTATGTTGTGTAGTACTGTGGTTAATTGATTGGGGTTGGATATGGTGAGTAATTAAATTTAGTAACAGTCTGCCAATACAATTTTCTATGTCTTGTCACATTTGATGACTTACAATGAACTGAGATTTAGGGAGAATATGAACTGTTGTATGGTCTACAGTTATATGAAAAACAAATACCTTAAAGTTGTTGGGAATGACTGAGAGATACACATGTTGAAATCTGGCAAAAGAGGGAAAGTTTGGGACACTAATGATCTTCCTTGACTCATTGTGTTGAAGGTGACTATTTGAAATTTCCCTCATGCAAATGCAAATGACAGCCAGTTTATCTATCTATCTATCTATCTATCTATCTATCTATCTATCTCTCTTTCAATCTGTCTTTCTACCTATCATCTCTATATCTACTCTCTCTTTTTTCTCCTTGAAGTTACTGTAAATCTTTATAGTTATAGTTAGTTTTGAACACTTTTCATCAGGTCTGCTAGTTTGATAAGAAAAAATATAGTACTGTGAAAAGAATCTCAGATATACCAAGATACGAACTTTGTCCAAGTTATCCTTTCAAATATAATTAGGCAAGTAATATTTCTGAGCCTTCGTTTCATCCTCTGTAAAACTATAACACTAATGTCTACCTTAAAATATCTAGGCAAGGAAGTTTTCTAGCTCATCTAATTCTTTATATTAGATTAATAAATATAATTTTCTGCTTTTTTCACTTCTTCAAGGGATGGAAACAAAACACTCCTTCACTAAATATTTTATGCCCAATACTCATTCTCTCTTTGGTTCTTTTCTATAAACTGTTGCCACTCAAGTTTCTTCTCTGGCTTTTCACTTGTCTACAAAGAATCCTCTCTGATGCACTTTGGAACTTGCTTATAACCCATGAAATATAAAACATGTCTACAAATCAGTTCTCCTAGTGTGTCTACTGCAGAATGCATTTGATAATTTTGGATCAATAATTAGTAAAGTAGCATGGTTCTTTTTTAATTAACTAAGTAATTTATTAGCATGGTTTTTGATGAAGAAGGATGGTTACAGTTGTAATGAAATACAGAGTTTTAAGAAAAGGAGACTTGGCCACTTCTTTAATGAAATAAATGTCATGTAAAATAATAAGGAGACACCTTCAATTTTCTTGACACACTGACATATTAATGCATTTGAGAAAAGGCAATTGTGACAAGGTTGTAGGTAAATAAATACTCAAAATCATTATTGGCAGATGTGTCACTTGGCTTACTGCCTTTGGAGCAGGGGGAATGATGTGACCATCTGATTGGAAGCAGGGCTAGGGCTTATGTGTTGCAGTCATGCCTACCTGGCAGAAAGGAGTTTATTTATTTATTTATTTTTATTGTGATGCTGACAATTTAACCCAGGGTCTCATGCTCTGCAAGGTGCAAGGCAAGCTCTCTTCACTGAGATAATCCCCAGTCCCCAACCATATGTGATATTTTTACGTAGTTTTCAGCTCTAAAGAATACTGAAGAAAAAGGACAAAAGACTTGTCAACTGAAACTTTGAATATCAAATGTAAAAAAAATAAATTGTTATCCTTGTTTATCTAGAGTAAATAGGATAGTGTGGAAAGAAGTTTTGGATTTTGAAGGAACTACCTGCCGTTTATTTGTGTTTTGAAGCTGTCACTAATTTGGATAACAAATTGTCAGTTCCTATCAAATTGTAAAATACTCAAATATTGTACTCTGAACCTCCACTTTTGGCATTCTGTCTTACAGATGTATACACCCTCATGACCTCAAATGCATGTAACAGATGCTTGTAGCAGCATCATCTCCAGCAGTAAAATCAAGCTATCTTAGTGTCCACCAATTGGGTCTGATTAAACAGCAAATTAATTGCAAAATGCTTAGAGATTCTTACACACACACACACACACACACACATATTGGAATTATCTCTACTATTTAATGCATACCATTTCCCACAATCACAAAGCAATAACAAAAATAAGGCCAGAACAGATTATGTAATATCTGCTATCTTAAAATGATACATATTCTATATAAACAGTCCTATACACACATTATGTATGATGCAAATACTTTGTATACCAAGTAAGACTATATATAGAGAGAGTCATATATATTCATATATATGTCATATATATATATTTGCATATATTTATATAATTATATATGTCTTCAAATTTTAAGTTCCTACAATGTTTTACCAGTATGTTAGAAATGGGTAATAATGAAGAACATTAAAATCTCTCAAAAGAAAGCTGCAAGGGAGCTTTTCAATGTGCACCAACTGAAATTTATTTTGTATCCTGTACATTTTATTCTTTAATTTTTTTTTATTTTTACAGATTACATTTTGACTCATTGTACACAAATGGTGTACATCATTTCATTTCTACAGTTGTGCACATTGTAAATTCATACCATTTGTGTAATCACACATGTACATAAGGTAATGGTGTCTGTCACATTCCACCATTTTTCATACCCCCGTCTCATTTCCCTCTACATAATCTAAAGTTCCTCCATTCTTCTCTCACCCCCCCCACCCACCCCCATTATATATCATCATCCACTTATCAGAGAAAACATTCAGCTTTTGGTTTTGGGGGATTGGCTTATTTCACTTACCATGATATTCTCCAATTCCATCCATTTAACTGCAATTTTTGTAATATTCTTCTTCTTTATGGATGACTAATATTCCATTGTGTATATATACCACAGTTTCTTTATCCATTCATCTATTGAAGGGCATCTAGGTTGTTTCCACAATCTAGCTATTGTGAATTGAGCTGCTATAAACATTGATGTGGCTGTGTTACTGTAGTATGCTAATTTTAAGTCTTTTAGGTATAAACCGAGGAGTGGGGTAACAGGGTCAAAGTGGGTCCATTTAAAAGATCATTTAAAATATACTTTAAGAAAATTTCAGTTCAAAAACAAAGTGAATTAAGAAAATCAAAACAAGATGATCTGACAAGTAGAGACGTTTTCATTTTAGGCATCAGCACTTATTATTGATAAATTTAATATGAATATATTGAAATTTTACTGTGTAATGGTTACAATATTAATAACACTTTTAAAAAATAACAGGGCAATCTGTTTATAATCCACTTTTTTTTCAGAGATAGAAATTGAAGCTAGGTCTTTGACATGTTGGGGAACACTCTACCACTCAGCTACAAACCCAGGCTTGTTTTTTAGTTTTTAAGTAATGAGCCTACCAAGACAGATTTAAAGTATGTGAAACCAAAAAAGCAAATTTGGGTTTGGATGAAATTAAAATTAATAAATATTTAATGTTCTTTTTGATTCATCAAACTAACTCATAAATAAATTTGGGGTTCACTGGTTTTTTGGGGTTTTTTTTGCATTAACATATCAGTGCACTATATGTGTGCTGCAAGAATCCTGAGACCCTGGTGGTTCACAGGTTTAAAAATACAAATGGTGACTGCAACTAATTAGTTCTGAAATTGGGTTGCCCTTGAAGGAGAACAACATGTTCACAGGTGTTTTTCTATTCACAATTCAACATGTAGAGTTGTTTTCAGTCCAATGTATTTACTTCACCAGGAAATGCCCATAGTTGCTTAGTTATATCCCAATTCTTTCCCAGCAATTAGTTTTTCCAGGGCAGTTGTTGTTTTTATATAAACTGACTATAAATAGGAAACATGGTACACAGATTTTAAATGCAGATAATTAGGAAAGAGCAAATTGTTTTGAGTGTAAATCTATATTTATAGATGCATATGTGCATAGAAACAACTTTTACAATTATTTTCAAAGAATTGACATGAACTAAGTAAAAGGGTAAAGTATAAGGGATTCGAATGATATCTTTACATGTCAGATGCAAGACATATTTACTGATTTCCTGCTCTGTATGTGTGTCTGTATGTGCATGTGTTGCATGTGAAATTTTTGCTCCACATTAGTCTAAAAAGAAGCACAACTACCTTTTTCTGGGGAACTTAGAAACAAAATATTCTGTACTCCTTCTCTGATTTATCATAGCAAAATGAATGATCTGCAACATTGATTAGCCTTTCCTAAGTTGCACTTAGAGATATGTAAATTTGGGATTTAATTAGACTGCATGAGTTCAAAGCATGGGGAAACTTTCTAAAATCGAGATTATTAATGAAATTGAAGAATTATATTTTTATATTGTAAGCATGTATGCATATGTAACAATAACAATTATACTAATGTATAATTATGATGTAACAATACAAATGTGGAAAACAAGACTTAAATTTCCATGAACTAGCACACGGGAAAAAAGAATATTAAAATACAGGATGGTCTGTATGTAACAGTCAGTTCCATACCACTTAAATGTTTTAAAAGTACAACTATCACATGCCAGAAATGGTGTAGACATTTGTTCTGAATTAGGTAAAGATAAAAAAGAAGTTTTTGACTCAGGTATACCCATATATTTTCCAAATGGAGTTGAGCATGAGTTTGCATTATTCAAATAGGATTTCTTATGAGGTACACTGCAATCTTCTAATCACACGTTTTATAGTCATTTAATAGGTCATGTGTTTTAGCCAGCTTTTTCACTGCTGTGACCAAAAGACCTGACAAAAACAATTAGAGGTAAAATAACTCTTTTAGGGGGGCTCGTGGTTTTAGAGGTCTCAGTCTGATTCCATTTCTTAGGCCTTGAGATGAGGCAGAACATCATGGCAGAAGAGCTTGGCAGAGGAAAGCAGCTAGGACATGGTTCCTGGAAGCATGGAGAGAGCACTCTCCTCACCACAGCAAAATACAAACCCAAATAGCACAACCCCAACCACCCACCTCCTCTAGTCACACCCTACCTGTCTGTAGTTAAAACTTCCAAGTTTTAATCATGGGATTAATACGCTGATTACGGAAAATCTCTTGTAACCCAATCATTTCGTCTCTGAACTTTCTGGCTCGGTCTAACACAGGAACTTTGTGAGGGCACCTCTTATCTAAACCATAATAACACGATGGCCCCAAATTTTGATTTAGTGTGCCTAAAATTAGGTTCATTGAAGAACTTGCATTTCTTACATGTCCCAAGTTGATGCTGATACTCCAGGTCGGTTCACTATTCTCAGATATGGTATGGAAAGCTTAGTGTAAATATTTGGTGAACTATTTAATTATTTTTCTTCATTGTAATTATTGTGTTGTCATCTTTCTATACCAATGGCTGCAAATGAAAACATACTTCAATACTTTTGGATTGAGTGTGCTCCATTCCCTTTCAGCTCAGTATGTAATCTAGAATTTTACTCTTAAAAACACACTTTTTTATTTTACTTGACATTCCTGGGTGATCTCTGAGTTTGTGATTCTGACCCCGATCCCCTTTGGTAATTGTATTTGTGCCTGTTGTTTGAATTATTATGCATATTTAATAAGCTCCAAGTCTTCTCTAACCCAGAGGTATTTCAACATAAATATACTAAGTGATATCTATGTGATAGACATTGTGCCACATGTTAGGAATCTCCTAAATACTGTTAATTAAGGAAACTATTGAGGCCATTAACACTGATCACAACACATGCCCCACTATCCTTGGACACAGCTTAAGATGAATGTCTGTGGTCATCTATCCTCTTGTGAAGCTCACCTTTGTACTTCTCTAACTGCCATAGCATGTCAAACTTCCCTCTCTTCCCTTGCTTAACAGATTCCTCTATCCCTCCATTGTCCTATATGGGTATTCAGTTTCATCAGTTCCACAGTCCTCCACATCCTCAAATTCATCATTAAATACTTAACCTCAGCATAAACATTTTTTCTCCTGTGATTTTGATTTACTCTTCAACTCCTTCTAATGTAACTTGGTTGTGTTCTCATGTTTTATATAATTTAGTATTCAGAGGTGAGTGCAGCATACTTCATACCTCCCTTTGATATTCCGAATAACTACTCCTTCATCAGTCTATAAGGAATCTGTCTCCATTGAGACTTTGGCTACTCCACCATCTATCTGGACATACCCCAATCTATGAAGTCCTTGTTAATTCCTGGCATGCCTATTATTCACTGAAGAGGTTAAGACTTGGGATTCTTTTCTCAACTCCTACTACTACTTTATGTCTTCATTTTACTTTAAGCATGATTTAAAAAATATTTAGTTTTGAAATTATAATTTTTAATGACTTGTCAGTAAACTCAAAAGGGTCAAGATCCCTACTTTGAAACTATTTTTATCTCACAACCACTTATCAGGCATTCTTAATGGATGTCAAGCTTATTGAATAAATGACTAAATGAGTGAATAAATATTACCTTGGCAGTATGGCAGTGTGACAGAATAAAAGGTGTTTTGTGCATTGGTTTTAAACAGAGGAAAATTCAAAATGTTGGATGAGAGAAAAAAAATGGAGACAGAAAAATATCAAAGAAAGGAATTTCACTGAAGAAACCAATAGAATGGTCAATGAGATATTAGGGCCTCTACATCAGGAAGATTATTGGTGATGATAAAGGAATGAATGGAAAAAAATGTAGCATAATGAAGAATCTCTTCTGAAAGAGTCAAATGGGAAGGAAGGAAGTACAGAATTTGCCAGTAATGCTTGCTGGTCATAAAAGAGAGAAATGGAATTAAGCACATCATCATGAACAAAAGAGTTTATAAATCCATTGGTTATCTACTGCTATATAAAAAATAACCCCACCTAAATAACCTAAAGCAACATATTATGTATTCTTTAGTAATCAGTTTCTTTGAGGAAGAGATGTAAGAGCAAGTTACCTGAGAATTCTGCTTTAGGGTCTTTCATGAGGTTAAAGTTAAAATGTAGTCCATGTCTTTCATTTATTTATAAATTTGACAAGCTTTAGAAAATTTCTGTAGATGCAATAGCACACTGATAAGAGGAAGGACACACAAATGAATAGTTATAGTATAACAGAGTATGCAGAGAGTTCAAGAGCAGGCACAGAATATTATTATGGGAACACAGAACTTGAGAATCAGAAAGGTCTTCCTAGAAGAGCTAATACAAATGATTCTTAAAGGATGCTGATGAGTACTCATTGAATACAGATTCTGAGGAAAATATTCCAGGCAGGACATCAATATAGGGAAGTACTTGTCTTCAGAAAGTGAAAAGTAGCTTGGTGTGGCCGGAACACAAAGTAAAAAGACCAGCATGTTAAGAGATACAATCAGCAGAGCCAGGATTTCAAGGTTGTAAGGATGGGATTATAACCAGAGAAATCTAGAACACCTTTTGGATAGAATAGACTTGAACTGAAAAATGGACAGGAATTCTGTAACTGGAGCTATTCTGGTCAATAAAAACACTATGAAGAAAGAAAGCTCTATGGACTTTGTATTCTAGAATTTTCATAGATTTTATATATAAAATTGTGTGGATATTTTCAGAGTATAATGAGGTATCAGTGGTCATGATACTATCATTATCATCACAATTAGTATGAAAATATTAATGTATAAGCACTAGGTCAGCATTGGACTCAGAATGTTGGGATGAAATAGTGAGAAGTCTCATGCCTATAACACTCGGTACGTTACCTATACTCACTGCACCTCATACAATCTACTTACTCCTCTAACAGTGAAAATAACATATATTTTGCCATTAATAATTGAAACAATAGATTTTTCATGGAAAAATGCCAGTAAATACCTGACCCTTCACGTGTGTGTACATATTTACATTTGTTGTGGTTGTTGGTGGTTGCATTACCGTGCAGCAGATGACAACACAGAGGGACTGGAGGAGGGAAGATACTGGATTGAAAATGCCGGCCAGCATAAATATTATGCTGATGAAAGCAGGATCCCCTTTAGATACCACTAAAGAGAGACTCAGGGGCTCCCTGACTCAGTCTAGCTGTTAGAGGGGCACACCATGCATTTGGTTTTTTATAATGGTGCTAAGACCACAGAGAGAAATCCTCACTGATGAATCCTAATAGAGGCAGAGAAGCAGGAGACTCAATTCAATGTATTGTTCCACAGTCAAACAATGGCAGGGAAAAATAGTGTCACTGTTCTATCAACTTAAAATGTTTTCCATTCACTGCAGGTTTCACAGGTCCAAATTTCAGTGTTTAGAAAAAAATACAGCATGTGATTGATATTTAGGATAGTTTAGCAGTATACCCCGAAAACTCTCCTGTTTTATTTAGAGACATCAGAGTCGACAGCTTCCACTTTTCCTTTATACAGCTGCTGCTTCTTTTATTAGCATGTGATAATCTCTTTCTCTGAAACAAAAATAATAACAACATTAAGTCAATTCTTGGTTTTGTTTCATTTTTTGTTTTGTTCTTTTATTATTGAAAAAAAGAATGCTTCCATGAGAGTTGCTTACACTTTTGAGATAACAAGTCACTAATTTCTTCAAAAGCAAATTTTCTTGTTTACTGCAGCTTCCAAAGGAGAACAATAACTTCATGGTAAATTAATTGCTTTGAATTATTAAAACTTTCAACTTCTCCTTAGTGGATATTAAATGATTCATATCTTACAAAGAGGTTGATAATATTACTCTTGGTATTTTTCTATAGAAGGAAACACAATAGTACTGTCAAGAAACTAATTAGAACAGTAAAAATATGTTTAAAGAATTAAAAATATTCTGTTCTTCAGAAGCATGCAAAATGTCATCCCTTGCTTTATAAAAAGTGAAGAATTTAAGATTATTTAAATTTTTAAAAAGCTATTTATTAGCATCGATGTGTCAAAAGTCATTTGCTACCACAAATGTAAACATATTATACAAATTTATCTCATATTTTCCTATATCCAATGTACTACACTTACATATTGTCCTATTTAGTTCTCACAAAACCACATTGGTTTGCTTTTACATTATTCTTCTGTTATGTTTTAAAAAGCACTTTTCTCCTCAACTATGTTAGGTTTCTATGTGAAAAAAACAGTGTGAAAAGAGTAAGTCACTGTTCCAAGATCACACAGATAGATTGGATTGAACTCATGTTCTGGCTATAAGTCTTGTGGAATTCCCCATCCTCTATTGAAGCCTAAACCTGGAGCAATCAGAAGTGGGAAAAAGGATTTTCTGGATTACTGAACTCATTGCCTAATATTTGTGAAAATATCTTGAAAAAAGAAACAGTTTTTATACATTTCCAATCTGCCCTTCAATTGCATTATCCTTTTCACTTTGTTTTGGTTTAACATGTAATCATTCACTTTTAAAAATCAATCATATTACATTCAACTATTTCCAAAAGACCAATAGCAACTCCCTAAATTAAAAAAAGTCAATTAAAAATTATATCATTAATAATACTACTTTTCAATACCAAATATGTAATTTATTTGTGTACACACACAAGCACATTCACATACAGATAGCTAACTCACATCTACTGGCTGCTCTGAAGTTGTTTTACATTGAAGTTATTCACCTGACTGTACCCAATTGAATAATAAGGCAAACTAAATACAATTCAATTGTTTTTTACCTCTAAGGGATATATTCAAAGATCATTTTCATACCAGGGAAGGTTAATTCTACATTTCACATTGACATTCAATATTAGCTCTTCGATGAGCAAAAACTGAGGATAATGTCTTCAACACAAAGACTAAATAAGTGAAAAACCTGCTAGTTCTTCATGGAAAATAAAGGTGATTAAGATCGCGGGTGATGTACGAAGATACAACAGGTGATGTTTGAATAGATTGAAAAGCATAATATCAAAAAGAGGTATTTTGAGTAGTTCTGAAATATAAGTGGAAATGTTACTCATATTCTGTCAAAGAAAATAGAAGAAATAATGTGAGGTAGCTATTAAGAATGTGGAAATTCTAGACATGTAAACATATGAAAAGGGAAGACATAAACCCTTACCCACCAAAGAAAGCCACCAAGACAGGGATCTAAGAGATGCTAGAGGGAAAGGGCAAACAGACCTTGAAAAATTCACCAAGAGTGACCCATCAAAGTCATCTCTTCGACAGGGAGGACAAAATCTCAATATGGATTCTTTGCTTTTTGCCCTCAAAGAAATAAATTTGAATTCTCTACAATGTGAGAATGAATGTATATAAAGCCCAAGTACTTACTTAGAATGAGTTTACACCAGATAATACAAAATGGTAGCATTCATCCCACAGAAGTGCTTGATTTTAACTATCTGGGGTTGGTCATGGTATTAAACATTTCTGAGTGAGAAATACAAGATTTTTTCCCCACAAAAATCTAGAATGTTGTTTTTTTGTTTTTAAGAAGGAGAAAGAGTAGAGGAAGAGAGAAGAAAAGGAGAAATAATGACTTGTGAACCATAGGACTGATGGTCCTCAGTTAATGCTACCATTATAACTTGATGGAGCTGCTGTTCCGAGGTAGGGCAGGTATGTTTCAATTAGCCTTAAACACCACCTCAAACTCCCTGTTATCATTCATACTTTGTAATCTTCATCAGTCTGCTACCAGTAAGCTTTTGAGTTTTTATTTATTAAAGAAGTCTCACTTTCCAAAGATACTCCAATCTATCATATCTTGTTTACATAGAGATTAGAAAACAAAAATAATTACATTTCTTTTAAAACCACAAAACAGTCTAGAAAGAAATGGTAATTATCAAAACCACATGTGAAAGTTAAAAGGTCTAAGAAATCATTTGGTTATGGCCACCAAATGTTCTACATTCACAATAGCGGAGTTCTAAACATGCCACACTTGTTCAGATTTACAATATGAACCAGTTCACCATATGTCCTATATAGAAATAAGAACTATTATTTGAGATACTGTTTCAATATGTAACTTGATGGGCACTTGAACTGGTTCCTAAATTGCTATTGTGAACTGTGCTGCTATAAACATTGTTATATATGTATCACCATAGTGTGCTAATTTTAGTTCTTTTGGATAAACACCAAGGAGCAGAATAGCTTGGTCAAATGGTGTCTCCATTCCTGATCTTTTGAAGAATCTCCATAGTGGAGATTTCCATCTGCTTTCCAAAGCAGCTGTAGTTTAAGTTGCAGTCTCTCAAATAATGTATACATTTTTCCCTTTAAACTTGCTGGAATTTGTTATTATTTGTATTTTTGATGATTGCCATTCTAACGAATGATGATATAAAATCTCAGTGTAGTTTTGATTTGCATTTTCCTGATAACTGAGGATGTTGAACATTTTTTCATATATTTTTTGACATTTGTACTTCTTATTTTGAGAAATGTCTGTTTAGTTTATTTGCCAATTTATTTGATTTTGTTGTTGTTGGTGGTGGTGTTTTTTGATTTCTGTATGTATTCTGGATATAAATCTCCTGTTGAAAGAATAGATAGCAAAGCTCTCCCATTTGTAGGCTTTCTCTCTTCATGTTCTTGTTTCCTTTGCGGTACAGAACCTTTTAAATTGGAAGCTTTCCCACTTATCGATTCTTGGTTTTCCTTGAGATTTCTTGACAAAGTGCCTGTGTCATTATATTGTTGTGTTTCCTTCTAAAAGTTTCAGTGTTTCTGGTATAACTCCTAAGTCTTTGATCCACATTGGGTTAATTTTTGTAGAGTAAAAGACAGGTTCTAGTTTAAATGTTCTACGTATGGGTATCCAGTTTTCCCAGCATCATTTATTAAACATGCTGTATTTTCACATTTTTTTTTTCTTTTGGGATTGAATTTAGGGTGCTTAACTACATCCTCAGCCCTTGTTTTTTAAAGTTTAATTTTTTATTTTGAGATGGTCTCGCTAGGTTGCTTACAGTCTCACCAAGTTACTGAGGTTGACTTCAAACTTGTGATCCTCCTGCCTCAGTTTCCCAAGCCACTGAGTCACCAGGCCAGGCATAAGCCACCACTCCTGGTGGCACCAATATATGTTTTTGGCAACTTTGTCAGGGAACAAATGACTGTCTATGTGAATTTATCTCTGTGTCTTATATTCCATTCATCTTCATGTCTGTTTTGTAACTGTTTTTGTAACTGTAGCTCTCTAATGTAATTTGAGGTTAGATATTGCAATGCCTCCAGAAGCACTATTATTATTCAGTATTAATTTAGCTACTTTAGATCATTTATTATTCCATATGGAGTTTACAATTGTTTTCCTAGTTCCATCAAGAAAGCTATTGGTGTTTTCATGGTGATCACATCAAATATATGTATCATTTTTTGTAATATGGCCATTTTGACAATATTAATTTTGGCTCCCCAAAAGCATAGTAGGTTTTTCCATCTTCTGAGGTCTTTTTCAGAGTTCTTTAATTTTCACTATAGAGGTCTTTCACCTCCTTGGTTAGGTTGTTGGGTTTTTTTTTTTTTTCTTTTTTTGAAACTATGTGTAATGTGAATGGAATTGCTTTCATAATTACTTTCTCAGCAGATTCATTGTTGGATTATAAGAGAACCATTGATTTCTATATGTTGAGTTTTTATCCTGATATTTTGCTGAATGTGTTTATCAGCCCTAGTAGTCTTCTTGTGGAGATTTTTGAATCTTTCAGATATAGGATCATGCATCATCAAACAGATAATTTGATTTCCCCTTTTCCTATTTGCAATTCTTTAAATTTCTTCTCTTGCCAGGTTGCTCTGGCTATAGTTTGAGAAACTATATTTAATAGGAGTGATGAGAATGGAATACTTGTCTTGTTCCTGATTTTAAAATAAATGCTTTTGTTTTTTCTCCATTCAGTATGATGTTTCTAGATACATATGGCTTACCAAATTGAACCATTAGATTAAAGGAAACCTAAACAGACCAATTTCAAAGAACAACATCGATGAAGCAGTAATAAAAATCTCCCAATAAAGAAAAGCCTGGGACCAAGTGGATTCTTTCCTGAGTTCTACCAGATCTTTAAAGAAGAATTAATGGCAATCTTCTTCAAAGTATTCCATGAAATAGAAAAGGAAGGAACACTCCCAAATTCATTGTATGCAGACAGTATAACTCTGATCTCCAAACCTGATAAAAACACATTAAGAAAACTATAGACCAATATCCCTGATGAAAATGGATATGATAATTCTTAAAAATATTAGTAATCCTTTTCAAAAGCACTAAGAAGATCATACACCATGATCAAATTGGTTTCGATCCAGGAATGCAATCTCCTTTTACAGTGTATTGATCAAGCTGGGTGAGGTGGTTCACCTCCATAGGCTCACCTACTTGGGAGGCTGAGGAAGGATGATCACAAGTTCAAGGCCAGTCTCATCAACTTAGAGAGTACTGAAGCAACTTAGTAAGATCCTGTCTCAAAAAAAAAAAAAAAAAAAAAATCAGAATGGGTTGGTGATGTAGCTCAGTGTAGAAGCAACCCTGAGTTCTGATGGAACTCATAAACATAACTCAAAATCATAAAGGGCATTCTATTTTTATAACTATCTTCAAGGTGATTGTTTACTTCTTTCTTAGCAAGTTTATTATTGGTAAACAAAAATTCTACATACACATGTTGATTTTGTATCCTACAAATTCCCTGAATTTGATTATTAATTTTAAAATTATTTATGATGGAGTCCAGCATTTTCTAAATATAAAACTATATCATCTACAAATATGAATAATTTTACTTCTTTCATGATTGAATGCCCCCTTTTTTTTTTGCCTTATGACTCCAGCTGAGATTTTCAATATGAATGTTGAAAATGAGCATCTTTGTTTTTTCCTAAACCTAGAAGAAATAATATCAGAATTTCCCCATTCAGTATAATGGTGGCTGTGAGTTTATCATATGCACTTTTGTTGTGTTGTATGTACCTTATGTTGTGGTATGTACCTTCTATACCTAACTTGCTTGTGAATTTTTACCACAAATTTTATGCAATTCATTTTCTGCTTATATTAAGATGATCATAGTGTTTTGTCTTTTATTATGTTGGTGTAATATACTGTTTATTGATTTCCATATGTTGAAACTATATTTTTGTCCCTGAGATAAATTCCACTTGATCTTGATATATAATCTTTTGGTTATGCTGTTGGATTTGGTTTTCTAGTATTGAGAAGTTTTGAGTCTATGTTCACCAGGAATATTTCTTCATAGTTTTCTTTTTGTATGTCTTCATTTCTGACTTTGGTATCCCAGTAATTCTGGTATTAAGTGTGAAAAGTTCTCCTTCCTTTCACATCTTTGAAATAATTCAAGAATTAATGTCAGTTCATTTTATTTTTTATATTTAGAGACTGCATTTTGATTTGCTGTACACAAATGGGATACAACATTTTGTTTCTATGGTTGTACATGATATGGATTCACACCATTCATGTAATCTTACATGTACATAGGGTGATGATGTCTGTCTCATTTTACCATCTTTCATAAAAAAATTTACACCAAAATACAAAGAACCCAATCAATAAATGGGTCAAGGAACTGGACAGGCACTTTACCGAAGAAGATATACAGATGATATATGAAAAAGTGTTCAACATTCCTAGTAATTAGAGAAATGCAAATCAAAACAACTCTAAGATTTTATCTTACTCCAATTAGAATGGCTATTATTAAGAACACAAGCAATAATAGCTGTTGGCGTGGATGTGGGGAAAAAGGCACACTCACACATTGCTGGTGGAGTTGCAAATTGTGCAGCCACTCTGGAAAGCAGTGTGGAGATTCCTCAGAAAGCTTGGAATGGACACACCTTTTGACCCAGTTATCTCACTCCTCTGTTTATATCCAAAGGACTTAAAATTAGCACACTACAGTAACACAGCCACATCAATTGTTTATAGCAGCTCAGTTCAGTTCTTTTTAAAAGTTTGGTAGCATTAAGCAGTGAAGCCATCATCTTGAGCTTCTCTTTGCTGGGAGACATTTTATTACTAATTTAATCTCATTGTTCATCTTCTGTCTGTTCTGGTTTTCTATGCTCTCATGGTTCAACTTTTTTATTATTTTTTAATTGTAGATGGACACAATAACTTTATTTATTTATTTATTTTTATGTGTTGCTGAGGATTGAACCCAGTGCCTCACATGCTAGGCAAGTGCTCTACTAATGAGCCACCACCTCAGGCCCTTATAGTTCAATTTTGATAGGATATATGTGGCTAGAAGTTTAGCTATTCTTCTATGTTTTCAAATTGTTTACATAATTTTTTGTAACACTTTCTGATGATCATTTGTATTTCTAGTGTATTGGTTATAATATTTCTAATTTTATATTTGTGTCCTCTCCACTTTGATTCTTGGTTTATTTATCTAAAGGTTTGTCAACTTTATTTTTTTCTTATTTTATTTTATTTTAACTTTAAAAATACAATTTAGAATTCAGAATGTACAGTGATAATAATCACATGTCTGCATGGGTTAGCAAAAGTCAAAGGAGAGCCTTAAATCTCTGATGCATTTAGCAAAGAGTGTTAATCATCTGAAATTTTGCTAAGTTTCTTTGCTAAGTCATTGACCAGAGCAAACAGATATGACAGGTCTTCAAATG
This sequence comes from Sciurus carolinensis, assembly GCF_902686445.1. Taxonomy (NCBI): domain Eukaryota; kingdom Metazoa; phylum Chordata; class Mammalia; order Rodentia; family Sciuridae; genus Sciurus; species Sciurus carolinensis. The sequence continues at coordinate 83,317,825 of NC_062223.1, read as the reverse complement.
ACAGTGTGGTCCTTCTATGTCAGATACAATGTATAAAAGAGAGCACTTAATGGATGTCTTACCAGTAAACTTACATAAACTTTCACTTTATAAACTTTTATATAACACCTAGATAAGTCTTAGAGATAGTTCTTACCCATGGTCGTTGGATCCATGTAGACTAAACAGTTCGCAGACTGCTCCAAGTTGGTTCCCTGGGTCTGCTGGTGGCCTCCCACGCTGCTGAACCATCTGCTCTTCCTCTCCATGCTGGCAGACCTCTGAAAGTAGAATGGGCCATTGAGCCTACAGGAGGTGGAGGAGCACCCACTGTGGGTCACCTACGCTGGGGCAGAGGTGAATGATCTAGTCAAAAGACCTGATGCCAACCCAGGTGAAGAACAAACCCACTACATTTCATGGGATGGTCTTGATCCAGATAAACTTTACAGTTGGTCTTGTCAGACCTGGATGCTCCTAGCAGGCAATCTTCAAATACTGGGAATGGCACCATTTTCTGGTGGTCACCATGAAGGGCAACTACATCAGCAGTGGTAAGGTCCTCTCCAATTATGTGGGCTCTGGGCCTCCCCGTGGCACAGGCCTTCACCGCCATGTCTGGCTGGTCTGTGAACAGGACAAGCTGCTGAAGTGGATGAACCCCTTCTCAGCAACCGATCTGGAGATAACTGTGGCAAATTCAAGGTGGCGACCTTCCTCGAGAAGTACAAGCTCGGGTCCCCCGTGGCTGGTACATGTTACCAGGCTGAATGGGACGACTGTGTGCCCAGACGTATGAACAGCTGTCTGGGATGCAGGGGAGATCTGAGCAGTGTTCTCTCGTTCAGTGATGCATCTCTCCTCTCGACCCAGGTGAGGTCTTAGCTTTCAGATGGCAGTTTAGGGTGGTTTTTCCTGTTGCTTGTTTTTTATGATTTTAGATAGTCACACATCCCAGTTTATGTTTTGAACTAATTTGAACTCCGTGTTGGGGGATATTTTGGTACTGCCATGGGGTCATTGCATTGTTAATAAAAGAATAGCAACCCAGAATTTAAAGTAGAAATCCAGGTAAAAATATTATAGGAACAGAGCAAAGTATTAATCTTTAAGGGAAGTTTAAAAAAGGAGAAGGATTTGCTGTCTTTACCTTTGTGATCCTGAGTTCAGAATTGTGCACAATGACGTCTTCTGAGATGTTTATTTGCAGTGCTGTCTCTGACTAAGACAGAGACTAGCATCTCAGCTGCCCTCCAGCGTGGGCTCAGATACTGTAGTAGGTGTGAGCATTCTGCTCTAGATGTTTCGAAGAACAAAGCCGGATAAACAAGAGGGAGGATGGTTTTGCTGCTGGTGAGGCCTGATCCTCTAGATGGGCAGCAGTGCTGAGCCATGGGCCGTTTGGGGTCCTTAAACCTGCTGAACCAATTACACATCATTGATGAAGAACAATCCAGAGTTGCTTAATGTTGTGTTAATTCTGCTGTTTGCTTATTGTTGAATTAAAACTAAAAACATTGGATAATCAAGAAAAAAAAAGAGAGTTCTCAGATGCATATATACATTTACCTAGTCACTTATATTTTGGGTGTCAATAATATTGTTATAATCTAAATAACAGTTTGTTAAACCAGTTACAAAGCAGTCATTTAAGACTTTAAAACAAGTACAAACCATAATTCTGATAAGACTTAGTTTCCCCAAATAATAAAACCTAACAAATACAAGAAAATTGTCTATAGATAAGAGCAGATCAATGTTTTAGACTTTTTTATATTAGTACATTAAAATCCAAATAACTTTTTGCCAATTATAGTCAACTTAATCACAAACACAAACTTTTTGAGATTTACCTTCCACAAACCTGTGACTTCCTTAGACATTCATAAACTTACATCCTTAGTTTTGTCCTCTTTCACCTTGGACGTTAGCCCAAGAATATTACTTCACAAGACAAAATACTTTCTCATCAAGAAACATTTCTTGGGGATCCAAGATGGCGGCCTAGAGGGAGACCGCACCCCCAGTCGCTCCAGAACCCTGGAGTTAAGAAGGGGAGGCATTGAGAGACTCGGACTGAAATAGAGCCACGGGTGAGTCTGCCCACTGGGTAAAGCTCGGCCCGGGTGGCAGGCCCAGATAGAGGTGGCTTATTGGAGCCGGACACGGCAGCTAGAGTCTTCCCAAGGTAGCCTTCCACACTCCGGCAGTGGGCTCCTCCCACACGGCCAGCTGCATGGCGCAGGCCCACAGTGAGAGCATTTCCGCACAGAGCCAGTTCCAAACCGTGGAACCAGTAGGCGGCTAGGGGCAGTTTTCTTCGGATGAGCTGCTTTATCAGATTCCTCCAAGACATCAGGCTACTGAAGGCTGGGAGGTGATACACTGGAAATCTACCGGGACACTATAAGCCAGTAGCGGAAAACTGCAATATCTCAGGGTCCCACTGACAACTGACCAATATGAGAAAACAAGGGAAGAAAATGTCCCAAACAAACCTAGATACTACATCAATAAAACCCAATGACAGCACAGCAGAAGAAATGTCAGAAAGGGAGTTCAGAATGTACGTAATTAAAACGATCAGGGAAGCTAATGAGGAGATGAAAGAGCAAATGCAGGCATTGAAGGAGGAGATGAAAGAGCAAATGCAGGCATTAAATGATCGCACCAATCAACAGTTAAAAGAGCAAATACGGGAAGCAAGAGATCATTTCAATAAAGAGTTAGAGATACTGAAAAAAAAACAAACTGAAATCCTTGAAATGAAGGAAACAATAAACCAAGTTAAAAACTCCATAGAAAGCATAACCAATAGGATAGAACACCTGGAAGACAGAACCTCAGACATTGAAGACAAATTATTTAATCTTGAAAGCAAAGTTGGCCAAACAGAAAAGATGGTAAGAAATCATGAACAAAATCTACAAGAATTATGGGATATCATGAAAAGGCCAAATTTAAGAATTATTGGGATTGAGGAAGGCTTAGAGAAACAAACCAAAGGAAAGAACAATCTATTCAATGAAATAATAACAGAAAATTTCCCAAATCTGAAGAATGAAATGGAAAACCAAGTACAAGAGGCTTATAGAACTCCAAACATACAAAATTACAATAGACCCACAGCAAGGCACATTATTATGAAAATACCTAACATACAAAATAAAGACAGAATTTTAAAGGCCGCGAGAGAAAAGAATCAAATTACATTCAGAGGGAAACCAATAAGAATATCAGCAGATTTTTCAATCCAGACCCTAAAAGCTAGAAGGGCCTGGAACAACATATACCAAGCCCTGAAAGAAAACGGATGCCAACCAAGAATCTTATACCCAGCAAAACTTACCTTCAAATTTGACGATGAAATAAGATCCTTCCATGATAAACAAAAGCTAAAGGAATTTACAAAAAGAAAGCCAGCATTACAGAACATTGTCAGCAAAATATTCCAGGAGGAAGAGATGAAAAACAACGATGCAAATCAGCAACAGGAGGCGCTAGCCTAAAGGAATAGCCAAATAAAGGAGAAACCAAATCATGTCAAAAACAAATATGAGTCAATTGACTGGGAATACAAATCATATCTCAATAATAACCCTGAATGTTAATGGCCTGAATTCATCAATCAAAAGACACAGAGTGGCAGATTGGATTCAAAAGAAAAATCCAACAATATGCTGCCTGCAAGAGACTCACCTCATAGAAAGAGACACCCATAGGCTAAAGGTGAAAGGATGGGGAAAAACATACCATGCACATGGACACAGCAAAAAAGCTGGAGTATCCATCCTCATCTCAGATAATGTGGACTTCAAACCAAAACTAATCAGAAGGGATAAAGAAGGACATTACATGCTGCTTAAGGGAAGCATAAATCAGCAAGACATAACAATCATAAATATCTATGCCCCGAACATTGGCTCATCCACGTACGTCAAACAAATCCTTCTCAATTCCAGAAATCAAATAGACCACAACACAATAATACTAGGTGATTTTAACACACCTCTCTCACCATTGGATAGATCGTCCAAACAAAAATTGAATAAAGAAACTATAGATCTCAACAACACAATCAGCAATTTAGACTTAACGGACATATATAGAATATACCATCCAACAAAGAATGAATACACTTTCTTCTCAGCAGCACATGGATCCTTCTCTAAGATAGACCATATTTTATGCCACAAAGCTACTGTTAGCAAATACAAGAAGATAGAGATACTACCTTGTACTCTATCAGATCATAATGGATTGAAATTAGAAATAAATGACAGAATAAAAAACAGAAACTTCTCCAATACCTGGAGACTAAATAATACAGTATTATATGATGAATGGATAACAGAAGACATCAGGAGGGAAATAAAAAAATTCTTAGAAGTAAACGAGAACAAAGACACATCATATCAAAATCTCTGGGACACTATGAAAGCAGTACTTAGAGGAAGATTTATTTCATGGGGTGCATTCAAAAAAAGAAGTAGAAATCAACAAATAAACGACTTAACACTACAGCTCAAAGCACTAGAAAAAGAAGAGCAGACCAATACCAAAAGTAGTAGAAGACAGGAAATAGTTAAAATCAGAGCCGAAATCAACGAAATTGAAACAAAAGAAACAATTGGAAAAATTAACAAAATAAATAGTTGGTTCTTTGAAAAAATAAATAAAATTGATAAACCCTTAGCCACACTAACAAAGAGAAAGAGGGAGAAAACTCAAATTACTAAAATTCGGAATGAACAAGGAAACATCACAACAGACACGAGTGAAATACAAAACATAATTAGAAGCTATTTCGAAAATCTATACTCCAACAAAACAGAAAACCTCGAAGACATCAACAAATTTCTAGAGACATATGAACTACCTAAACTGAACGAGGAGGACATACACAACTTAAATAAACCAATTTCAAGCAATGAAATAGAAGAGGTCATCAAAAGCCTACGAACAAAGAAAAGTCCAGGACCAGATGGGTTCTCAGCCGAGTTCTACAAAACATTTAAAGAAGAGCTCATTCCAATACTTCTCAAAGTATTCCATGAAATAGAAGAGGAGGGAACCCTACCAAACTCGTTCTATGAAGCCAATATCACCCTGATACCTAAATCAGACAGAGACACATCGAGGAAAGAAAATTTCAGACCAATATCCTTAATGAATATCGATGCAAAAATTCTCAACAAAATTTTAGCAAATCGCATACAAATATATATTAAAAAGATAGTGCACCACGATCAAGTGGGTTTTATCCCAGGGATGCAAGGTTGGTTCAACATCTGGAAATCAATAAATGTCATTCACCATATCAACAGACTTAAAGTTAAGAATCACATGATTATTTCAATAGATGCAGAAAAAGCATTCGATAAAATACAGCATCCCTTCATGCTCAAAACACTAGAAAAAATTGGGGTAGTGGGAACATTCCTAAACATTATAAAGGCAATCTACGCTAAGCCCATGGCTAATATCATTCTAAATGGTGAAAACTGAAAGCGTTCCCCCTAAAAACTGGAACAAGGAAGTGATGCCCTCTTTCACCGCTTCTATTCAACATCGTCCTTGAGACTCTAGCCAGAGCAATCAGACAAACCAAAGAAATTAAAGGGATACGAATAGGAAAAGAAGAACTCAAACTATCCCTGTTCGCTGATGACATGATTATATATTTAGAGGAACCTGGAAATTCCACCAGAAAACTTTTAGAACTCATAAGTGAATTCAGTAAAGTAGCAGGTTACAAGATCAATGCACATAAATCCAATGCATTTTTATACATAAGTGATGAATCTTCAGAAAGAGAAATTAGGAAAACTACCCCATTCACAATAGCATCGAAAAAAATAAAATACTTGGGAATCAATCTCACAAAAGAGGTGAAAGACCTGTACAATGAGAACTACAGAACACTAAAGAAAGAAATTCAAGAAAACCTTAGAAGATGGAAAGATCTCCCATGTTCCTGGATAGGCAGAATTAATATCGTCAAAATGACTATACTACCTAAAGTGCTATACAGAGTCAATGCAATTCCAATTAAAATCCCAATGATGTACCTTGCAGAAATAGAGCAAGCAATTATGAAATTCATCTGGAAGAATAAAAAACCTAGAATAGCTAAAGCAATCCTCAGTAGCAAGAGCGAAGCAGGGGGTATTGCAATACCAGATCTTCAACTCTACTACAAAGCAATAGTAACAAAAACGGCATGGTATTGGTACCAAAATAGACAGGTAGATCAATGGTACAGAATAGAGGACATGGACACAAACCCAAATAAATACAATTTTCTCATACTAGACAAAGGTTCCAACAATATGCAATGGAGAAAAGATAGCCTCTTCAACAAATGGTGCTGGGAAAACTGGAAAACCATATGCAATAGAATGAAATTAAACCCCTATCTCTCACCCTACACAAAACTCAACTCAAAATGAATCAAGGACCTCGGAATCAGACCAGAGACCCTGCATCTTATAGAAGAAAAAGTAGGTCCAAATCTTCAACTTGTTGGCTCAGGATCAGATTTCCTTAACAGGACTCCCATAGCACAAGAAATAAAAGCAAGAATCAACAACTGGGATAGATTCAAACTTAAAAGCTTTCTCTCAGCAAAGGAAACTATCAAATGTGAAGAGAGAGCCTACAGAGTGGGAGAATATCTTTGCCAGCCATACCTCAGATAGAGCGCTAATTTCCAGAATCTATAAAGAACTCAAAAAACTCTACACGAAGAATACAAATAATCCAATCAACAAATGGGCTAAGGAAATGAACAGACACTTCACAGAAGAAGATGTACAAGTAATCAACAGATATATGAAAAAATGTTCAACATCCCTAGTAATAAGGGAAATGCAAATCAAAACTACCCTAAGATTTCATTTCACCCCAATTAGAATGGCGATTATCAAGAATACAAGCAACAATAGGTGTTGGCGAGGATGTGGTGAAAAAGGAACACTCATACATTGCTGGTGGGGTTGCAAATTAGTGCAGCCACTCTGGAAAGCAGTGTGGAGATTCCTCAGAAAGCTTGGAATGGAAACACCATTTGACCCAGCTATCCCACTCCTTGGCCTATACCCAAAGGACTTCAAATCAGCATACTACAGAGATACAGCCACATCAATGTTCATTGCTGCTCAATTCAGCATAGACAGATTGTGGAACCAACCTAGATGCCCTTCAGTTGATGAATGGATAAAGAAACTGTGGCATATTTATACAATGGAATATTACTTCGCAATGAAGAATGATAAAATTATGGCATTTGTAGGCAAATGGTCGAAATTGGAGAATATCATGCTAAGTGAGATAAGCCAATCTCAAAAAACTAAAGGACGAATGATCTCGCTGATAAGCAGATGAGGACATATAATGGGGGGTGGGAGGGGCTAGCATTAGGTTTAGGGTTAGGTTTAGAGTTAGGCTAAGGAGAGCGGCAAGAATGAAGGAAAGAAGGACTGTGTAGAGGGAAAAGAGGGGTGGGAGGGGTGGGGGGAGGGGAAGAATAAAATAAACATCATTACCCTATGTAAATGTAAAAAAAAAAAAAAAAAAAAACAATGTTTTGGAAATTTATAAATTAAATTTTAATTTAACTAGTTAATTAAAATGCATATTCATAAGAAATTAAAAAAAAAAACATTTCTTTTACCTTCTAATTTTCCATACTAAAATATTTCCATACCCATAGCTTTCTTTCATCTATTTTAAATTCAGACCTTTTATTTTATTTTTTACTTTCCACAGCCATATATATTTTCACATATATATTCCTATATATGTTTACATACATTCATATATATACATATGTATATATATGAACATACCCTAATGGCAACCAAATTCTTCCTCATGCATTTTCATATATATTCAGTTACATAATCATAAACTCTAACTAAAACAAATTATAAACATCCATCTCAAAAGAAAAATAATAATATGCAAATTTATACCATTTAAATATTTCCATGTATGTTTTACATATATATTCATATTTGTAATTCTATATATGGTTAAAAACATTAAATCCCTAAATTAACCCTATTTTTCTACATTAGTCCTATACCTAAAAATACATTTCAGAGAAACCTCTATACATATGAACCATAACATTTTACATGAATATACCTATGTATTTGGGTATATAAATTCATCCATTCACACAAAAACCCATAGATATTTTTATATATACTTATATATAAGTATAACCCAGATTTTACACATTATATAACAATATTGTTTACCTTAAAAATATACATAGATAAAAGTATATATATAAATTTTGGTATATAATATTACCTCTATATTCATATTTATATTTAATTATATTGATATATATGCTCCAAAGGTAACCTGTTCCCTAAACCAAAGTTGTAACTCAGAATTAAATCTAACCTTACCCATAATCATGAGCCTTTTAAACAAAAATTATAAATATTTCTTTGAATATTCATATATATTTTCACATAAATGTTCTGTATATGTTTATAAACATATATATACATTCATATATATATACACACACACACACATGTACCCTATGGCAACCAAAATTCTACCCATAAATTTTCATTTATACTCAGTTACCTAATCATATCTATACCTTACCAATATTTTGGTATCTCAAAATAAAAATATGAACAACTGACTTTCTGGTTGAAAATTCTTTTGATTTTTGATTATCATAGAAGAATTTTATTTCATCTTCAATTCTGAAGCTTAATTTTGATGGATATAGGATTCTTGGTTGACATCCATTTTCTTTCAGAGTTTGGAATATGTTATTCCAGTACCTCCTAGCTTTGAGAGTCTGGGTTGAGAAATCAGCTGAGATCTGTATTGGTTTCCCACTATATGTAATCTGATAGTTCTCTCTCATAGCCTTTAAAATTCTATCCTTATTCTGTATGGTGGGCATTTTCATTATAATGTGACTTGATGAGGGTCTGTTGTACTTTTGCACATTTTGGGTCCTATTTAATTCTTTAGATTTGGGAAATTTTCTGATAATATTTTATTGAAAAGATTTATATTCTTTTGGTTTGTATCTCTACACCTTCATCTATCCCAATAAATTTTAAATATATTTTTTTCATGTTATCCCATAATTCTTGGAAGTTCTGTTCATGGTTTCTTAACAACTTCTCTCCATGGTCAACTCTATTTTCAAGATTCTATATTTTGTCTTCATTGCCTGAGTTTCTGTCTTCCAAATGGTCTAGTCTGTTGGTGATGCTTTCTAATGAATTTTTAATTTGGTTTATTATTTCCTGCATTTCAAGGATTTGTTTTTTTTCCCCAGAATCTCTCTTTATTGAAGTGCTTTTTTCTTGTATTTGCTGTCTTACATTCTCCTTTACTTAGAAGATCAGTTTAACTATGTACATTCTAAACTCCTTATCTGACATTTCTTCCACTGTGGTGATGATGGAGTCTGTTATTGGAGTTTCTTGGTTTGCTTGGAGTGATTTGTTCCCTTGCTTTTTCATGTTGCTTGTGTGTCTATCCATTTAACAGTCTGGATCTGAGGCAGTAGAGTTTCTACCCTGTGGAAACTTATTGAAGGTTTCCAGTATCTCACTGTTTAGGGGGAAGACAAACAGCCAATGCAAACAATATGCACTATTAAACCAAAAAGTTCCTATTATGACATTTGTAATACTAATTATCATAATAAACAGAAATGATATGATCAGTGATTGCCTATAATAAAAATAGCAAGTTTGCAAAAGGGTTTACATTTTCAGATGGTGGACAGGGAGAGAACAGAAGTGATATAGGATGCGATAATTATGAGGAAGGAGAAGAGTAAAGAAGTAAAAGATTAAAGGAAGAATAAAAGAAAGAATAATAGAGACTGGCTGTTAGCAGAAGAAAAGAAAGAATCAAGGGAAACATGTAGGAAAAAATATACATATATAAAGCAAAAATTTTTAAAAATTAAAAACAAAATGATATAAAACAGAACTAAGATATATTAATCAAGCATCCTAATTCACAACAAACTAATCTATGTAAAATAACTGTCTTCAGAAATGCTAGAGATGAGAAAAAAAAGGAAATTGTGTAAATGTTCATATACCATTAAGGTCACAATTAAACAGTGAAAAAATTGAAAACAAATCTTGAAGAAAGGTTAAAGTATTCTTTCTGTTGGAATTCAAAAGATTCTCAGTTTCTCCTCCCAGCAGTTTCAGGTGGGGACATCTGGACCCAGATGTTCTACCCTCTGGATTGGTGGAGTGAGAGAGGCAATCCTGTAGGTGGACTTCCTGGAGGCAGGGTTTAGGATTAGGTGGGCTCCAGGCTCTTTGCTGAGTACCACTCGGTCTGGAGATTTTAAATCACCATACCTCCAGCACCCAGTATTTGTTGGTCTACACTGGAAGATTTTACCCCGGGGATCTCCCATGGTTTCCACTTGTATGTTGGGGGAGCCAATCCTTAGTTCCCTAGATCACTTCGAGAGCCCACATTTCATGGTCTTGGGTTCAGTCTCCAATCTCTCCTGCCTCCTGATGTGTCTCTATCAGCCCTCCCTACTTGCAGTCAAATTGGAGGGAGAGGGGTAGAGCCTGTTGGGTTTCCATGACCCATTGTCCCCTGTGTAAACCTCTCTCCATTTTTTATTTTCTTCTGATTCCCTAAGTACATTCTATGTTATGCAGTGTGTGTTTACTGGACATGCATTATGGGTCAAATTCGGGTTTGCCAGCAATTGGCTTCCTCAGTTGCCAGACCCCAAGGCACAGCTACAAAAGTGTTCCTTCCTTTGTCCTCTGCACACTGCCTGGAAAGATGGTGACTTCTTTCCCCACACTCAGATATCATGCAGCACATCCTCCAGGTCTGTTGGGCAACAACCTTGGTCCTAAACCCTCCAGACACACCTTGGGCCTCCCAAAAATGTGGATTCCTTTAATTCCCTTATCCCTCCACTAAGCTCATGGAGGAACCTCTCTGACTGGGGCTTCCACCTGGCTGTGGCAGCAGCTGTGTCACTGGGAATATTTTCCTTATTTTATCATATTCAGTGTCCTGTGTCCTCAGTCTGCTTTGAAAGTTCAATTTTAGTTTCCAGTAAAGTCTCCCCCTCCTTTTTAAAATTTGTTCGCCCACCTTGTGGAGAAGCTGCCTTTTTGCTTTCTTGGTTTCATGCCACGGAGCAGCTAGGAATGTGACTTCCTCTATTCTGCCATCTTGGATCTCCCCAACTATATAGTTTTAGAACAATTAATTCTTTCCTTTTTTGTTTACTTTATTTGGTCTCCATTTATTTCTGCTCTGATCTTTGCTATTTCTTTCCTTCCATCTATTTTGTGTTTATTTATTTATTTTTTTACTTCCTTAAATTGCATAATGAGGTTATTTGAAATCTATCAGTGTATATCTATGATATATACATTATATATGTTAAATATATATAATAAATATATGATATATATTTTTTGGTGGTACTGGGTATCAAACTCAGGGCTCCACACACACTAGGCAAGCATTCTACCATTGTGTTTTATCTCAAGTTCCTTCTTTTACTTTTTGACATGCATTATTACTTTATCAACTTACTTATTATTACTGCTTTTGTTGTATCTCAGAGGTTTTTATATGATGTGATTGCATTTTTGTTTGTTTCAAGAACATTTTAAATTTTCATTTTTTATTTCTTCATTGACCCATTAGTCTTTTAAGAGCATGGCAGTTAATTTCCATGTATTTATACAACTTCTAGAGTTTGTCTTGTTGATTTCTAGTCAGTTTTCCATTGTGGGAAGAGAAGATTAAGTGCTATAATTTCAACTTTTCAGAATATGTTTCACTCATTTTGTGCCTTAATGTATGGTCTATACTGGAGAATGTTCCATGAGGTGTTAAAAAGAATGTACCTTTTGCAACTATTGGGTGAACTGCTCTGTAAACATTCGTTAGTTCCATTTGATATATATTATAATTTAGCTCTGCTCTCACTTGGTTGATTGGGGGGGGGGGCTGGATGATCTGTCCATCAATAAAAGAGTAATGTAGAAGTTCCCCCACTCCAAAATTTTATTGGAGTCCATATTTCCCTTTAAATCTAATAATGTTCATTTTATGTAGTTGTATGCTCCAGTTTTAGGTGCATATACATGTATAGTTATTGCTGTGTCTTGTTTAATTGAACACTTAATCATCATATAGCAACCTTCTTTGTCTCTTTGCACGGTTTTTGACTAAAAGTTCTTTTTATCTAGTATGATACTACTATGATCTGGTAAGTAATTCCTGCTTGCTTAGGGTTTCCATTTACATGTTATATCTTTCCCATCCTTTTTCTTTCAGTCTATGTATTTCTTTATGGGTGAATACATTCCTTGAAGATAGAACACCATTGGGTCTATCATTTAGCCAGTCTATTTTTTTGGTGGTACAAGGGATATAACCCAGGGGTTCTCTAGCCACACCCACAGTCCTTTATATTTTTACTTTGAGATAGTGTCTTGCTTAAATTGCCAAGACTGGTCTTGAACTTTTAACCCTCCTGCCACAGCCTCCCAAGTCACTGGGATTATGGATATGTACCACCATGCCCAGCTAGCCAGTCTAAATCTTTGAATTAGTGAATTTAGTACTTTTATATTCAGGATTGTTGTTGTTAAGTAAAGATGTACTTCTGTTATTTTGTTAACTTTATTTCTGGTTGTTTTATAATTCATTTATTCCTTTCTTCCTATTTTATTTGTCTTGGTGGTATTCTGTATTGATAAGGTTTGATTCTCCTCTTATTTTGTGTATCTGCTGCATTAGTGCATTTTGTACTTTTGTGTGTTTTCATAATGACAACTATCATACTATTACTTCTAATTCAGGACTCCTTAAGCATTTCCTCTACGGTTGGTTTGTTGGTAATGAATTCCCTGAGTTTTTTCTTGGTTTTGGAAGCAAAATGATTAAATTATGAGAGCTGTTATTTAATCAAGTAATCACTCATATGGAATAAGCATGTTGTAATTGTAGTCAAGTAGGGTGGGGTTGAGGAAACAGGTCACTTTGAGATAGTGTCTTGGGGGTTTATATTTTGTCCCTAGTGAGTGAAATGCACACACTCTCCCTCTCTTTCTCTCTCTCAACCTCTTTTCTGCTTGTCATTTTCTGAGCATTTTTCCTCTACCATGCTCTTCTGCCATGATATCCTGCCCATTTGGATCTGGAGCTCTGAGGTTGTCTAACCATGGACTGAACCTCTGAAACTGTGAGCCCATAAAAACTTTTCCTTCTCCCAGTTGTTCTTGTCAGGTCTTTTTGTCACAGTGACACAAAGGTGACTGAAACAGGCATGGTGGAAGAAAGAGGCTTATTTCATGACTTCCAGGAAACAGAGATATTGAGTACAAAGAGCCAGGAATAACATAATCCCAAAGGGCATGCCCTAAGTGACTGACTTCCTCCAATCACTCCCTACCTGCCTATAGTTAGCACCCATTAATCTATTAAAATCATTAATACAGCAAAGTGATTCATCCACTGATTAGGTTACAGGTCTTATGATCTAGATATTTCACCTCTGAACATTCCTCATTGTCTCACACATGAGCTAGTGGGGGACAACTCTTATCCAAGCCATACACCTGGTAATGTGTCTTAGACTTTCAGTTGATAAATTTTGTGGGCTTTGGTTCCAGGTGTGTGTGATGATATAGTGTTGATGTAGTTTCATGAGCTGACCAATGTTGGCAATACCTTTGAGCATCTCAATGGCCTAGTCTGCATGGGTTTATAGGATTGTTCTCCAATTAAAATGCAGTTCTCTTAGACAATGGACAATTTTTAAGTGTTTCTGGTTGTGGTGCAGTCCTCTATCACCTATCACTTTTTATGGGTCTTACAATACAGGTATAGTCTGGTAGAGCCATACAAATGTGGTATCATGTGCTTAGTAGCAAAAACAGAATACCTTTTAGGGATTGAGGTCTACAAAGATTCCTATATGAACTTTGAAGAGCGTGCCTACTCAAGGCAGTTTACTCAGGTGCGTCCTGGGACTAAAGATGGGTGGAATGAGTTGCCTGTCTTTTTCTTAGGTCATTTATATGCCAAGTTTTCAGGAAGGGCTTGATGGCAGTTTCTACAGGAGGATGGGTTGGGCTTTCAGGCTACTTTCCTGGGATGAAAAGAGGGCAGAACTTTCTCTTTGTTTTCTGGGAGATTGGTAGCTGGTCAGGGAAGGATGCCTAGTTGACTCCTAGGGGTAAAAGTGACAGGGCCACCTCCTGGTTTTCAGGGATGGATCAACTGAGCATCTTTCCTATTACTTCACAGGACACCAAGTTAGTAGCATCTCAATATGACAATATACTGCAAGAGTCTAGGTGATGGAAGATACAATAAAGCCTGGGTTCTTTCTCTGGGGCAATGGAGCAGTATGGTCACCGTTTAGCTCCCAAACCTAGACTTAGGATCTGTGTGAGCTGTAGACTTCTTCAGCATCAAATATTTGAGTTGTGCATGGAGTTAATGGAGACTGCTAGGGTGGCTTCCTTGTTACCATTTCTCTGCCATGCAAAGTGCTTTTTGGTTCAAGGTTGATCCCGAGAGACGGGGTGATAGATGCTGTGTGCTTAGTTCCCTTCCTTATAAGCCTACAGTGTGCTTTCTGCCACGTCCTCACTGCACTCTGAAATTCTGCTTCAAATACTCCAGTAAAGTAGCCATTTCTTTTTACTTTGTTTAAATCATTTTTTTCTAACAGCAAAAGAGTCAAACCCTTTTAATCAGTCCTCTCACTGATAGTCATGTTTTGTATATGAAAAAAAATGAATGAATCCAAGGAACCAAAATATTAGAAATAAATTTATCAAAAATAGAAAATTATTTGGTTTAAAAACATGTTATCTGTAATGTCATTACCACATACAGAAATAAATAAAATTAATGTTACATTATTATTACTTTATTATGAAGGAGCTAGACTTTTACCAGTAAATGATGCTTATTAGGTGAAGATTAGGTGCCTGCTGAAAAAAGTTACAAATAGGACTCAAAGAAATGTAGCATATATGCATATGCATACTTTATACATGGGTGTAAAAAGAATCTGAATTTTATGATAACCTTGTAAGTTTCAAAGCTGGAACTAATACATATAGAGAAAAAGAGGAATACATTCATTGTGCTTTTGGGGACAAAATAGTGCCTCAGAGTTTCAGTGCATGACAAATTATTCTATAGATGCAGCTCACTAATATCTTTTGGTATATATTTTCAGAATTAGTTCTAGAGTTCATTCTTATGTTCATCTGTGACAGTGCATCTAGAGACATATTAAAATGTGTTGGAATGAATGGCTTGAGACTGTGTTTGTATCAAAAAGTTTTATAATAGATTAAAAATAAACAGATAAAAATATTTCATGGTTTGGCCAATAAATATCAAGCAAGAATATTCAAAGATGTTTTCTCTTATGTTTCAAATTTTCCTTCATTACAATCTTTTACCAATTATGCTTTTGCATTCAAAAACATTTTGACCCTAGTGGAGTATACATATTTTATGCATGACTTGTAACACAAATTTCACTTACTTTATCTTTGCATTTTGGGGAAAAAAATCACATTTTTGCCTATGTGGAAATATGATACTATCATTTCCTTTTAAAAGATCAAACAATTCTACTGCTTTGACAAAAACATCAATTGTTGAATATATTCAGTAATATTTAGCATTTAGTAAATTAAAAGCAGCAACAATAATAAATGAGTTAGGACATTTGAAACTGGAGTCTATCACTTAAAATATATGTCCAAATCTTATACCAAGAGAGTAGGAGGATTTTAATAAATACAATGTGATTCATACTCATGCACACATGCATGCACACATAGACATCACACATATCTTTTTCCCCCTTAGGGGAGGATTCAATTGAGTAGATGAGTTTCTCTGGAAAATACTTTTGAGCTTTTGTTGACTACAGAAATATAGAAAATAAATCTCATCAGTAATATGCTGCAAAATTATGTCCTTGCCCTAAGGTCTGGACAAAAAGACTTATTTAGTGATTCTTTTGTCTCTAGCATGTAGTGGGTCCTAAAAAGTACTTGTTATGTGAATCAAAGAATATATAAAAACATGATAATTAGATGGACTCCGTATGCCATAGTGAATCTCAACTTTGTTTATTTCCAATGCACTAATTTAAAAAAAGAAACTGTAAGTAAATAGCAGAAAGAACAGTAGAGTAGAGGAAAGGAAACAGGGAAGGAAGAGGAGAGGGAAAGAGGAAGTACTGAGGACTGAATTGGAGGAAATTATATTCCATTATTTAATAATTACGTCAAAATGAATATTAATGTTATGTATATCTTAAAAAACTAATATAGGAAACAATAGAAATGAAAAATTATGTAGTGGCCCATGTATAAGATGAAAAGAAAAATATTTTTGAAAAGAAAATATGATATACTATTATACTGAATATTAGTAATAAAAGAATCTTCATAATAAATAAATTAAAAAATAAAACAAAATAGAAATACATATTTTATAATATCATAATATATATATATTTATATTTATTTATTTTTTTTAATTGTATACAAATGGGATACATGTTGTTTCTCTATTTGTACATAGAGTCAAGGCATACCATTTGTGTAATCATACGTTTACATAGGGCAATGATGTTTATTTTTTTTCCCTTCCCCCCCACCCCTCCCACCCCTCTTTTCCCTCTATACAGTCCTTCTTTCCTTCATTCTTACCGCTCTCCTTATCCCTAACCCTAAACCTAACCCTAAACCTAATGCTAACCCCTCCCACCCCCCATTATATGTCCTCATCCGCTTATCAGCGAGATCATTCGTCCTTTAGTTTTTTGAGATTGGCTTATCTCACTTAGCATGATATTCTCCAATTTCGTCCATTTCATAATATATTTTTAATAATTGCCAATATCGTGGTGTTTTGCTCTTTTAATTTCTATCACAATATAGAAATAGTATTTATATATATTTTTAAAATTGTATCAGTATATTCTGCAGAACTATAACTATTCTATACAGCAACATTTTGTGGAAATGCCTCAGGGTAACTAATTAAAAATTTTTTTGAAACATGTTTTCTATTTTTAAAACTATAAATAAAGACACCACTATATTCAAATGGATCAGAAAAGCTTTTGAGAAGACCTTGGAAATTTTTTTATATTTTCAATATACATTTGATATTCTTTTAAAAGCACAATTAATTGGAAATTTTGAAGATATGTGTATATATTTTAATTAAATAAAACCTATATATGTTCCTTTATATACTGTTGAAAAAACCAATGTTGTTATTATAGTAACTCTTCACTGCCTCCACAAGTAAGTTCAGATTTGGGACAAGGAGCTTACTTTCTTTAGAGTATAATATGTAGTTTTACAATGAGTAATGTACAATATCTGATATGATTTTATCATATTTTTTCAGTTTCAAGATATAAATTTTGGTTATTTTTTTCTAATTTTAGTATCTATAATTAAATAAAATAGTCATAGCATTTCCACTTTAAAGTCCCATTCAAGTTTTGAAATAATAATAATTCAATTACATGTAAAGTTTACAAGATTAATTATTTCATTAAATGTTTGTAACAATCACAATTCTGGTAAAAATTGGGATACATTTTAACCAAAATAAAAATCATGTTGATGCGTAAGTTAATGAAATCACATATGCCATCTATCATTCCTGAATTCATCAAAATATCTCATTAATATTATTGTATGGCTTTATGACAAAAAAATGTACAAATATTAACAGTAAATAGAGAACCAGAACAGCAAAAGCAATCCTTAACAAGAAAAGTGAAGGAGGCATCACAATACCAGACCTTAAATTATACTACAGAGCTATAGTAATAAAAATGGCATGGTATTGGCACCAAAACAAACATGAAGAGCAAAGGAACAAAATAGAAGTCACAGAGACAAACCCACACAAATACAGTTCCCTCATACCAGACAAAGACACAATAAATATACATTGAAGGAAAGATAGCCTCTTCAACAAATGTGCGGGAAAAACTGGAAATCCATATGCAGAAAAATGAAACTGAACCCCTAATCTCTCACTCTGCATAAAACTCAACTCAAAGTGGATGGAGGACCTAGGCATTAGACCAGAGACCCTGCACTTAGTAGAAGAAAATGTCGGCCCAACTTTCTGTCATGTCAGTTTAGGAACCAACTTCCTCAACAAGACTTCTAAAACTCAAGAGTTAAAATCAAGAATTAATAAAAGGGATGGTATCAATCTAAAAATCTTCTTCCCAGTGAAAGAAACGATCAAGAACATAAAGAGAGAACCTAAAGAATGGGGTGGAAAAGCTTTGCCACCTGTACCTCAGATAAAGCATTAATCTCCATGATATAATAAAAAACTCAAAAAACTTAGCACCAAAAAAGACAAAAACAAAACAAAACAACGAAAAACAAAAACAAAAACAAATAACCCAATCAATAAATGGGCTAAGGAACTGAACAAACACTTCACAGAAGATGTACAATCAATCAACAAATATATGAAAAAATGTTCAACATCTTAGCAATTAGAGAAATTCAAATCAAAACTACTCTAAGATTTAATCTTACTCCAGTCAGAATGGCACTTATTAAGAATATAAGAAACAATAAATGTTAGTGAGGATGTGGGAGAAAAGGTATACTGATACATTGCTGGTAGGACTGCAAATTGGCAAAACCACTCTGGAAAGCAGTATGATTGCCTCAGAAAACTTGGAATGGAACCACCATTTGATCCAGTAATCCCACTCCTTAGTATATACCCCAAATAGTTAAAATCAGCATACTGCAGGGACACAGCCACATCTTTGTTTACCGCAATTCAATTCACAATAGCTAAGTTATGGAACCAACCTAGATACCCTTCACCTGATGAATGGATAAATAAAATATGGTATATATACACAATGGAATATTGCTAAGCCATAAAAAAGAATGATTTTGCTGGTAATTGAATGGATCTTGAGGCTATCATGCTAAGTGAAATAAGACAATTCCAAAAAACCAAAGGTCGAATGTTCTCACTGATTTGCATATGCTAACACAAAACAAGGCAGTGGAGAGGGAAGAATAGAAGTTAATTGGATTACACAAAGGGGAATGAAGGGAAGGGAGGGGGGATGGAAATAAGAAAGACAGTAGAATGAATTGGACATAACTTTCCTGTGTTCATATATGAATATACTACCAGTGAAACACCACATTGTGTACAGCCAAAAGTATGGAAGTTATACTCCATGTATGTATAATATGTCAAAATATATTCTACTATCTATGTATATCTAAAAAGAACAAATAAAACATTTTAAAAATGAAATAACATGTGGACCATACATAAAATAGTGAAGTACAAAAAATAAAACACTACTAACACTGAACCAAAAAAAAAAAAAAAAAGAGCATACAACTGTTATTTGCTGCTGTGACTAAAGGATCCAAAAAGCACAACTGTAGAGGAGGAAGAGTTTATTTGAGAGCTCATGGTTTCAGAGGTCTTAGTCCATAGAAGGCCAACAACTTCATTCCTAGGGACTTGAGGTGAGGCAGAACATCATGGCGGAGGAGTGTGGCAGAAGGAAGTGGATCACATGATGATCAGAGAGCAGAGAGAGGTCTTCACTAACCATCCACAAATATATACCCCAAAGTCATGCCCCAATTCCCACCTCCTCCAGCCACACCCTACCACTCCAGTCATCACTCAGTTAATCCCTATCAGGAGATTAAATCACTGATTGGCTTAAGACCCTACAACCCAATTACTTCTCCTCTGAACCTGCTTGCATTGACTCACTCATGAACTTTCGGGGACACCTTGTATCCAAACCATAACCATTTTTATATTACATATTATGTTTCTATACAATGTCGCAGTGAAAAATGGTCTATTCCAAGGAACGTTGTAAGATAATGGCATAACATTTTTAGAAATTCCATGGTTATATAAGACTACCTAAAATATTTTATTGGCTATATAACATCTTTTTGATAAGACTATCATAAATGTGCATATATATATATATATATATATATAATAAATACATGGCCTTGTTCATATTGTCTTATTTCTAGTTTGGGCTCTATTTTTGCTATTGTGAAGAATGTTTTGGTTGGATATACAATGATTTCTAAATTTCAAAGGAATATTCCAAACTGCTCCAGACATTTAACAATTTTAAGACAACCTATAACCTAGGCAACCTATAATTCCTAAGAATTTATTTCACATTATTTCTCTAGCACTATTTGAACTATTTTTGTTCTGAAAATAAAATTATAATTACAGATAAGTGCTTATTTTATTTGCATTTTAGGGAATTTAAAGTTTTTCATATTTATACCATTGCATCTTGTGTGAATTGCTCATTTATGTTCTCTTCCATTGTTCAAACATTTCTTTGCATTTTATACATGTTTTTGTACAGGGACAAATCTATCTATGTTGTTACTCTTTTTAGTTATAGTGATACAATAATGGATGAGACATGGGTTTTCCATAGATTTTCCTACAGTGGTTTGTCATTTTTTAGGAAAATATTTTACTGAGTTTATTTGCATATAATGTTCTTGCAATATATTATACAATATAGTTCTTGTTTCAAGTATGTTGAACTGCTATCTATATCATTTTTACATTGATTTTATCCTTAACTGGATAGCCACATGCAAAAGAATGACGATTTTGTTACCCTACACTATCCACAAAATGAACTCAATGGAAGACCTGAAACTGTAAAATCCCTGGAAGAAAACATAAGAAATTTTTAAAAAGGGGAGCATCCCATGAAACCAGAAGGTAGATCAGTCAAGGAGTGAAAGGAAATCTAGAGGAGGCAAGGGGGAGGGGGAATGCGAAGCACTGCAGAAGGAAACTGACATTTATGCTGTGTACATGTATAAATATCTAGCAGACAATTTATTTTTATGTATATCTATAAAGCACCAATTTAAAACAAACAATAAATGAAGAGTACCAGGAGAGTTAGAAGAAAGGTTTCAGGGGAGAGAGGAGGGAAGGGGAAGTGGAAGTAATTGGAACTGAAATGCAGATAATTACATTCTATGCATGTATGATTATGCCTAAATGAACCCCACTATTATGTGTAACTATAACGCACTAATACAAATATACTTTTTGAGCCACTTAATAACATTTTGATCTTGGCAACAATTTTATGAATGGCACGGAAGTCCCAGGAAACAAAAGCAAAAACAGACAAGTGGCCTTATATAACCCTACTGCACAGCATGGGAGACGACAGAGTGAAAGGGCCTTTCACAGAATGGGAGAAAATAATTGTAGAACATGTACCTAATAAGTGGTTAATATCCAAAAAATGTAAGAAAGAACTACAATTTGATGGCAAACACACTCGGCAATAATTATTAACACAGTGGAAAAAAAATGGGCTAAGCAATACACATTTCTCAAAAGAAGATATATAAATGGCCAATATGTACATGAAAAATGCAGTTATTAATCATCAGGAAAATGAAAATGAAAACCAAAATGAGAAATCACTTTTCACTTTCTATGACTACTATTAAAATAACATATCATCTTTCACTTGCTAAGATGACCATTATGAAAATTTTCAAAAAAAGTAAGTGTTGTAAGAATGTAGAGAAATTGAAATCCTTTTACGTGGTGGGAATGCAAATGATGGACTCTATACCTTAATTTGGAGGTATCTCAAAAAAATTGAAAATAGAATTTCCACATGATCAAACAATCCCACTTCTGGGTGAATATTTCCCCAAAACTATTGAAATTAGGATCTCACAGAACTATTAGCTCTTCCATGTTCATTGCAGCACTGTTCACAATAGCCAAGATGTGGAAACAAACATCCATCAAGAAAGAATGAAATTTTAAAATGTGGTGTATATATAATTGAAATATTCAGTCTTAAAGAAGGAAATCCTACAAAAGGGAAAATCATCGATGTAAAACGTTCCTAAGGGAGAAGTGCTTTAGACATTCTGGGAGGAAAACACCCTAAACCACATTGCTCATAATAAGAAATTATAATTGACAATTCTTAATATTTACTAAACTGAGAAAATAATTATAAATTCGACAATATATTAAATTGACCTACATGTCAGGTACTAAGTTGCAGGGCTTCCCATCATCAAACTGTCATTGTATCCCAAGATGTGGGAGAATGGCCTCTTCGCCACTGTAGATAAGGGAAGGGAAACTTCCTAGAAGAAGCAAATCCATGGGACCAGTTAGCTTTTATGACATGGAGTTAGAATCAGTATCAGCTAGAACTGATCCCAACTAAAGCAAATGCCTTCTTCATGAAGTAATTTAGAACAATTGAAAGAAGAACAAATGCTCAAACAAGTCAAAAGAAGTAATTCAAACATCAGTGGGAAACTCGGTAGACTGAAGTCCCACACTCAAATATGGTAGCAGTGATTGCAATTAAGCATGTGTGTTCAATTAGAAGGGTTTTCCTTTAGTTCCTTTCCCTCCCTCTCTTCTTCACCAGGAGGTGCTGGATCTGTCCTGTTGACTCTTCATGGAACACACGTGTCCATTTCCTGCAATTATTCTTGCCCTGAGAGTTAGTGCGGGGATATGATATGAAGACAGCCTGTCCTTCATTGTGACTTCTCCCCCTGTAACTGCTACCAGAGAATTCCATGTCCACTGCTCCTGCATCCATCCCCAGGAGTCACAGAGATGCCAAGTCACCCAACCCTCTAGGTCTGTCATACTTTGCTCTACTGCTTAAGAGAAGACCTTTATATGACTTCAAGTTTGGAAGTTACTTTTCTAGCAAGGGCCACATTGACTTTTAGGCAGTACAAAGTTATTCTACTGGGGGTATGATTCTCTACCCAATTATAGTTAACTGACTTCATTGAGGTAGTATGTGTTTATCTTACTGTCTCAGCTACGGGAAAAAAGATTGAAAATGGCATGAGAAAAATGTTTTATGCACAATTTACCCTCTAGGCATTGCATCTAATTTCTTGGTGACTGCTGTCACTCATGTTGATGACTGAGGAATTTCTAAAATGGCAATGCTTGCTTAGGGATGACTGTTCAGTTTTACAGAGTACATAATGATTCTTAGACTCCGGCAATGTACCTTCATTTGTAGACAGAAGAGGGAGATGTGTGTGTGCTTTGATGCTGTAAAGCAAGACAACAATCTAAAGTGTTGTTTATTTTAATAATTAAAATAATAAAAATTGGCCACAGAATTGGCAGACGAATCTGAGATCTTGTTTCTGTCAATCCTAGTGTTACTTTCTACAGCTAGAGTGAAAAGTGTCTCAGTGCTAATAATCCATGTTGCATAATGTGTAGGAGCTCAGGCCCTAGAGACAGGCAGTCCCAGCTTTAAATCACAGCTCTGCCACGTGTGGTCTTTGGGGCTTCATGTCCTCATCCTTAGTATACTTCATTCTTTGTGCATGTTAGTGAGATACTCCTTGAAATAAACTTTGCTTCTCCCTCCAAACTTCACACTTAAATGAGAACAGTGCATTTGGATTTTGCAATGAAGTAAATTCTAAGGAAGCCATAGTAATTTAACACCCCAAAAGTCATTGAATTTATGACAGCTTAGGACAGACTGAAATGAGCAATAGGGTCCTAACTAAAAAAGAAAAGGGCTAAAGGAACTAGCTTATCTTCAGGGGCAATTAGCTAGGAACCAAAACTCTGGGAAGTGTCACTGTTGTAGAAAAAACAGAATTACTTTTAGTAGTATTTTAATCTAAATGCAAGTCTGAGAAGCAACTTTCCTACTGGGCTTCTCTGTCATTCCTATCTCCTTTTAGAGCTGGAAGTCAAAAGTGCTTCCCATGACACACAGGGTCACCCGGAATGAAATTATGCCTTATCTCTTCAAATGTATTTCCCAGCACTGCCATATCACACTTCGTATGCTATCGAAACAGAAAAACTGATAGTTCTTCTTTTTTTGCTCATTCAGTACTTTGTCCACCACCTGCCTCTCATCTGCTGCTTTCCATATCTCCTGTGTACTTCAGATTCAATTTCAAGGCCCACTTCACACACCCCTTCTCCAGGCATCCTCCCTGCCGTCTAGTCTGAGATTAAGTTAGGTGCATTCTCTTTTCTTCCTATAGTGCCCCCTTGTTCACTTCCTTTACTGGTTGATGATCATCTGCTTGAAGCCATATTCTTTCAGTAGACCATGATTATCTTAAGGGGTAGAGACATAGGCTCTCATCCCCCTTTCTCAATTAGATATCCCTTCTGGGAATCACCAAGTTCCACAGAGATACTCGTGGCTGCCGCCTTCTTAAACAGGAACAGCGGTTTCCAGCATAGCCTTTGGGGGTCCCTAGACACCAAATGCATGAGAACAACTGGAGTTGGAAAAAACACCCTCCTCTTCAAGGCCGTCAGGCTAAGAAAGAAGATGCTAGCTGAGTTAGGTGGGCATTTTGCCTAGAATTAGTTAGGAGGAATCAGAAAACAAGACAAAGAGACTACACTGTAGAAGTACCTAGAGCTAAAGGAGGTAGAATTTGTTTTATTTGCTACAAATGTGAATGTGGTTTTTGTAGTGCATTCCATCTCAGTCCTTCCACTGAGCAGCAGTATCTCTCAGTGACTTCATCCTTGTGTTCCCCAATTCATCATCTTGAAAGGCAAGATAAAGAACTTGTCTTCCAAAGATTTGTGAGGTTAAAATAAAAGACATTGGAAGAAAGGGCGTAATTGATATTCAATAATTCATATTTTGTTATCATTACTGAAAAACTGATTGCCAAAAAAGGGCAGGGAAGGGGTAAGAAGGATGGTTTCTGATTCCTTTTTCCCAGTTACCCAACTTCCAATATCAAATACCACCTTAAAATATTTTCCTGATGGAACTTGTATTTTAAAACACATGCAAGCTCATTTTTATAATCAATGCCATTTAAGACACAATTTTTTAATTAAATGAGCTTGTATTCAACATAAATGCATTTGCCAAGTGTTCATATTAAATTCATTTATTTCTCACAAGTATAAAAGCTTAGTATTAATACCCTACTTGCATTTTTATAGGTGGTTTGAACAATATTGAAACCTGAGTTTGAAAAAGTCCAGATGGTTTGAGTTTTATTGAAACCTGAATTTAAAACAGCCCAGATGCTTAAGGCAAAATTCTAGCTAAGCACTGAACACTTTTTTAGGAAGTGTTAGTATGCTACCCACTCTGAACACTCCCTGGAGTTCCATAACTCCTCATCACAGATATTTCTTTACCCAAGCCTTGTGCTCATCATCTCTGATAGTGTACTGAACAGATAAGTCAGTTTTGTGGCATGTGCTCCATAAAAATGACTGTATCTGGCCTCCAAAGTCCTAATGGCCCACACATTATCCTGGCAATGTCAATCAATGCTGGTTTTTTGCATTGCTCCTCGATGCAAGAGACTGGGCTGAGTTTGAAGGACCTGCACAGTCACCCTCCCACTAGTTCCTTCCTCTGGAGTCTGTGCCCTAGTCCACAGTGCAGGATTTCAACCACCAGCCCCTCCAGGGCTATACCAGCACCAGCAGCATCAGCATTATTGTTATACCTGCTGCACACTTTTCACATTTTAACTACCTTTTTGCACGTTATCCCCACTTTGCATTTTAGTTGCTTGAGCTCCCAAAGCTTTAGTTTCCTTATCTGAAAAAGAGATACAATAATATTATCTTACCTGTGAAAGTTGCTTTGAGTATCAAATGAGATAACTCAAGCTTCTAGGACCCGCTCCTAGGCCTTTATTCATAATCATGATGAATAAAGCATATGCATTATTTTAAAAATGAATAAACCAAGAATTGAAGAAATGAAATAATGTTGCCAGCATGGTTTAGATGATAAAAGATGAAGAGGAAAGTCCATATTGTCTGAAGTGAAAACATGTTCTCTCTCCTTTGACTCCCTTTAAGACTCAGACAAAGATTAGGATGCTGTTCTCTAGAATCTATAGTATTTTGCTTTGTCCTTCCTCCCAAATGGATAATTTATAAATATAACTTGTTATAATATGTTTTAATAACTGACAGTGGGAGCTTAGCCATGAACTAAAGAGAGGCTCTTCTGATTCCTCTCAAGACGTGGAAGCTAAGGATATCTCTACAGATCTGGGATAAAGAAAGAAACATGTTTTAAAATTACATTTATTTATTAATTTTGATGTTTCTAAAATGTCATTTTAATAAAGACAAAAAGTATGCATATTTTAGGGAACCGTGTAATATTTCAGTACATGTATATATCCTGTAATGTTAAATCAGGTTGAACACACACATACACACACACACATACACACACACACACACACGTACATATATACATATCTCCACAAATACTTTTCATTTCTTCATGGTAAAACTGTCCAAATCCTTTCTTGTTTTTTGAAATGTACAGTTTACTATAGTTATTCTTCCACGCAAGAGCATACCAGAACTTTTTGTCTCAATCTAACCCCTAACTTAGCACCCACTGATCAGCCATATTAAAAATACACTCAATCCTGATCTTATATTTCTCCTTGTGCTGCTTCTCCCAGCTGGGTATCATTTTCCTGTCCAATTATAAAGACCTTTAACCCTTTGTTACCTTTGATCTCAATTGGGAATTATTTTACTCAAACTCTGGAAACCTAAGAAGACTTTCAGCCCAAACACCAAATATTTTCCCCCTAAAGCAACAATGGGATTTTCAGAGATTTGGCAGGAAATCCACAAGTGCTGATTCTAAAATCCCCAGGTTCCCTGAGGTTTCTAAAAAAAAAAAAAAAAAAAAAAAAAACAACAGTAACAAACAAAAGCATACCTTTTTTATCAAGCACACAAAGTGCTTTCTTTGTTCATTCAATAGGAAATTCAGAGTCAACTCTGATAACAGAAAATTTGGCTTTGAAAATGTGAGTTCCTCCCTAAGTCCTGCCTTAATGAGAACAGGAGAGAAAGAAAGAAAAAGACAGAAAGAGGCCTATTTAAAGGAAACTGGCTTCTGAAAAGGGTTGGTGGCTTTTGTCAAAAATTCCTTTGTGTCACTGCTGTCTCCGCAGTGTGAGAATGATTCTAAAAATAGGAGCCCCAGCTTTTATTAACTGGACAGATACCGTATGTCCTGCTGGGGTGAGATTTGTTTTGATTATTGATTCTAAGGGCAGGCTATGTGCCTATCTACCCCAGGGAGGTGAAATAACTCTGTGTTCTCAATTACCTGCCTAATCTTAGAAATAGGTTGCTCCTTTTCCCCCTTTCTACAGCATGAAGACTTTCATCTAAAATCTCTCTCTCTCTCTCTCTCTCTCTCTCTCTCTCTCACACACACACACACACACACACACACACACACATGAATCTTCTCCCTAAGAAATGAAAGCCAGTCCATTGTGTTTTAAGATAAACCTCTCTTGTTCTCCTGTGTGCATTGGAAAGTCACTAGTGAGGGAGGATTCATCCTATGGGGTGAACTGTAGTAGTGTCCAAAATAGACTCAGGAGTACAGCTGTTCACACTGCATCATTTTCCAATGCATTCTGCTCTCCATGGCAGCCTGTGAGGCTGGGAAGAGATGCAGGCTAGAAAATTAAATATATGGATGCACATTCCCCCATATATATTCCCACATAGGTTCACACACATGAACAGCTGCATGTCTATTTACCAAGTTTTCTTCCTTTCCTTTGAGTGCAGATCATGACATGTTCAAGTCTTGCCTAATATATTAGGTGCCCAATAAATGCCTTGTGGACTGAATTAGTTCTTATGAGAATGCAGAAGCTGGCTCTGGATAAACAAACCCCAAATCTCAGTCAATTCCAATTCAGTCAATTACCTGGACACTTGTAAGCCAGACCTCAGAAATACCACACAAGGGATCAGACACCAAAGCAGAATCTAGTCTAGTGTTGCAGAATAGTATTGTATTTCCCATTGCCCTTTAACCTTTATGAAAGCATAACACTAAGAAGATTTCCAAACCATCTGCTGGACTGTAAAGTGTAAGGGAAATGGAACAAGTCTCGGGTGTGCTGAGGAGTAATCCAGCACATGGACATAGAATTACAAATTCACCCAAACCTACTCAATCACAATATCATTTCTTTCTTTGTGGGTTCAGATAAGTTTTCAATAAGCGTCCATTATTATAAGTATCTAATATTTGCTCGATTCAGAGATGAGTGACACAAAACCATCATTTTTCATAAGGGAAATACTGACTTAGAGTTCAAAAAATAAAATGTACAAATGTGATAGAAGTAATATTCAGAGGAGGGTCATTTCTCAATCTAGAGGCCTCAGAGATGGTTTTGGGGAAGAGATGTTGCTTAACTCTTGAAGGATAAATGCATATATGTAAGAAAAATCATAGGCAGT
This sequence comes from Sciurus carolinensis, assembly GCF_902686445.1. Classification (NCBI taxonomy): domain Eukaryota; kingdom Metazoa; phylum Chordata; class Mammalia; order Rodentia; family Sciuridae; genus Sciurus; species Sciurus carolinensis. The sequence continues at coordinate 83,289,412 of NC_062223.1, read as the reverse complement.
AAGGTATGAGCTAGTTTGTGGGAAAGACTAGATGATGTTATAATGGGATGCATCTGACATGGAATCAAAATATTTAGAGCAACAAATCAATGCAGAATAATATATTCTTTGTAGGAAAACTTATGAATCCAGAAAAGAAAAGCTCTCCAAAGACCAGCGTAAGCCTGTCAGATCATCATCCTACCAACTTTACCTGGAATCCAGAATGTTTTTCACTGACTATTGCATTTAATATAGTTGAAATCATTTTGCTAAGTTACATTTCATTAATTCATACTTAAAAAGCTGCAAGAATATTGAGAAATAATCATTTTCCCTAGCTAGGTCTCCTGATAATGGCTTCAATCACATATTTCCTTGCTGCTCATTCACTGTCAAGGTGATATACCCTTCAACACTGGAAAAATGTGGAGCATCAGTTTATCTACGGATCTGAAAGCCATTTCTTATGAAATGCGCTTGTATCAAAAAATGTATGAGAGTTGCTGAATGCCAGTGGACAACCCCAGGTAGATGAGTATTGTATTAGAGTTACAATAATGTTCTACCTGAGCTGGTTAACATCCCCAAATATGCACACTTCAACATGCCAATCTTTTTGGTTGAGTCATATAGAAAATTAATATTTAATCTATAAAAATATTATAAGGTAGGTGAAGGTTTTTAATGGTTAAAATACTTGGAAAAAATTATAAAAATGACAAGTAAAAAAACATAATTAGGACACTGTGTTTCTCAAAAATCCATGCTGTTTTTCTCTAGACTTTGTTAAAACTGTATTTTCATTTGGGAAAGGTGGCCTATCTAATTATTTCTAAAAATTTATGCATAAATGCAAGTACCTTAAATTGTTTTAAAAGAAGAATATACACTTGGCTTCCATATCACCACAGAAGTCCCAATGAAAGTCACACATTCCTTCCTTTAGTATATAGGTCTTCTACAAGACATGCATATGTTGGGTACTAAGCTTAAAGTTTATAAGCCCCAGAAGGAAGGAGAACCCAACCTTTGAGAAGTCCCACATTATGGGGGAAAGAGTAGTGTGAACAAGTATGACTTTATTTAAGATGGTAATAAAATAGCCACAGTGCTATCTTCATAAATGTATGTAGAATTATGCTGAGCAGAAGAAATTCTGCCTAAAAGTTTGAAAGTTTTATCACAGATAGAGGGACAGAATCAGGCCTTGAGGATATGTAGCACTTTGCCAAGAGAAAGCTTGATTGGTCTTTCTGGACAGATAAAACAGGAAATGCAAGAAGGTATGAGAATATTTTTTATTGGACAAAGATTCTAAAGGAATTTCATGATTAAGACTTACAGAAAACTTATTTTTGTATTTTACACAGAAAAACTAAGCTGCCTTCCACAAATCTCGACAGAATTTACTACTTATCATACAGAAATATAATGATTGATATATCTGTTTCTTTCCCGTTAGACTCTGATCTCTTTTAATGCATGAGCTCTTCTGCATCTGTCAATTGCACTACCTTAGCTACTTTTCCTAAGGTATGTCAAATGCTTGATAAATATTCATTACAGTCAACGAATGCTGTAGTTTCTTGCTTATATTGCTCCCTAGCCCCACCTCTGGACTATGAACATCTTGAGAAGAGAAATCATTTTGGTGTTGGTTAGGGGATTTTTCAGAAAAATAACATGTGTATGGATTTTGGAGGAATTCAAACAACAAGTCCTGTATTACTAAAAAAAAAAAAAAAAAAAAAAACCTGAAGTGCTAAATATTTTTGTAAATTCTTTGCTTTTCTCTTGAAAAACTGCCAATTTATGGAACTGCTTTGTCTTAGTCTGTTTATGTTGCTATAACAGAATATCTGAGATTGGGTAATAGATGAGGAACAAAGAAAGATTTTTTCTTACAGTGTGGAGATGGAGAACTCCAAAGTCCAGAGCTTTGAGTCTGATGAGGGCCTTCTTCCTGCATCATCCCAGGGCAGAAAGCAGATGGCAAGAGATCACTTATGCCTAAGAGAGGAGGGAGCTAAGCCCCTTTTATCAGGGGCTCACTCCCACAGCAACAGCACTAATCTATCCATGAGGACAGAGTCCTTAAAATCTACTTATGTCTTAAATGTCCCACCTCTCAGCACTGTTGTGGTGGGAATTAGGTTCTCAATGCAGAAACTTAGGGGAGACATTCCAATTGTAGCAGACCTCTACTCTCCACTGTTCACTTATTTAGAGAAAAATTATTGCTAGAAAAATTAGAGCTATTTTTAAAATAGCTTTAAAATAGCTCTAGGAAGCTGTAGTGTACACATTGAAGGTTTCAAGTAAAGTATGTCAAACAGGAACTGCTCAATTTGAAAACATAAGCTCACTACTTGTGCCACAAACAAAATCACATCAAAAAGGAGGAGTCGAGAAGAATAACATGACCAACAGAGACAGTTATTGATTCCAAAAATTCACTAGTTCCTACCTAGTTCCTGTCATTTGCTTTCTTGCAGAAGAGTGCAGATACCAAAATCGAGGTGAGGAAGCAGACATGTGTGGTTGAGAGAGGCAAAACACTTTGTTTTAGGTTGCGCATCTCCTGGTTGAGAGGGCTGTGATTCAGACCAGAAATACTTACTTAAAAAGCCTGTCCTCATTCCTATAGTTATGATCATGAGCTCTCACAAAGAGGGTGAATGCCTATAGAGGAAAACTTCATAGATATCAGTGTCCTCCTCTCCTTGCTCCACCATGAAGACTCATTGCTCTGAGGGGTTTGGGATAAAAAGATCTGCTCATACAAATGACCTGTGAGAAGACCATCTCTGAAATGCATGGTGTCTTTCAGTGGATTAGCAAAATGTGTGCCCTATGGTTTGATCCTATGGAGTACTGCCTGGCAAAATCACCATTCCTACATGCTTCCCTCTACTGGGACATGTTTAGAAAGAACACTGCTTGAGCATTCATGTGTGACAGTCATGGGGAGATCTTTACTAGAAATAATTCTCCAGCTTCTTTAGCTGTTTATAATCATGTGACATTTACCACCAATTGTTTGCAGTCAGATGACTAAGCGAAACATGATGTCACCTTCTATCTAGCCACCAATCATGGAAGTGTGGAATGCTGACTCCTTATAGAGCCATATTAAATTCCTGTGGCTATAACATGCAGTAGAAATATCTAACACTCTAAACTTGATGGTATTTATTCCTCCAAGGATGGAACCTGGTAAATTCTCTTGGCAGATAATTATATGGATACATAGTATCATTCTGTCATGAACAAGTTATAAAAATTAAAATGGCAGAGTCATCTTGATTACAGTGATGGTATAAGAAAGCATCTGAATGGAACAGAAAACAAAGGTTTTTGTTTTTATTTTTAACCACTCAACCTCTGCAATGTGCTTTATGTCACTCCAGGCACAACAGAGAGCACTAAAATTCTCAAAATTCTGTAGTCTCTGGTACACTCACAGTTAACAATCCTGAGTCCCATCGAGTCCAGGGATGTTCTATTGACAATGAAAAGTCAGATAAGAATCCAGTTCCTCTTCTCTTGCCTTCATGTTTTCCTTGAAGAATAGCCATTGTCCTTCCCATGTTTTTCAGTGATGATATCTAATTCTAGCCTCTGGCTTGAGGATAGGAACTTCTTCCCATCAGTTCATACCTTGTGTTCTATACCACTTCAGAACCTTAACTGGTTCTCTGCTTAACTGTCAGCTCTCTGGGCTATGCCTAATTACTAAGATGTTAAATGTAATTTGATGCTAACCACAATTTCTAGTTTAGTTAGATAATCTAATTGGGTTAAACCCAAGTTTCTAAATAGCCAATTACTTAAAAATGAAATAACACTGATTTGCTTTTATTCAGGGACTCCTTAGGTATCCAAGGTCCTTCATTTTCTGCCTGTCATGTTGTTTACACTGTTTGCTATTTTTGAGTGATCAGAGTATCGTACTCAGGAGCAGAACTACAGTGCGCATCCCCATCTGTGTTGGCTCACAAATGGTGTCAAGCAATCCATCCATGAAAAGTTAATTTGGAGAACCTTTGCTTTTTGGTTGAATGGGGATTTATTTAGCCTATGGAAATGGGAAATCATGCTTTTTTTCTTAATATAAGATCCTAGGAAGGTAAATTGTGGCTGATTTGTGAAAGGCTTCAAATTTCAATCTTGAAAGTTTATGTTTTCTGTGATTTTCTCAGCAAAACAGATAAAACACACTTCACAGAATCCTCCCCAAGCAATTAGCACCATTAGTGCCTTCAGCAAGCATATGGTCATAGAGGAGAGGAAATCAGTCCCATGCCACATTTCTATTACCGTTTGTATACTTTTCAACATAGTTCATTAGACTGCCTTTTCTTCAAATCCATCTTGTTTAAAGAGGTTGTATTGTATGTTATCTTAATCGTCAATTATTTATTATCCCTGGGTGACTACCTTTCCAAGGGCAATTGCCCTACTGTTTGTCTCCCCTCCAATACCTCCAAATTATAATTATCATTGACTGGATATTTCTCCCTGATGTGCCACTGGCCTCTCATCCTCAACCAATCTAATGGAAAACTCTTATTCTTCATAAAAAAATATAAAAATGTGTTTGAAATATGTTTTCAAAGGCAAATGTCCCATGAAGTTTATAAAATGTATATTTCCTTAGTTTCATGGGTCCTTTTCCAGGTATTTTAAGGTATGCACATGACTTTTTGTTATTGTTGTTGTTAGTAAAAATCACAAAAATAAGATTGTTTAAGTAAAATTTATTGGGTTGGTTTTCTCTTTCCACGCCAAGTTCCTTTCTGTCATAATTTTTCTCTTGGTTCTTGATGTTGGAATCACCAGGAGCAGTTGTGGGATCTATCTAAGATACAGTTAGGTTTCCATGTAGTTTGTGTTTGGTGACATATGTTTATACAGTCACAGCCATATCTGTACAGAGATAATATATTGAGATCCATTCAAGTGTCATAAAATCTCCCGGAAAATATCCTTCTGTTCACTGGGCTGACCAAAAGGCAAGGAGATCAAAGTCCTATGCTAAAATATCCCATGCAACCAGAGGCAAAAGATATGTGGGAAGTGGAGGAGACAGGAGGTTAGAAATTACAGAGCTAGAGTTAATCTTTGAAAAATTCTTTCAGCCCTTACAAATCATATATGAAAATAAAACTGATACTTTTCTAAATTTAATATAATATTTATATGACATTTTCAATAACAAGATGTAGATGAAAATTAAAATGACATGATTAGTACTAAGATGTAATAAATTGAGAACTCAATAATCTACTTTCTCTGGCAAATTTTAAAATTATTGTGAAGAATTATCAAAAAGTAAACTAAAAGCAATAAGAAAAGAGTATTATAGATGCCATTTTTCTGGATTAGTGATAGTCATGGTATTATTGACCACCAAGCAATTTATTATTATGAATTTCATTACTCAATTTTAAAATCTAAATAAATGTTAACTTTTAAGACTATTTAATATTTATTCTTTTCATATTTTTTCTTAAAGAGGGACAGCTTTCTAAAACTGAGTGTTTTAAGTTCTATAAACCTTCATGTACCCAGATTATAAAATTGTGGTTCTTTATATCTAATTTGCATCTGTTTTTATAGTCTTTATAACATTCCATTCTTCCTCTGAGTTTTTCCATTCTTTGGTACTTATCAGCTACATATCTGTCACTCAGTTGTTTCTATTTTTTGTACAAGTTCATGATATCCAAGCCATCTTTTTTTCCCCATTTCTTTTGCTTCTGTGCACAATACTGAGTGTAATAATAATTGTTCAACATACATCACTCTGTTGTTGTGCATTTAATATTTGAATCATTTCAAGTCTATAATTCTCCGTGCTCAGAAACATTTGTGTCCAATGTTTCTTACTGTCACTCTCACATCTGTCAATCATTGTGACTTCTTAATGGGACTCTCTGCCATAATTTTTTTGTTTTATTCTGATTTTATCATTTTTCTATTCAAAATCCTTCTGTGATTTCAAGTTGTCTGCTACATATGGTCAATATTCTTTAGAATGGCAGGCAAGACTTTAACTTAAATTTCCCTGTGCTCCCTAGTCCCCTGACCATGAACCCTCCCATTTAACCTTTCTAGGTGACTCCCCATTTTTCCACATAACAGAGCCCTCTTGGGTTCAAGTGCTTCATTTTCCATTCCGTTCTTCCTCATCTGTAGGCACCAATGCAAATTAAGATGGCTCTTATTTCCCAATCTCCTCTACATACCACCCCCTTGACCTCTTGGACCCTTTTTCAGAAGTGATTTGCCCTCCTTTCCAATCCTGTAATCTTTCCCCCGCTCCACTTTTCTTATTTGTCTAGCATATATTGTTGTTTATTATTCTTAGTTGCAGTCACAATTGGTTTCTCTTATGATTTTTAATTTATCATCAGGGTTTTAATCATCACATTGTCTAACTTTGTACTAATTGTAGATGTCCAGCTTTTGTTTTTGGAGGGAACATATATTACTCATTTATCAATCTCATATATTCTCTACAACAAATTAGTTGTAGAAATCATCAAATAGTATCTTACTTGGATTTCACAGCAAGCAGCTTTTGAATTAAAATATAAAAAATTGTTAGAAAACTGATTTTCTATCAATCCTCAGGTAATTATACAGTATGTTTCTATTTAAAGGACTTTCTATAAGAAAAATGATTTCGTTTATGTAGAATTTTCAAATCTATTATCTCTTTTGAACTTCTAAATGGCTTATGTGTTTGATGTAATTTTTTATTTTATACATGAGATATTTAGAGAATTATCTGAAATTAAACAAACAGTAAAACTCAGACATGGATCACAATTTCTGTTTCTGGCACTACATTCAGGATTTGTTCATCTCACCCTGGTTGCACTTGTCCCCATAATTCTCTCCTTGTGCCATTTTTATGTGAACCCTTTACCTGGTCTATTTTTACCCTCTTTCCTTTCCTCCCTCTTTCTTTTCCTTTCTTCCTCTAAATATATTTATAGTTCTTAAATGTTTACAAAGTGCTGCCATTTATCTTATTTAAATGCTATGATGACCCAGTGTGATGAAGTTTTATGCTGAGGGAACTGTCTCTGTGACTTTGAGCCCTTGATCAGGATCACACTGAGAACAGTTATAATCTCTTCTTTGATCTGGATCTCCTAAGTATATATAGCATATTGCTTTTATCAAATTCTTTGTCACTTCCAAGACCTCATTAAGGTGGGAGAAATAACTGCGAGCCATTCTTCCAGCAATTATTTATGGTCTACTATAAACATGACATTGTGATGAATGTGCTGTTTACATGAATGTACATGTAGCTTCACAAACCCAAAGGCTTTGTGTGGAAATAAAAGTGAGGTCAAAAGAATGCAATGCTCAAATAAAAGGAATGTAAAATAAAAATGGAAAATTGGTTACAAATGAAATAAAAAACGTAAATTAATTCCATAATAATGGCAACAAATATATAATAAATTTGAAAGCCTAGAAAAAAATTGTGAAATATATATAAAATACTAAAAATCCCTTAACTAGAAAAACAAAGCCTGAATAGACCAGTAACCTTTAAAATTTTTGAAAATCTCATCAAGTATCCTAATAACTCCACTGAAATGGAAAATAAAAGCTTTAGATTTAGAAACATCCCATGAGAGTCATGAGAGTTTAAACAAAATATTAAAATGAGATATTTTTATATCACATGTTTTGTAATATGCATATTAAAGAGAACTCATTAATTTTTTTCATGAGGCTAATCTAACTTTGATTCTGTAATAAAAGGCATATTAAAAATAAAAGTATAGTTTATTTTCATTTAATATTATACTGATATATCTAGATATTTTAAAATGATAGATTTTCCCCATGAATGCAAATATATTTTAATATCACAAACTCTATTAACAGGAATAACTGTTTTAACTGAGTGAAAAGAGAAAAATCACAAGAGTATACTAATAAATGTAGCAAAAATATTTAAGTTTATTATCTGTTTTTACTGAAAGTGCTCTTACTACTAGAAATAGCATGTAGCTTCCTGAACACAGTCAGTTAAGGCTATATACTAAATACTCTATCAATTGACAGACTTGGACTCATTCCCTTTAGATTATGAAAGAAAGAAGTATGCCATGATTGCTACCAATAGTTCCTATCATTATAATAAAATAAAAAATTGTAAAAGGGTTAAGTCTAAGAAATCAGGAGACGAAGACCTTAATGCAGGTAATATAATCTATTAAAAAAACAAATACTCTACTTAAGCCATTAAAACTAATAAGATGTTTAAGCAAGAAGTTAAAAAAACAAAATAGCCAAAAACTGATGCGTTTCTTCCTACCAGATGAAAACAATTTTAAAAATTATGGAGGGTAAATAAAGAAAGCCACTCACAATACCAATGAAATTATAAGTTACCTAAGAATTTTTCCAGCAACGACTGCATGGGTGGGTGATAGATGGAAGAAATCTAGGTGTCTTCCTCTCATAGAATGAATAAGTATGTAAACATTTAACTGTGGAATACTGTGTGGGAGAGAAAATAACTACAGAATGTGTGATAACATTGTGTTCAGACAAAAGTATTAGAATAAGATGTATTGCAAAAACAATATATAATGAGAAAAAAGAATGCTAGATGAAATCATTCAAGGACAAACATTAAGTTGATTAGGGCAGATAAGTATGGTGGAAAAGACAGAAATAGGTGTGAGGTGAGGGCCAGGAATGACAGGAAAAGAGTAAAACAAAAAATGACTGTATAAACATAAACAAACTCTAGAGAAGTAATGATAGAGGGTTATAGAGTTTTATGTTTAACTTAATTCACCACATATGAATTGCACTAAAAGAAAAAACAGAAATTCTTAGAAAATCTCCTGAACAAAGAACATCACAGATCATCAACTACAGCATCTTCTTCTTCTTTTGGCCTTGTGCTTATGAGGCAAGCACTCTACCAACTGAGCTATATCCCCAGCCCTGCATCTTCTTATTTAACAGATGAAAGGGTTTAATCCCAGAGAGATTCAGTCAGTGTTCATGGTCATGTGACATCAATGATTGGTCTTCCACTTCCCAGTTCAGTGATCTCTTCGCTGCAGTGTGTTCCTTTAGGCTTGAGAAAGTCATGCTTTCCAGTGGACTTCTCATGGAAGTTCCACCCCATCATGCCCTCAATGAACTCCACATTTACATTTTTACCTTCCTTACATGAAATACCATTCACCAGAGATGGATAACCAAGATAGCTGATTATTTCACTATAATGGAGAAGATTCAATTGGGAAAGTATTTGTGTTAAAAATGTCTGAGGCAAAAAGGAACATAATCATTTCAAAAGTAATTTATCCAATGAAAATAATGGTTAATTACTTCAAATGAAAAATAAAGTGTTCATGTTCTTTTTCTGAATTTTATCTCATGATGAAGTTGATTTAGTCTGTGCCAGCTCTTGAGCTCTTGTCTGTCAAAGCTCACTAACCTTTGAGTTGGTTAACTTTTTAGATTCTCCATGTGTCTTCAGGTGAGTGGCAGGTGTGCCAGATCTACTTACTACCCACTATAGCTTCCCTAATGTTTACCTTTATTAGTCAAATTAACTAGGTCATAGTATATGAAGATTTGATTAAAGATTACTCTGGGCATTTCTGGATAAGTTTAACATTTAAATCAATAGTCTGAATAAAATAGATTGTCTTCTTTAATATGGGTGGATTTTCTCTGATAGTTGAGGGCTTGAATTTATAAAAAAGAAGAAGAAGATGAAAAAGAAACCTGGCCCTCCCCTAAAAAAGAGAAAGTTCCTTTTCCCTGATTGTCTTTGAGCTGGAATATTGTTAACTTCTGCCTTCAGAATCTAACTGAATCATTAGTTCTTCCCAGTCTTGAACCTCAGCATTTGAACTGGAACTTCATTGGATCTGCTTGATCACAAGTTTCCTGAGCACAGATCTTGGGACTTATCAGTCTCTATAATCATGTGAGCTAATTCATTAAAATATATAGTTATTTAGATATAAATATATATTTGTATGCATATTATATTTGTGTGTGTCCAGGCACCTTAGTGGTCATTTTTCTAGGGAACCCTAACAAATACAGCTTCTAAGTCATTATAGTCTACATTTCTTAAATAAAGCAAACAAAACAAATTATTAACTACTTGCTGACTTAATGAAAATTTTTATTATTCATTTTAAGGACAGCTCCTATATATTCAGTATTTGAGCTATATCAAGTATTTTTAAAAATAGGACTTTTTATCGTAATAATTACTAAACGTAAGACTTAACCTTGGGATAGTTTAGTAGCCTGCCCATCATCAGATAGTGACAAAGTCAGAACTTCAACCCAAACCCATGTATTCTATACCACAGTATAGCACACATTTTATTCTGAGACTTATTGAAGATGGATATAAAAGCACATGTCTAGTATTTTCAGATCAGCACTGGAGAAGTAGTGTTCAGATTGGAAGAATGGAAGTGCAACTGAATTCATCTGAGAGGACATAAGTCCTATGCCTATTCTTCCACAATTGCAAAGTAGCATAAATTGGCGTACATAGAATTGCTGATCTGGGTAAAATGAGGCTCTGATATTTCCAGCATCAGCAGAATAATGCAAGATGTTCAGAAGGTGATACTAATGATTAAAAAGGTAACAGACAACTCTTTATGTGTCCCCAGGAATGACATTTAGCTAAGAGAATGTGAAAAGACATAAATTTAAGGTCAAAACCGAATTATTCAAATCAGAGGAATATGCTGTCAAAAAAAAAAGAGCTAATTCAATTGAAAACAGAGATCCATGATGTATAAAAATAAATGGGCACTTTATGAGAGGGACTGTTGGATGATGATTGGCATTCACATTTGGTGTTTTACCCATCTTTCAAGTCTCTATCTTTGGTGTTGATGAAGGCTACTGAAAAAAATATGCTGCAATGAAAAGCCATTTGTCATGTTTGAAGGACACAAAAGCAGCTCCAAAAGATACAGTGTTCCTATTATGGTTCAGTCACATTTTAGTTGTTAGAATCTGGGAAATTTTCTTCAACTCTCAGAACCTCAATTTTCTCAGCAGTAAAATGGGAATAAAATACTTCTCGATTTCATATAATTGTGCATTGCAACTGAAGAGCGAAGCATGTGAATTTTTACAACTATGTTTTAAACTTACCTTCTATTACCAATTATTAATATTGCCTACAAAATGATGTGAATGAGAAAGGGCACGAAGACACAGAAGGTAATTCTAACAAAATATTCAAATAAACAAAGCTTCTAAAGTTCTCCTTTGAGACTGACACCATCAAATCTTTCTTGAAACACAATGAATGAACTAGTGAGAAATTCATTACGAATTACATTGTGAATTGTAGCCATCCATACATGCATATATACAATATCAGGCAATCTTGGCTGAACTGTAGGCAAAGTCCCTGTAAGTTGAATTTACACACAAATGCCCTCAAGGAATACTTCTTGAGCACTTGATTGTCCACTCTCCTAACAGTCAAAGAATATTCTAGAAACTGAATTCTTATTCTTACCAGATTTTAGGGAGTACTTGAAATGATTCTAGGTGACCAATGGGAAAGTACTTGAACCATACCTAAAGGTGCAATTCAAACATGAACTGCTATGTCTGACATACTGAGGAGTTAGTGGAAAGAGGCAGGCACCTGACTGCACAGTCACTGAAGAAAATCACCTTCAGAAGTTCCTGCTGAATTTCAATGCCCAGTAGTAGTAGTAGTAGGGGATTGTGGAACCAACCTAGATGCCCTTCAACAGATGAATGAATAAAGAAACTGTGGTATATATACACAATGAAATATTATTCAGCCATAAAGAAGAATAATATTATGGCATTTGCAAATAAATGGATGGAATTGGAGAATTTCATCGTAAGTGAAATAAGCCAATCCCCCAAAATCAAAGATGAATGTTTTCCCTGATAAGTGGATGATGATATATAATGGGGGTTGGGGGAGTGAGAGAAGAATGGAGGAACTTTAGATTATGTAGAGGGAAATGGGAGGGTATGAAAAATGGTAAATTGAGACAGATATCATTACTCTATGTACGTGAATGATTACACGAATGTTATGAATCTACATTATGCACAACCATAGAAACGAAAAGATGTACCCATTTGTGTACAATGAATCAAAATGCAGCCTGTAAAAAAACAATAATTAGAAAATGGCAAAAAAAAAAAGAAGTAGAAGGTAAAATTGAACACTTTCTCCACCTCAGCACTGGTCTGCCACCCACCAGCTCCAATGAGGAACAGTGTGCTGTCCAGGACTGAGGGGCTACAGTTTCAAAAAAACAAGCAGAAAACACTGAGGGACCTTGAAGAATTGTGGGTTGGGGACTGTGGAGTGCAGGGTAGATATACTACTGGTTCTCTCTAGGGGACACCTGAAGGTGTATGACACTGATGCTTCTAGTGTTGGGGTGACCATATGCATGAGCTAATCAGGGCAGTCATTTTTTACCTGGCAAATCCCTTTTCCATTCTCAAAAGCATCCAAGCTTGGGTAATATATTATGGAGTGATTATACCAAAAGAAAAAAATGTTCTTACAAAGAACCCATAAACAGAAAGGATTTAGAGAACATTTGAAATATAAGTAATTTTAGGGTTGAAAATCTCAGGCATAGTTAAGATACAGGGTCTCTTGAAAACACAGGTCTTTTGGAGAATCAAAAGATGGTTTTGGTGCATGAGATTAGGACAGTTCCTATACATGTAATTCCTAAACAGATGGGACTCTAGTTACAAAGACTGCAGGTGTTCAGAGAGAGAAAAATGCAGAGTGGAAACTGATCTTCAAAGAAAACTTAATTCAGGAGGGCAAAGCCTGAATTGATTTGGCAGACTCAAGAGAGGAGTACTGGGAAGAAATGGGCAAGGAAGGGAACTCTGGATGCAAAAAGGAAGGTGAGCTCCGTTCTGAACTCTAGGACCTTAAAGGTGAGGAAAGTCCAGAGTTGATATGCCTCCTGTATCTCCACTTGCCCCTAACCACTGAGTAAAGAGCTGTTCACTGAAGTTGCCTCTTGTCATCTGAAGTTAACACTGCTCCCTAAATTATTGATTCCTAAGTCCTGGACTTCTTGGATTCTGAAAGTGTAGAAATACACATTTATTAAGTTTTGCCATTTTTAGAGAATCATAACAACTTAACTCTGATGGCAGAATAAATGAATTAATGTGAAAATAAAGATTTTTGAAAATTATTAGGCCAAATCATTGTGGAAGAGCTGGTTGTTTTGGGCCGATTAGAAATCTTGATTTGCATTATTACATTTGGATTTATCTACAGCTGAGACAAGTAAATCATTACTTAATAAGCATGGTTTCTCTGGATGACAAAATAGTTCTTAGTCTATAGTCAATGATGGTAAGGGGATTAAGAAAAGGTATTGTTAGTTGAGTCAGGTAGACCTAGGTTTTCATCATTACTACACTCTCCATTCTCTGTGTGATCTATGACAATCATTTAATATCTCTGTGCCTTTATTTCTGTGTTGGTACCTTCTGAGGAAATTATTTGTAAGAAATAAGACACATATTATATTTGTAATAACCAACACTGTATTAGCATATAGTAACTGCTTAGTTAGTGGATTATAACAGTTTTCCTTTACGCCTATTATTGTGAGCATAGATGGATGCATTTAGGTCTTATATCTTGTTATTCTACATTCATTCAACAGAAAAATGACATGATGTACTGCCCATTTACAATTCAGTATTAACTGTTGAACATCGTCTTTCAAATATCAGTCTAGCCTGTTGGGTTATACTAAAGAATTACTAGAATCTAATGCTGTAAGTATTAATATTGAAGATTTCTATTCAAAGTGAAATATGAGTCACTAATACTAAGGAACTATTAAGGCAGAATCAATTTATTTATTTATCTATTTATTTATTTATTTATTTATACCAGGGAGTGAACCCAGGACCATTTAACCTCCGAGCTATATATCCAGCACTTTTATATATTTTATTTAGAGACAGGGTCTCGCTAAGTTGCTTAGAACCTTACTGAGTTGCTGAGGTTGACTTTGAACTCACAATCCTCCTACCTCAGCCTCCTGAGCTGCTGTAATTACAGGCCTGTACCACCATACCCGGTGCAATGATTCTTATATTTATAAGAACTAAAATGTTTAACATTTTTAGCATTAGCAAGTTTTTTTAATTAATTTTTAATGTTGCAAATGATGTGCACACGGGAAGAAAAAGTGCATATTGTATTGATAAAGACAATACAAAAGAAATGTTGCAATGCCAAATACTTGGTCTTTAAAATGCAGTCAGACTGAGGACTTAGATGAAAGTGACTTTCCATCTTAGATGTGATTGTTGTAGAAGACTCCACAATTTGAACAGGCCCGTTTGCCATCAGAATCAACTGAATTTAAAAACAAATTTCACATTCAATTGTATAGCAGTTTAATCTTTACAGAGCTCATTACCCAACCCCTACCACACACACACACACACACACACACACACACAAACACACACACAAGCACACATCCACTGCACAATCCCTGTTGGTAGGAAAACTCACAATTGTGGCCCCTTTTATTAATAAGCAGTACTATCCAACATTCATAAGTTAAATTACAGTTACTCCATGTACAATTTACATAACCTTGAAATCCTGAGTCACATTTAATAATATATAATTTTACTGTTTTAAATATCTTTAAATTTGTTAGGATATGTACTTTTGTATGATGAATATTTTTCTCAGAAAAATGAAGTGATGAATTTCAAGCATTAAAGACAGGCATAAAGGAGTCACAGTATGAATGACAGACTAACCTGGAACTCTTCAAATAGATGTTGTAGTGACTGTTTATGCCTGTATTAGGACAACTCTGGGAATTATGTAGAACAACTGGTAATTTTCTGTATAAATGCGATCTTTCTATGACAAAAGTCCTCTAAATGTCTATTGCATGGGTGACCATACTGTCTTCTCATTGAGTGGAAATGGCTTCATGTACAGCTAAAAGTGTGTTGAGTTTAGAAAGAGTGCTCCATTGTCTAATATCAAATATAGCAGCAGCTTAATTTGTGCTTTCAGTAGCAAGCTCCAACTCCAAAACATTATGCTTGTACCTCTAGGTACTCACCTTTGTAACAGCAAAAAACTGATTAGACTATTTTGTTCAGTATAGTGAGGAATATGTAGAATAAAAACAGCCTAGAATGACCGAAAGACTTTATCCAGAAGTTCTGAGAGAAAAAATGGATTAAAGAGAATAAACAATGAGATTGAAGTAGTGAGCAAAAACATTCAATTTTTGTAACTTTTACATTTATTTACTTAGTTTTTTATCACACTTTTTAGGTAAAATTAATATTTTCATTGACCTGTTTGGGAGTTAGTATCTTTCCCTTCATTTTAATAATTTTAGGTGGTTGGGTATGCCAATTCACTATGGATTCAAATTGTCAATATGACCTAATAATAATAGTGCCCCAAACCGATAAATGTTACATATTTGTATCTAAAAGCCCTTAGAGCTTTGCCTAACACATCCCAACCCCGTAGGAAATTTCTATGTGAATACATGATTCAACATATGAATAATTTAATTAAGAATAAATGAAAAGATGAATGAATGAATATTTCCCTTTCTTCTGTTTTGTCAAGATTATACACTTTTATAAGACAACACTTGATAAAGATGTACCCTAAATTAGAAGGTTTTTGGATTCATGCAAGATATTTCAAAACTTGAATGGCTTTCAATTCTTGAAACAGGTATATAACAACTTGAGGTATATGTATGATAAGACAGCATTGAGCCTGCCCATAGACATAATACGACTTCCTTATCTGTCTAATTTTCAGTCATGTTTGAGGTTTTTGAGATGCAACTAGTACACAAGATTCTATGTTTTCTCCTAGCTTTTACTGCAGTATTTCTGACCAATTCCATTAGTGTTGAATTTTCCTTTGTTTCAAGTTTGTACCTTCCTCCTTGTAAAACTCCATAAATGGATAATTGAACTAGCTTCTAACTACTACCAGCTATACACTTGTGGATGACTATACTGATAATGTTTTAGACCTATGCTGTTATGGTTTTCCTCCTCTAACACAGGATAGAAAAAGTTCACTGTAAAGATTTAGTAAAGTAGACAAGTCAGTCTCAGAGTAAAGGTACCCTAGCTGAATCTTGGCTTAGCTGCTTCCTACCTAAATGATATTGAGTTAAGTATGTCTTCCTTTAATTGCTTTTGTTCTCATTTCTGGGTGGTCAAGGAAACTCCAATACTCAGGGAATTCAGAACATTAAATGCCAAGACAGTGAGTGGCATTTAGTGTAAATCAGACTCTAAACATATGTGCACCCTCTTCTTATCTCCTTGTTTGACTTCTTCTCTTTCTAGAAATCTCATTTATGTCCATGGTGCAAAATCTGTTAAGAACATATTATGTAATTGGTAGTATTTTATGTTCTATTTAATATTCAGTGATGAAATGGAGAAGAGTCTCTTGATGGATCTCAGAGTTACATGGGAGGTGATAAATATATGAATAAAGTAGTATAAAATAAAGTACAAAATAATGATAAGAAGAATTATTGGGGAGTAAAATGGAGTAAATTATATTCCATGCATGTATGATTATGTCAAAATGAACCCCACAGTTATGTG
The DNA here is from genome assembly GCF_902686445.1 of Sciurus carolinensis. NCBI lineage: Eukaryota > Metazoa > Chordata > Mammalia > Rodentia > Sciuridae > Sciurus > Sciurus carolinensis. Next base: position 83,272,714 of record NC_062223.1, on the reverse strand, counting down.
TAACTATGATGCACTAATAAAAGCATTTAAGAAAATAAGAATTATAAGATCATGGCCATCAAATGCAGACAAAAGGAGATATTATTTTAGCTTGGGGTAATTAGGATATTTTTGTGGAAGGGGTCACATTTAAATTAGACCCCAGAGATGTTGAGCATAATTTTGCTAGAATGAGTGTAAAGAAACAGTTGAGATAAAAATAATAGCAAGAAAAAGCATGTAAAATTTTCAAGTATTTTCACAAAATACTGAGTGGCTTAGTGTTATTGGGATAAAGAACACTAAAAATATTTTAGGAGGTGGAAATGATTTGTAGTCTGGGGAAACTATGGAAAGACTGAAATGCATTTAAAATTTCAAATTGAATCCTTGACATCTTTCCATGGAATTTTTAAAACTACAAAATTATCTTCAGACAATAGATTACTTTAAAATAAATATCTTTCTACCTGACAGCATATGACAAAATAATTCTATGAATTAGAATATCTAGTATATACAAAAAGAAAATATAGATGAGACTGTACATAAATTACAAATGGCCAGAGTGTTCACCTAGAATTAGAAGGCAAGCAGGTTCTATGTGGATTATAAAGTGTTTCAGTCTATAATATATAAACAATTTTATAAATTAAAGAAGATAACAGCCATTCAAAAAGTAAAACAGCAGCATAACAGTATTTTCCTTCAAATTAGAGACTATTCTTAAGCGATGATGTCTAATGTTGTTTGTAATGTAGACAACAGGAAACTTCATTTGCTACTAGCAAGAGTAGAACTTATACCAATTAGAAGGATTATGAATCATAAAACCATATGTATCAGAACACTTTGTCATTTACACCTTTTTTAAAATTTCTAATTGGCATATAATTACATAATTATTATCTGTGCATTACCGAGTGATGTTTCAGTGTGTATACTTTACATGATAAGCAAATCAGGGTACTTATCATACATATTACATCCTGCAAGTGTCATTTCTTTGTGATGATAATATTCAAAAACCTCTCTTGCAGTTATTTGGAAATTTATGCACAATATTGTTAACCTTAGCCACCCTACTGTGAATAAACAGCAGGACTTATGCCTCCTAACTGTAACCATTTGTACATTGATCAATCTCTTTTTCATATCCTTTTAGCTAGCAATTCATACCTACAATCATGTTTAATTTAATATTTCCCACAATTCTTTGGGAAATCTTTTCTCCATATATTTTGATGATAGCTTTTATATATAAAGAATTTTGAATATTATATCTATGAATATTAAAAAAATAAATTCTCAAAGTTTAACATAAAAAATCATCTAGAAAAACATGCAAATTTCCAAAAAAAATCTGTATTTTATATTTACTAAATTATTTTTCACTTAATAAAATGAATTTCATATTTACATTATTATGCATCAGTTGGAAAATGGCATATTTAATACACCAATTTTAGGTAACTTGCTTGTTCTCATTGTAACAGGATGATGTCTCAATACTCTGGGGTCCTAGGTAATGAGGACTGCAAATGTTGTCCTTCCAGGTTATGAGAGTTGAGCTTTTGAGTCTTATACATGAGATACTCTTGGATAATATTGTAATTTTCAGTGTTTCTATGGGACAATAGAGTTATATTTCCAAGCTGGATAAATTGAGGAGAGGGTGGGATTAACTATTGTGTAAATGATACAGGAGCTGTTTTCTCTTCTCATGAGGAATGGGCATATTCCCAATAGTACAGAAAGGAAATAACTGCATCCTATTACAAGGTTTATGCCTTTTTTACAATGTGGCTATGGGAACCCTTATTTATACATATACACTGTTAGTCAGAATATCATACTGAATGATAGTATACAAAAAGTCTGGAATGGTCAGGACTATCATTTTCAAAGTGAAATAAAACAAGAATGAATTCATTATATGGGGATAATTTGCCTCACTGAATAGACTTTATATCCTCAGTTTACAATGAGACTGTATGCCTCAACAAGGATAATTTAACTCTGCAGCAACAAAGAACCCAAAATACCTGTCTGAATCCCTTTTCTAATATTAGAGGTGAAGCAGGCATTCTGGGCCAATTAGGAATCTACATGTACAGAGAGATACTGCAATCCAACCAGAAAACTCATGGAAAGTTTTAGTTTGAAAGAATTTGAAGTGGAATTGAGGTAGGAGGACAAAAGGACTTTCCTGGTTCTCACATAAGAACAAGAAGTTCAGAGTAAGAAAACCTGAGTGTACAAGATCAGAGTATTGACACATATTCTTCACATGGGACAATGTAACTACAGCCAAGACAGAGACATAGATACAAGGTATCCCAAGATATTCATTCTTATAAGATGTACCTTATAGGAGACAGGGCAGTCAACAATAATTATCAGAAGAGATAGTATTTCTTTCTTTGTTTTTTAATTTAATTTTTTATTTGTTCTTTTTAGTTATACATGACAGCAGAATCTATTCCGATATACAGACATGGAATTTATTCTTTTCTAATTAGGATCCCAGTCTTGTGGAAGTACATGATATTGAGATTACTGTGGTGTATTCATATATGTATGTAGGAAAATTATGTCAGATTCATTCCACTGCCTTTCCTACTCAAGTTTGATTACTTGAGTTAGCAAATATAAAGTATATACATATTTACTTGGGACAGATTTGTTATTATTCACTGAGTTAGAGAATATTGGGATAAAAGTTTCCATAATGATAATTCAGGACTTGTACCAATGAAGTGAAAGGAAGGCAATTATAACACATTGTCTGAAAACTTTCCAACAGATAGACATTGCACCAGGGCCAGGCCTCCAGATTCCTGGCCGTTGGGGAACATGGGGTTGAACATGAAAGGCTACATGGGAAAGGGAAAAAAGCTGATTTTGTGATGGGGTGGCATATAATAAATATTGCCTAGGTAGTACACGGGGTGATGCATTAGGTCATGTCTATCATTGAGTCACCATCATTATCAGGGTACTGATAGAGAAAATCAGAAGGATCAGAGTGATGGTATTTTGAGGGTGTTGGTTTTTGAGAATGAGCCAATGCTACTTTCTAGAACAAAATCAAGAGGTGTGCAGTTAAACAGTGCCAGCAATGAACAAAGATCAAAACTCACAGGCTAAAGAGACAGGTCCCCATCCTGCCTTTCATGATGTGTAGTATAGATTAATAGAACATGTATCAATTCATTAATTAATTCATTCTATGTGCGACAGATAGAAAAGGGAAAGGAAAGTTAAAAATAGGAAGGGGTAAATTTCAGTCCTCATGTTCTGTTTTTATATGTGCTAGAGAGAAACACCATCTAGTCAAAGTGTACAGGGTGAGTGGAAGTCGAGGTGAGTCTCTTGTTCCCACTACTTTGGGATGGGATGGCTTTGAATGTTTACTGAATGGATGGTGTTTGGTTAAAAATTTTGAGGTGAGGAAACAGCACAGACAATGGGGGGAACCACATTTTAGTGAGAGAAAACCAAAAGATAAATTATGTAAGCAGAAGGAGGCCTGCTGTGTTTGAGCTACAGCAAGCAGGAGGCAGTAGGGAAGAAGGTCTGAGTGGTTTTCTGAGTTACTCTTAGGAATCCGACTGCAGAGGCTGGAACAGATGACTGGGGGCAGGGTTAGGAGCAAAGGCAGAGGCAAGGAGCTAACAGAGGTATAACAGCAATCAAGTAACAGAAAGAGTTGCTTTAATCTGGAAGTTAGGAACAAACTGGAAAATGGCAAAATACATAATACTACATGTTCTAGCAGGATTCTAGAACAGACACTTCACAGAAGAAATATGATCCATCAACAAATATATGAAAAAATGTTCAACATCTCTAGCAATTAGAGAAATGTAAATTAAAACTATTCTCAGATTTCATCTCACTCCAATCAGAATGGCAATGATCAAGAATACAAGCCACAATAAATGTTGGCAAGGATGTGGGGAAAATGTATACTCATACATTGCTGGTGGGAGTGCAAATTGGTGCAACCACTCTGGAAAGCAGTACGGAGATTCCTCAGAAAACTTGGAATGGAACCACCATTGACCCAGTTATCTCCCTCCTCGGTTTATATCCAAAGGACTTAAAATCAGCGTACTACAGTGATACAGCCACATCAATGTTTATAGCAGCTCAATTCACAATAGCTAAACTATGGAACCAACCTAGGTGCCCTTCAACAGATGAATGGATAAAGAAAATGTGGTACATATACACAATGAAATATCACTCAGTCATAAAGAACAAAATTATGGCATTTCCCAGGAAATAGATAGAGTTGGAGAATATTATGCTGAGTGAAATAAACCAATCCCAAAACACAAAAGGCCAAATGTTTCCTATGATGTGCAGATGCTAGTTCACAATAAGGATTAAGGGATGAAAAGAAGTACTTTGGATTAGACAAAGAGGAATGAAGGGAAGAGAGAGGAACGGAATTAGAAAAGATAGCAGAACAAATTGGACGTTACTATCCTATGTGTACATATGATTACATGACCAATGTAATTCTACATCATGTACAACCAGAAGAACGAGAATTTATACTTCATATATGTATAATATGTCAAAATACTTTCTACCATCATGTATAACTAATTAGAACAAATAAAAAATAAATACTAATTTAATACAACTCTATAAAACAATTGAAATATTTGTTTTCAAATACTTTGTTGGGATAAATGATCACATTCATTTTTATTTTTATTTATTCTGCTTTAAATATTTAAAATATAATAGAAAAGACGGTGCAATGACTGACATAACTTTCTAATGTACATATATGAATACATCACAGTGAAAGACTGGGATTCTAATTAGAATAAGATATATTCTGTGTTTATAGAAATATGTGAAAATAGACTCTACTGTCATTTATAACTAAAAATAGCCAGTAAAAATTTAAAAATACAAAAAAAGTATATAACCATAATTTTAAACAATGAGGATGATTTCATGATTTTTAACCTGGATTAATAACAATAGTTCTTTACTCCAATGGCAAAATAAGAATGTGGAGAAAAATAAGGAAGTGAATAGAATCATGCCTTGGCCATGTTAATATGTCTGTTAGATATCTAAGACTAGAGACGTTGCATAGGTAGTTGGCTGAACTGACTCCAACAATTTATGCCTAGAAAGTTCAAGGGAATCTGAAAGTCTGGTTAATTTTAGTTCCTGGTTTTGTGTGTACATGTGTGTGTGCACGCGCGTGTGCTTTGCAGGGTAGAATTTGGAGCTGAAATACACATAAAATTAACCATTTTAAAGCTCACAATTGAAAGGTATTTAATACATTTGCTTTATTATGCAATGGTTTTCTCTTATCTCATTTCGAAACCTTTTCATCGCCCCCAAAAGACACTTTGCACCCATTTAACAGTCATTCCTCCCCTTGTCCCCAGTCTCTGGCAACCTTATCAATTAACTTTCTGACTCTAATGACCTATTCTAGATATTTGATTTCTTTTAGATAAATGGAATAACAAATTTTTAGTCCTTTATGTCTAGTTTCTTGTACTTTGCATAATATTTTTTGAGGTTCCTTCACACTGTGGCATGTATCAGTATCACATCCCTTTTTTATTATTTTGAATATAAATTTAAAATTCTATATAGAATTTTCACAAATCATGATCGATGAATACATTTTAAGGACTGTCTTTTATTCAGGTAAACTCCAAGAAGTAAGAAAATCAAGAGTTTGATGACTGTTTTATTTTATATTAATTTATATTTCACTTTTAAAGTCAAATTTAATATTTAAATTTTAAGCATACACACAATTCTAAGATGTATTTCTAAATTAAAAACACAATAAACCAAATTATAAAATCATCAGAATGATACTGGCAATAGTTTAATATTCAAATGAATACAAGTGAAATTCTCTACTTTTGTGACTTATTTAGTTAGTATATTCTCAATGGAAAAGTGTGGTCCTCATGAGTAATGTGGCATATCACATTCTAAACCAGCATGAATGGTAACATTGTTTTACTGTTTGAGGACCCTGTAGTATTAGTTGCTTCTTTTAAAATTCTTCTTTAGAATGTGTTAGATCAAAACTGAGAATTAATTTGTTTGTTCTTTTTATACACGACAGTAGAATGTATTTTGACATATTATGCAAATATTAAATACAATTTCCCATTCTTTTGATTTTACATGATGTGGAATTACACTGGTCATGTATTCATATATGAACACAGGAAAAGTTACGTCTGATTCATTCTACTACTGTTCCTACTCCCAATCCCCCTCCCTTCCTTTCATTCCCCTTTGTCTAATCCAAAGTACTCCTATTTTTCCCTGCCCCCCCACCCTTATTGTGAGTTAGCATCCACATATCAGAGAGAAAATTTGGCCTTTATGTTGTGGGGAATGGTTTATTACACTTAGTATGATAGTCTCCAGTTCCATCCATTTATGGGTAAATGCCATAATTTCATTCCTCTTTATGGCTGAGTAATATTCCATCATGTATATATACCATTGTGTACATATTTTCTTTACCATTGATCTGTTGTAGGGCATCTAGGTTGGTTACATAGTTTAGCTATTATGATTCAGCTGATATAAACATTAATGTGGCAGCATCACAATAGTATGCTGATTAAGATCTTTTTAAGGTCAAAGAACATTGCATTGCATGGGCATAACACATTGCATTTATCCAGACTCCTCTGCTGGGCATCTCTATTGTTTCTAAAATCTTTTGGCTGTTGTGAATTTTTTTTTGTTATGAATATTTGTGTACAAGTATGGATATCTGTTTTCAATTATTTTTGAATGTATACCACCTAATTTAAGTTTGAGTATTTCCCTAAAAAGGGATTTAAGATCCTGTCTAATGTATCTCTACTCTGGTGCTAAGATGAACGACTCTGGATAATCTATCATGCTAACTGTGTTATCACAACAGAAGGGAGTGCGATCCTTCCTAATGGTGTAACACAGAATTAATTAATAAAGATGTAGTTAATGGCTCCTGGGAGTAAGAGTATATTGCGAACAGCAAGAAGATTGCAAATTTCTCTGGTCTTTTGATTTGTCTCATAAATTATACTGTAATTGTCCTGATTGAAAAGCATAGTAGAACCCAGTAAAAAGATCAATTTGGAAACAATTATCAAGCAAGATTTTATATTTGAACATAATTATGTTTCCTTTAATATAAGAAGTAAACAATTGTTGAATCATATTAATATGATATTTTAGCTATGTATAATTAACTCAGGAAGATTCCTCTCCAGACTTATCACATTTCTTTATTCTAAATGGGTAAATGAAAAGAGCTCTCAAAATAATTTTTAGTTTTTTAAAATTTATAGAATGCCAACAAAACACTATGTTCCCATCGCCATTTGCTTTAGGTAAATCTTTGTGTTAACAAAAATAATTTAGACATCTTTTAATGTCTAAATATTTTATTACTGAATTTGAGGCTCGAGCAGGAATTGGTCAAAGGAGGTAAGGTATGAGAATATCGATCTTGTCTAAAGGCAAGATTGATTTTTAAAGTAAGGATTAAGTAAAACTGAGTAAATAAAACCCAACACACTGTTATATTATATTTCTGCCATTTAATCCCTGATTATGTCAAAAAATATCTAATTTTACTCTATTTGAGTATAATCCATGTAACAATTTATAGGAGAGCACAGACACAAATGTTAACACGCACGTATCTAGATTGCTATGTACTTAAATTATATGTAGAAACCCTGACCCCTACTGTCCTGTATTTGGAGTAAGGAAGTAATTAACTATAAATTAGGTCATAAAGGTGGGGCCCTAATCCTGCAGGATTAGTGTCCTCATAAGAAGAGAGTGCTCTCACTTTCAGTTCCTTTTTTTTAAAATAAGGATTGCTATAAACAGAATTGTACAACCCCAATTTATATGTTGAAACCTTCTAACTCCCATTGTGATGGTATTTTCAAATATGCCTTTTAGAAGATAGAAAGCATTGGATGAGGTCATGAGGGTGGAGTCCTCATTAGGAGATTAGTGCCCTTACAAAAAGAGTTATCACCATCTCTGTGTGTCATGTGAGGACACAGTGAGAAGCTGGCTGTCACTACAAACTAAATCCTGCTAGAATCTTGACCTTGTATCTCCAGTCTTCAGAACTGGATGAACATAAATTTTTGTTGCTTAAGCCACCTTGGTATTTTGTTATGGCAGCCTGAGCACACTCATGCATATACCCACACATAACACAACTATGCACTCAAACACATATAGGTACACTGCAGATATATGCACATATACATAAATAGATGGCATTTCTAAGACTTTTAACTAAAATAAGAACATAGTGAACTTTATCAGCAAACCAAATAAAATATTACATGTGTTATATTGAATTACTGTTTTAAAATAACATATTTCCCTTGAAAATATGTCATATTTGTGAACTTGCATTTTTAGTACATAGTCTATAGAGTTTTTATTTAACTATATCAATTGTCACCTTTTATTCATGAAGAATTCAAGTCATGCACTAAAATATTCTGCTAACCCAATTTTATGTGTTGGCTTATAAACTAAATTAAATCATCCCAATTGATTCACAGATTAAATTATCAGAAAATTAACAGGGAGAGTTTGAATATAATTTATAAATTTCTATACTCATAAGCCAAATATTTTTAAAATTTTGAATTAATATGCAATCTCTAAGTATCTAGCTTTTCTTCTTATACAGTAACTAGAGTAAATGTCATTATGCAAACTCATAGTTAAATTTTTTCCCAAGTCACTATTTTATGGTAAAAAATATAACTTTTAAGTATTAATTAACTTCCTTTCTCAGGGAAAGGAAGATCTAAATGTAGAAAAACACATATTATCCCTGACACCCAAAGGGGAGAGAACTGTTAGAGCTGTTTAAATAATAACTCGGTCCCCTGACTATTCCACCAAGTCATACAATTAAAAAAAAAAAAAAAAAACAGGTACTTATTAACCTCTGATAAATGAAATTGAAAGAAGGTGGTCTCAAAAATAAATACAGTCATTGAGTGCAGCAATGCATACCTGTAATCCCATGACTCAGGAGGCTGAGGCAGGAGAATCTTGAGTTCAAAGTCAGCCTCAGCAAAAGAAAGGTGCAAAGCAACTCAGTGATACCCTGTCTCTAAATAAGATACAAAATAGGACTGAGGATGTGGCTCAGTGGTCAGATGCCCCTGAGTTCAATCCCTGGTACCCTGAAAAGTAAAATAAATAAATAAAGTCACTTACTTTTTTGAGAAGGTAGAATAGTAAATCTCTTTGTAATTTTTTTTTCTTTTTCAGCTTCCATGGTATTTATCAAATAATCTCATTCATGTAAATTTTTTTCAGTCTGCCTAACATAATTCGAAATTTTTGTTGGCAAAATTATACCGGTTAGGGAAATCGGTGCACATTGAACTTTGGAAGGATCAGTTATTTAACTAAAGAGGATGCAGATGATGGCACCTGAAAAGTCCCTAAAGAACTGAACCTGTTTCTGCAGAGCCCTGCAAAAAAACCCAGTTGAAACAAAATGTCAGGCAAAGGAACCCCAGTTCCAGGCACATAAGAGTTTGTAAAGCAGTTCTCAGAGGTCCAGAAACTTGACAAGAGTCATTACGAAAAGATAACTGAAGACAGAATTTGTTCTCTGAGGATGGCAGCATGAAAAGACCCTTCTGTGACTTTCTTCTGCGTTTCACAGTGGGAAGGAAAGGGGAAGGACAGAAACACCTTGGTGTTGCTAGCAAGATGGCAGGCTTCTGATGAGAGTGGGACTTTCCAAATTTGGTAAAATAGTAACAGGATTCTTAAATAAGTTTCCTGAGAAAAATCACAGAACTTTCTGTCAATTATTTCTTAATCCTTCTTCCACAAAGCAGCATACTCTCTTGATCTATCAATAGTCCATGAAACAGAGGCATGAGATGAAGCAAACAGGTTCCAGAATGGGTTTGGTATCAGTGCATGAACACCTATGTTTCATATGCATTTTTCTAGTCCTCTTTTTAAAGCGGTAGAATTTTAACAGAATTATCCATTGTTTGGCAGAGTGCCTTCTCACAATTAACTAGAATTAAAGATCTCCATTTATAAAATCTGCTAAAGCACACCTGTCAGATTACTGTCAAATTACTGATAAAATTGGAATACATTCATTTGGTAAACATGTAGCCCCTAGATTATATTCATACTTAAATATCTAAAAGCAGTGAATGAATATGAAGACAATGTTTCACTTGAATAAGCTTTAGGAATAAATAAAACCGAGTGATTAGGTTGTCCTCTGTTATGTCTAATAAATAACTTCAATACTTTTAATGTCCTAGACCAGAAATCATCTGTGCAACAACGTTTTATCTTGCTGACATATACTATGCTTAGCACTATAAACTTGACCTCTGTCTTACTGTTGTGAAGTAGGTATTATTACCCTCAGGTTACATTCAAAGAAACAACAGAAAGAAAAAAAATTAAGTTATTTTGCAAAACCCATAAAACTAGTAAGTGGCAGATTGGGAATGCAAACCCAGGCCTGTTAGGCTTCAAATACTGTATTCTTTTCTTACGAAAACTCCTGTCAGATTGAAGATGATTCATAGTGTAATCTTCCTGTTTCCTTTTTCAGTAGAGTGCAGGTTCTTTTATGAATCAGGACTTTATTCTTCCTACTTTTTATAAATCATAGAAAAAAATAAGGTCTTGCCTTTGCCTGCTCTCTAAATGTTCTCCACTAAGTGCTTATGTTTACCCAATACAGTTGGTTCTGTTGCCATCACTGCCATAGTTGGTTGCCTCAACCTTTATGCCTCTGTTTTGAAATGCTTGTTATAATCTGTCTCTCCTAGTCTTTGAGCTGGTATTTCAAGACTACCTGAAAAAAACTGACCAAAAGATATTCTTGAAAAAATTATTCAACAGGTGTGGAAGAGAAATAAAAGAACAAGTTAATTGGTTTTTCATAGAGTCACATCCATCACAACAGTCTCAAGGACTTCTGGTAGAGCTCAGTATCCTCTTTTGATACTACAGAATGTTGTACAAATTTCTATTGTATTTCACACTCATGATTTTCATTCTATTGATCTTTGTCTAGATTATGAAAGCTTTCTTATAGATTATAGAATTTGCAATTTTCATCTTATTAACCTATATATATTAACCTATATATATATATTAACCTATATATATATTAACCTATATATATATATATTAACCTATATATATTAACCTATATATATATAAACCTATATATATATATTTATTATATATATTTATTCTCTGCCCTCTTTACCATGTAGCTTTTAATGTATAGATAAGAGAAGAAAAAGAGAAGGCACACATATAGTTGTTCATCACCTTGGACCAGAACTAATTTATATACCACTTTTGCTTATAGACAATTAATCAGAAGTACTTTGATACAAAGGTCTAACGTAAAACACAGTTCTGGACTGGATAGAGGCTTCTCAGAAAAAAAAAATTGTGTATTCCACTAAGGGAGACATAGAATTTTGGAGAGTGGATTATAATCTCTACCAATTATAATTCTAATTCTAGATTATATAATATAATTATATAATATAATTATAATATAATTATAATTATATATTATAATATATAATTATATATATTATATATATAGATATAAATATATATTATATAATATAATTATAATTATATATAATTATAATTCTAGCCATCCAATGCCCTCATACACATTTCTCCCAAAGTGTAGAACATAATCACTGCCCCCTCAAAAAGAAGAAAATATTGAATCCCCTCCATGTCCTCTATTGATCTCAAATATCATCCCTCTAAATGACCATGGCTCTCTCTATCAGGGAAGATACAACTGTATCATCAACCACTGTGAACTTAAAAGTCACCTGTACATTAATGACCCAATATTCCACGTCCAAATAGTGACAGAATTCTTAAACTGAAAACTCCCATTTGAAAACAAAAGAATAAGAAATCCACAGCAGCCACTAGACTATAGAAATAATGAGATCATCCAAGATGGGCATCAAAAGAAACTCCTCTTCCATGATGGGGAAAAGTTCTTTTATCAGATAGTGATACAGCCCTGAGGAGGAACACCTTCAACTATTTTTCTTAATGATTTCTGGATTAAGTGTTCCAGTTAGAATGGCATTCATCAAGAATACATACAATGCAGCACACCCAGGGAGGCAAGAGGCGTGGCCCTGAGTTGACAGATAAACTGCGTTGCAGGATTGCTGAGCGAGTGGATGGGCGAGTAAGGGTTGCAACCATGATCATCACCTCAGCCACTGGAATTATTTCTTTTCTGAATGAAGAAGAATCACAGCTGAAGGAATTTGCACTACACAAGTTAAATGCAGTTGTCAATGACTTCTAGGAAGAAATTTCTGAGTCTGTGGACAAAATAGAAGTTTTGTACGAAGATGAAGTTTTCCAGAGCTGGCAGTTTGCAACCTTAGTGGCATCTAAAGAGTCTTATCACCTGGGGACTTTTGAGGAGTCTCTGAATTATGCTCTTGGAGCAGGTGACCTCTTCAATGTCAACAATAACTCTGAATATGTGGAGACTATTATAGCAAAATGCATTGATCCCTATACCAAACAAAGTGTGGAAAATGAAGATTTGTCTGAAGGAGAAAAAAAAAAAAAAACAATTGACCAGAGTCTGGAGGGCATTGTGAATAAAATGTTCCAGCGATGTCTAGAAGATCACAAGTATAAGCAGGCTCTCGGCATCGCTCTGGAGACTCGGAGATTAGATGTCTGTGAGAAGACCATACCGGAGTCGAATGATGTCCCAGGAATGCTAGCTTATAGCCTCAAGCTCTGCTTGTCTTTAATGCAAAATAAAGAGTTTCAGAATAAAGTACTAAGAGTTCTAGTTAAAATCTACATGAAATTGGAGAAACCTGATTTCATCAATGTTTGTCAGTGCTTAATTTTCTTAGATGACCCTCAGGCCGTGAGTGATATCTTAGAAAAACTGGTAAAGAAAGACAACTTCCTGATGGCTTATCAGATTTGTTTTGATTTGTATGAAAGTGCTAGCCAGCAGTTTTTGTCATCTGTAATCCAGAATCTTCAAACTGTTGGCAACCCTATTGCTTCTGTGCCTGGATCCACCAATACAGGTACTGTTGCAGGATCAGAGATAGACAGTGACTCGATGGAAACAGAGGAAAAGACAGATAGTGCACTTTCAGGAAGGACACCAGATGCCAGTCCAGAGCCCAAGGACAAGACTTTGAAAATGATTAAAATTTTAAGTGGTGAAATGGCTATTGAGTTACATCTGTAGTCCCTAATATGAAATAACAACACAGACCTCATGATTCTAAAAAACACAAAGGATGCAGTACGGAATTCTGTATGTCACATGGCAACTGTTAGCACAAACTCTTTTATACACTGTAGGATGGCCAGTGACCAGTTTTTGAGAGAAAATTTGGAATGGTTGGCCAGAACCACTAATTGGGCAAAATTTACTGCCATAGCCAGTTTGGGTGTGATTCATAAGGGTCATGAGAAGGAAGCATTACAGTTAATGCCAACGTACCTTCCCAAAGACACTTCTCCAGGATCAGCCTATCAGGAAGGTGGAGGTCTCTATGCATTGAACCTCATTCATGTCAATCATGGTGATGACATAATTGGTTATTTGCTTAATCAGCTAAAGAATGCTAGCAATGCTATCATTAGACATGGAGGCAGTCTGCGTCTTGGTTTGGCTGCCATGGGAACTGCACGCCAGGATGTGTATGATTTGCTAAAAACAAACCTTTATCAGGATGATGCTGTGATAGGAGAAGCAGCTGGCCTGGCACTAGGTTTGGTTATGTTGGGCTCTAAAAATGCCCAGGCTATTGAGGACATGGTTGGATATGCACAAGAAACTCAGCATGAGAAGATTCTACATGGTCTTGCAGCCGGCATTGCTTCAGTGATGTATGAAAGGATGGAAGAGGCCAATGTGCTCAATGAATCTCTGTGTTGTGGTAAGGAGGACCCAATTCTTGAAAGGTCTGAAATGCACACCGTCGCCCTGGCTATTGTGGCTCTGGTAACAACAAAGCTATTCGACCCCTACTGCCTGTCGCTGTAAGCGATGTTGATGATGATGTCAGGAGGGCAGCAGTGGAAGCACTTGGGTTCATTCTATTCAGGTCCCCTGAACAGTGTCCGAGTGTTGTTTCTTTATTGTCAGAGAGTTACAACCCTCATGTGCGCTACGGAGCTGCAATGGCCCTGGGGATCTGCTGTGCTGGTACAGGAAACAAGGAAGCAATTAATTTGCTAGAACAAATGACAAATGATCTTGTAAACTACATAAGACAAGGGACTCTCATAGCTTCTGCTCTCATCATGATCCAGCAGACTGAAATCATTCCAAAGTCATCAGTGATAAGCATGATGATGTCATGGCCAAGTTTGACGCTATTCTGGCCCAGGGCATGCTAGATGAAGGTGGTCATAATGTCACAATCTCTTTATAGTCCAGGACTGGGCACACTCATATGCCTTCTGTGGTTGGTGTCCTTGTCTTTACCCAGTTCTGGTTCTGCTTTCTTCTGTCATACTTTCTGTCATTGGCTTATATCCTTACCTGTGTCATTGGTGTTAACAAGGACTTAAAGATGCCAAAAATTCAATCAATATAAATCCAACTGTAAACCATTCACATTTGTATACCCTGCCCCTCTGGAAGCACCAAAAGAAAAAGAAAAAGAAAAGTTTTCCACTGCTGTATTATCTATCACTGCCAAAGCTAAAAAGAAGGAAAAAGAAAAGAAAAAAAAGGAGGAGGAGAAAATGGAAGTGGATGAGGCAGAGAAAAAAGAAGAAAAAGAAGAAAAAAGAACCTGAGCCAAACTTCCAGTTATTGGATAACCCAACTTGAGTGATGCCTGCCCAACTGAAAGTCCTAACCAGGCAGAGACCTGTAGAGACCATCCTTTCAAACCACTCTCTATTGGAGGCTTCATCATTCTGAAGGACACCAGTGAGGACATTGAAGAGCTAGTGGAACCTGTGGCAGCACATGGCCCAAAAGTTGAGGAAGGGGAGCAAGAGCCAGAACTCCCAGAGCCATTTGAATATATTGATGATTAAGAACCAGAGGATCTCATTTGCTCATCTGAGGATGACTCTCCAGGCTCATATTGGAAATGCCTAAATGAAAGTTCTTCTGAGGTCTGCGACTCAATGCATATATCATTGCCTCTGTGCTGACCTGAAGAACCTTGACTCCAAGTCTTTGGTTGAAAAGAGGATGTATGCCTATTTAGTGTGCTGTTTCACAAATCTTGGTTTTCAAATAAATATATTAAAATCTCCGAAAAAAAAAAAAAGAATACATACAATTATAAATGTTGGTGAAAATGGGGGTGGGGGAGGAACGAACACTCAAGAATTGTTGGTGGGACTGCAAATTATTACAACCACGTTGGAAATCAGTTTTTAGGTTTCTCAAAAGACCATGAATTGAACCATTATATGACCCAGCTACCCCACTCTTTGGTATTAATGCAAAAGAACTTAGATCAGCATACTATAGTGATATATACATACCAATGTTTGGTGCAATGAACAATAGCCAAGTTATGGAGCCAATTCAAATGCACATCAACAGACAAATGAATAAAGGAAATGTGGCATATATACACAATGGAGTTTTACTCAACCATAAAAAAGAATCATATTCTCTCATTTGCTAGTAAAATGGGTGAAATTGGAAAATATCATGCTAAGTGAAATAAGCCAGACCCAGAAATTCAGGGTTGAATGCTTTCTCTCAAAATAGGAAGCTAGAGAAAAATAAAAAATTAAAAACTTGGGGGAATCTCATGAAGATAGAAGGGAGGATAGTAGAGTAGAGGAAAAGGATTAAGGGGGAGGGAGGAGGAATGGGAAAAGGGAGGAAATGCAGAATGAAATTGACCTAATTACACTA
The DNA here is from genome assembly GCF_902686445.1 of Sciurus carolinensis. Taxonomy (NCBI): domain Eukaryota; kingdom Metazoa; phylum Chordata; class Mammalia; order Rodentia; family Sciuridae; genus Sciurus; species Sciurus carolinensis. The sequence continues at coordinate 83,256,747 of NC_062223.1, read as the reverse complement.
TGTGCTAATATGAATATATCACAATGAAATTCACTTTTATGTGTATCTGTAATGCAGCAGTTTAAAAAGAACAATAAAGTATTAGAAGGAAAACTGATCGAGTAGAGGAAGGGTATGGGGGAGAGAAGGGGAAATACTGGGGTTTCAAATGGAGCAATATTATATGCATATTAATATGTCAAAATGACCCCCACTATTATGTTTAACTACAATACACTAATAAAAAGTATTAAAACTGCAAAAGAAAAATGTTTCCTTGACACGTTTCTCAGATATGTTTTATTTCTTGCCTTTCTTATTTACATAAATGTATCTTTAAACTTAGTAGTGCCTATTGTGAAGTCATCTGAAACAATGAACTTACATGGAATGTACCCATCATAATATGATTTTTTTTCAACACAGTTGAAGCAATTTTGTTCATGGAGACTTGGTTGTTGTTAGCCAGTCTTTTACAATATTATACCTTGCTATTTGAGGGCCCAGAAACAGTAAACTATTCCAATCTCTAATATTTTTTATCCCTAGATTTCCACAATTTTCTTTGACCTAGGGCTCTAAAATCTTTCAATTCTTGCTTATCTATTTTTTAGAATATTCTAGGTAACCAATAACAGTTAATACTCAAATATTCTGGCTTAATTTAACCATTTACCCTAAAGTTATAAGATGAACAGGCATATGATTTTACCAATTATTTTGCTATAGTAAACCAGATCTTCACAGCTTTCTAAACTTGTCTTGTATCTATCCTAACTTAACCAATAAACTAATTTCATATATTTTATCTCAACATAGAGAGGTTAGTAGGGGTAATGAGAACTGATGTAATAATCTCTAAAATTCAAAGGTTGAACATAATAATTTTTTTTGTTTGTTTAACTGAGTTCTCAGCCACGGCTATAAGACTCTGCTCTATGGATCCGGAGTGATGGTAACTTTGAAGAGAGGCACTTTTAAGGTTGATGATGACATTGATATTAGACTGGTATAAACAGAAAGACAAGAAGGAGAGAAAATTGTATCTGCTTCTTAAACACCTAACCTTGGAAGTAACACATATCATTTCCACCTGTATCCTGCTGCCAAGAAATCACAATGTTCATTTGATCCCACTTGATGTATGAGGACAATAATCTGCAGCTTCTGTTTGGACATTGATGTGCCAGAACACATCTATCCTACAGAAAGGAGCACGAATCTTTAGGCTCAGTAAGTTATCTCTGTTCCAAATGTTAATTTAACAATTAGGTTTATTGTTAGCTTAAGGTGCTAATTTATCTAATTTAATTCATGTAATAAATTTTACTATGGGGATAATAAGTTTTACTTCTCCTGTTTAATCAAATGGAGGCTTAGAAGTATTAACTATGACAACATGGAAAATACTGGGGTCAGAACACCTAACAATGGTTTTCTAATTTGTATTTTTTCCTTTGTCTTGGTATCCTATAGAGAGCAGTTGTTTCAATTGTTTAATATAGCGGGGTTCTTAGGAACTTTTGTTAGTTACTGAATGATTAGGAAAATTCTCCAGGATTTCTCAACCAAAATAATTATTCAAATATACTGACAAATTCCTATGTTGTTCTAAACACTGTGTCTTAAGAGATAAAACTTCTTTTAAGATCTACAATCCAGATATAGGGTTCTGTGGTCAAGTCTTACTAATGTTTGGTTCAGAATAACTGAGGCATTGCTGAAAGATGGATTACTTAATATCTGTAACTCACTAACAAGCTTAAATATGATGTTTCAACATTGAAGAAGGTCAGTTAGACCAGTATACCTAGTTTGTTCTCAGAATACCTTTTCAGTTCTTGGGATCTTATTTATCACTTGAGCTTTCCCTTTTATAAATGTATAGGTCACAATTCCATTTTAGGCAAAGTTAAGATAGTTCATACCTTTCAAAAAGTTATTACTGAAAACCTAGGTATAAAAAGGAATATAAGCAACAAATTAATGGACAATGGTAGTCTATCACAAAGTGTATATTTGTATTTCCTATCACGTGTCAGATTGTTTCCAATGTCCAGAAGACCTTCATATTCTACAGAAATTCCAAGGAGGAAAACTCCATTTCCAGGTTCTTCATTTCCTTGCATGAGATTATCTTCCAGGACAACTGATGTCAACATTTATCAGCACAGATGACTTCCCTAAGAGCTATGATGATTTTGACTCTTTCATAGTCCTGTCTAGGAGAAATAAAGAGAGTGACAGAGATTGACCAGTTTTACTCTATTTGAGATCATCCTTTCTGTTCTATTCATAGAAAGCATCACTTGCTCCAAGACCTGACTCTAGGCATGACCTCATCCTACAGCTTACAGAGAACTTCCTATACATCTTGTATTGACTTCATTTTGACAGGCCCTCAAGGCAATCAAGTTTAAAGTAATATAGACAAGAACACAGATATTATTTTTATTTAAAGAAAATGATTCATTCATGATGTATACATTGATTTTTTTCAGTAATTTACTACTTCATTTACTCCTTCATTCATTTATTTACTCTTTCACCAACTTAAAGCTCACCCTATGCAAGTTTTTTTGTGTGGTATTTAGTATCAAGACATGATCTAAACAAAATCTTGTCCATAAGAATGTTATAGTCTACTGGAGAAATATACCAATAAAGAGTAATAATGGGGGCTGGGGAGACAGCTCAGTCGGTAGAGTGCTTGCCTTGCAAGCACAAGGCCCTGGGTTTGATCCCCAGCTCCGCCAAAAAAAAAAAAAAAAAAAAAAAAAAAAAAAGTAATAATGACACAAGAATGGAAGCACATAAAAGATGCATGAGAGCAAAAGAGAAAGAGCACACTGACTACCAGAGTAATCAGCATACCTGTGAGAGCACATCTAGGAGAGACAGATTGTGAACTGAGTTACTCTAGCATGCAAGTAGCAGGAGAATATTTCAGGGTAACAGGGTGCCGTTTTAAAGAGACAGGAATGTGTAACTGAATAACATATTCACTAAACAGAACAAGATTTCATTATCTAGAGTGTTATATAAAGGAAAGGACATGAGGGTGGTAAAGTAGGCAGAAGGCAGAAAACAAGCCATTTTAAGGAATTTTTATTTTTATTTTAAAGTCAATTTGAGACCATGAAATTAAGGTCAGACTTCTCTGTCTGATACCTCTTGAGGCATGTGAGGTAGGAGCATTTAGGTTTCCCTGCATTCAGGTTTAACTCACAGATTAGACGCACCCAGACTTATAATGAAACAGCTATCTACTAGGGGTAAATGGCTTAATGGAATCTCTCATACATTCATGACCAAGACTCATGAGTGTAGTATTTCCTAATAGAAAATCATTAATTCTACTGGCACCAGACCATTAATCATAATACATTCTTTTGTTAAATTCTGGTGTTCTTCAACATGTAATTTATAGGTCAAGTCTCACAATGCTTGGTTCAGAATAACTGAGGCATTGCTGAAAGATATATTGCTTATATCTGTAGCTCACTAATAAGCTTAAATATGATGACTAGACATTTGTCATAATTCAAATGGATTTCAAACCTGGCTGACTCTCACATTAACAAATAGCTTCACAGTGGTTTCAGGGTAAATAAAAAGATTTTCACTTTCTATGCACCTAGTGACTAAACTTTGGGAATGTATTAGTGGCTATACTTGTGATAACATTAAATATTCTGGGGTCAAGGTAGGAGAAGGTCGAGAGAGAAAGAAAATAAGTGTAACAAAATAACAGTGTAAAAAATAACAAACACAAAGTTCCCCCAAGGAAATATGATGTTAAAATAGGCCAAAGCTCCACTGTTCTCTCTAATACACAGTTGCGACCACAGGATAAGTGGGAGCTGAGATTGAATTAGACAAAGGGGAATGTATGCAATGGAGGGGGCATGGAAATAAGAAAGGCAGTAGAATGACTTGGACATAACTTTCCTATGTTCATATATGAATCCACGACCAATGTAACTCCACATCATGTACAACCACAAGAATGGGAAGTTGTATTTCCAAATATGTATAATATGTCAACATGCATTCTACTTCATGTATATCTGAAAAGAACAAATTTAAAAATTTCAAAAAATGGAAAAAATAGGTCCATGCTCTCAAATAGTGTGTATTAATATTTTATAAGAAGATCTGGATACTAGCCATATATCCTAAGTTCCCTGGCCCCTCTCACCTCAATCTTAACTTTGTAGTATGGTATATAAGAGTCTAAACAATCTTACCTAAGATGCATTTGGAAAGAAAAAAAAATCACATTTTCTGCAGACAGGACAAAAGAATGACATTTGAGAGAGAAGTAAGAATAGGTAGAGAGAAAATAATACAATATTATACTAGTTCACTTGGGCAGCTATAACATATTACCTAAAAACTAGATAAGTTGGAAAAGCAACTCATTGTCTCCCAGGTCTAGAGGTCAAGATTCAAGTTAGGCAGTCCACAGAGTTGATCTCTTTGGAGAGCTGCAAGGAAGACTATCCCATGTGTCTGTTCTGGCTTCTCCTGGTTTTCTGGCAGACTTTGCAAGCCCTTGACTTCTAAGCGGCCTCACCCCATTTCCACATTTTTTTTTCTCTTTGTACATGTCAGCATCCAAATTATACCATTCACATTTAATTAGTGACTGCCTTAATGATTTTATTTTAACCTAATTACTATGTAAAGGCTTTATCTACAGATAAGGTAACTTCTGAGATACTAGGGGTTAAACTTCAATATATGAATTTTGGGGAGAATGAATTCAACATATAATAAATATGTTTGGGTGATCTCATACATCTATTCAATATGGCTAGCATGTAGGGCATGTTCTGTATAGGAGCCAGACAATAGAGGGACTTTGTACACAATACAAAGAGTAGATGTTCCTGTCAAAGTAGAATGACATTTCTACTGATCTGAGACTTTGCTCTGCTCTAATTTTGGTTCCTATTGCTTATTAAGTGCTGATTCTGTGTTCAGTAATAGTGCTAAATCTTTCATAAGTTAAATACTCATGATAACCCCATGAAGCAAACAATTTTATCCTCAGTTTACAGATTAATTAGTAGAAGTAGTACAGGCAACTGAAGTTTTCATAAATACCAAAGTAACTAGACTAGTAAGAGGTGGAGTCAGGGTCTGAATATGGACTATTCTCTTTTTTGTTGTTGTTGTGTTTTATTTAAAGATAGGGTCTCACTGAGTTGCTTAGTGCCTCACTTTTGCTGTGACTGGCTTTGAACTTGTGATCCTCCTGCCTCAGCCTCCTGAGCTGCTGGGATTACAGGCATGGGACACCCCACTCAGCCCTGAACATAGCCTATTCTAAAACCCATGCTCTCCCTTTAATTTTTATAGATCCCTAAATATGCACTATTACCCCCATATCTTCTAGTCAGTTTTTAAATTATCTATGTCAAACCTAGGAGCTTTGAGGTTTAAATGAGTTTAAGGCAGGCGAAGGGCTCAGTCTGGTTTTAATATATTGCTTATATCATAGTTATAATGAAGAAGAAAGATGGAAAGAAAATGGGAGCCAGGATACATGAGGCTCAGAGGGATAAGCCTTGGTAAAATGGGTCCATGTTTCAAGAAAACAGAACTTGGTAAAAGGAACACATCAATGTCCTAGGACACACAAGGTGATTCCTCAGTGGATGAGTACAACCTGGAAAGCTAAATACTACAGAGCATATATAGGAAATTCTCACGTACTTAGAATGAATAACGATATATTTTATCAAGTCTCATATCTCACCCTGTAAAAGTATATCTGCAGTGTGGGTAGAATCATCAACAGGGTTGAATAAGTATTAAATGAATTAAAAGGAATATTTTTATAATACACCAATGTATTAAAATATCAGGTGAGACATAGTGGTGAAGAAAAATTTTTCATTTTACCCCAAACCTGACTGGATAAATGGGTCTTATCTGTACTAACAATAATAGAAGTAGGAGCAAAGTTACACCCACCGTAGTTCATGATTCTAGAATTTCACCAAGTATTAACTTTTTAAGTCTCTCCTAATTTCTCCTACTGTATCTGGGATAGAAAACAGGCTCCAATATGTCAAAAGATAACCTGATAATGTAACTCTAATATTGTGAAGTTTCAAAGGGTGTCTCACAAACTGCTGACACCTATGCCCATCATTTCCAAAGGCTTATTAAAGAAGCACAAAAATGGAAGGAAGGAAAGAAAAGGAGGGAAGGAAAGAAGGAGGGAAGGAAGGAAGGAAGGAAGGAAGGAAGGAAGGAAGGAAGGAAGGAAGGAGGGAGGGAGGGAGAGAAGGAGGAACCCGGAACCCAGAAGCCTTCACCTGCTCAGGTTCTGCCACTGAGTATCTTCTGTATTCTTTCTCTCAAAACATGACTTCTAGTTCCTTCACCTTCCCACCGCTCAGGGGTGAGCAGCAGTGGCAGTAGTCCCTTTGGGACCCAAAAGCAAATCTCTTTTGTGTTGACCTGCCTGGATGATTGTTACTAAACTGAATACAGTCTTATTGGTGGTCAGGAAAAACAGAAGATAAGGAAAAAATGTGTCTTTCTACCTCCCATGTCTCTTTTCTCTTGGCTTTGTGTGGGGAGAGAGGCTGGTGCTTTCTTATTCTTCCCACAGTGTTTATCCATTCAGTAAAGTGCTTCCCTTGGTATTCCCTGTATCCTATGGGCTGTTTCCCTTTCCAGAGAGAAGCATCTATGGATCAATGCCACCTCTTATTTACATGGTGCTAATTATATTTCTATTACAAGAGATAATATAATGGTTGAATAATAAGCATGGAATGGCCTGTAATCCCTTAATCTTTGATATATACAAAGTCCCCAAGAGACATTTTCTCAAACATAGCCCAATCTGACTTTCTCAGGCAGTGCTTTAGCAAAAGCTTAACCCTAATTTTATAGGGAGAACTCTCCTCTGTTTCCTAACCCTGTCAACCTTCACTCTGACTAGCAACCAGATTAATAGTTATTTAACTGCAGAACAATTATGACAGGTGATTAATTAATCTCAAGGAGCAGCCACTTGTGCTGCTATTAATCAGCCCATCACCAGACAGAAGGAGAAGGAAAGCAATCTGTATTTGTTACAAAATGGGCTAGGCAGGCATTACTCAGGCAATAAGAAAAGGTCATTGTAGAGCTGAAAGCAAGACGAGCAGGTTTTGTGAGATTGATGAGAGAGGATTATTTTCTGTATATATTATGAGGGGAAAAATCTGTTCAACACAGTGTGCCGAAAAAACTTAATGCATAGACAATGAATTCCTCCAGATGTGCAAAGTATTTAAATCTTACACCACAGGTATAAACTGATATTTCTGAGTTGCAGTGTAAAAGTGAGGTGTTGACTGATGCCCATCAATTCTGAATATATAATGACTGAAATTGTTATATTGAAAATACATAAAAAAAATTTATGCTTAGTGGCTCATACCAAAGATTCACAGACCTCCTTCCATTTCTCATTTACCCTTATGCTCTGCAACATACCCTCAAATCACCCCTTCATCCACACTCAGATTTGTCCATTACTGCCTCCATTGTAATTGTAGATCTCACCAGCACCTGGGTGGACACCTGAAATAATAAAGAATATTGTTCCAAAATCAGACTGCTTGGCATGAATTTAAGTTGTGTTTCTTACTAGACATATGATCTTGAGTAAGTAACAATCTTCGGTTTACTCATCTATAAATGTGTGAATAACGTCTACTTTATAAAGAGCATATGAATAAAGTTTGACTTGATTAATACATACAAGTGCTTAGAATGGTGTCTGGAACAGAGTATGTCTTATTGTTAACTCTTATTATTTCTAACCAGGTACCCAGTCCTGTTTCTCTAATACACCAAGTGAATTCTCACCTTCACACCTCTCATCCTAGGAAGAGCTCTCACATGCACTCTGACTTCTCACACATTTATATCATGAACAGACTGTCATATTCAACATCAGCTTTGGTGACTTAGTCACCTTCTCTAGAAGCCTTTTCTGACTTTCATCCTGGCCCTCTGAAAATGAATATCCCTACCACCCTTCCTCCTTCTTGTGTCCCCTGCTAGAATTCTCTCAATTACTGGAGACATTTGATTTCATGTAACACCACTGCTACCATAACAGGAACTTAGAGAGGCTGCCTTTGATAAAAAGCAATGACTCTTTACCTAGGCCTGCAGATGCCCAATGGGTAGCTAAATGTAGGATAAAGTTTGACTTCTCTGTCCTTACTTTGTATCTGTTTCCTTAATTGGCTTAAACTTTGTGACCTGCTCAGCTCTACAAATAGACATGCTCATCATTTAAGGAATGTTCTAAAAACTAGCAGTACAAGATTTATTAGCCCCAAATTCACCTAACCTATCTCATCCCCTTTCAAGACTGAGACAAGATTTGCAGTGACATTTACAGCATCCTTTTTCAGACCCCTAGATTGACAGTGGAAATCTCCATTGTCCAACCCTTTCCAGGAACAGCAGACTTTTCAGGCACATCACCATAGTATGAGTTTGGCCCTGCCTAAGGAAGAGCAATCATTTCATGGAAACTGAATTGTGCCCTTCCAGGATCACAGGTCTGATAAACATCCTGAGCAATAAATGGAAATTGTCCACTCAAGTGATAAGGGTTTCTCCAGAGCTGCCTCCAGAACCAAAACTGAGATAATGATCAGTCAGTCCACAGTGTGACCAGTAATACATTAATCATATATTATTAATGCATAATTAGCCTTGCCCCCTGCCCCAGTTTCTCCTCTTTAAACTTAAAGCCCATATCAGTACTGTGAAGTCAGGGCAGGGATGATCTCATGTTGCCTTCCCAATATAACATGGATGAAAGTTCCTTTAATGAGTTCCACCATTACCTTTTATGTTTGATTTTTTGGAGGTGGTAGCTTGATCTGGTTTGTTGGAACCCCTTGAGTCAGTTCTCTGACCTAGGACTGTGGTTACACTACTAGGAATTCAATTCTTTGTGATCAGGAACATTTTTCCCCCATCCGTATTGTCATGTAAAAATGGGTCATATGCAGTAGTATCTAATCAATACTTTCAATTGAATAAATGAATGGTATAGGAAAAATTGGCCTGGCAAGTGAAAATAATGACTTCAACAGGTAAAATATCTGGCAAAATACTCATACCTTCATAAACTAAAGAAGAAGCAGGGAGTTGAAACAATGACTGCAACAGAAGCTTAAATGGGTATTAGCTCTCTGGGGCATTACTATAATTGGACCTTAGAGGGAGCAGTCTAGATAGGAATAATTAGCAACTGGAGGCTAATAGTTTGAATCACACTGTCTATTAAAATTACCATCATGTGGGGAAGTGCTAAAAAAACTAAATAAATGAGGTTTCCTTATAGCAAATTGTTAGACGATGCCTTGGATTACCTCTTTATGAGGCTCTTCTGGGACATCAGGGAATTGCCAATGATATACAGCAGGAGTGTCTTACTTTTTTTTTTTCTCTCGCTGTAGTTAATTTTTAAAAATTTTATTGGTTCTTTTTACTTATACATGACAGTAGAATTCATTTTGTGTAATTATACAAGCATGAATGTATCTTATTCTAATTAGGACCCCATTCTGATAGATATACATGTATTCACTGACATGTGGACTCCAGTCCTCAATAAGGAGGGAGAGGGAAAGAATAGATATTCAGTAGATTAAGGTTTTAACTTAATCTTACTGAGGTATGAAGCCTGCTCTGCTGAAATATGACTTTTAAAATATCTGAGTTCCATCATTAATCTCTTTTTAGAAGCCCCTTCCCAATTGATAAGTAACAACTGTGTGAAAAAAAAATTCCTTATTTCCCATAATAATCATAATTTATACAGCAAACACTTGGGGTGTCACAAGAATAAGCTTATGACTTCAGGTGGGTAATAAACAGCAGGGCCAGAAGAACTTTATATAAAAAAAAGGATGCTATTTTCACATTGTTCAATTTACCCCACCCTGTGTGGATGGGTTTAACTACACCAGAATGGGTTTTTGCAAAGCACCTGAGGAGGTACTTAAACTTAATTGTACTATGGGCTTGTTTACTGGAGTAGTTAATCAGGAGCAAACTAGGGCAAAGGCCTTTTGAGTTTACTTCCTCTGGGAATTCTGTCCTGGGATTACAATACCAAAATTAGTCCTATTTCTTTTTATTATGTAAGTAGGAATTAATGGTAAAAATATGTATCTCTTGTTAATAGTGATGGTTACACAGAAGCAACATTACATCAATTAATTCCTTATGTAAAGACTACAGGGGATCTCATTGTAAACCACTAAACCAAAAAAAAAAAAAAAAAAAAAAAAAAAAAAAAAAAGAACCAATCCAAACCAAACAAATAAAATGGAAGAAGAAAAATGAGACAATATTCTGTCTGCAAAATAAATATAAGAAATTGTTCATGAGTCTTTTACATGGTAACATGTCTTTCCTGTCCAGATCATCACTACAAAGTAGGGAAAGAAGATTGGTTTGGGAGTTTGCAAATACAATTTGAGTTTAGTTTTACTAGTTTTGTAACATTGGGTTAATAACTTAGCCTCTCTGAACCTCAGTTATCTTTCTATAAAACAAGTAAAAAAAAAAGTTCATCCCACATGGGTCATCACAAATCTCAAGTGAGATCATGTGAAATGTTGTTTTATAAAATTCTGAATAATCTCCTTTCCTGTTCAGATTCAGCAGAACTGATTTGGACTTCGTTGCTTTAATTACATTAAAAATGGAGTTCAACTTTTTCATGGTTTGTTTCAGAAGGATTCAGAAATAGGTGAATAAATACCAGTGTCACACTTCCAATATGCTTGAGCCCAAAGGTTTGGGGGAACTGTTCTTTCATAGTTTCATAATTTGGGACATTAGCAAATACTCTTATTGTCCTCCAATAGCAATGATAATCAACAACTTGTAGTTATGTGTCACTATCTGTTTCCAATTTCTCCCCCTAACATATCTATAATTGGCCCCTGAGTAATGATGCTCTAATGCCAGAAAATTAGTCTTCAAAAACCACTGTTGTATCAGGTACTTTCATATATGTTATTTAACCCTCAAGTCAACCATGTGGCTTTAGTACTATTAAAGCAATTTTACGTCTAAGGAAACAGAAAATTAAAGACAATAAATGACGGTTCAAAACTACAAAGCTAGTTCATAGCAGTTCTGGAATTTAAATGTTGAGCTTACTAATCTCAAAATGCATTAGCTTTTCACAACACTGTTTGCAGGGAAAAAATAATTAGACATTAATTCATGGGTGATCAGAAGATGAAGCCTAGTATGGAGACCAGATCTTGTGGGGACTCCTTACTTAACCTCACCTAATCCTTGTCTTCCACAACCATCAGATTATGCATGTTTTCTTTCATTCTTGTGAGAGTGGTGATCAGCAAGGGGGCACCTGAGCAGCTATCCCTTCTCACCTGTCCATTGTGTAGTGTGTCAGGCACTGCACATGGGCAAGTTAATCAGGCACAAGAATATCTCTAGGAAGTAGTGATCTCTGTTCTTAAGATTTGCACAAAAGAAATCTCATAACTAGATGGTTAGGATCAGCTGTGCATCATTTGGCCATAAACTCTACCTGTGAGAAGGTGCCAGCCGGTCCTTCATCACCCAGCTCTATATAAACCCCCTTAAAGCAGCTTCCTCATGCTTTCGATAAGAGTCCACCATCTTCTTCGTCAGCATTTTCAAACAAAGTCACCTCCTTCAACACCTTTTCTCTTAATAAGAAATTCAGGGGACAACAAAGGTAAGAACTACAGAAAAGAATACAAGCCTAAGAAGAAACAATTAAATTATCCAGATACTAAAAAATTGGGTTTTGAAGTAAGTTGGCTTTACTAGAGAGTGCCCAATCTGAAGGGAACTGATAATTGTTCATTCAATCTTTAACATACCCCATAAAGTGGTTATTGATATTCCCATTTTATAGATGAGAGTAATGAAGCCCAGAGGGCTACGCAACTCCCTTTGACACTCATTCAGTAAATGATGGAACACAGGGATATATTCAGAGTTGCCAAATATTGGAGATCATGTGCTGTTTACTGTGATAAGTTGCATCTTGTTAGAATAAGAGGGGGCGCTGAAATGATTTCCAAGCCTCTTGATTTAATTAAGGTGTTTCACAATGCATTTGAATGGGAGATAAGACAAATATTATATGATAAATGATCTGTGACCCTACTTTAAATCAAGGGAAGATGGCAAGGTACAAGAAAAGATTCATGGTAATGAATTGTGAATGCATGGATTTAGCACCTGAACTCAGTTGAGAATTCAATACCTTAATATAGGGAAAAACTGTTTGTTTGACAATTGGCAGGTTTTTCTGATTTTTGGCTCTAAAATAATATGAACAGGTGTGAAGTAAACAACTCTAACTTCATCTTAAATTTTAAATCTCAAACATTTAGAGCTTCCCTAGTGCTAGATCTCTCTGCTTCTCTTCCACTTCTACTCCCAAGCCAGGTTCCTATGGTCTCTAATGATCATCTGCTAGGAACTAAGATTGCTAAGTACTTAACCAGGAAAATGCAACAGGAACTTGAGTTCTTGAACATTTTCAGATGTGAAACCTTTTGTTAATCTGTGATGTTCATGGTCCCACTCTCAGAAGTATATAAATACCTTTCAAATATATAAAATGCACAATTCAATTACATTCTAACATATTTGTCAAATACTTTCTAGGTAGTCACTAGTAGAGTAATATGCATTACTCTTTAATAGTAAGATATGCTCAGTGTATATAATTTCAAAATATTTATTGCAAATAAATATTGCAAACAAATATCTGCAACATTCAAGTGGTATGAAAACACCTTTAATGAATTCTGTTCATAATAAAGTCACAGGTATGGTGAAGATACTTCTAGTGTATTACCTATGATATATATATTTATAATTGCTAAATTTTATTAGTACTAGGGAAAATAAAGATCTAATTTTTCTTTCTATGCAAGTTTTCAAACACTAAATTTTACCCATAGACCCTTCCAAAATCCTCTGAAGTCTTTGCTAGTTGCTCTGGGAGGCAGTTCATCTTATCTCTAATCCATATTACATTATGTGTGATAAGATTAAGTAAAATTCCTGTTATAGTGGATAGTGTTGGATTTCAGAATTAAAGTGATTAAATTATGTGAATGATTAGGCTGACCCTTCAAATATCTTCTTGACTTGGTCTACTTTGCACTCCAACACACTTAGTCCTGTAATTGCTTCCTATGAAAGTCATTCCATGTTATGTGTATCCTTCTGTATCGAAGATGCTAATGTCATAACAATGCACTCCAACATTTTACTTAGAAATCAGTCTGATAAGACTCATGCAGACCTTATTGTACTGGGAGTTCTGTCAAAAGATTTGAGTCAATGTGTCATGAACAGAAAAGGTGAACCCTCTACAGGAAGTTTGAGTAGGGGATCATAATGGCTACTTAATACCCACAGAAGTAATAGAATGAGTTTGCAACATAAAATAGAACCCCATTCAGGAGCAGTCAGATAAAATCTATAGAAGTCGTACTGAGGAAAAAAAGCACTCTACCGTATATCATGTGAATTCTGAGAGATACTAATAAGGATACCTCATCACTTGAAATAGGTTTAAAAATTATGGCAGTCCTAGAGCTTGTGTGCAAATACTCCTGAAAGGTGCTGGAACAACACCGAATATTTGACTGAATTGAAGTCATAGCTTTAGATGACCCTGGAATTCCAGGTTTGTCACTTACTAGTTATGTTACCTTGGCCAGATTGTCTAATTCTCCCTGTGTTACAACTTTCTTCTCTGAAAAATGAGACAAAAAGAATTCTTTTTATCGATGGGAGTATGTGTATGCAAATTAAATATGTAATTGTATGCAAATTTTCTATGCCTCAATTCTCTCATCTTTGAAATGAAGATCATTAATGTGTATCTGATAGAATTATTATATGGTTTATGTATTAAAGCCCTAGGACAGTGCCTGACACACACAGCAATGAATGTCTTGTTAAGTTTGTTTAGTGGATATTTAAATCAGCTGTGTGATCTTGACCCTGCGTATACTAGTGGAATTCTCTGGGCCTCAGTCTTCTCAGTTGCAAAGTGGGGATGATCCTTTCTACTTTATCTTGATGCCACACCTTGATGACTACATTAAGAACAGTAAAATTAACTGTATTTAAACTGATATTTCCTACTCAAAAACTTGAGCCTTTGATATGACATCATTCTGAAAACAGTCTTTTACTCAATTAACCATATACCACTATTTTTGGCCACATGCTTTATATCATAGTTTCACTGTCATTGATTATTCTGATTTTGGCATTCATTAAAACATCTAATCTGTCTTGCTATTTCAAACCCTATATTTTTAAGTTATTCCATTTTCTGGGGATGTTTACTTTTTTTTGTTTGCTTAAAAGCTTTCCCATGATATTTTTGATGCCATCCCATAAGTGCATTTTTGACCATTATTATATGTCTGTGTTTTATGTTATTACAAGAGAATACCTGAAGAAACTATCTTTATTAAACACAAAAGGTTTATTTAGCACAGTTTTGGAAGTTTTAAGTCTAAATTTCTTAGTTCAGGTGTACAAGAGCCATCTCTTAATGGCATCACCTCTTGATAAATAACAGATGTCAGTGAGCAAGGGTGGGAGAATCTGTGGGGGAGAAAGCCAGTGCTCAGGACTTTAACAAGAATATAGTCAGGGCCAAGGGAGGCTTTGATAACAACCCTGTCACAGCAACTACAAAGCAGTCAGTGAATTACCTCCTGAGAGCACATTTCACCCTAAGTCCTCCCTTCCCCTGCTTTTATAGCTAAGGACCTCTCACTAGGTCCCAGCTTCTAGTAGCCCCACCCTGCAGACCAAGGCTTTAACACACAGGCCTTTGGGAGACATAACTAAGTAGATAAACCACCCCCAAACCACAGCATAATTCTTAGCAATGAAAGGGAAAGTAAGAAAACACAAAGGTCTCAAATGACAGGCACCTTGTTAAGGAAATTCATTTTGTTACATCTCAAAACATACTTCAATGAGTAGAAAATTGGGTATATTTAATACTTGTACAGACAGTGAATGCCTATCTAATCAGTACATCATTTGCAATTTGCTTCTTACATTTCTGAAAACACTTCCCCTTCTTACACTATATATTCCCATTAAAGTCTTATTTACATTAAATGTTTTTTGCTAAATTTGCCAGTTTTATAATTTTGATTCAAACCTACTTTAAGCGATTAGTTCTCATGAGGTAGGGTTGGGTAATAGCATGACACATTCGAAGGATAGACAGTAGTCTATCCCAACTACATGGAAGGCTGACAGGAGGATAGCAAGTATGAGCCCAGCTAGGGAATCTTGGTGAGTTTCTGTCTCAAAGTAAAAGGGGCATGGGATATAGTTCAGAGGTAGGGTTTATCTGGCCCTCAGTTTGATCCCCAGTACCATCACCAAAAAGCAAAACAAAACAGATTTTAATTGGACCACTTCTGGGTAGATGAAAAAGCTTCCTATAAGTTCCTTCTTGCCATCAATTCTATTCATCCTTCAGAATTCCATCATGCCTGCCTAGAAAGCAAGCAAAACAGAAAACAAACAAGAAACCCACTTCTTATACAATTCATTCCAGTTTCAAGTCCTTGACATAGTATTTATAAGAAGAAAGTAATTTGGTTCAGGTCAAAGCTCCTTTCCCTCATCTTTCACTTTGCCTTACGGCACCCGAGTATCCTACCCAGTTACTCCTCAGATATCTTTCCTAACCATGTCTTGTTACCAAGAACATCCACTCCGATCTATCCCAGCACCTTGGATATAGTACACACTCACTTTGCCACTAGCCAAAGGCTACTTTTTGTTTGGAAACTCATGTTCCTCCCTTCATGATGGCCTATATACTTCCTGTGTGTCATTATAGCACTTGTTTGGTGTTTGAATTTTTTTATTTCTCAGCTCCAGCAGAATCAAGAGTGCTTTATTAAGTTGGGTAACAATTGAATTTTGCACATGTCTATTAAGCTCACTCTGCTATGAATTTCTCTGAAGTGACCATGACTTATTTAGCTATTCAATTCCAAGTCTGCCCAATTCTGGCCCAGAGTAGACACCCAGTATGTTTTCTAATAAATGAATAAACTGTGTCCTAAATTTTTGTGTCAATTTGAATGGTTTATGGGACCATGAAATTGCTCCAAAGAGAATAATTGATCCTTTCAGATTGAATGCTATCAAGTGGGTCACAGTCCAGTTCAATATTTGCTCTTCTGAAATTGAGAGTGCTGATTCTTACCAGCTGTGTACACTCTCACAAACACTTGCTAGCCACATAGATTCCTGTATATAACATGAATGGTGAGTTGAACAGTCATTAAATTATATATGGGAAGAAAAATCAACAGGTGACCAATTAGCACCACAAGGAAATTGTGTTTATCCTTGGACCTCCAGTAGAGAAGGTTCTCACACCTCAGCAGGAGATAGATCTGTACTTAAGTGTTGCTTCAGCGCAATTTGGAGAGACCCAGAGTATTGTTGTTCACACTACATGTAACATTCTTAAGAGACCCAAAATAGGACAGTGAGAACCTTTTGGATATGTATGTCAGGTAAAAGATAGAATGATCTTCAAGTCCACCCATCTGTTTGGATCTCTTGAGCATCTTGTTTTGGATGATCCAGCTCCTGGATAATTTCCTATGGGACTGTAGAACTATAGCATAGGGCAGCTGTTTCATTATCACAGATCTGAGCATGAAAAGCCCTTTCTTAGAGTAAATTTAAATTTGGTTCCATTGTTCTATAATCTTTTCACACTTACATGATGTACCAGTTCATATACATAGGGACTAATCCTCATCATGGCTAAATAACCATAGTCCTGTCTGCTTGCTTATTTTTAATAGCATGGGTCAAATCTCTTCAAATATTTATCTAAGTTATTCTCTCTTCATTTTTATAGCTGTTAATCAAGACTTGAATGTTTTCCCTGAAGTGCTTGTTACATCAGTTCCCTCTGACACTTCCCACTGCTATATCTTGCTTAGCAGACTCATGCATGATTTATTTGATTCAGAACTCAGTACTTCCTGTCAAATTGCAGTTACTGATAATAGTTTTAATGCTAATGAAAATTATCATTTGTCTACTAACACAATGGTCAAAAATAAACACATATATTACCTGCACCCTTAGTTCTATGGTAGTATTTTCTAAATATAAAAATAACATAGCTATAGATTCTCATTAGTTTGAATATTTAATAGGATTTTATTAGTATCTATGGGAATGGAGAGATGGAAACAAATATGAGATAGGAGAAATAACTATCAGGACATGAGTTATGAAAAATAATCATCAGGACATGATATTAATTGGATATAAGGTGCGCAAAAAGCAAAGATTGTGAAGAATATTGTGGTATTGTGGATTGAACTCAGGGATGCTCTACCACTGAGCAATATCCACAGTTTTTTTATTTATTTTAAATTTGAGGTAGGGTTTTTGCTAAATTTCCCAGGCTGGTTTTGAACATGGGATCCTCCTGCCTCAGCCTTCTGAGTAGCTGGGATTACAACCATGTGCACCACTGTGCCCAAATGGAATTTTTTCATATTATTTGGTTAGACCTTTTGGGAATGGCAGCACAATTTATAAACTTGTGGAAGATAAGATGGTTGTACAATTGACATAGAAGTAGAGCATCTATGTAGAGATAAGTCGTTCAGACTCTGGATCGGATCATCATAAAGAAGTCTATTCTTGCATGAATTTTGAAATAAAAAGGATAAATCTGAAAGTTGAAATTGATAAGGTAGATAAGACCCTGAAGGATATATAGATTGAGAAATGAAACTTCAAAATAAATTATCAGAAACCAAGTTATTTATACAGGCAAAGGAATTTCTGAAAGAGTTTGCAAATATTTGTTAGGAACCGTCTCAAATCATTTTCCTTAGTAACCCCACATGGGCCCACACAAAACAAAGTGCTCTGGTCCACTAAGACTGATTCACCATTATCTGTATATGACTGAAATTTCATTTCTACTTCCCTCTGCCTACTAAAATCATAAGACTTACCTTAGGTTCCATGAAGATCATCACCACTTCCTAGAGCCTTTCTTGAGTACTTGCTTCCCTGAGCAGATTCCCCAGCACACTTTGGGTCTTGATTGTTTTATTAGAGGCTTAAGGTTAATTATTGTAATCTTGAGTATGAGTCCAACTGTGACCCAGGCACATCCTCCTTGCTTCATATACAAAGGACTGAGGAGGGCAGGAGAAAGGGGAAGGGGGAAATAAGGTAGGCAGTCATTGATTGATGCTCTACACACACACACACACACACATCAGGGTAGCACCTGAATTAGCAAAGATAATTGAGTGTTGGGTTCAATATTTTATAATGACTAAACTGAATAATCATAAAATCGATTTATTTTCTGTGCAACCCCTCTAATGCAATATGACAGGGTAATATATTGATCTATAGATTAAAGGTACTCAAAATGTTTGTGTAATATCAGTTTTTTCAGCAACTAAAATATTATGCCTGAGATATTACAAATTTCATTCAATTCCTTTGGTCTGAGACATTGGTGCATGGATAGCAATGAAATGCTCATTTTCTAATAAAATTCCCTGATTGTAATACCATAATCATTTACTAGGACAAGATCATGACTTAACTATGTCACTATATCTCTTGGTGTGCTAAGGATGTATTTTAAAAAAACAACCAAGAAAAGCCAAAAAAAAATTTCTTTACAGTTTCCAAGTTAGAAATGTTTTCCTGCTTCATTCTTCCTGCTACGAATTGCTTTAGCTATTCTGGGTTTCTTATTCTTCCAGATGAATTTCATGATTGCCTGCTCTATTTCTGTGAGGTACATCATTAGGATTTTAATTGGAATTGCATTGAATCTGTATAGCACTTTTAGTATTATGGCCATTTTGACAATATTAATTCTGCCTATCCAAGAACATGGGAGATCTTTCCATCTTCTCAGGTTTTTTTTAAGATTTCTTTCTTTAGTGTTCTGTAGTTCTCGTTGTAGAGGTCTTTCACCTCTTTTGTTAGATTGATTCCCAAGTATTTTATTTTTTTCAAGGCTATTGTGAATGGGGTAGTTTTCCTCCCTCCTCTTCCTGAAGATTCATAACTTATGTATAAAAATGCATTAGATTTATGAGCATTGATCTTGTAACCTGCTACTTTACTGAATTCATTTGAGTTCTAAAAGTTTTCTGGTGAAATTTTCTGGTTCCTCTAAATATAGAATTATGTCATCAGCAAATAGGGATAGTTTGAGTTCTTCTTTTCCTATTCATATCCCTTTAATTTCTTTGGTCTGTCTAATTGCTCTGGCTAGAGTTTCGAGGATGATGTTGGATAGAAGAGGTGAAAGAGGTCATACCTGCCTTGTTCCAGTTTTCCGGGGGAATGCTTTCAGTTTTTCACCATTTAGAATGATATTGGCCATGGGCTTAGCATAGATGGCCTTTACAATGTTAAGGAATGTTCCCACTATCCCTATTTTTTCTGGTGTTTTGAGCATGAAGCGATGCTGTATTTTATCAAATGCTTTTTCTGCATCTCTCAAAATAATCATGTGATTCTTGACTTTAAGTCTGTTGATAAGGTGAATTACATTTATTGATTTCTGGATGTTGAACCAACCACCCTAGATGCCCTTCAATTGATGAATGGATAAAGAAACTGTGGTATATATATATACCACATTCTTTATTCAGCCATAAAGAATAATAAAATTTTGGCATTTGCCAGCAAATGGATGAAATTGGAGAATATCATGCTAAGTGAGATAAGCCAATCTCAAAAAAACAAAGGACGAATGATCTCACTGATAAGCGGATGATGACACATAATGGGGGTGGGAGGAAGGCAAGAATGGAGGAAGGAGGGACTGTATAGAGGGAAAAGAGGGGTGGGAGGGGTGGGGGGAAGGAAAAAAATAAGAATGAATCAAACACCATTACCCTATGTAAATGTATGATTACACAAATGGTATGCCTCTACTTCATGTACAGAGAAACAAGATGTATCCCATTTGTTTACAATAAAATAAATTTAAAAAAATGTTTTCCTTAGTAATGTTTGAAAACACAGCATATAGAAAGTTTTAATTAATCTAAAGTCAAAAGTCATATTTTCCTTATTGTCTTGTCTTATTCTTCTAACACATGCCAGGGAAGGGTTTTGGGCAATATCATGACAGCCACCTACATAATTCCAGATCCTTGAATTACTATTCACATTAGTATGAGTTCAAATCTTTAAAAGAAATCCAGTATTTTATTTGCCACTTTCTCTTTTTCTCATCAACAAATAACATGTTCCCTTTTGCTGATAGGAAATAAATTCTCCTTTTCTGTAGCTCTATTCATCAAAGTTATAAATATGTTTGCAAACAGGGTTCTAGATCCTGAGATTATAGATTTTCAAACCAGCTTAACTACTGGGCATTTTTTTTTTGTACCAGGAATTGAACTCAGGGCTATCGACCACTGAGCCACATCCCCAGTCATATTTTGTATTTTATTTAGAGACAGGATCTCACTGAATTGCTTAGCACCTTGCTTTTGCTGAGGCTGGCTTTGAACTTGTGATCCTCCTGCCTTAACCTCCTGAGCCTCTGGAAGTCTGCTGGGCATTTTTTTCAGGGTGTGATTAACTATATCAAACAGAAGCCCTGACCTCAGGAGGCCTTTCCTCTTTCTCATTCTCTTCCTTTCTCCCATATTTTATTTGTTTTCAAGGTCCTGCTGGGTTTACCCTATAAAAGTCACTTGATTTCCTTCCATGATCTCCATGCCAATTATCTAGAACCGTAGCTAGGTCTCCTCTCCTCTTCCCTTTTTCTTAGCTATTTTCTCAGCTAAATAGACCTCTAGAGGTCTAAGGAGGGTGTCTTGAGTCCAGATTGACTACCCCAAAACTCCGGTGTCATCTCTTCTATGAATCCTTTCCCTCCCTGAAATAAGGCCTCTCATCCAAAGTACTTTGGTTCATTCTGCATATATCTAACATATATTGCTTTGCAATGATCTGCTGATAGTTGATCCTCTAATGAAATTGAAGGCAACAGATGCACTGCCAAACTTAAGAATTAAAATTAAAATGCAAGATAAATTTCCTCAGATGAATTACTAGCAGAAGGGTGCTCTTGACCCAACAAGAAATTTCCTTGACCTATGCAGGAAAGAATAAGATGCAAACACCAGAGCAATATCATAACTTCAACATTCCAGTCCACAGATGAAGTGAGATGGAACTAATAATTCTGAGCATTCACTGGTTTCAGGTATTGTGCTGGGCTCTTGTTGTTGCTATTTCTCAAAAATTAGCATTCTCTTGGAGAATTGTGAAATGATTACTGAACTGGCCTCGGTTGTCCTGAAATTAAATGAATAAGGTCTTTAGAAAATTATAAAATTTTCAGCTTCAAAGTCCTGATACATATTTTTCCAGCTGTGCAACAAATGATAGAACATGACTCTTACAACAGTTATGAGAAGGCTTTTTTATTTGCATAGCATCCAGGAGTACTCAAAGTATGGTAGGTATTGGTAGTTATTGGTGAATTAAGGATAAATATCCAGGTCATCTGAATTATGTAAACTATTGTCAAAGTGTTAAAATGGACAAAGTTATTTTCTCAGAGCAAAAGGGATGTTTAGAAAATTTACACTAAAAAATTTCATGTGAAATATCAACTTGTTTTCAAATTTGAAATTAATCTCTAATTCTCACAAAACATAGACTGTTTTAAAAATTTATAATTCTCAGTGTTGAATTTATAGAAAATGGAAATTCATACTCTGGAGATTGCAGTGATTACACTCTCCAAAATATACTTTTGATGTAGATATCCTCAATTTTTATTACTATAAGTAATTGGCATGCACATTTAAATGTGAATGTTCACAGACACCAGAGAAAAATTAAATATATCCAAATGATCAATAATGAGGAACATATGCAATGTATTATAATACTTTCACATTAAGTAGTATGCAAAAATTAGTTATATTTTAGTGGAATAATTAAGTTTAGGGAAATTACTCCTTATTATAGGGAAAGAGTAGATTATAACATCAATTGTGGTTTTGTAAAGTTTCTATGAATTGAAAAAAGACTGGAGGACATTTATCAGCATCTGTCATCATGGGTGTTGTGAACTTGTTTCAGATGTTACCAGGGGTGACATGGCCCTGGCTCAGTTGACTTTTGAAGTTATAGGTGTTCTCCATGCAGAAAGTCAGTTGTCAGATCACTGATTCTCAAGTCAGCTTGTGCAACTGAGTCCCACTGTGGAAGTTTTAAAAATAACCCTCAAACTCCTATCTTAGACTTCCAAATCTAAACTCTAGAATTGGAAGATGAAATGCATATGCCTTATTTCCATAGGAGACATTCTCAGAGATAAAATGGAAATACAAAGCCACTTGCCTTCTGTCACTGTCCTTACCCCATCAGTCCATCTTTCCCTTACAGATATTGCTCTTGAACTGTTTAGTGTGCAAATTAAATTATATCTATTTTTAATGTTGTTTAAATCATACTATATATATGGTTTTCTGATTTAATAATGTGGGGATATTCCTATAGATTGCCATGTATCATTTTTAAACTATAACACCATATATAATTTTGTATATTTACTGAAGATAGCTAGTTGCTTTGTTTTAATTTAGAGGGAAAGGGTTGCACATGGAACAAAATCTTTAAAACAATGAAATAGATATGTGAAATATTCTTGTCCAGTTTTTTAAATTTCATGATCAACATATAACAGCTTAGTCTCATTTTAGATTAATTTTTTTACATTGACATTCTTTCCTACATTTTCTCTTCTGGTTCAATGAATTTTATGGTCATGTTTATGTTCAATTCCATATTTGGGTTTTTTTTGCATTATTGTCAGTTAATTCTGAGGATTTCTAAAATGGTAAGTTTTTATTTTCTTATTTTGTTTCTTTTTTTTTTTTTTGGCCTGTTAGGATTTTATTTTTTGTTTTCGTTGAATCATTTTTTGGCAGTTGTAGGATACAATCATAGATGTAAGATGAAGAGTGCCCTTATCTGTCATTTCAAACCAGAAGCCCCATAAATACTTTAACATTCAGGCAGAAGAGAACAACCCACTCATTTCTACTAAATTGATGATATTAATAATAAATTTGAAAAGCCAATCCCACTTTCCAAATGAGGTCATTAGCTCTTTTAAGTAAATGAGAATAAAAATATTTAAAATAGAAAAATTTATGCTTTACCTTTTTAAAAACAATTTTCAAGTGCATCTGGCCAGATTGTTTCAAAAGTGTTTTAAATGCCAGTTGCTTTTTATTTGCCTACAATCTTGTCCTCCTGTTCCCTTGAAATGACCTGAAACATAGTCCTTTCAGAAAAATATGGCTTTTTCCCCTGTAGAAACCTCTGCTCTTGCCTGCACTTTTCAAAGAATAATGACGTTTAGCTAACATGCTGTAAATGGACTGTGGCCGGCAAGCATCCCCAGCTTGTATTCATCATTTGGCTGGTGTGCGTGAATATTCAAGGCATGGCCAGCAAAGGCAAAACTTCTGGGATGGTGGCAGGGGCTTCTCATAATTTAAAATGGGATGGAGATAAGCAAACCCATTTCTCCAGGACCTTTATAGCTTAAGAGTGAATTATTTGTGTCCATAAAACAGAGAACCTGCTGTGTGGTATTTGTAAACAGCAATTTTGTTCGTAAAAACAACATAAACCTTTTATGTGCCTGATGCCCATTTCCTAACAGCTTTTTGTTGAATGTGTCTCACATACAAATGGATGCAGGGACAGAAAATATATGCTCTATGCAAATAGTGTTTCCTACTAGTTGCTGTGATTAATCAAATAGGGCCATCTATCTAATAAAATTACATCTCATGCAAATTCATGGTGCCTGTGCCACAGCTGTCTAGGGCTGCTGCTGCTGCTTCCGCTGCACAGCATGGATCAACCTCTTGTGTATGGAATTCCTGTGTGTTTCACATAATAGATATGGTTAGCCTAGGGACTTGCTAACACTTCCTTTTGCGTTTTAGCATCTTCTAGTCAGTGGTT
Source organism: Sciurus carolinensis (assembly GCF_902686445.1). Lineage (NCBI taxonomy): Eukaryota > Metazoa > Chordata > Mammalia > Rodentia > Sciuridae > Sciurus > Sciurus carolinensis. The sequence goes on along the minus strand of NC_062223.1, from coordinate 83,232,615 downwards.
TCTGTAGGGGTCCATCTAGAGAGAAAGTAGCCTTTACTTTCTGTTCTGGAGATTCAACTGCAGCTCTGTCACATTCAGTGGCATTAAAGGGGGAAAAGGAGGCTTTGAGCTTCAGATCTTACCAACATGAGATTACAATCACTATAATGAGAATTATTGAACCAGCAAGGTAGCTAACTGACTGTGTACATCTGGTCCGTTCATCTGTTTCTGGAGATTAGGCATTGGATGGGGCCTCAACACTTTTCTATGTTGGTCATGGTAGCTGAAGTGTGCTTTTCTTTGTATTTTGTTTGATTGATTCATTCCTACTTTATTACACAGGCCTTCACCTAACAGTATACATTATTGGAAACAGTAGACTTTGAATTACAACTCTGCCATTTTCTAGATGTACAAGATGATAATCCTGAGTCTACACTTCTCAATCATTTTTGACATACCCAACCTTTCCTTTTCCTTTGGCTTTCTACTTTGCTGTTTTGTTTTTGTTTTCTTTCAGGAAGTCTTTCCTGACCATGAAGATCTAATCAGCAGTCTCTCCTGTCTGATCCTTTAAAGTTGGTTACTTATAATTATTTTATTGACTGTTACATTGTTTAACAGTTGCCTTTTTTCTTGCCAGTATCAGAATCTTGAAAATCAGAACCTATAACTTCATCATTATTTCCACACTGTGCCTTGCAAAGTACCCAGAAGATACTGATAATTACTGAAATGTTGTTAAATAATAGTATAATCAATATGAATATGTACCAAGACACTAAAATTGCAAGAAATGACTCATTTACTTTTCTCCTATACCCAATTATACATGGATTCATTTTCACAATCTAGAGTCATCTGGAAATCTAACCTCAGTTATTGAAGTATAAGGGAGGAAGTCAACCATGGTGGTACATGAGAGTAATCTTGGCTATTCAGACAAAGGTAGGAGGATCACAAGTTCAAGACCACACTGGGCAACTTAGCAAGTCCCTGTGTCAAAATAAAAAGGAATGAAGAGTTTTACTAAGTCACCAGGAAGAATGAAATTATGTAGGGCATGGTGGCACATATCTGTAACCAGTGGCTTGGGAGGCTGAGGTAGGAAGATGGCAAGTTCAAAGATTGCCTCAGCAAGTTAGTGAGGCCCTAAGCAACTTAGTGAGACCATGTCTCAACAAATAAAAAGGGCTAGGGTCTGGTTCAGGGGTTGAGTGTCTCTGGGTTCAATCCCTGATAACAACAACAACAAAAAATCATATATAAAAAATGGCATTTGTTAGTAAATAAATAGAATTGGAGAACATCATTGCTAAATGAAATAAGTCATTCTCAAAACCAAAGTCAAATATTTTATGTGAAAGGTAGAACAAAATAAATGGAAGGTTATCCCATTAAAACAGAAGAGAGATCAGTGAAACAGAGGAAAGGGGATATAAGAAGAGGGACAAGGGACAGGAAAAGGGAGGAACTGCTTCCTTAACAGGACTCCCATAGCACAAGAAATGAAAGCAAGAATCAACAACTGGGATAGATTCAAACTAAAAAGCTTTCTCTCAGCAAAGGAAACTATCAGAAATGTGAAGAGAGAGCCTACAGAGTGGGAGAATATTTTTGCCAACCATACCTCAGATAGAGCGCTAATTTCCAGAATCTATAAAGAACTCAAAAAACTGTACACCAAGAATACAAATAATCCAATCAACAAATGGGCTAAGGAAATGAACAGACACTTCACAGAAGAAGATGTACAAGTAATCACCAGATATATGAAAAAATGTTCAACATCCCTAGTAATAAGGGAAATGCAAATCAAAACTACCCTAAGATTTCATCTCACCCCAATTAGAATGGCGATTATCAAGAACACAAGCAACAATAGGTGTTGGAGAGGATGTGGTGAAAAAGGGACACTCATACATTGCTGGTGGGGTTGCAAATTAGTGCAGCCACTCTGGAAAGCAGTGTGGAGATTCCTCAGAAAGCTTGGAATGGAAACACCATTTGACCCAGCTATCCCATTCCTTGGCCTATACCCAAAGGACTTAAAATCAGCATACTACAGAGATACAGCCACATCAATGTTCATTGCTGCTCAATTCACCATAGCCAGATTGTGGAACCAACCTAGATGCCCTTCGGTTGATGAATGGATAAGGAAACTGTGGCATATTTATACAATGGAATATTACTCCACAATGAAGAATGATAAAATTATGGCATTTGTAGGCAAATGGACGAAATTGGAGAATATCATGCTAAGTGAGATAAGCCAATCTCAAAAAACTAAAGGACAAATGATCTCGCTGATAAGTGGATGAGGACATATAATGGGGGTTGGGAGGGGTTAGCATTAGGTTTAGGGTTAGGTTTAGAGTTAGGCTAAGGAGAGCGGTAAGAATGAAGGAAAGAAGGACTGTATAGAGGGAAAAGAGGGGTGGGAGGGGTGGGGGGGAAGGGAAAAAAAATAAACATCATTACCCTATGTAAACGTAAAAAATAAATAAATTAAAAAAAAAAAAAGGGAGGAACTGTGGAAAGAAATTGACCAAATTGTATTATATGCATATATGAATAAAGCACAGTGCATTTCACCTTTATGTCTGTCTATAAAGTGCCAAGGAGAAAATCAAATGGAACATCAGAAAAGGAAATGAGGGATGAGAGGAGGGAAAGAGGAAGTTCTGGGAACTGAAATGGTGCAAATTACACTCCATGTATGCTTATGTGAAAGTGAACCCAACTATTATGGATAATTATAAAGCACTAACAAACACATCTTTTCAAAATGGGGCTGGGGTTGTAGCTCAATCCTAGAGCACTTGCCTAGCACATATGGGGCTTGGGATCAATCCCCAATACAAACCAAAAACAATGTACTAAAAAAAAAAAGTAATATAAGGGTATCATACAGAAAATTCTATGCTCTCACAGTTCACACAAGCTAAAGTAGTGCTTATTGATTTTTAAAGTCATCATAGATGACACTATTTCAGCTCTCAAACTCATATGAGCCATTGAAAGTTTTGCTGTTCTCTTCCAGAATGGACACAGGGTTAACTTCTTAGTCCCAGATTCCCAAAACTGAAATGGAATCATTCTGCCTCATCTGTATTTCTCCTGTGATATGAAACACCAGTGATACCCAGAAAGTCCCTCAAGGGACCTATCATGTTCAGTGTTTCCAGATTAGGAAGGAAACTCTTTAACTATCTGAGAGCTAACCCTGTTTTTCCCAAATTGTTAGTCACCATACCCAGCTAAGCAATGACCTGGAACATGTGGGGCACAGGATAAGGCCTTTTGAGCAGTCTATACTGCACAAAGAAGGTATGCTACCTTCACCTTCATAAGAGAACCCAGAGTTACTGGGATCAAATTGAAAAAAAAAAGAAAAAAGAAAAAAAAAGTGAAAATATATCTTTTCTATAGTAATGAGAACAGAACAATTCAAGTTACAAATGTAATCTTGCCATGAATAACTGAATGTGTTAAAGAAGTTGGATATCCCTTATCATAGCCAGCAAGCTGACTAAATATGGTAGATAGGTGCTGTTCTCACAATTTAAAGGCATCACTCACAGCATTCTGCTTGTGCACAATGTGTTTGACCATGATGCACCCCTTGCCACATTGTGTGCACTGTACCAGATGTTTAGTATATTGACCAAATTCCACTTAATAAGCTGAAGTCCCCTGAAGCTTAAAGTTGTCCCTTGGAATCAGTTTTGATCATTTGCTAAGCTACTAGGGTGTCTTTTTTTTTTTTTTTCCCTGGTGCTGGGGATTGAACCCAGGGCCTCATGCTTGCCTAGGATATTCTTTTTGAGCATTGATGTTGCTATTAGTGCTATAATCTGGGAGGTTGTCATCCACAAGAACAATAGTCACAGCATAACAGCTTTTTGACAACTTGGATCCAGCTTATATAGACCAAAGTTTTCATCCCATATTTGCTAGTCACTGGAGTTGTAACTTTTGAGCCCCCAGTGTCTTTAAGATGTGATTTCCTTGCCTTTAAGATGAGGGCTAATAGTAATTACCTCACTGAGTTGTAATGATTACATGAGACGACAGAGTTCTTAGCAAACTTTTTGCACATAATACTAAATATTGTTAGCTATTCTCACAAAGATAACCCAATTTATCTATGCATAGCTTTTGTAGCACAATCATTTTCACTTAAATAGTAGTACAATTGTATATCAAAGGAATATCTGTCTACCTACTTAATTCAGTACACAGGCAGTGACTGCCCACTGTGTGTCTGATGTTGTACTGGGCCAGAAGGTCTTAAATTTGTCTTAAATTTCTAAATGGATAAAATGAAATAGTTCAGATATAATACATTGAGATAAATACTTAATTCACTTAAGAAATGACTGTCTGGCAGGTATGGTACTAGGTGGAGTGAGTTCTGACATTGAGCCTGAATCAAAAAACAAAGGCTTCCCAGGGGTGGGAAATATGTGTTTTGAGAAATGAGTGGGTTGTAAAGAGGGTGGGAAGGGTGTTCTAGATGAGAGAAACAAATGCAAAAACTGAAACATTTGTGGTGAATGGGAGTTGCTCAGAGTGATGGAGACTGACTAACGATGAGCAGAAAGAGGCCAGAAGACTTTGAGATGCTAGGGAGGTTGAGATTTAAACACAGGAGAGAGCCTCAAGAGTGTATGAAGACTCAGGAATTTGACTTAATGTACTCAAGCCAGGGGCGGTGGTGCACACTTGTAATCCCAGAGGCTTGGGAAACAAAGGCAGGAGGACCATGAGTTCAAAGCCAGCCTCAGTAATTCAGTGAAGCCCTAAGCAACTTAGTGAGATCCTCCTTAAAAATGAAAAGGGTTGGGGATATGGCTCAGTGGTTAAGAACCTCTGGGTTCAATCTTCTCTGGTACCAAAAGTAGAAAAAAGTAACATTGTTTTTAACCATTCACAATTCTGTCCTCTTTTCCTTCTCTGTGAAGATACTGTCATGGTAGTAGATATGCCCATTTGGTGGAGCAGCAGGGTATAAGGCCATTGGAGCTGAGACTTGAGATTAGTAATTTGTTCTTTGTCCATTAGGTTATAATTGGTGGTAAGTTTGGAAGATATGATTTCCATATCACAAAATTAAATGAAATTAGAAACAAATGAAGGAAAAATTTTGTTAAATGCCCATCATGTATACCTGGCATTATAGGTACTTTTATTTAATGATTAATCCCTGTCCATCCTACATTGTTATACAATGTCTTAAAACAAATATCCAGGTGATAATGCCAAGACTGAGAAATTGGTATTTGCTTATAACTTCATAGACAGAAGAATCAGAAATCAGAGGTGCATCCAGGGATCTCTATACCCAACATTGCTCCTCCTTCCCTCCAGTGCACAACAAAAGCATGGTCCTCTTGGGAAAATACTTTTGTTATCTTGCTACTGGTAATTCCTCTAATTTTCAGGATGAGAACTGAATAAGACTGAAGATTAAAATAGCAAAGGAGTTATAGATGAAGATACATGCCCCTAAGGAGGCAGAAAATGTCTCTACGAGGCCCATTGTCTCTCTTGCAGATATTGCTTGGCAGGTATCATTGAAGGAGAAATAAGCAGGTAGTGTTTGGTGAGGCGAGCTGAGTGGCACAGACTAAGTAAATTCCTACATCTGAGTCTCACTGCTGGTTCAGAAGGGTGTGAGATTGAATAAATAGTCCTCATTAACCAGATAAGGAAAACGGTGTGTCCATACAATGGCTCAAAATAAAATTTTAGAGCATAACCAAGGGTCAGAAAACATGCATTAATTATCCATCTCATTTCATGTTGAAAATGGGGCATAAATCAATCAAAATTAAATCTCCCTTCAAATTTGATCTAATTTTAGAGCTGTACAGAGGGCTGAAAAGTGGAAAATTATGTAACAGGGAGTAACATGTATTCTTATTTTCAGAGGACTTTCCCCAGTTCCTGCCAGATACATTTTCTGTGGTTTTCCCAAGCTTTTTCAGTATCCCTCTGCTATTAAGAAGCATCATTTTTCATGTGAGAGAGTCTGTCATTTTTCATTTTCATCTAGTATCATTCTGGGCTCCCAGTTGACTTGGGCACCTTGTCCCACTTCTGCAAGACAGCCTAAACCGAGGCAGTCAGCCACTGCAGGGTCATTTCTCTTGATTGTTGGCAGATCAGATTAAGCTGAAGGCGTGAGGTACTTCAGTTAGCCTTAATTAGGGCCTGCAGTACATGTGTTCTGTTCCAGATGAGACAACTTGATGAAAAAAGCAGCAGGAATTCATTAGGAAACAAGTAAATAAGGCATTGTTAAAGATGGGGCAGAGGAGAAGTGAGTAAAATGCATGGAAAACAGATCATCTGTTTTCAAGCTGCAAAGAAGCAAACCATGACTCTAAAGTATTTGTGAACCTTATCTGCACAATTTCTAAGAGCTACTTGTCACTTCAGTTTTTGTTTATGGTAAAAAAAAAAAGGTGATATATAATTAGTGTTCTTGTGCAAAATGTAACAAATCATAACAGTTCTTAATTTGTCAATTTGAATGTCTTTTAAAATCATTATATCCTCTAATTATTGAGTACTTACTATATGCCAAGAATATAGACAGGGAATTTTACAATATTTTCTCATGTAATTCTCATATATACATTGCAAGAGATCAATATCATTTTGCTGTTTTATACATCGGAAACAAACTTAGGGAAGTTGAACGCCTTGTCTAATGATCCCAGCTAATAGGTGGCAGAACCCAGGTTTTAGTGTAGGTGTTGCATGTGTTTTGGTTACCCAGGTCTAGAAGTGTCATAAAAATAAGTTGTGGGTGCTAGACCTGTAGAAACCTCTACTATTAAAGACAATTCATTAAGACTTTTTGCTTTAATTTATTATTTTCCTAAAAGACTTTGTGATAGGTATTGACACTATTCAGAAAATATGTAACATTTAACAGTTAAGTATTAATAACTGAGAAAATGAAGCAAAGTTACAAAATTCTTTAAATACCTCAAGATCAGCATCAATGAGTTTCTTCCACTGACCCTGCCATCTCCCAAACTGGGATGAGAGAAAAAGTCTGGGCATTGGAATTGTAGCAGTCATACAGCTGTAGCCTGTCTCCTAACTTCCACTTGCCTATGTCAGTAAGGGTCTCAGATTTTTAACTAAAAAAATGTGTTATGTTAGTCCATGGATCTGCAGATTGCAAAGTGCTGGTGTTGTGCATAGTCTGTTATGTGGACTAATGAGCAATCTATGGCCCACGTAGCTGTGTACCTTCTACAGTTCCTGTGGGTTGTTGGGATTATCTAATGTAATGAGAATCAACCATGTATTTTTACCACAATTATGTTTGCAATAACTTTGGTTGATGCATGGCATCTTAGGGTGATACATTTCAATCTGAAGAACTTGAAAATTTATCAAAGTGAAAATGAGGATTTATTTTTCTTTTAAAAATTACACATTGTGACCAGACATTTTCTTTCAAGAAGAATTCTTTCAAGTTTTATTAAACAAGAAAATTACCAATTCAGAGATATTTACTTAGTTTTAGAATAGGGAACATTCAATACATCTACATGAAAACCCAGATATCCCATTTCAGGAATGGGGAATAGTCCCCATAATCTCTGTTTTGGTAGTTTGAAACAAGGCATACTTCCCAGTCCCTTGAAAACATAAATTAGTGTATGAATTTCTGGAGCATCTAGGCTCACAGATTCTAATTATATTTCCATTAATGTTCCCCCAGGTTAGGAATTCCCAATCACTGATTCAGTGCTTATTACACATCCCAGAGGGTAGAATACTGATCCTATAAGGAGTTGCCACCCAGGTCTGTAATGAGTCTTGAAAGGGAACTTCCACCTTGAATCATGCCAAGCCCTTCAAAGTGATGGTGAGACACACAAATCCCATTAGTGTGGCCCACTATCACATTTTGTTCACTACAAAGTGAGTTCTGTGGTCAAAAGCAATGCTAGATGGAATATGCTATATGGAATATATCATGATGATAAATAGTTGCTATGTAAGTCACTAAATGGTGGTTTCAACAAAACCTAGCAAGTAGGGAAGGTAAATCTGTATCTTGTATTAGTGCCTTCCAATGAAAACAAGGCACTTCCTTTTCCTTTGTGGAAATCAACCTGCCTCTAGGTGGTTTATCCCCCTAGGGAATGATCACATATGGGGGAAAGTGTGCTTAGTGTTGGTCTCTGTTGGCTGTTGGGGAAGTCATCAGTAACCACAACCAGATCCTCATTGGTGAGTGGAAGTTTTGTTTAGAGAGACCACAAAACACTTCTATGCTTACTGCCAGGACAATTTTTTGTTATGAGCTTCCTTGGTGCAGGGGCAGGGGGTATTGAAGAGATTGGAAAATGAGTATGACTAATCATTTCAAGTCTCCTGGTCATGTGACTAAAATTCTCCTGACACTGCTCATTGGTGAATAACCATGGGGAACATTATCTTCATACTATTCAGAGAAGTCTAGGCATCTCTCTATCCATTCTTTTCACAAATTTTCTGATCACATCTCTTCCATGCCCTCTAGCATTCAGTCAAACCACAAATCACTCCCCATGATTCAATGTGTGCATATACAATATACACACACACTTTTATAAGTGAACAAAGTGCTGAATTTCTGCACCACTGTCTTTCATTACTTCCCCAAATGGGTATAAGGTTGGGATGCAAATTTATAGGATTATGGTCATATGACTTCAGTAGTACCATCAAATTTTAGAGAACCATCTGCAAGCTTGGTTATTTTTATTCCTTAGCCAGCTGGCCAAAGAAAACCTTCTGAGTTCATAGATGTCAGAAGTGAGGGTTGACCATGGGCATCTATACTACTTATTCATATTACTTACATGTTCCTTCAGAATGTGCCCAAGCCCAGTCTTCTATATTAAGTTTATATTGATGGAATGCCATGCATACCCAACATATACCTTGGTGGATCAGACAAAAATCTAGGTCATGATAAGTAACTAGACTGCATGGTGAATTATAGGTTCATTGACACATTCATGGAATATGAAGTGGAGGTTCAGTACCAAGACAGGTATTGCATCAAAAGTATAAAAATTATCTGTAGAAGATAGCATAACCTTGCTCAAAGTCTAAGTGCATGTGCTACGATGGGGCCTGCCAAATACTCCCTGTAGCATTTATGTCTCCCATGAACACTACAAACACAACTGGATCTGCTGAGTAATTCAGCCCAAGCAGCAGCACAGTTTTTACAACAATCTGTTCCTTGTTGTAAGTCTTTCCCGTTCTGGGTCCTGCTCAAAACTGATACCTTCTTGTGCTACTTGATAAATGAATAAAAGTGACATGGAAAAATGAAGTTATGTAGTATATATTGCTTTCCAAATCCAAATAGCTCCATTAAGCATCTTGCTTCTTTCTTAAAGGCAGCAGTGTTTTACAGCAACAATTACTTTTCTTTTACTACAGAAGGTTTCTCTTACCATGCTTCAGATCACTAGGACCTTAGAAACCTTACCTGACTTGGTGGTTCTGGAAGTTTGTGGATTTTTTTCCCCTCCTCTGACAGACATGCCTTAAGTATGTTTCTGTTGCAGTAACTGCATCCTGCTTGGGAAGTCCTATCAGCATGACATCAAGTGCAGTGAGAGAATGTGATGTCCTGTGAAATGGACCGATGATCAAGATCCCTAAAGTATAGATTATGAAATGAGGATGGTGTATTTATGTAGCTCTGAGGATGAATAGTGAATATATATTTCTGGCTCTTCCACAGAAAGTAAACTGCTTCTGATGAGGTTTACTAACGATTACAGAGGGGAAGAAAATAGATGGGGTGGGGGGATGTTAAAAATCAATATTTACATATCAGGTAGCAGGATTGCATTGATTTGGTCCAACAATTAAATCACACTTAGAGAAGAGCTGAAATTGGAGTCACCACAAAATAAAATTTATAAGACACTGTCATTCTTCAAGATTCATATTCTATAACAACCAGAAAGATGTGTTGAAGAGGAATGGGGAAGGAATTGGTACCCCTGTATCTTTCAAAGCACTCATGTCGGTTTACTGATTTCTGTAATCCATACAAATGTTTTTGATGTATTATTTTGGTAGATAGAAGCAGTTCTTGCATCTTGAATCTTTCTACCTCAAGATACACATTCTACAGATGGTAGAACCCATGGGGAAGGAATCCACTTGCTAAGTATGTCTACCCAATTTAATAGTCCATATCTGGGAGAATTTAAAGCTCTACTCATTTCCCCCATGTTTTCCAAATCATTTAGAAGCAATCAGTCAACCTGATTATATACTTATTTCTAATAAATCATTTTATTAGACCACAAACACTTGGCTACAAAAATACTTGATAACCCAAAGACTTCTCTTCCCTGTACAATTAATTTATTACTGGGTGTAATGTAATTTTAATTTACTTTGCCACAACTACTATTCATATTCAGAATATTTAGTATTTGACTTCCTATTTGCCACTGGAAAAGGTATTTCTGAAGTGCCTAACCTATTTACTTCAAGGTCTAATACCAGACACAAAGATAGCAGTTTTTTATAGATTGTATAATCAACTTCTACCAGTTCATGTCAAATTCTTACAAATATTTATATGTACATATGTATGAAATGTGTATACACATGCATATAGATGTGGATATTAGATCAGAAGAGCAACTCCAGAGAATACATAACTAGTTCAGAGAACTAATTATTAATGTTCTGTTTTTGATAAATTACTTCTAATATGAAATTCTATTATTCATGTTTAAATTAGAAAACCTGAACTATTGGGATATTTTTGAATGGATGAATGAATGGAAAGAAGGATGGAACTGTATATATTTGTAATATATACATCTGTTTATATATTTACACTCATCCATATTATCTACATTTATATATAAATGTTCATTTACACATGTATGTACATACGTCTGGGTATACATACAAAGATTTTGCAAATTCAACCTTATGCACTTATGAAAGTCGATGCCATATCTCTGTAAAATTGGTGTAGCTATGTTGGGTCTTGAAGTCGGTAGGGCAGGCAACTGAGAATAGAATATGCATATGAAATGGCAGAAACTAGAAAAGCTAAAAACTTCAAGGTCAAACTAGAACCTCAGAGTCCCTTCAAAGCTTCAATTTTATTTTATTTCTTTTTGGTACCAGGGATTGAATACAAAGGCACTTAAACACTGAGCCTGCTCCCCAGCCTTTTATTATACTGTAGAGACAAGGTCTCACTGATTTGCTTAGTGGCTTGATAAATTGCTGAGGCTGGCTTTGAACTTACCATCCTCCTGTCTCAGCTTCCCAAGCTGCTGGGATTACAGGCATGTGCCACCATGCCCAGGTAAAGCTTAAATGTTGGGGATATTCTACAAGGACATGATTAGTACCCTTCATAATAGAACAAAATATGCACCCGACATAAATTGGAAGTGAAAGGAAATTCAGTAGAAAATTAAGGTTCTGTAGGTCCAGCTGTTGTTTTATAATATCAAAATGAATCTGCTAGGATATAAGTTACAGGTGTATAAGCTGCAAAGGGGCCTTTGGCCCTGCACTGACCTTTCTGAAGGTAAAAATAAGGGACTTGCTGTGTCACTCATGCTTTCTTTTATTCAAGATGTATGGCCACAGTAAACCACAACAAAAATGTTGCCCAGCTAAGTAGGACCCATGCATTTAAGAAAATTCTGGGAAATGTAGTTGTAGCTTAGCTGACACGATAAATATCCTTGTCAATTATGCCAAAGTCCATTTTATAACCATTATTAAACATAATTATATCATTTCAGCTCTTCTAAGTCAATGATAGGATCTGAAATGCTAAACTGTTTTTTTACAAACAACCGTAAGGGTCCTCATAACAATCAAACTTCAGGGTTCAGTGCCATAGAGGTTGAGTTCCTTGAGAATTCATATAATAATAAATCCAGTCATTTACCATTTTGCCCGGATACGTAGACATTCTAAGAAATGAGTAAGAAAACACACCAATGCATATATTACAAATATTAACCATTTCCAATGTCTAAGACTTTTTATTTCTCAGGTCAGTTAAGGTCCTTAACTTTCCTAGGAGAGTGATAGGCAATCGATGTCTTTAATTAAAAAGAAACACTAAAACCAAATATGTGTACAAAATAAAAAGAAATTTTGAGTTTTTTAAAACCCCGGGATGAGCAGTAGATGTTTTGGTGGTTCACTGAGCATTATAATTCCTGGTGTCAATTTGTCAATAGTGAAGGTCTGCTATTTAAGTGTGTGACCACTTGGGATAGAGCAGTTAGGCCGGGATCTGCATGCAATCCCTCTCACTTATTGCCTGCCAACCTGAGGGAATTACTAATTTCTGAGGTTTCCTTTGATTATTGCAGTTCAGAAGGGAACTATTAGATGTATTTACCTGCAAGGTTATTGTGATGACTCTAGATCTCTAGATAACACTTATAAGAAAACTTGCAGCAATTATGGCAATGTCTGAAAACAAAATATCAGTTTCCTGTATGCTATCACAATGATTTCTTAATTATACCTGGTTATTTAATGCCTGATTGTGTTATGTGAATATGATAGAAAGGGTGAACAATGGTATAAAAATACCCGCAATGTTTGTAATCAACTTTCTTCTTGTAATTTGTATATCTCAGAAAATAGTATGAAATTAATATCACATGGACTTTAGAGTCAGTGTTATAAATTCCATCTGTCAAATGCTCACCTGAAAAAAAAGTGCTCACCTGATTGTCTTGACACCACTGTTTATCTCCTTTTTCATCCTAATGAGGCACATAAGATTATCTTAACACTTAAGTGAATTAGGATACAAAACATGTATTAAGTACATGGTACATTGTGGGTGCTATTATCTTTTCACATTTAAATTTTTTTACTCTTCTGTAATGCTGGAATTTCATTCTCATAAAAGTCACAAATTAAGGTATTGAGTTATTATTCATAGAAATATATGGACAATTAATAATGAAATCCAGTACAAATGTATAACTGAAATTAATGACTCCAAAGCTTTCAGATTGAATAAAGACAATTTCCATCTTATAAGAATCTTCATTACAGAATGAACTTGTAAGTCAACTGATACTGCAAGAGACACAAAGGCTAAGAACCATACCAAAGTATAAACAAATTTGGCAGACAGGAACAAAAACTTCATTTATTCCCGTTCATGGGTGCCATTAGGACTGGAGCAGGAAGGCACATCTATAAAAAAATGCACATTTGGTGAATGCATTGATCATCTGTTTACTGAGTACTATGGTTCTAGTATCAAAAAGTTAAAATATTATGAATATCTGATCTTTCTTCTCAAAGAGATTATAATATTTGGGGGAATTAAATATTAACCCAAAACGTTTGCAATTCAAATTCAGAAGAGAAAACTACTCTAGGAAGAGTTAAAGAATCTTAAGGGAAAGCAGAGGTGTTTTCTACTTAGTGACATTGAGGTTATTTTCATATTAAGGTGGTTAAGAAATGTCTTGAAGTGATGTTTAAACTAAGTCCACAAACACTGAGAAAATTTTAGGCAGGTAGAGAGTAAAGACATGAAGTGGCTCAATAGCAAAATGGAAAGGACTCATTTTAGTTTGGAGCACAGAAGCTGAATTGAACTGGATATTATGTTGAAATACATGAAACTGTCATTTTAGCAGCAAAAAAATCATTAATTTTGGTGATTCTGCATAGTTCACACTAATGTACAAAAATAATGACTGTCCCTTTTTTCTATTGCGAAGATGTATGATGAGGTGTTTAAATGTCTCAACCTCTTTGTGTTCCCTGAAGAGAATGGAGTGGTATAAAGAAATCAGACTTCGATCCCAACCCTATCATTTGACCTGTATCTAAGTTTTTTAAATTTCAAAATGGGAACCATAATGCCATCTTCCCATTTGGTGAAGATTAAATGAAATGATCACATATGAAATAACTAACAGTGAAATTGTTCTTCACAAAATTTTAGAGCTTTGTAACAAACTTTCCAATATTAACTGGAAAAATTTAACAGAAAAAATGAGTAGACCTCCAGGAAAACATCTGCAATGGCTTCCTTTGCTCATTCGTTCTCATTCCATAGCCCTAATGCATCCCTAACAGTAGGCTCACTCTCCACAGCTGTTCAGGGATTTTGAATGCCAGGGAGCCTGGCTGCTCACAGATGTTTGAATTGCCTCCTTTCTATTTAACCTTCTTACTAGAAAATTAACAAGTTCAACTTCTTCCTTTAAGTTGCCAAGGATTTTGCACTTGGAATTGACTTGTAAAATGTGCATGGAAAATGGTTGATTATTTCTTCGGCATGGTCATTATTTATGCAATTATTTGTAGTACACACATTAACAATTCACTTTCTGTGACAATTGTAGAAATATCTCACAGAGGTGAAGAGCAACTGCCTGGGATTTTCATAATATTTTTCTTTCCAAGTTATGCAATTATGTACTACAAGCTGGATTAGTGTTTAGGGAAGTGACAGATGCCTGCATCCCTAAGTGCAGCACCATCTAGAAAGTTTTACTTTTTTACTTATTGCATTTCTTTGCAGATAATAAACCCTTATATATGTATACCAGGCTTACTACTAAAGTCTTGTCTTTGGAAGACTAACTGGGACTTTCTCCTTCTATTTCATTGAATCTAAAAGACCTGAAAGAGTGTAGAGTCAAGTCTACCTAACCAGTGTTAATATTAGTAAACAGTTACTGACAGCACCATGAACCAGGTATTGTTCACACCATTTCATATGTAATAACTCATTTAATCTTCAATACCAGGCAATCACATCAAGAGACCATTCCCAGGCTACCAAACTTATCTATTTGTAAGTGGGGAAAAAATGCTGAGTATCAATGTTATACAATAAACAGACAAACACTATCTTTGATATGTTTACTACAGAGGAGAGAAAAAGTAAGAATATCTAATGTCTCTGAATACAGAGTGAGGGAAGAATATTTCCAAGTTCTTGTAGTCAACACATCTAGCCCTACTAATAAAAGCAACTCATGAAGTTTCCAATTTCAATAAGGATAGCAATGCTTTGCCCCATACTGCATAAGATGTGAACCAGCATGGTGAAAGTCCAAATAGTGTCCCTCCAAAAGACTGTAGAGGGTATAAAAATGAAAAAGTAACCTCTCCATTAGAGGCTTATGATTTTTACATTGGACAATTCAGTGGGTACCTCTAGGAGAAAACTATATCACAATCCAAAGTTTAGAGTACCCAGTTGCAACACTACAACTCCTATGATCAGCAAGAATCTAGAGAGGCAGAAGCATGTTCCTGGAAAACTTCACAACTTTGTTTCATTTTCAACATACATTTGCAGTGGACAGATATTCTTTTATTACAGAGGAAAAAGGTGAAGTCAATGCCTGTTTGTGTAAGACTTAAGATCAAAGAGCATGAAACTAAATAATGCAACTCCCCTCTTCAAGAAGAAACTAGCTATATGACCCGTGGGATTCTACACTATGTATAACCAGAAGAATGAGAAATTATACTCTGTTATATATGATGAATCAAAGTGCATTCTCCGGTCATGTATAAGTAATTAAAACAAATTAAAAATTTTTAAGAAAGGGACTAGATAAACCAGAATGCTTCATTGTTTCCAAAAAAAAAAACCCACTCTATGTAGAAGAAAATGAGACAGACATTTATTATCTTAATGTAATGCACTAAATTATCTCCAAAATATTTAAAAATAACTGGAGGGTCATGATGTCATATATCTGTTTTTATTAAATTAGAGTATGAAGTCACAAAGCAAATTATATTTCCAAAACTGATTCTTTCTCTCAAAGGTTACCATTATTTGGATTCTTGACACCAGAGTTTCAAAACGATAACAGTTATTTAAAATATGTTTAGGTCTTTATGTACTTTAATGTATAAATTAGTTTCTATGAAATAACTTTATGACTTATGTTGTTGTAGAAAGTCATGAAGAATGGTTTGGATAAGAAACAACAATCATCCGCAAGTCATTGCTATTCTTCACTATATCAGATGTAAATGAACCTAAAAATTTTACCTAAAAATTGCATTTTTCTTTCAGCGCTAAGTCCTTTCTGTTACATGCTAAGTACAACATCCAGGGTTTGAATTAGGTTATCAGAGTTGTTTCCCTGCTTTAGCTCCTTACAGCAATGTTAGGGAAGAAACTTATAGTTCTAATATTTACTGAGTCTAAGAACAATAAAAAGCTCAACTTCTTACAAAATTTTTTTCTAAAAGATCTTTAGTTTGCCACAACTCCTTCTGAAAAAACAATATTGTGTAAGTAGAGATTTATTGATAATCTCCCCAGTGGGCTCCTTCTAAGTCATCTTTTCTTATCAAGGGCTGGTAAACAAGTTTTGTTTCATTCCAATTTTGCTGCTAGCAAGAGTTTGTAGCTTATTTACATAAAAGTATGAAAGCAACCAAAGCAGCATAAATTCTGTGAAACATTTTTTCCAACAATTTATTGCTAAAATTCGTATGTCTTTGAAATGAGGGTTTGTCACAGTGAAATGGACAATGTTTTGTTTTTTTAATATCATAAAAATAATGGTTCTTATAATTTATGGTATCTTAGACTTACTGAGATATTCTAACATGCTATCATTTCTAGAAAAAACAAATGTATACTATTAAGAAAATGTTTTAAAATAAGAATTCTGATATCACTTGATTAGATGTTCATCTCTTGAGCAATCATATATTGAGTACTTCAAAGTCAACATCAGGAAAATTATACACTTGTATAACAAGTTCCTAATTTTAGGTTCACTGCTTTGGAGAATATCAGGCACATAATTACAATCAGTTGTCATAAAGTGGATTCAAAAGCTACTGGAACACAAAAGATGAAGCTATTGTTCAAAATGATCTACTGGTCCTAAGCCTCTAAAATCTTTCAATTGGATGTTTAAGTCTGAACCAGTGGGTAAAAATTTTTTATAGGATATTCCTCTTAGATGATTCAGAAAAACACTTGAGTCAATTTGTAATCAGATATGTCAAAATTTCTGGCATTTTCAGGAAAAAAATGTGTGCTCTGGAAGCTACACATCTTGCTAATTTTGCCATCTCTAAGTTGCCTCCATTCATTCTTGTTGCTTTCATTATCAATGTCACTTAAGATTCACTTCAAACTGGTCACTAAATTCAGAATATAGAGTAAAAGTAGAAAATAAGCAAAACTATAATCCAGTATAGCATTTAGAAACTACTCTAGCTTTTTTAATTCATTAATTAAGGAATGCTCACCATTGAATTATAGTACTAGTCAGTTTGCCAAGATGGTTCATTAAAGTCCAAATTTTATTATATATTACATGCTTTCTGCTTTTCACACAAACTTATTATACTGCTCAGAGAAGGTGATCTCTGGAAGCACATTAGACTAATGTTCCTGAAACTCTGGCTAATGTAAGTTTTATTGGATTGCAGTAACCAAAAAAGGTCACCTAATGATTTGTTCCGATAATGATTTACTAAAAGGAAAATATAATTAATGAGTTATTGTTAAACATTTGACCTTGAAATATCCTGATTTTGAGATTTATGAATATCACAATTAGAAAACAGAATATCAAGTATGTTTTTAAACCATTTTCAACAAGATTTTTATCACATTTCACCTGGAGTAGGCATAATAATAATAGCTAAAATTTACAGACTTGTGCTTGCTGACTACAGTGCTAAGCGCTTTAATTCACCGCATTGTATCCCCACCAAAACTCTGACATTATCATCATCCTGATTTTCAAATGAAGTTGGGACTTGGAGAGGTCAGGCAAATTAACCGAAGTCATCCAGCTCCTTAGAGGCAAAGTCCAAGGCTGAACCTAGACATCTAGATACAGAGCCGTCACTCTGTTGCAAATTCATTTTGATTTCTCATAAGAAGTTATATATGAATGGAAATATGGCTGGGGCTTGGTTTCCCCCCTCTTCCTAGCAACCTAAGTAGTCTCTAAGTCATATTTTGGAGTGACATTGTAAAAGGGATCAAATAATTAAGGTCTTGAAGTCAACTGTATCTGTTCAAACCCCTCTTATACCCCTTGTTGTCAAGTAGCTTTGAACCAGTTGTTTAACCTCCGTAAGCCTCATTTTATCCTGTTGTAAACATGGTAACTGAGTCTTTGAAGATTTAAGAAACACCTAAAATGCTTATGAGAAAAGTTTGTATAATCCTACTCAGTTGGAAATCAAAAGGGGTTTATTTTTGCCAGCAGATTCCATATGCATTGTTATGAAATAGTTTGTACTTTGAAACTTCAAAACTTATTCACTTTCTAAATATATGTCATTTCTATGAGGTATCATTTCCTAAGTAAATTATATTTCTTTTTATTCAAAACGTATTAGAGAAGGTAAAATTCTAGCTTGTAGATCTCCAAAGACTTTAGCAGTCATATTAATTCAGGGATTTTATTTTCAAGAATTGGAATATTTTGCATTGTATATACCTTAAAATAGCAGTTTAATTAGTAGCTCAAGTAGTCTGCTTTCTTCAGAGTGTGTTTCTTCATAAAACAGATTCTGAACTGAAGATTTCCTTATAGCAGAAAGTTGTGTGTTTTGGTGGGGAGAAGATAGGAGAGCAGAAATAGCGTTTTGTAGAAAAACTACCTCTAAGGGAGATAGACTGGGTGGGGGAAGAAATTGCTACAGATGCCTCAGGAAGTCCTAGCTCCAGGCTGGAGCTGGCCTGGCCTTTAAGAGTAGACTGAAATGGAGGCACAAATACCTAGGATTTGTAGTCCAAGTTTGAATCCAGGCATCTGGATAGTCATAAGATTCAGGCCACCCTGCAGCACCCCCTCCACCCACACACAAAGAGGATGAAACATACCTTTGTGACATATCTTCATTGATGAATGTCTTTGGCCAAGAATAATTCCCAAAGAAGAGTGTGACTTTTCAGCCATCAGCTGCCCCCATTCCTGACAGGTAGAGCAACAAGGCTCTGTTCCTAAGGGGGAGATCTGGACAGTGCACTACACTTGTTTCTTGTAAATCTCAGGCATATGGACATCCAACATGTCTGCTCTTTCTAGTCTGTTAGTCACTTTAGTCTCTTGCTGATTCTTCTCTAGGGCATTTAATTGCTGTACACAATATTTTTATCACTCTAATGAACAAAAACCTTTAATTGTATTGTCTTTTCTTTCTTACTAGCACATCTTATACTTTTACCCCTTCTTCAACTTGGAGGTGCAATAGGGTTAATAATATTGACAGAATGCCTCCAGCATGGTAAACTGGGATATTCAATGGTACAGGTTTTGAAAGGACCATAGACCCTGATAGTCTCAACTGCATAATTTTGCTTTGAAATATATTATGGATTGTATATAATCAGTGAGCAATTATCCATTTGGTGGACAAAAATCTTTATCAAAACTATTAAAAAATTATCAAAACTAAGGCAGGAGGGACGAGTGGTTATCATCATCTCCAAATCTAAGAAAGACAACATCACCTAAGAAGTGTCCTAACCAAAGAAGCAAAACCTGAAACTAATTATGAAGAAAATGCAGATAAACCCCAAATAAGAAAAATTTTAGTAAAAATAAGCGACAAAAAAGTTGATAAAGTCAGTAACAAATACCAATAAAGAGCAGATAACAACTCAGATTAAAGGAAGTTAACAATATATGAGAAATAATGTTCATCCTGGTCCTACCATAGAGGAGAAAAAGTGAAATAGAGAATATTATTGAGACTATTCATGATATTAGTGTACAGACAAAATTGTATTCATGTAAAAATTTGCTAACTTCGTAGCTGTGGTGGGGTTATGTAAGGAAAGAGGAAATACATACTGAAATCTAGAAATAAAGAGATAAGCATGTAACTGACTGTAAATGATTTGAAAATTACACATGCACAGTTAGTCTGAGGTAAGGTGCATATAGGTGAAACTTATTTTCATTTAGTAGGCTAGAGGAGAGGCAGCACAGGAGGTAGAGTGAAATGGATGGATATGGAATACATTTTGAAGGTAAAGACAATTTGAGTTGAAGGAAATGGGAGTAAGAGAATAAGAGGTGTCTATAAATGACCATTAAATCCAAAGTTATGAAAAGTGATGCATGTCTTACAATGTGCTAAGTTACTATCCTTCAAATGTCAGCTGAAATCTAATTTCTAGAAAACCTCTGATTACTATCCTCAGAATACTCTACTGTAAAGTCATAGCACTTAGTGAATGAAATACATTTCATAATTACACATGTATAATTTAATACCACATATTTACACAATATACATGTGTTTGTACATGATTCAGACATCATATTTCCAGTAATATCTATATTACGTTTCAGAGCATGCTCATTTCACTTAATATTGGCCTCTTTAGTTTCGCCTCTTTCCCTCTTTTCTGTGCAGTGTTCATTCTTTCAGTATTAATCTCAGTCTTTCTTGACATCTGGTGTAGATTCTAGCCTTGACTAATTTGGAGAGAAAAACTGCTCAATTATGATTATGAGTCAATTTTCATTTAACATCCTTTCCTCATCTGTTGGCTCATCATCTCCATTCATTCCTCAGTTATGGTTCCTGTATCTGTTGCTTGGCTTATTTACATCAGTCATGAGGCTATTTCTTCAACTTCCAGCTTTTGACATCCATACCACTATCAGCTAGATAAAAAAATTTTACAAATTCTACCCATTCCTTGTGTCTACTGAGGGATGAGACAATACTGAAGCCTGTCTTGGGCTTAGTCCCTAGGGTTACTGTGCAACCACCTGTACTTGAACCACTCAGGGGAGACAGGCATTGATGGTGCTGTGTGTGCATTTCTATAAGGAAGAGACCCATACTTTAAATATGGAAATGAACATGAAGCAATGCAGAATAACAAAAGTAGACTTGGGATTCCTTTGTGTCATGTTTATGAGTAACATACTATTTCAAACAACTTTGTCCCATATAAAACAGGACACTTACCTGAATCTCTATCTCTAATGTTTTACCTCTATCTCTAATGTTTTCTAGAGTAAAGATGTACATTAAAAAACTACGTAAGTTAGAGAAACTGATTTCAAATGCCTAAAGAAGGCTTACTAGTTTCTGACAACCACCCAATTTTCAGAGCTAATGTTCTTATAGAAGCATTTTATTTTTCAAGTATTTGAAAAGCTAAATTTGTTTTATGAACACATTTTCACATTTTACATTTTAGACTCATTTTACTGTTAAAGTAGGAGCATATCCTTTTCCTCACCCTTTTATAGCATTAATTCCCCATTCTGCTTTTTCTTCTTGGTTTTTAAGTTAGATGCAATTATTTTTAAGTTGTTTTAAAAATAACACTTTTTAAGTATACTATTAACCTATTTAACATAGGTTAGATGATCTTTATTTTGCACAACATTCATTAAATTTGAAACATTAAGTACATATAGACCCAAAATGCTTAAAATTGTTTATTGGAATTTGTCTTGGAATGGTTGAATCAGACTAATTCTATATACTTTTAAATACTGTTTAATAATTCAGTGTTTTAAAATAGTTACCATTACAATATAGCATTTTTTCCCTTCAAAGGCACCCTTAAATGGAATATTGCTGTATAATTTTGCCTTAAAAGTTAAGACACATTCAAATTTATGCTTTCAATGTTTCAAATTTTAACACTTTGTATATGTGTGTGTGCTGGGAATTTAAGGCAGGACCTTGTGCATTTGAGGAGGCATGCACTCTACCAACTGAGTTATATCCCCAGACCATCACTATTATTTTATACAACTTTATTTCTTCTGAAATCCTAAAATTGACAGCATTTTATGTCATTTTTTTTCTGTCTCGTATTATTTTTCTCATTATTTTAATCTTTGCCACACTTTTTCTTCTGTATTCTCAGGAGAATTCTCAGACTGTTCTCAGCATTATTGATTAGAATTATTACAGATTC
Source organism: Sciurus carolinensis (assembly GCF_902686445.1). Classification (NCBI taxonomy): domain Eukaryota; kingdom Metazoa; phylum Chordata; class Mammalia; order Rodentia; family Sciuridae; genus Sciurus; species Sciurus carolinensis. The sequence continues at coordinate 83,210,651 of NC_062223.1, read as the reverse complement.
ACTTTTCTTTCTTGACACTGGTAATCATTTCGTATTCTACACACTTTTTCAAGTAAGTTTGCATGTTCTATCATATGTGAATCTGAAAAGAAGATTGTTCTTTAGTTATTTTAACATTTGGTTTTCTGACCATCTATCAAAAAGGCAATCTGATTTTTCCTTCTATTGAAAGTGCCTGTTATTAAAATTTATATTGGTTTTATTAGAAAATGTTCCTTTTAATATTTACAATTTTTAAAGGAATTTACTCCCTCCACCCCCACAAAGACAGTGTTTTCCAAGACATAGGATATGGGGATTATGTTTAAATGTTCTATCTAAACAGTGCAAGTCTTAGTCTTTCCTCAGTTAAAATTTAGAATAATAATTTAAGTCTTTTAGGTATAAACCGAGGAGAGGGATAGCTTGGGTCCATTCCAAGTTTTCTGAGGAATCTCCATACTACTTTCCATAATGGTTGCACCAATTTGCATTCCCACCAGCAATGTACAGATATACCTTTTTCCCCCTATCCTTGCCAACATTTATTGTTGCCTGTTTTCTTGATAACTGCCATTCTGATTGGAGTGAGTTGAAATCTTGGAGTAGTTTTGATTTGTATTTCTCTAATGGCTAGAGATGAACATTTTTTCATATTTGTTGATCAATTATATTTCTTTTGTGAAGTGTCTGTTCAGTTCCTTAGCCCATTTATTGATTGGGTTATTTGTGCTTCTGATGTTGTGTTTGAGTTCTTTATATATCCTAAGGACTTAAAATCAGCACACTACAGTGACATGGCCACATCAAAGTTTATAACAGCTCAACTCACAATAGCTAAACTATGGAGTCAACCCTTCAACAGATGAATAAAGAAAATGTGGTGTGTGTGTGTGTGTGTGTGTGTTACTCAGCTTTAAAGAAGAATGAGGGCTGGGGAGATAGCTCAGTTGGTAAAGTGCTTGCCTTGCAGGCACAGGGCCCTGTGTTCAAACCCCAGCACTGCATTAAAAAAAAAAAAAAAAACTGGTTAAAGAAGAATGAAATTATGGCATTTTCTGGCAAATGGATGGAGTTGGAGAATATCATGCTACGCAAAATAAGCCAAACCCCCCAAAAAAACAAAAGCCAAATGTTTTCTCTGATATGCAGATGTTAATTCACAATGTGGGGGTGCTAGGGAAGAATAGTTAATTTAGGTAGAGGGGAATGAAGGAAGGAGAAAGGGGTATGGGGGTAGGAAAGAGTAGAATGAAACCCATTATTACCTCATGTACATACATGACTGCATGATGATGTGATCCAACAACATGTACAATCAGAAGATGAGAAATTATATTCCATTGAAGTGTGCTTTATCAAAATACATATACATTCTGTCATGTAAAACTAATCTGAACAAACAAAAATAAAAATCGGAAGGCTATGGAATGCATGCAACTCCCATAGAACTTTATCTTGTATTGTGCTAGACTAAAGCCAAATCATCTCTTATTACCTGTGGAATTCTTTTCTATCACTCGAATAGAACCATGCCACACACAACACCACCATTTCCTGATTTTAACAGATGGAGTCTCTCAGTAATTGCTAACATGATACCTTCCTTTCTTTGAGTTTGATACAAGTTGATCCCTGTACTCAATTAATGACTCCTGATTTTCATTTTGTCAATAGCTGTCAGCATTTCCTTCATTTGTCCTTTCGTGTACCATTAGAAAAACAAAGTTGAAGAATGTTTCAGAGGTTGCCTATTAGATGCCATTTTAAATTTGATGAAAACCAATCATTGGGATCAACTGGCCTGGATTCTATAGTCAAGGACATCTCCCAATTCTGTGAAGAAAGGCATTACCCGAATAAATGCGATGAACTGGAAAAGAGATTTAGTGGGCAGAACACTGAACTGGGAAGTGAAAAAACTTTTCCCATTGTGGTAGTCTCAGGTAGACTTTTCAGAAGTCATGTCTCATTTTTATGGCTCACTTTTCTCATTCACGTCACAAGTGTATTAGGCTCAGTTTTTAAGTTGTCTTTGTTATAGTCGCCTGAGTGTAGGAGTTTTCAAATTTTTACTCAAAGTTTAGGACACAAAATGATACATTCCTTTTATGTTTGAGATCTTTTGCAAAGGTAGGTTTTAAAGAGACCTCATTGTTAATACTTAATATTTATTGTCTGTTGAAAGACTTGAAAGTATTCAAATTCTATAATTCTAATGGAGTCTGAGATATAATTGTTACTAGGCTACACAGAGCAAGTTTATATTGAGAACAAATGTAAAACAATGTTAACATTTTTAAAGCTTTTTTTCTATAAGGTGATTGACTTATCTACTTGATTAAAATAGAAAAATTTGGCTTTTAAGAGAAAAATTATACGTATATTTTTATTTCTAGCCTCATAAATAGCTTAAAGCAGAGTCTATTGTGATACACACTAAAACATCCTTTATATAGTCCCATAGCAGATTCAAGTTTGAATTTGAATAGCACATAAATTTATTGATTTACTTAATTATTTAAGTACTTATTCATATTAACCACCAATGATAAAGATATGAAAAAAAAAAAACTTCCGCTCTCAGGAAACTCCAAGTTCAAAAGAGAGAAACAAGCTGAATAAGGTATCTATTATGTAGTATAATAAGTTAAATGTAAGAAACAGCGGTGGGGAGAAAATTCAGCTGGAGGAAGACTTTCTCTATTTGATTTGATGCTACATGCATCTTCAAGAGTGAGAGGGTACTGTAAAGATAAAGTGAATTGGTGGGGTTAGCAAAGGTAATTCAAGGTAAACACATGAGCGATACCCTGTGGTAGATTTTAAGATCCACAAATATTTGATGGTAGGACACAAGAACAAAAAGTATGCTAAGACCTTGTGCATGATTGTAAGGAATTAGAACTTTCTTGGAAATAAAGAATAGCTGAATGCTTCTAATTGGAAAAGTAACAGTTAAGAATCTAAAACTAAGTTATCATTCAAAATGTTTCAAACTCATAGAGATCCAGTTCTCAAATATATATGATCCAGTTCATATATATACACACACACACACACACACACATATATATATATATATATATATATATATATATACTTAGTTCATTCACATATATAACTGTCTTGTTAGCCATAGATGTCAAGACTACTTTAACAACAGTTCACCTGTGATCTGCAAGTATGTGGTAAGATGAGTGTGTGTGGTGGGGGGCGGCCGGCGGGGTGTGCGCACGCGCACGCATCAGTATAATGCTTCCACTTGAAGGGAACACATTCTGGCCTCAGGAAGGTCATTTACAAGGAGACAGATCCTTAATCATTTTAGCCTCTCATGAGTTCTTTGAAGGCAGGTATTGCGTTTGATGCATTTTTCATCCCTGCAACTACCACATTGCCCTGAACATGGTGGTGAATAAATATTTGAGTGTGCGAGTGACTGAGAAAACACAAAATACAGTAAGAACCATAGGAAGCTGATTTCAGTGATTTTTTTTTATTCCTGCATTCTATTTCATATTCATGAGAAGGCTCGGTCCCTTCTGTTAGCACAGCATTTGTTTTTGTCACATGGTTTATCAATGTTGCTAATGAGCTGCTAATTAGCTGCCAATTCTTGTGCAATTTAGAAGGAAAAGGCATAGGAGGGCTGTTCAAAGGAATATGCCTCAATGATTTTGCCCATTTGTTTTACATGTCCAGGGTCCTGTAGTACAGAAATGTTATACATAGTTATCACAGGCTCGCTGAGTACACTGACTAGATTACAACTTCATTAAGAACTGCTAACATAGATCCAGAGGAAAAGACTTCTTTTTCTGTTGTGAAGGAAACTCTAGGTTATCATGCATTACTTCCTTAGAGGAAAATGCACCTGCCTCATGTAAGCGTTGAACACCACCAATCATGGTCTGGAAACTTTGTTTTACTCTTCTGTTTTGCTATTTACTAAGTGTGCCAACTTACCTGTTTGTGAACATTTCTAATCTTATGGTCTTAATTTATCCAATTTCTTTCATGAAGGTCTGCCTTACTAAATGTGTCCCCGTTCTGCAATCAAGGCACATGTATCAGCCACTTCAGCTCTTTAAATAATGCTTCTTGTAATTTAATGAGTTATTCACTGTAGTCTTAAGTAAACTTTCAGTTCTTTGGGTGAGAGACCAATTCATTTAGATCTTTCTTCCCCCGCTGATTCCCCCCCCCCACAACTGCTTGGTAACTTTAAATTGCTGATAGATGATTGTTTATTTAGGACACTCACTAGAAATAAAATAAACTGAGGCTGAGACAATAAGGCTTGCAAAATACTCCATGTATGTAATTCTGCAATTCCATACACCCTTTTATTTAGACTGGACCACTTGGCTATTTTAGTTAAAAAAACTATGGAGTAAAGTTTTACATGTCACTCCTGCTTGCGACAGTGAAACATTGAAGCACTGCTTTTCAGCCTTTCCCTTACCCACTTTAATAATGGAAGAGGCTTCAAGTTCCAGATGGTGCAGCTGCAAGGTGGTAGAAACTCAGTTTGGTTCCCTTAGTAACCACATGGAGTATATCTCCCATTCTAATTCCCCCAATCCCTACTAATCCTCAGTGGACATGCATTGTGAATGAGCAAGACATGTCTATTTTATTAAGCTACTGGGATTCAGAATATAATTTATTCCCGCATCATAACCTAGTCTATTCAAATTAATACATTCCTAAAACCTATCTTCCTCCTAGGAAACAGGTGTTCCTCTATCATTTTTGACAAATGTATTTGGGTAAGAACTAATAACTCACTATCTGCTCTACTGTAAATATTTTGACAAGTACATGAACAAATGTAGAAATTGAGTCCAAAAATAAGCTTTGTTATTAGAGGAAAATGTGAATGATTTGTTTTTGCTTGTACTTTTCTTTTTAAATGTCCAGAATATTTTTAATTTTCTATGATTTCCCACACTCAGCTATTATAAAAATCACTTGGGATATATTTTACTATATGGTATACTAGATCCCATGCCAGACTTAAATTAAAATTTCTTGGGGGGAACCACTAGAGCATATAGGCTTCTAAACACCACCTAAGGCTAATCTTATGGTCAGGAAGTTTTAGAATCATCAATTATAAATGAATCACTACCATGGAAGTACTTTATACTGACAGTACGAAAGTAGTGCTAATTATGGTGTCAAAGATTAAACATTCACCCATCAATAAGTACTTAACCCTTTGTATGAAAAATACTTTAAAGTGTTGCAGCTATGACTTTTAAAGCTTAAAATGCTGATTCACATAAAATCCCTCATTTCATACTGTTTATGATTTAATTATCTTTAGTCTAAATGAGGAAACCTGGGCTTTGACAGTTTTGTTTCATGTTCACACAAAAAGATTTTTCTATATAAAGATGGTTTAATGGAAATCCAAGGATAAGCAGGCTTTGAGGTGGTATAAAAGAGGAACTTTTTGGGGGGGAATCTTCCTTATTTATATGCCAGAAAATTTTTATTTTCGATCTTGGAAACCAAGTTGGGTTAGTCAATCGTATTCTTTTCATATGTGTAGTCATCTTTCTTTATTAAGGTTAAGGATTCCTCAGGAATGGCTTGAGTTGGCAACATTTCCTGAGATAATGTGGGGTTGATAAAGAACTGTAGAGACATGTTAAATCCCTGATTTCAAATCCTGGTTCTATTCTTTAACAGCTGTATGATTGGTGTGTTGCTAAACTTCCCTGTCTCAGTTTCATTAAGTAAAATGTTGATAACATTCAAACTCATGTCATTACACTGTACGAGGATTAATTAGGTAATAAATGTAAAGCACTCAGAAGAGCACTTACATGCAGTAAATACTCAATTTTTTTCATGATTGGAGACACTAGCAGGCTCTAGCAGTCTGTTTTCTATCTGACAAGGAAATTAGTGAATTATGTTTGCTATGTATCATGTCAACTTCACGTCTTGTTCATAACAGTTGACTTCTTAAGAATCTGTTAAAATATTGTATGCAAAGTGATTTTCAGACTTCAGGGTGCATCAAAATCACCTGGAGGTGTCCCTGAAATGAAGATTTCTGGACTCTGTCCCCAAAATTTCTGCATGTGCACCATGCTGAAGGTGCTGGCTTGGGACCATACTTTAGAGTGGAATGGAAATCAAATTATGGAGGGGCTTGAGAAGGTTAAGGATTTGGGGATTTTATTAGGAAATAGGTAGTAACAGAAGGGAAGAGATTGTTCAACAGATGATACCACAAGATCAGTACTTTCCTGGATGGCCTAGTTTTGATTTTGGCATTCAGAGTCTTAACAATATTTCAAGCTTCTTATTTATTTTACTTTCTGAGAAAACCATTATCTTTATTCATCTTTCCAGGACCCTGTGTCACCATCAGTGCGGTTTGGTTTCTCTGATCTTTGAAAAATCATTAAGTTTAGTTAAGAATAAAAATCACCTGGGTAGTTAAAATGCAGATTCCCAGGCTTGCTGGTGAGTTTTTTCAATAGGGTTGGCAGAGAGCCCCAAACTCTACCTGTTCTAGTACCCTCACATTAATTTGTTGCAGGTGATTTGTGAACCACACATGGGAAATTATTTTTGCCTAAGTTTTCCCTGCTTTTGAAGCAAAAGTGACTATTGCTTTTTTTCATTTTTAAAATAATTTTTATTTTTAGGTGACCTTTTAGTCCAATTTGTTACATTTCATTAGAATCTGCTTGGTCTACTTCTTTTTCCAATTTCAGCATTTGGTATAAGGCATTTATAGAAAAGTGACTTGAAAGCAATTTAACCACAAGCTCAGCCAAATTAATTTAGGGAGAGTTTAGTAAACAGCCTTTGCTTTCTGTACTTAAGTGATCAATTTCAACACCTGCTTTTCATTCCAGATGGAGTTAATTAACATTAAAATTATTGCCTATAGCAGAGACTTTTTGATAACTCACAACCTTCCAGCTGCATCCAGATTCCTATGCTTCTGAAAATTAAAACATGATCACCTCTATGGGAAGCAAATTTATCATTTAAGTATTTCAAGATCTGCAAGTAAATACACTCTTGAAAGAAAGAAGGTTGAATACTATATGCTTGGCATTTTCACATTTGAAATCTAGTACAATCCTTATAACTAACTCCAAAAGAGTGTTAATACATAGAAAAGTGAAGATTAGAAAAGTTCTGTAACTTTTTGGATGTTTTGCTCTTATTTAGTGGTATAGCCAGAATATAAAACCATTTTTACCAAAGTTCATCTTTTTCCACTACACTGAGCTCAGGTTGAACTAAGGTGATGATTGGCAATTTTAAAAAGCAATTCCTAGGAATTTTGAGGTAAACAATCTGTCTGGTATATTTACATTATTACAAACTACACATACGTACATCTATCTGAAGTGTATGTGCTGCCCCAGTGTGACCTGGTACTGCTTTAGTGTTTCATAATTAGTATTTGACATGTGCAATGAGATCTTAGGTCTGAGACACTGGACTCTGGGTTCAAAAGAGATCAAAGGCAAGAGAAAGGTAATGTACAATAATCATTATAATGGAGTTTAAGTACAGTAATGAGGTGTCTTCTCTATAGAAGATATTGAGTTCAGAAAAGGGGACTCAGTGAGGAAATAGTACTTTAAGTGTAAGTCCCTCACATTTCTCATTAGATGAGGGTTATGAAAAGATTTAATGAGATATTTTACTGACTTGAAAGCATTCTTTTTTTAAAGACTGCATTATAAGTTTGGATGATCTATTTATTCACCTTTTTTCTCCTACTGAATCTCATGGTAACAATCCAATTTATGTAAATATTATAAACCAAGATGTGTAAACATATGAAGACTGACCCATGAAGTATTTACCCAATACTTACCCACGTTTATGAATAATCAGAACATTTAGCATCATCTTCTCATAGAAGATCCCAGGCTTTCCTTAGAAGAAAATATTTTCATTCTGCAAAGAATATCTTGGTGATTGGCAATATTAATGAGGAAAATAATTAAAATGCTACACTGAGGGGGATTTAACATGTATATGATGTGTGACATGTACATGTTTTAGTCAGCCTTTATGCTGCTGTGACAGGAGGACCTGACCAGCACCATTGTAGAGGAGAAAAGATTTATTTGGGGGCTCAGTTTCAGAAGTCTTAATCCATAGAAGGTCGGTCTTCATTTCTTGGGGCTCAAGGTGAGGCTGAACATCATGGCGGTAGAGTGCGGCAGAGGGAAGCAGCTCACATGGTGATCAGAAAGCAGAGAGAGATTCCACTTGCCAGATACAAATATATACCCAAAGCAACGCCCCAATTAACCACTTCCTCCAGTCACACCCCACCTGCCTCCAGTTACTGCTAAGATAATCCCTTCAGGGATCAATTCACTGGTTAGGTTAAGATTCTTGCAACCCAATTGTTTTGCCTCTGAACCTTCTTGCATTGCTCACGTGTGAGCTTTTGGGGGACACCTCACATCCAAACCATAACAGTACATATGTATACACACAGAAATATATATACACACATGGTCAAGTTTCACTAGATGCTATTATATTCCATAAATTGCTGCACTGAATTAGTGAATACTAAATCACTGCTTCTATGGAATAGAGAGTTCAGTTTTTGCCAGCTATACTCCCAAGTCACGATATTGTTGTCATCTGATTGGTGTATAATTTTGTTTTGTGAATGAAAAAGAACATAATATACATTTTTGATTTATTGACTCTGAACTCAGAATAAACAGTATTATATCTGATGTTTTAACAAAGTTTATATAACACATCCATTTTCTCCAATAGGCATATCATGAACTTCTAGGAACACTAGACAAAACAGTACCACACTTGGGGACCACTTTAAACAGTAAAATCAACACACACACACCCTCACCCTCACAAGTTCAGAGTGGTGGTATACACCTATAATTTGAGCTACTTCATACACTGAGACAAGAGGTTCAAAAGTTCAAGGCCAGCTTCAGCAACTTGTCAAGAAACTGTCTCAAAATTTAAAAAGTGTAAATGGGTATATGGCTTAGTGGTAGAGCGCCCCCGGGGTTCAACCACCAGTAGCACAAAAAACTGTAGGACTAAAGGAAAATGAAAGGACACTTGTGTAAGAGCTGAAACAAAAGGCACAGCATCACTTCATCAGGATCATGAGGATCAGGCAATAAAAAATATTTGCCACTCTGTCCACATGTGACCATAAGAGTGCCAAAAGTATCAATTTGGGGGTTGTACCAGTATGCAAATTCACAAACAGGATGCTACATTTCACTTTAAAATTTTAATTACAGTAATAAATTCGGTGATGGCAAGGTAGCCCCAACGGATAGACTATTTTATCTTTTCACATTTTATTGGAAAAGCATCGGCTAAAAGCAGTTCATTTCCCATTGTATTTGCATTAAGACACAGTTCTCTGATACAGTCAAGGACATCATCCTAACTCGTTGACTTTGGCTTGTAATCACATGTGAAGCATTCTAGCACTTAACCAAACACTCGAAGGCAGTGTAACTTAGGACTTAAATGCTACTTGAGGATGGCTCCAGTTAAAATTGGATATTTAATTTTGAAGAATTTGGACATTCTTTAACTTTGCAGCATTGAAAGTTGTAAAGTAAATGGTGCTCCTATAGGCAGGTATATATATATTTTTTCCTGCTGGGGAGTAGTTTGTTATAATTGAAGCCCTAGAGACTAAAGAAACAGAATAGGGAATAGGATTTATTTAATGCCTACTCTATCAGGAAGCTGTGCTTATGCAACATAGTATCTCAAAACATAGTGGCGAAAACACCAACTGTTTGTTCTTAAGGTGACTTCCACTGACTGAGGTTCTTTGGACTTGGTGGGGCAGCCAGGGCTGTTCTCCACCTTGCTGCAGGTCTGGACTCAGCTGAGATAACTCTGTCCCAAATGTCCCTCATCTTCCTCAGACCACTGAGCAAACTTGAATTTGGACAGAGACACAAAAGGAAAAATAGAAATACCCAACTTCTCTTAACAGGCAGAGTTGCCACACTGTCTCTTCTACCATATTCCATGAACCAAAAAGTAAAGTAAGAGCTGAGTTCAAAGTCAAGGAGTTGAGAAATACTACCTTCATTTTTAGAAGAAACAACTGCAAAGGGCATGACCGGAGGAAGATTGGAGCCATTAATTCAATCTTTTGCACTTGCTATACGATTGGCACTGTTTATACTGCTTAAAATACCTTAGCAAGGGCTGGGGAGACAGCTGAGCTGGTAGAGTGCTCGTGCTCGCCTCGCAAGCACAAGGCCCTGAGTTTGATCCTCAGTACTGCAAAAAAAAAAAAAAAAAAAAAAGGCAAATGTAATACATTCTTTCTCTCTCACCTGTTATCTACTGCTTCTGGTAATATAAATGAGGATACTGAGGATTAAAGTTTCAAGTAAACTGCTCAAAGCCCTTCAGTAAAGGAAAGAACCAGCGCTCTCACAAAGACTCATAAGGCTTCAGACTTGAGAGGTCTGCACTTACCACTCCTGTTTCAGAAGACGATGCATAGCATAGTGATAGGGATTAACTGAGTTCCACTGAAGTGAAAGGGTGTGGCTGGAGAAGGTGGGAATTGGGGTGTGACTTTGGGTATATATTTGTATCTGGACAAGAGACTTTCTCTTCTTCCTGTTCACAATATGAGCTGCTTCCCTCTGCCACACTCTTCCGCCATGATATTCGGTCTTGCTTCAAGCTCCAAGGAATGGAGTCCGCCTTCTGTGGAATAAGACCTCTGAAACCATGTGCCCTTAAAAAACCTTTATTCCTCTACAATTGTGCTGGTCAGGTCCTTCAGTCACAGCAGCAAAGTAGCTGACTAAATCCCATCGGTAGGCCCAGAAATCGATCCAGATTTGGCCTTCCTCCCCTTTCCCTTTTTGGTTCTATCGCTTATCACTACTGCCATCATTTATCTTGTTCAAGTGCTATCTGTAGCTGCCTTTTTCTTGAAAACATCTGGTAGGTCTCAGCTCTGAGTCTGTGAAACTGTCTTTGCAGTAGAGCTATCATTCTGAATCATTCTTTATAGAAACAGTTTCCTAAATTTGCTGCCCTCATTGTTTCAATTGTTTGCTCAAATATCAGTCTACCTTAATGCCCAATTTAAAAGGACAAAATGCTTGAAATATGCACCTCCCAATTCTTTTATCCTATTCTCTTTTAAACTCTTCTATATCTTATGTAATGTACTTGTCCACCATGATTATTGTTAATTGTCTATCACCCATTGTTAGGATGTAAACTCAGGAAAGCAGATTCTTATTCTGGGTTGTTCACTGTTGTATCCTAAGTGATAAGTGTGCCTGAAACCTCATAATCACTCAACAAGTGTTTGAGTGATTTTCTACCAACATTTTCTACCACAGTAGCATCTCAATAGCAGGAAAGTATAAACCATGGTAAAAACCAATGTGATTTTGTGATGAATCCAGGATCTGAAAATCATTACCTTCATGATTTTGAGCAGAATCATGTTTAAGAGCCACAATTTTCTTCAAAATGATGAGCAGACTGTTAAGGTCTCATGGAGCAACCCTCATTTTTGACAGGTTCATGGTTAATGTAAGTTCCAACATCTGGCCCCTGGAGTGCAGCCAAGAACTAGCACAGTGTACCAGAAGAGGGACAAAGTGTAGTTTCTGACCACATGGATTCCAATTGCACTATCTGAATCCATTTATAGCTTCTCTTAAAATGGAAAAGTGTCATTCAAATGAGCCTTTCTCCTTCCACCTGCAGCAAGTTATTCTTTCTTCATTGCAAGCACATGACGCAATTACTCCTCTAATTGCTAGCAGTCAATGTGGTTGGGGGTGGGGGAAGGGGAATAAATTAGCTATTAGCCAGCTATCAGGTGGCAGAGAAAGACTGTTTAGCTAGTGCCATTTCTTGATTGGAATTAAAGGTGGGTACGCAAGATAACAGAATTATAAGAATGAGAAGAACAGGAAATTCATTTTTTTTTTACATTTGTTAAATATGCTTCCTTAATATCTTCTTGCTTTGAGTTATTTCTTAGGTATAAAGGTAAAATAGTTACTAGGGCAAACCAGATATTTAAAATGGGCAGCTGTGTTAATGTAGTCCTAATGATGTGATCTCTAAATTTACTATGAAATACTAACTTTTATATTTTAATTCTTTTCTTCTTTTAGTGTCAATATTACTCAGATGGGAGCCAAGATATAAACTGACTGGTAAGTAACATCACATTTGTTAATAAGACATTTTTTAAAGTAGATGTTCTACATTTATTCTGAAACCCTGATATTCAAAGGAAAGAACCAAGAACTATGAGTTATGGGTATTAGAATATTCCATTGTCTGTACATAAAGCACCTAGAGAAATATTTTATTTCTCCTTATGAAGTAATGCAAAAGATCAAATCGCTCAATCTGCAAAGTATAGAAGATAGTTGAATTAAATTATTTGGATAACAGCTGATGTTTGTGTCAGTTATTAATTACATTTCAGAGAAAAAATTTATGTATGAATAAAGGGAAAGAGAAAAGAGTAATGAACTTGAGAGAATCTATAATAGCCCGTTACTTTCTATAAACAATGTAATTGCTTCGATTTTATGTTCTTTAAACCTAGCAGTCATGAAAAGAATGAAACATTCCTGAAATTCATTCTTCTCATAAATGGTTAGAAATAGAAAAATGCAAGATTCATCCTTGCTCTAGAATTGAATTGGTAAATCTTTTGTTGCAACACCAAAGTAATATAAGCTGTTAACAGAAAATCGATTTACCAAATCTGTGGCAATTACATTTATTTAAAAATTGTCAATACATCACTTATGTTTTCTCATAAGTGATCTTTTTCCTTGATTAGCAAGTTTACTAGAAATTTATTTCTGTGTTAATTTTAAGATATGTGGTTTGAGAACAAATTTAATGATGTCAGGTTGTATTTTCTGTCTTTATTCATGTAGTTGAAATAAACATTATTGCAAAGTCACCAATTTTAACATAAATCTGGGGAAATGGTTTCTTTCCTAAAGAAAAAAAAAACAAATAATAAAGAAAGATATTCTGTGAAAGCTTTTATGGATCTGTGTAACTTGACTTAGACTCAATACAATGGGAAGAACTGCATTCTTGCCTTAGTGAAGAGTATCAGGTGGGTGGTTCGAGAGATAATTTTGAGGTTTGCACTTTTCCTCAATAGTAAGGTGCTTCTTTTTTTATTCCAATTAGTTATACATGACAGTAGAATGCATTTCGACACATCATACATAAATGGAATATAACTTCTCATTCTTGTTGTACATGTTGTGGAATTACACATATGCACAAGGGGTAATAATGTCTGATTCATTCTATTTCTTACATAACGTAAGATGTCTTGGAAGTACCATTGGAAATACAATTCATAATTTTAAAAATTGTGATTGAGAAAATATATGTTAATGTCTACAAATTATTTTTCATTCAAACATCATAGCAATATATTTTACTGGTATCCTTTGAGAATATGAGGAAATATTTTAGTAGAAACAGAATAAAATCAAACTTATTGTATACTGCCCTATCTGTTCGTTACCTTTTAATATTAAAGTTGATTCATTCCCATAGCATTTTTCTTTTTAAGTATTGGGTTTGTGAGTGAGACAGAATTATCTGATATCTGCAGAGACATGTTTGGGTAGCCTAGGATGGCGACTGGTGTTGAGCCAAGAGGTGGCGCATAGTTAGTGTTAACACGGCGTGATCTACTTTTGCCTGATTAGTTGATGTCTCTTTTGTGCCAGTGGTCAACAGATGTTCCTCATTCTTAATTGGTACGTGGCACATGCTCCAACCATGCTACTTAATCCTAAACTGATTGGCTGCCTTAGGGTATATAAGACATTCTCTTCGCCTGGGAGGAGATCGCAGGTTGCAGATCGCAGAACGCAGGACTAAGCAGACAACTCTAGGTCGCAGATCACAGAATGAAGGTTGTAGTTTGCAGATCACAGGACGGGGAACTAAGAACACACCTCTAGATCGCGGGTTGCAGATCACAGGACGCACCACTAAGAAGCACCTCTGATAGAAAGCACCTCTGATAGCGCGTATCTCTAGCACGCACCTTTAAGACACAGGGTGCCCCAGCACCGCAAAAAAAAAAAAAAAAAAAAGACACAGGGTGCAGGACGCACCTCTAAGAAGAAGCAGTAGACCTTTGATAAGTGTACCTCTCTGAAAGAGTAGCACTTCTAAAATTAAGTAAAGTCTCTCTTCCTCTAAGCAAAGTCTTTCTTCCTCTCAGAGCCTCTCTTCCTCTAAAACTAAAAGTAAGCAAAGCCTCTCTTCCTCTATAAACTATAAATGAACAAGCAAACAAGCAAGAAAGCAGCCCACCAGATAAAAATAATAGAAGTAGTTCAGTTCCAGTCCACCTCTGATAAATTACCGTGGGATTGTTGCTGCAGGCAGCAACAGATATCACCACAGGCAAATATGATAGTGTTGAGCGGTTATAACCTATAATCTAAGTATCAGTTTAGAACAGGCTGAAATAATAAGGTTATGAGCTTTTATAATGGCCCATTAAATCCTTGAAAGTTTGGAACAAATAAAGGGGAAAGGAAGGAAGTGAAATCAACAGATCAAAAGTGTGGGAGTTGGAAATCCCTATTTGTACATGGTTGGAAGTCACTGTGTACAAATAGAAATAACTGTATGAAAATATACTATAGAGTGGAAAGTCAGGACATCTGGTCATGCATTTTAGTTTATTTTACTCTTAGTTTATTAAAAATAAAATATGAAGACATGTTGAAACACATTTCTTGAAACTATCTGGCATGTGTGTTTGCTGCCTTGGCACTATCTGATTGGCAGTTATACCTTAAAGACCTGTTTACAGTGTAAAACAATACCATAAAGGACTTCTTAAAATTTAGGAAGATCTAATTGTTAACTAGCCATATTGGTGAAATGGAACAGCCATTGAATATTTAATACACAGTGGGTCCTAGGCAGTAGCCTTGGTTTTTGATTTCTTAAAGTCCCACATAGCAAAATGACAACTACCTTTAGAATGAGTATGTATTTTATTTAATGTGATATTGTGGAATGCTATGAAATGTATGAATTTAAATGTTAAATGAAAATGACTTACCTGTAGTACTATATTAGGAACATGAGAAACACATTTTTGTATATTAGCTCAAGTCATTCATGCCAGTGAAGAAAAGAGTACATACAACTTTTATGCATAAGGAGTTATTTCCCAAACAATTTCAACATGAATTTAAATGTCAAGAGTTGTTGTATTGAAGGCATTGTTGCAGGTATGAAATAAGAAAATCATTAATCTAGAATTTGTTAAAATTTCCCAACCACCCAAATATCTTATTAAAATGTGTTTTCTTGGTAATGTGTGTAAATTAAATAAAAGGTATTCAATAAAATAATCAGGGCTTCAGGTTTACACTTGTCATTAGAAATTATTGCTGGAAACATAATTTTGTTATTGATACCTATTAAAATGAGGAAAAGTTTATTTTTAAGTGACATTTTGTAATCTGTCATGACTGCAAAATCTATCATTTCTAAGACTGATTTACTGTTGATCCCTGAGGAAATAAAAAGTGCTCTGAGCATAAATTATCTTAATAACTAGTTGTTGATTGAATATGTTAATGGATTATATTTTTGAGGATAAGACTGAATGGAGAGAGATGTCATTATGTTAAATTATCACATGTACAAAGCAATTTCCTTGGTGTTGATATAGGAGCAGTTGTGCATGTGTTTAAGAGCAAGGACACTGGATCCAGAATTTCTAATTAAAATTTTAAGCTCATAAAAGGTATAGGAACTGATACTCTTCTGACATTTTCATCATCTCAAAATACTGAATGAGTAAATTCTCGTAATGTGCTTAGGAAAGTTCTGATCACTTAAGTTTTGTGTAGTTATTAGCAATTTTTGTCATTGTCATGGAACTGGAAATGTCTATGTGCAGAATTCTTCTAGTAGTACAGAGATAAAAACAAAATTATTATGAAGATGAAGTTTTAGTTTCAGAAAGTTGAAATAGAATATGAAGTGGGACTTAGTAAGTTAAAATTTAGAATTGCTTCATAAATGAGTAGTTGCTTCAACTGGGCCTTAAATAATTTCACATTATTATGAAGTTTCTCATGTACACTTCAGTATGAAAAACTAGAAATGACCATATTCTGATGAAGATTAAGTAGCTAGACCTAAAGAGGTGTGGGAAATCAACAAACATCATTAAGCCCTAAATTTTTTTTCGAAATTAATTCGTTAGATAATTATCTTGTTAACAAAATTACTCTATGCCATTTCCTGCTATCATTTACTCTTTAATCTGGCATTCAAGGTGAGTCAATGTTAATGACCCACCCATCTCTCCAAGCTTATCTGCAAACATTTTTCATTTTCTAATCCCAGTTTCATTTGTACTGCAATTCTTTTTTTCTCAATTGTCACTATGTTTTTGTACATTATCTTTCTACCCCAAAGGGTCTTATGCCTAGTCTTACACCAGGAAAAAAAAAAAATTCTAGTCTTTTGTAAAATTTCTTGTCTAAAACTTATTTTCTTTGTAAAACTTACCTAGACTTTATCATTTCAAATTTGGCAAGTAGCTATCAAACACATCCCTGCCCAAGAACACAAAATATTTAGATTAAATTCTCAATTTTTAAAATCGGGAATAGGTTATTTTACTAGAAATGAAATTAGCAACCCAGAACTCTAACAGGTGGAGCTCATCTCAGAATGAATACCTGTGGCCCCTAAATTTCTATGGATAGAGTTGGCCTGCAGCTGCAGGGGATACTTCTGGAATTGCAGATCTGAGAAGCTATCTAGATCATGGGTCTTTTTTCCTTACATAATGAGTCTTCCTGTTATTATCTGTAAAGAATGATGCATATACTCTCCATGTTTCCATTTAAGAGAAACATTGATTCCCCCATTCTGAACTAATCTCAACATCAGAGAGGTGGCTTCTTCAACATTGGGAAGCAGGAATGTACTTTCATTGGAAAGTTTCATCACAAGAGAAAACTCATTTTCCAAAAGTCTGTGTATAGGATTAGACCTTTTCTATCCTCCATGGCACATACTTTCTACGGTGAGTTAGGATCCAGTCTAGGAACAGGGATCAGTAAATAGATGCAGCCTTGCCTTCTTGCATACTGTAACAGTGCACAATACAGATCCATAACCATATCATTTGAAAGATATTTTGTCACTATCATGAAAGTATTGAGTGCTACTCAAGTGTGTAAATAGGGCATCTAACTCATTCTCTGGGAATGAGAGGTATCTCTCAGGAGAGGGTAACACCTGACATATTGGTATGAGTTAACCAAGTAAAGAATTGGAGAGAACATTCTAGTTAGATGGAATGCTGTTTCAAAGGGTCCCTAAATAAGAATATGATACATTAAAAATATAATTCTGCATTAGGGTCTCTGTTCTAAGAGTATGAATTCTTTAGAATCCAATTCATAGAATTCACAGTAGGTTCTGGTTCAGCTGATTTTTGTTTTTTTTTTTTTGTTTTTTTAAGTGGGAGGGAAGTACTGGGGATTGAACTCAGGAGCACTGAACCACATCCCCAGCCCAATTTTGTATTTTATTTAGAGACAGGGTCTTGCTGAGTTGCTTAGTGCCTTACCATTGCTAAGGGGGGCTTTGAACTTCAGATCCTCCTGCCTCAGCTCCTGAACCATTGGGACTACAGGTATATGCCACCATGCCAGGCTAACTGCTGTTTCTTGGTGAATCACTCACTGTGGTCATATCTGTCTACTGGGAATTACATACAAAATGTGTCTTGATTCACTGAAGGTATTTTACACATTCACCTATGTTTGTACACACGTGTGTACATGCTAGGCGGATGGAAGGATGGACACACAGAGAGACTAGAGGCAGTCATTGACGTCTCTTCTAATGTTACCAATCCTTAAAGATAGATAATTGGCCTTGTAGGCACATTGTACTTTCACAATCTGCACATTTCTGAAAACTTTCATTTGAGGAATAGTACTTTGGTTGGTGACATTTGAGTGATTATCTTATTGACTTATAGCACATTGACTTATGTGAAACGCTGTTTTAGGCACTCGATAAATGCTTGTTGACTGACTGACTTTCACAAACATTTAAGATAAGAATGATGTATATAGCAAAGTCATTTTGCCAACAGGAAACTAACTCGGTACCAAGATTTGTATACAATGTAAATCATAAGGACATGAATGTCTTCCGACTGCCTGAAGGAAGCATGTGGATGTAGTTTTTGAATCAACAGATTCACTTTTCTGCAGCTTATGACTGAGAAAAAGGCTTTAGGCAAGACCAAATTAACTACTGAGACAGACAATAGAGTAAATCCACATTAAGTTTTCTATATTTTTAGAGTGTCATAGAGTGTGCCATGAAGCAATGTCTACATATCATATACACACAGGAGAGAAGGGTGGGCACTTATAGGTATCTCACTCTCCTTGATGTAATAAAAACCAGGTTTCATAGTAACCATTTTTGTAGTCTTAGGTATGTATTTTAATTTCTGTAAGAATTAGCTTATATAGTAGATCATATATTGCCCCCTGCTCAAGATGTCCACATCCTAATCCTTGGAACCTCAGAATGTATTGTCTTACATAATAAAAGGGACATTGCATGTGTGATTAAGTTAATGGTCTTGAGATAGGGCTGGTATTCTGGACTATCTTGAGAGACAGGAGGGACAGAGTCAGAGAAATGACAGAAGCAGAGGTCAAAGAGATACAGGTCTATGAGCCTAAAGAATGTAGGCTGTCTTTAGAAGCTGGCAAAAGCAAAGAAATTAATTATTTTATCATCTAAATATAAACATAGTAAAAAACCTTCATAGATTATTGTGAGGATTGGATGTAGTATCAAATACAATCATTCAGCACAGTAGCTGACTGGAACAGAAGATGGTAGAGCCCAAGACTACCTACAGTGAGACCTTTCCTTACCCACACAAATAAACTTCAGTCCATATTTTAACAGTGCTTGTTACCTATACTTTAAAGATGCATTTTGTATTAAGTACAACTTTTTGACAATTTACATAGTAATTTGACTTACTATGGGAAAGAAAGTAGAACTACAAATTATGTATGTTTATAAAGGAAAAGAAGTCACTTTATATTCAAAGAGCCTGGTGCATATTAACATTATGATATTCCATTGCTCACACCTATTTTCACAAACATTTTTAAAAGATGGCATTTTTTCCATTATGCATTAACCTCACACATGCTCAGGGTCACCTGAATGCCTAAACTTAAAATAATACAACTATTTAAGTAAATGTAAGCCAACTCACAAATATGGAAAAAGCCAAAGTAGTGTTAGCACTTAGCTAACCCTGCATACTCAAAGAATAGAATCAGGAGCAGATATTACCCTCATCTCATCTCATTGTTCTGATCTCCTTTGTGCCAGTGTCCTTTAGAGCTTGTCTCCTACCACATGCCCAAACCTACGTTTTGGAGGTAGATCCCACTAGCTTGGCATTGCCAGGGGCAAGAATCTAATCAAAGTCAAAATCTAGTCAAAGTCCTGAGCAGATGTTCATTGACCTGATTTGGGTCACAGGCTAATCTGATGGGGACATGGTAAATTTTCTGATCTATTAGATATGAGTCCATGCCTAAGCTGGAGAATCAAAGAAATATAGGGGTCTTGTTGGGAATTTAGAAATAATCAGTAAAATGTTTTCATTTTGGAAATGAAAATTTGGTGGTATAAAAGATGTATCAGAAGGAAAAAGAAAATAAGATTTAGTAACAGTGGTAGAAGAAGAAGTCAGTCTCCCAAACTCATTAAATGTAAATTGGTCATCAGGGACCCTGGAGAAATATCTAACTATTCCTTACTTTATGAAACAGGGTAAACAAGGAGAAATTATTTGTTCAAGTTCATATACCCAATTCAGATTTTTTTTCCCATTGCAAATTTGTCTTCACTGTTTTATTATAAAAATGCCAACATATGTTTCCCAAACTTTTCTGGAGGGCAGCAGGTTTTGTTGCTACAAGGGTTATAAGGACTCATTTAACCAGGTTCAATTTTCCAAGGTCTATTTCCCCACGAGCAGCACCTTTTCAGAGTTAAACCCCTTTCTCATAGCCAAAGGTTCAGAATCACCTTTGGTTTAAGTTTCTCTCACTTAGTATTTGTGGAACCAGTTTGAAATTTATTTAATTTTTCTAAGATTTCACATTGCTCTTAAGATATTGCCTGAATCTAAGGTGTAAACAATAACTCACATCCGTCCATTCAACCACTGTTTACTTAATAACTACTGGGTGCCAGGGAACAGGCTAGTTTCTAGAGACACTATTAGCCAGTTCAGGATCTCTACGATGTTGAAGTCTAGAGAAGTGTGCAGACAGGTGAACAGGAGGTAAAAATAAATGTGTCCAAGTTCTACGATTGGGGTCAGAGTAAGTAGAGTAACATAGCTTTGCAGGGAGCATGTGATCGAGATGGTAAGGATAGGTATTGGGCTAGTTGATAGTTAAGCCAATCCCTACCCCTAAAGGACTCCATGAAATTGAAAGGAGATGGTAGGGGAAGTATTTATAAATACAGGTATAGAATAAGTAACTTTCAGAAAGGGATATGACAAAAAAGCAACTAAAATAATGTGATATACCTAGAGCATAGAATGGCATTTTGGGGGATCGGGGTAGATAGAGCTGAGAAAGGAGAAAGATAAGGCTGAAAAGTAGAGCCTAGGAAGAAAGGCTCTGGCAAGCTGTGGAGGGAGTTTCAGTGTTACTGGGGACATGGACAGGTGTGACAGTGATGAATGCAAGGGAGGAAAGTAACATGCTTCAGATATTGGAATAACTCTATGTAGAGAAAGGTGAGCCTATGGCAAAAAGACTGAACAGGAAGCTATTTATCCTAACTGTGGATATAAATTCAGAGTTGTTAAAATGTTACTATTGATAAATCATAAGCCAAATATTGCTTTCAAATTTTTTGAGCAAGAATTGAAAATGATTTTTGAAAGTACATAGTTTGCATAGTTTATCAGTTTGGATTTAAATTACATGGATAAAGATATGATTTATGTACCAAATATTTATATGCCAATTGTGCACCAGAATACATGCTAGGGTCTGGTGAGTCTTTGTATTTTTAAAGTTCCTGCTCTCAGATCATCCAGTCAAGGGAGAAAGTATATCTAGTTTTATGCCTGTTTCATAAGTACTACTACAGAAAAATACCTGTTAGAATGGTTTTCTTATTCTGCAAAGGAGGAATAGGGGAGACTACACAGAAGTGGTGATCGAATTGGGTCTTGAAATGTTTTATCTATAAGATAAAGAGAAAAATAGATAGATTAGAGCCAAAGCATGAACTAAAAGATGAAGTCATGAGGATCCATTTCATATCTAATGAGACAGAGTGGAGATGTACAGTAATGAACTTGAGGAGGCAAGAGTGAGAGTCTGGTGTAAGAGATCCTAAAGCTCTTGGCACCAGCAGGTCAAGGCATTGAGATTAAGTAATGCAAAGACAGTGACATGGGCAGATCTATATACTTAAGTGAGAATAGTGTTGGGAGTAAAGAAAACACGTGAATAAGTGGCCACATGAGCTGAGGGCCACTGGGCAAAAGGCCTAAATCAGTGGTTTCTAATGGTTTCAAGTCAGAAGACCACTTTGAATGTATTTTTCTTATCCTCACTTGGTGGTAGTTACACAAGTATTTATGGAGGCTCCAGAAAGTTTTATGTGTCCTTATATCTGGGAATCCTCATAAGAAAACCCTGGAGTTCCTCAACAACACACAGTCCATGACTTAACACCAAGAGCATTAAAGACAGACCTGAACTGGAGTAGTTAGTAGCAGCGAGGATGCAGATGAGTACACTTCAGAAAGCAGAGAAAGCAAAATCTAAGTATCTCAATAGATGTGAAGAGAATTGACAGAGGGAAGTGGCGGGGTAAAGCAGGACCAACAGTGGGGAGGTTGGAGGAATAATCTGCATAAGAGATGGTTCTGCTCTAGCTTTTTATTGTGTTAAGGAGGTACTGAGCAAGGGAAAGATTGGAAATATATTTTGAAGGTAGAGCTGACAGAACCTCTTTGTATTCAAATCATGAACTACCCCAATGTCTGGGGATTGGACAACTGACTTGGTAAAAGGTGGGATTACATGTCGTATTGGGGCCACTGGGAAATGGAAAGATCAGATCTGAAACAGGAAGCCAGCTCCCATTATTATAATTACTGTGCATCGGAGTCTTCTGTTTCAGTTTCCTTGTCTGTTTCTCCTTTAATGCACCCTCAAAAGAATAGGATGTATTCACTTACCTACTTCTAATGATTAGCACACTGCAGAACTCTTAGGAGATGCTAAATAACTATCACATGAATAAATATAGCAGAACTTCTGTTCTTTGACCTTATTATTATTATTATTATTATTTTGTGTAGTGTAGAAGTGAAGGATTTACAAACAGGTTTTCTGGGTTCCAATATTCACTGAATTTAATTCTAGGTTATTTGAATTCTCACGCCTCAGTTTCTTCATGTATAATATTTAATATGGTAGTTAATAGTCTACTCTCATAAAAATTCTAATGGTGAGATGAATTAGTACATGGAAAGCAATTAGCATAACACCTGGTTAGTGGTACTGTGTTCAGGGAATGCTGCCTATTAAACTTACTATTTGAAGGAAACCCATAGGTAAAATACATTTGAAAACCATTGCACTACCTATGTGGAAAGATGTTTTCTTTGTTATTTAATAATTAAAAAGCACTTTGCACTTGAGGCATTGTGTGTATGTTAATTACTCTTTTAAGGTACTTGGGTACTGAGCAGGTTTAATAGCAAAAATATATTAATGGATAAACTGTGACTGCTGTGGCGGCGTGCTGAAGTGTTCGTGGTTTTACGAGTATGTGGATGTGCATGTATCCTTGGTGGAGAGGAAGCTGGAGAAAAAGAAGATAGGGCTCACAGTTGGAAGCAATGATTTGTGGGTCTTTAATAGTGTGATTTAAAGAGATTGTAGATTAAATTTATGTCATTTTAGTACTGTCTCCTATAGGATTTTTCTCTTTTGTTTTGTTCACAACAATTTGATTGTTTCTGAGACTTTTAGTCTTGTGAGAAATGTCCTACCTGGCCCCAATTTCTCTAAATGGAATATTTATCTTCAGCTATCCATCCTGTGCTGTCTACTCTATGCCATCTATCTCTATGAACACCAGGAGAGGCATTAGAGAAGTGTTTGCCCCTCTGAGAAATCGCATGACATACCTGCTATTCCTTAGAAAATGAAACTCTTGAGATAAATGTTTGATGTGCTTTCATCTTCTTTCAGTTCCCCTCTCCTAAATATGCATTGGCAATGAAATCTCTCAAGCAGAAAGGTGAATCACCTTACAAAGCCAGTGACTGCAAAGATGATTATTCTTCTTCATCCTGCAGGTCATTTATTATGTATGGGAGATACATCAGCCTCACCCCATAACCAGACTGTATGCTCCTAATACAAAGGACTTTGAAGTTGGTTTTTGTGTGACTGCCAACCATTCCTATGACCAATATAAGATTTTGTGGTTCTGGGCAACTTTAATTTCCCATTATTTAATTTTAGTAACCTAGGATGAATTCCTAGAATATTAAACTTGGAAACATAATGCTATTTCAAAATCATTTTCAACTGGCAAAATGTAACAATAACATTTAATATCTTACAGGCTCTTCCCTTGACTTGTAGATGTCGTAATCTTGGCTTTAAAGGGGAAGTACCTGAGGACTCTGAGTGGTTGAGCAATTTGCCAGAAGTCATAAAGCCAACTTTTTATCTTGATCTGGAAACCAGGAACATCTTCATGCAATTTGGGATCTTTCTACTACATTTAACCTCCTCTCAAATTACTTCAGAAGGGGCACATGAGAAACTTTTCAGTCAGAGTTGTATAGCTTTGAAAAGTTTTCACTGGACTGTGTGGGAATCCTTGATTAAAAGCACAATGTAGCTAGAGGAAAATATTAGTCAGGTGTTTCCCAAACTTGAGCTCTCTCTCTGTCTTTTGCATGCTATATATTCCATGCTGGGAGCTTAATAAATATTAATTATGATAATACTTCACAGAATTTATTAAGATTAATGTGTCTCTATCAAGTGCTTATATTCCTCAAGAAGAGACTGTATCAACTCAATGAAATTTTTATTATAATATCAACTGAAGAAGAGACAGAGTGGACAATCTCCAGTTATTTTGATTATGACACAACAGAGCAATGTCTGCAAATTGGTACTCTTGTCAATGAAGCAAACATTTACTAAGACTTTATACATACCAAGTGCCCATCGAAGTATATTATATATGCTAACATTTAGTACTTATGATAGTCCCTTGTGTTAGTGACTATCATAATCTATATTTTTCAGATAAAGAAACTAAATTGCTGAGGTATAAAATAAGTGGTCAAACTGACTTAAAGCTCCAAGCATTCTGAGGGTCTGACCTCTAGACTATATATATGCCATATAAAGTATGTTATCCTTTATATTTTCTTGAGTATAAGTTGGAAATTGGGGAAATCATTTGTTTATTCTTTCTATCAAGTAGTATTCACTGAGCACCTTTCATACCCAAAGCACTATGCACATGGCCTAGTGGGACATAGACCTAGATAATTCATTTGCCTAAAAAGACCATACAACCAAATAGCCTGCTCACCATGAAGTGGCATGAGGAAGAGTGAAGTGTTTGTTGTCATGAAATTGAAAGTAAAAAGCCATAAGAGCATCAAGGATGGTGGGGATTCATTCTGATTGGGGAAAATAGAAAAGCTTCACAGGGAAGAATATTGTAAAACCTTGTTAAAAGGAAAGTGGGATGACTACTAAACTGGAGGAACTTTAAAATATGTAGGAATGAAAATATATGTCTTGAAAATACTGAATAAATTAGTAGGGAAATAATTTCCCCTCAATGCTCTGGCCAATATTCCTGCATTCTTTTTCAAATTAGAGCATTCTAGTTACACCTAATAGTTGGGTTCATTTGGCAAAATCATACAAGCAAGAATTTGATTTTAATTCCTATTCCCCCTCTTTTCCTTCCCTATTGATTTTCTTTTTGCTCATTTATATTTTTATTGCTACTTTCTACATATACATAAAGGTGAAATTCCCTGTGGTACATTCATATATGCATTTGATGTGATTTTGTTAAATTCTTTCCATATTTGCTCATTCTTCTTCCTCCCTCACTCCAGATCTTCTTCTGCTTTAGTGATCTTCCCTGTAACTTTGTGATATTCGATCCTGCCCTCTGCCTTCTTTCCTTTATTTTGCACTAACCCTAACATATGAAAGAGAACATTCTACATTTGATTTTCTGAGTCTGGTTTATTTCACTTAGCATGATGTTGTCTATTGCTATCCATTTACTGACAACTACCATAATGTCATTCTTTATAACTGAATAAAACTCCATTGTGTATATATAACCACATTTTCTAGATTTGTTCATCTATTGATGGCATCTGGGCTGACTTCATAATTTGGCTACGCTATAAACATGGAAATGTCTATTGCCATAGTATGGGATTTTAGTTCTTTTGGATAAATACCAAGGAGTGGAATAGCTGAATCATTTGGTAGTCCATTCCAGTTTTTGTTGTTGTTGTTGTTGTTTTGTTTTTGTTTTTTTTTTTTTTTGAGGAATCTCTATACTGCTTTCCAGAGTGGTTGTGCTAATTTATAGTCCCACCAACAATGTACCTATATTCCTACATTACAATCACAGAGGAATTTATTCAAAGTGAACACACCTAGCTTGACCTGCTTCTATTTCCTTTGGGAAAGTCTGCAGCTTGGACATGTTTTGGTTGTGTCCTCTAACGCAAAGTCCATAGCAATTACTTGGTTGCTAAATTGATATGTTTGCTCTCCCCGATAGTATATTTTCAAAACACAGACTTCCCCCCACCATTTGTGTTACCATAATATGAACTCAAAAAGGGAAATCCTGAAAGACAAGGTGGAAAGAGGATTTAGGGTCAAACAGAAATATTCAGTGCAAAGGTGTGTGGTTCTTGTTCTGCTATACTTTGATAATTTTAAAAGATATATTCTAGATCTTATCTCTTCATTAACTTCTCTATGTATTTCCTTATAGTCCAATAATGTATACCTTTAAACTATATTCTTTATTATATTATATTCTTTATTTACAATGCAGAAGATAAGGAAAACACAATTCCAAAGGAAACATCAAATTTAATAATGGGTAAGGTGGTCCTTTCATATCTATATTCTCACACACAGACACATACACAGCAAAACATTATAACCCAGGCATGAGCCAGGTTACCTTGTGTTTCAATGCTGAGGGTATAGTTTAAACCCTTGTTACCATGCCTGGTCAGAGAAATTCTTACTACTTCTGTGACCTCTCCAGGGTTGCCTTCCTGTCATGGTTCTCAGTGACCCGAAGCTGTCAGTCTCACAAGGGCAATGCTGGTCCTTGCTTGACAGATCTTGTTTCCAGAATCAGGTCTCTCAAAGCCCTTGTAGTGTTGCTTATTCACCTGCTTGTGCATGGTGCACATCTCAAGTAGAATTTCTAGACATCACTCTTATTTCCCATACCACTTTTCTTTCATTCTTTCTGTCTCTCAAGATGACATTGCTGTGTCATGTAGTTTTTCAGATAAGTTCAGGTAGGGCTTTGTTTACAGTCTCCTTCAAAATAACAAAGGCAGTTATGATGGCACCTGCCCTTTCATTTCTTGAGGCATTTCCCCTTAGATATGGGCTAAAAATAGCCATACAATACTTTTTATTAAAACCGTGTCTAATAATTGCCACCATTTGTTGTGTGACTGACATTGCTAAGGGCTTTGCCCTCCACTAATCTATTATTTAGTTTTATCCTCACAGCAGCCCTTTGAGGCCAATGTGATTAAACCCATTTGAAGATGAGAAGACACAGGCTGAGAAGTAATGTGTCAAGGTACATAGAACTGCAAACCAGCAGTGTCAAGGACCAGAACCCATTCTATTAATTATATATCTTCAATCACATTATTTAACAAGTTATAAAGCATGCCAGATCCTGCCAGAATATGCTTTAGGTGCTACAGATGCAATTATCAATAAAACAGACAAACTTTGCTTCCCTATCAAATCTAGTCTAGGAGAGAAAGCAGATTGTAATCAAATTATCAAAGAAATATGACATTATGACTGATAAATTTGAGAAGAAAAAGGACAGGCTTCTCTATTAGAGGTATTTAATATTAAGAGAGTGGTCAACTTAGACTATGTATGGAGTAATAACTTTAAGACTTACATACAAAAACAAAATAGGGGTTTCTTAACTTAAAAGGGAGAGGGAAAAGTACTCAAGGAAGAAGAAACAGTATGTGGGAAAGTTATGGGGTTGGAATGGACATGATTTATTTAAAGAGTTCAAGAAGTTCCTTATATAGGGTGATGCCAAAGATGTAAAATTCATTAAAAATATGCATGGTTCAAATTTTTTGCTGTTTCCCAAGAACAATGAGAAGTCAGAGTTTTAAAGAAGATTTTGTTAAAAAGAAAGGAAAAAAAGAAACCTTTCATAATAGTATTAGTCACTTTTCTTCAACTATAATGAATACTGATGCAATCAACTGATAAAGAGAAAAGGATTAATTTGGCTCAGTTTTGGAGATTACAGTCCATGACTGGTTGGCCCCATTGCTTTTAGTCTGTGGTAAAGCAGCCCATCATGGTGGGAGTGTGTGGTGGAGCATAGCCATTCATCTCTTGACAAAAAGTGAAAGAGAAGGGGGCTGGGTCCCACTGTCCCTCTCCTTGTTTGCCTCCAAGGTTGTAAATCTCTTAATAATAGTGCCAAGCTGGGACCAAGCTTTTAACATGGGTCTTTGTGAGGCACCAAAGATCCAAACCACAGTGTGGGGTTTGAGAGGTAGAAGGACAATTAGTGAATCTGAGGGAATTGGCCTGTTGTTTGTCCTGTTGAGCTATGTTGTGAACTGATGCTTTGGTTATATGAACAAAAAGAGCTGGGCAGATTTAAAATCTGTTCAGGAAGTAAAACAGGAATTGGTAATGGATTGGACATAAGGGTGTGGAGAAGAGAAGAATGAAGGGTGTCTACTAGGTTATTGCTTGTGTAACTGAATGGGTGTGCTACCAATTTGGTAAGAAGGAGAACAATGGAAGAATATATTACTTCATAATTCTGTTAGTGATCAACTAATGTATGGGGAATATACTATATATCAGTAATCAGTAGATCTTGGTTGGCAAGGATAACAGATAATTACTAAGAACTCAGAAATATATTTGATGTTCTGAGTGCTACAAAACTATGAAAATGTGATTGAGAATCTTAACATATTAACTGAGAGTTTAGGAAATCCAGGCTTCACCATTGAGATAACATATCTATTTCTTCATTGATAAAATCATGGTGATCAAATCTACTTAAAGGTAGATTGATGTGATAATGTGGTATAGGTACTTGATAAAAACTTTGTTGAATGAATGAATGATATTTAAGGAGTTAAAGTATCCACAGTGTTTGATGATTAAGACTAGTTCAATAAATTTACCCACTTAAGGTATTTAATAGCCTAGTTCATTATAAAATATAAGAACAAATTATTTTGCAAATGGGAAAAATCATAGTTGGATTTCACTTTAATTCCATACTGAGGCATTATATAGCCTTTATAAATTAGTTTTGCTGTATTGCTTTCTGTGCCACATCACATGTGTACACTTCATATTAGAATCTAAGAAATAATTCATCCTTAATGGTGACCAAATAACAGGTATTCACTAAGGAGTCTTTAAAAGACACGTGTAATGATGATATTGAATTTACTTCAACTTACTTGAGTAATTTAGGCCACCAGATGTCACTACAGATTAAGCAATGGTGAAAGGCTTCCCACCGTGTAAGTTCTACCGAGGCTTCTGACAAGCTAAGCAAATACAAGATGATGTTAATTTAAAACAACAAAAGAAATTCATAGTTGCTTTGACTTCTTCTGCCTTCCTTCCAGTGCATGTAGGAGAAAGAAAAAGTAAAGAATACTATATTGATTTTACTACCTAAATTTGCATAATGCTTGCTTTTAATTCCTAATTCAAAAAAAAAAAAAAAAAAAAAAAAGAAGAGATGTTACAGTCCAACAGAGCATGGTTTTTGTTTCAGCAATTTGTTTGATTGTGGGCAATATTTTTCAAGCTTCATTTTTCTCTGACTTCATAAAAGAAGACTGCCCCAGCTCACTTATATTAATGAAGCTTTATACAACCACCTTGCTTGTAAGGGGTACAGCTCAGGCTGAATGTGTTTCCTTTATAATAGCCACGTATAACGGGTAGTTAATCATGAAGAAAATTCATTAGCTGAATGTCACCAGAAACCTATGTCGTGTGGCAAATGAACAGGGGACAACCAGTTTGAGTTTTAATTTCTGCAATGAGCTCTTGTTAAAAACTCCTTTGCTCCCTATGAAATGAGCAGAGAATTAATGGCATGACAAATGACGGTGGAACCTGGTGAGAGGCCTTGATTACTAGAGAGTGTTATTTCTGTAGGAGTTTCTACAAGTTTCTTCTTCATTGGAAGAAGTTACATTCTTGCATTCCCTGAATTTTGCTGTTTAAGTCAGGGATAACTAAGGAAACTTGAAGCAAGTGTAGTCTTTGAGAAACACGGTATTTTACTTCTGTACTACTCTGAATCAGAATTCTTTTGGGGGGAATTAACTCCAGATCAAGTTTATTGGGAAAATACTGGATATGTCACATATCCATTCAATATCTATTTAGCACATAATTATTGAGAGCTTCTGTATCAGGTACTTTCTCAGGTGCTAAGGATGCAGCTGTGAATAAGATGGAACCAATCTGCCCTATTGAACTCAGTTTCCATCATAGAGGGGGAGGAATAGAGAGATGGAGAGAAAAATAAATGACTTAGCAATAAGTAATTTTATCTATGTTCTATAAAGAAAACAAATCATGCTCGTAAAACAAATCACTAGGAAGTGATAGGGTCATTTGTAGGCAGGGGACAGACTTCTGAGGAAGTTGAGACTAAATGTTGGGAAGGAGCAGACCTTGATTCATGCATCCAGGAGAAAAGCATAAGGTTTTAATTTTGCAACCTTTACTTCTTAGTCTAGAAGGAGATTGACTCCCTTTTTCATTACCATTTTGAAAATTCTCAATGAGAATATTGGCTCAGTTGCTTACACTTAGAACAATCAACTGCTTAAGAAAACAAGGTTAAAATAAGCAAATGACTTCCAATGGTGACCAACCAGCAGGGGTGAGAAAGGAGTTCCCAAAGGAATGAAGGAACTCAAGGGTAGAGGAAAGAGTACCTGTCTACTGTAAGAGTAAATGTGAATTTCGCGAGATTTTATTAATACAGACATACACATGCCTTATTGCTAATAGAGTGAACCTGTGCAAAACTTCTTAAAACAATTTGAAAAATCATTTTAAGAGCCCAAAGAATAGCCACATTTTATTTGATTTATCAGTATATCCTGATGGTGCACATTATGAATAATATTTTGGAGTAAAAAAGCATGTATGCATGAAGGTCCTCATTAAACTATCATTTTCAGTAATGAAAAATAAGAAACAGTCTGAGCATTCGACATTATTTGAAAAGCTATAGAAGTATGGAACATCAGCCTGATGAAATAATAAGTACTCATTTCAGCAATAATTAGGATTATGAAGTAGCAAAATATGAAGCTAAAACAAAAGCATGGTCTAAAATTACACTTGGGATGTTATTGTTTTTTGTTAGATATATTCATTTATTTAGGTGAAAAGCAAAAAGAAACTAAACATGGCTAGTTTATTTAACGAACATCCTGAAGACCTACGAAATTTTGCCAAGTTTAAGATACAAAGATCAACACATCTTGATCCTCCCATCAAGCTCAGGCAGT
The DNA here is from genome assembly GCF_902686445.1 of Sciurus carolinensis. Lineage (NCBI taxonomy): Eukaryota > Metazoa > Chordata > Mammalia > Rodentia > Sciuridae > Sciurus > Sciurus carolinensis. Next base: position 83,179,642 of record NC_062223.1, on the reverse strand, counting down.
CAGGATGTGCATATGGAGACAGGTTGAACTGCTTTGGTGTTGTAGAAACTCTAGGGAGGCCTGGGAGCGTAGGAGTGGAGTAAAAGGGACCAGTATTTCTGGAGCATCTTTTATGTGTAAAAAAAAAAAAAAAAAAAAAATGTATATTGTTATCATGTCTTTCCAAAAGTTATAATTTACATTTTCCCACACTTGATGTATTTGTGGGTGAACTGAAGCTGAGTAGTTAAATAACTTGATTAACTTTTATTGTACTAAATAGTAAATCCAAAATTTAATTGAGTGGCTCTGGGTCTCTAAAACATACACAGCTATCTCTATGACAATTGATTGGAAAGGGGAGAGAATTAGGGGGATGACTTCACAAGACTGTACTAGAGGAGGAGATGACTTTTGGGTCTTATATGCAGAGTAATATCTTGTAGGGGCATTTTTTTTCTGTTGGAAATTGCACATGCAAATGTGCTGAGACTGAAGTAGTACAGTGTATTCTTGCAGGGCACATTGAGAGTGGCTAGAAATGGACAGGACATGAGACCAAGAATTTGCTTTGCCAAATTGAGAGAAATGTGAGTGGTCAATAAGACATGGTGAACAGTGTGAACCTAATACTTGATAATGGGGCACACTCATTCCTTCTGTCTAGTTGTCCCTTATCCTATTGCACAGGCTGGAGACGGAGAACCAAGTCAGAGTGTCTACTTGCACTTCAATGATATGGCAACTCATTATCTAAGTGCTGCTGATGGGACCATTGAAATGAACACTTGAGCAATTCGGGAGCAGTTCTCTTGCCTGAGTAGAATGCTTTTGTCTGTTCATTTCTACCTCTAGGCTGAGTGCTGTTTGCTTATCAGTGTTACTATTTCTTGTTATCTTTATGGATTTCCTGTGACTTCTAGTTCTCCTTCATCAAAGACATTGGTATAAAAATGGGATCTTTGTTTAAAATTAACCATTTTGATAAAAACCTTTCTTATTTTTAACAATTTAAACTCAAGTCAATTAGCTGTTTGTACTTCCAAAAGACTCTCCTTAGAAAATGAGACTTATCATATAGTAAATAATTTTAATAATATTTTGGCTATGCTCTAACACTCAATCAGGAGTCATTTCATTCATATTACATATATGTGTATGTGTGCATTAATATATACACAAGTATATATGCATAAATATATGTGTACATATGAGCTCTCGATTTTATATATAGCATATATTAAAAGTATAGGTACATATATGAATTATTATACTTTAATTGCACATTATATAGTAAAATGATTTTTAAAGGAATATCTATAATTTGTTTATATCCAGAATTTCAGATCTACATAATTATAGAGCAACAGAGTCTATATCTCTATAGCATAATTCCATACTCAGTAGTGTTTAAAATTAAGGTATAGCCCAAAATAGATTTATCACTCTACCTAATATTTCTACATACAAATATGTTTTTGCCTATTGAAGGAGGTATTTTGAATTTCATAGCTGTCATTATTAGGCTTCTGGTGAAGGATAAACTGCATTTTCTTTTATTTAAAATTTATTTAAAAATGTTTTTATTTGTTCCAATTAGTTGTACATGACAGTAGAATGCATTTATACATTTTGATAGATCATACATAAGTTGAGTGTACTTCTCATTTTTCTGACTGTACATGTTGTAGGATCTCATCAGTCATGCAGTCATATATGTACATGAGGTAATAATGTCTGTTTCATTCAACTGTCCTTCCTACACCTATACCCCTCCCCTTCCTTCACTCCCTAATATAAAGTTACTCTATTCTTACAAATGGAGGAATGAGACAGACATCATTACCTTATGCACATGCATTTTCAATACAACATATATATGAAAATATCCTTGTTTAAGAAGAAAAAAATCCAAGAGAAGAAAACAAAAAATTTGCAACATAAACAGAATTGTGTTTTAACTGTGTTTTAAAGAATATTTTTCTAGGTTGCCCATGTACTATCATGTTTCCTGAAAGGTTTATCTTGAGATTTATCACTGTAACAAATAACAGCATTCCTAGCCTATCCACAACACCACAATTGTAAATTGAAGTAAAATAAACTTGTCTGTAAAAAATAACTACCAACTCTGATAATACCTGAATTATTTTGTTGAGAACCTAACAAGGTAGAATTATAAGACATTGATACTTCTAATTTTTAAAATATAATATGAAGACAATGAATGTTTTCAGAAACAAAGACTGATAAGAAATTCAATTATGGATACAAAAACAGATACAACAAATAACATTTTTAAAAGGATTTTTCTATAAATGTAGATTAGGAAAAATTAAACTCAATTAAAATAACAGTAATTTTCATTCTTCTGTTATAGAATGTACCAATCCACATGAATACAATGAGAAGATAAATATATGGAATACACTTTTTATAATTAAGTGAATAATTTAGTACATGTTTATAAGACTGTTCTTATTTTAATTAAGAACATAAAGTGACTGTGACCTTGTAGTATGTTCATCATGCTGCTGAATTTCACCTGTGTCAATATCTCCAGAGAAAGATCAGACTGAGATTTTAGGTTTAAAGTTCTGAACTAAGAGAATTGGGCTATACAGTTAGTTCAGCTATGAATTTTTATAGAGAAGATTGGGTTTAGGTACTTATTCTGCATTTTTATGAAATGATTGTACCTAGTCTAATATGGTGTGTTTTCAGGTATTGTTTATAGTCAAAGAAACTCCAGTTCAAATTAAATACCTTCCATGTATGAGCTACGAAATATTGAGTATATTCTTAACATCTCTGAACCTCAGAATACTCATCTCTAAACTGTAAATGCTAGTAGTATTGTGTGTACTGGTTTTCTTTTTAAGTTTTAGTTTCTATTATTTTTTGATTCATTGTACACAAATGGGTACAACTTTCATTTCTCTGGTTGTATATGAAGTAGAGTCACACCATTCATGTAATCATACATGTACATAGGGTACTGATGTTTGTCTCATTCCATTATCTTTCCTTCCCTCTGCCCCTCCCCACCCCTCATTTTCCTCTGCACAATCCAATATTCCTCCATTCTTCCTTTACCTTCTCCCTGCCCTCCCTGCCCTGCCCTCTGCCCCCAGTTATGTATCATCATCCACTTATGAATCATCATCCACTTATGAGAGAAAACATTCAACCTTTGGTTTTTGGGGATTGGTTTATTTCATTTAGCATAATATTCTCCAACTCCATTTGTTTACCTGCAAATGCCATAATTTTATTCTTCTTTATTGCTGAAAAATATTCCATTGGGTACATATACCACAGTTTCTTTATCCATTCATCTATTGAAGGGCATCTAGGTTGCTTCCACAATCTAGCTATTGTAATTTGAGCTGCTATGAACGTTGATGTGATTGTGACAATGTAGTATGCTGATTTTAAGTCCTTTGGGTATAGGCCAAAGAGTGGGATAGCTGAGATTTCATCTCACCCCAATTAGAATGGCTATTATTGAGAAAACAAGCAACAATAGGTGTTGATGAGGATGTGGGGGAAAAAGGTACACTCATAAGTTGCTGGTGGGATTACAAATTGGTGCAGCCACTCTGGAAAGCAGTATGGAGATTCCTTAGAAAACTTGGAATGGAACCACCACGTTTTAGTTTCTTTCTAAACCCTGAAGTTACAGTTTACATTCTTTGCTTTTGGAACTGTGGCAGACACAACCTAAAATCTAACAGGTGAACTATCCTGGCATTGTCAGCCTGAGCTACTTGAAACTACGAAGTCTGTCTTGTTCATTACAGTTTCTCTAACCACCAAAAAATGCCAAATACCCACACACACACAGAAATGTTTACAAAGTAAAATTTAATTTCTTCAGTTTTATCTGTATTAATAAGAATTTTATAGACTCTGCTGCAATCATAAACTTTTAAATCTCAATGGTGCAATTATATAAAGATTTATTTCTTGCACATGCAAAATTTAGTGCAGATTCCATGGTTGATAGTTGAGGCCCTTCTCCAAATAATGACTCCAAATTTCTAGTTCCTTATTTGTCCATATTTGTACTGTTGTATAGGAAGTGGTGGAGTAAAGCATGTGATATTCTGAAGAAACCTCAAGGAGCACTTTAACACTTTTGTCCATATTTCATTGGCCAAAACTCAGTCTGTGTTTACAGATGAAGAGGTTAAGAAATGCAAAATTTCTGCCATGTTGTACAGAAAATTACAAACTCTTCTATAGTCTAACTTTGATTGAATTTATTATATTGAAATTACACAATACCTTGTAGGATACAAATTAAATATTTTATGTAATTACCATTTTATTCATCTTTGTGGTTATATTGTTGGGGGCTGTGCCATGTGGGCTGCGCCGGGATGGTGCCTGGTGGCCAGCTGGAGGTTGTTTTGATCATATCGGCAGTGAGGAGGTTGATTGATATAAGTACACCAAGGTGATTTATCATTGGCCGTATTCAATTAAGTCCACGCACACAAAAAACGTGCACAGGTGTTCCCAAGTGCTCCTGCTCATGCCTGCTTGTTTTAACCTTTGCTGTGATAGGGCAGCTGGCTCATCGCCTGATCTCAACTGGCGTGGCCCCGCCCTCTGCCTCCTGGAGGGAATATAAGCGGGCAGTAGGCAGAAGGATAGAAGCAGTTGCTAGCAGAGAAAAGCAGCAGCAGTAAGCAGAAGCAGCAGAACTTTAAGAAGATATAGATCTCTAATAAGCCTAGAAGCCTGTCTTTCTCTAAAAACTTCCTCTAAAAGCAAAGTCTCTCTTTCTATAAGCAAAGTCTATCTTTCTCTCAGTCTCTCTTCCTCTATAAATTAGTGAATATAGGAAAAGTAGTTTATTCCTAGTCCACCTCCGATAAATACCCGTGCAATTGTTGCCACGGGTGGCGACATTATATAAAGTATTTAATTGGTTGTTTTGAAACATGTGAATCACATAGAGTCGATAAAATAGCTTATCCATTTGATAGACCATCGCATAGAAAAGAATGAGGTATTCCTTATGACTTCAGATGGCAGAAGTATAGGGTATAAAGAGATGCTGGAATAAGGTAGATTTCTCCTCAGTTTAAATAAAAAGAGGTTACTATGGTTGTGGTGACTTCTTGTTCTTCAGATATAATATAGGTATGTCCAAAAATGAATATAGTGCACAGAGATAGTCTGTGATGTTAAACTCTTCTGGGATGAAACTCTTCCTCCTGCAGTCTTCCCAAGTGTCATCAATATTAAGGGGCTAAGGAGAACTTTTGCAAACTCCGTGATCACAGGAAAAGGCAGCAAAGAGTAGTTCAGAGCTGAGAGACAAAATATTATTAACTACTATAGTCTGTACCATTTGACTACTTTGCTTCTATGTGTACCTCCTCTCACTCACGTTTGAAATTCTGTACAACCAAAGAAAAAACCTTCTGTTTTCACTTAACAACATACAGCTACACTTCCAACATGTGAAACAATTTCTTACTCTCTCCCCACAAGAAGATGATAGTTCCAGGATCTACTATTGTACATTATATGCTATTGGAACAACTCATCAAATTCATAAATGACTACTCTAAATATTCTGATATCCAAGGACTAATCAGATTTCTTAGTGGAAGGCCATATGTTAATTCTAGTTGATTCAAGTAGAAAAGGAACTTATGGAATATATTAAAGAATTCACAGAAACCTAGAAAATCAAACTAAGAGACCAGGCACAAGGCAAGGTTGAATAGGCACTAGCATCATAGTCAAAACCATGCCATGGAAAATTCTGCTGCTGCTGCTGCAAGCTCACTAGCATGGCTAGTATCCAGCACTGTAGATCTACTACTTCAGAAACGGAGGTAGCAGTTATCACTGATGGTATTCGCTTTCTTGTTGGTCTTCTTTGTGTGATTATGATCATTTTTAAAATCCTAGAACAGAAATTCTGATTGAGCCTCAGCTACATGTCCATGTCTGTGCTGCCAGAACATGGAGAAGAGTGTTTGACCATTTCATTTCTCTAGAAGGAGGCAGGATTGTTCTCCCTGAGATTCACACAGAGGGGAATTTTCAAATATGAAAAGATCTAATTACTGGATAGTCAAAAGTCAGCTATAGAACATAACAATTGCAACATCTTTGACTTAATACATGAATATCTAAGACATATTTTAAATGATGTAATGTAATGTAATATCTTGATTCTGTTTCAAAGTCATGGCTAAAACCTCTAATTCCCCTTTGCTGTCAATTTTCTAAACTTTTACCCTAAACACCCCTTATCAAGCTCTCATACTTCTGGTTTTTAATATACCCATGTCAGAGGTCCAAAATCCTAGTAACAAAGGCAGTGGAATTATTAAAGTGCCCAAACCCATGAAGTCCATAAAACCTAGCTAACCACACTATTCTTGAAATAAATGAGTTATCCTGTAAAATTCCAACTTGCCATTGCCCTCTCCTGAGGTATGAATGGGTGGTTGACCCTGTATGGTAAATTTCTCTCCGTTGGAGATGTCAGTAATACTGATTTTTCAGGTCTAAGTCTTTGTGTTATGTTCTACCATCCAAAAAATTTTAAGTATGCTGGGTACAATGGCACATGCCTGTAATCCCAACAACTTGGGAGGCTGAAGCAGGAGGCTTGTGCGTTGAAAGTCAGCCTCAGCAACTTAGCAAGGCCCTAAGCAACTCAATGAGACCCTGTCTTTAAATAAAATATGAGAAAGGACTGTGGATGTGGTTCAGTGATGAAGTAACCCTGGGTTCAATCCCTGGTACACCCCCTCCAAAAAAAAAACAAAAAGAATTGTAAGTAGGGGCTGGGGAGATAGCTCAGTTGGTAAAGTGCTTGCCTTGCAAGCATAAGGCCATGGGTTCAATTCCCAGCACCACAAAAAAAAAAAAAAAAAAAAAAAGAATTGTAAGTATATCTGATACCTCATAATTATGAAATGTCATTACTACATCCAGAATATACTACATCAATAAGTTGTTTGGAGAAATAATTATTGGGAATATATTAGGTATTATTTTTTGCATTGAATGAATTTTAATAATTTTCATTTTAATATTTTTCAGTTTTATGTCTATGATATACTAGAAAGTATCAGGATACAATATTAAAGAACATATCTTGTCTTATTTTTATAGTGACTTTGTGCTATAAAGCCATTCTGACATTGAAATCTGGCTGTTTCCAGTACCAGCTGTTAATATTTTAAATCATTAGATATCTGGACTGTATCTCAGAATTCCTACATAAATAATTCAGATTTTGGCATGCACATTTTTAAAATCTGCATGTGTGAATCTGATGCATGCATAGGGTTAGAATCGTTGACACAGGGGACTAACTTGAAAGACCATTGCACTGCATGTCATAATCTTCCCAGTCTGGGCTGGTCCACCTCTCACATCTCTTCCCACATCTGCATTTTTACCCCTCTGGCAGTAATGTGCCATTCTCTGAACACCAAATTGTTTCTCCTCCTGTATATTTCCCTGCTCACCCTACCCACCACACAGAGTTACTTGTTGTGTCATTCCTTTTGGGAAATGGTACCAAAAATGGAACTGGTCTTCATTTTTGCTTCTTAGAAGGTCAAACCAGGAGATATGCTATGTGGATATTTTTTATGCAACACCTTTTACATTTTCCTCATTTTCTCCATTTCTGATGGTACCCTTTGGTATAACTCCTGTTTGGGATAGCACAATTTTACCAAATTTTCCATCCTAATCCTAACATCTCAAATTCACCCATTTTACAATACACATAGTGATTTTTATGTATCAATTCCAAAGGCATGAAGCATATGAGGTATCCTTCTTAAAATTTAGGTACTGTGCTGAGTCCCAAACAAGCAGTTATGTTTAAAAAAAAAAAAAAAAAAATACCAGTCTTTGGCTTCTGATTGAGCTTCATTATCAGACAACAGACTTATCTTCCAGGGAGTCTCACAGCCTTCCTCCCCAAATCAGTGCCAGTCTGCCTGTTCTTGACATCTGTTGACTATTCTCAATGTTGGGATTTCCTGGTGTACTGGAGGTTTAAGCAGTGCAATATGGCAGAAAAATAAGAGCACTATATGTATATAAACCTCTAATAGAATGTGAAAAATTTTAGAAGACTTTTCATTTGCAAAACAAAAACACTTCAATCCATGCCTCATATAACATATAAGTAATTGGTGTTATTAGAAGCATAAGTATAGGTGTGAAACATAAAACTATTATACTTCTGGAATAAAATGAAAGAAATCCTTTGTGACTTTTGATTAGGCAGAAATTTCGTAGATACAAGGACAAAAGCATGATCTGTAGAGGGACAAATTGGTAAATTGAACTTCACCAGAATCAAAAACTTAGTCTTTAAAAGGCATTGCTAAGTAATGAAAAGACCAGCCACAAGACTGGTAGAAAAGATAGTTTGTACATAATGGATGCAATAAATGAATTGTACTAAAATATATAAAGAACCTTCAAAACACAACAATAAAAGGACAACAAAAGATTTCAACATACACCGTTGTGGTTTAGATGTGGTATCTCGCAAAAGCTCACGTGTGAGACAATGCAAGAAGGTTTGGAGGAGAACTGACTGGGTTCTAGCCTTAACATAATCAGTGAATTAATCCCTGATGGGATTAACTGAGTGGTAATAGGAGGCAGGTTGGGTGTGGCTGGAGGAAGAGGTTTTTTGGGCACATGGCTATGGGGTATATATTTTATATCTGGAGAGTGGAGCCTCTCTCTGCTTCCTGATCACCACGTGAACTGCTTCCCTCTGCCTCATTCTTCCACCATGATGTTCTGCCTCACCTCAAGCTCCAAGGGATGGATCGGCCGTCTATGGACTAAGACCTCTAAAACCGTGAGCCCTCAAATAAAGTTTTTCTGGTCAAGTCCTTTCAGTCACAGCAGTGAAATATCTTACTAAAACTTACACTTCACCAAGGAAAATATATTGAAGGTAAATAAACCCAGGAAAAGACATTTAACACTATTATATTTCCACCATGACTAATTTTGTATTATACTTCTATTAGAAGTAACATTTAAAGTACTCTGTTAAAGGTGGATATTATACATTGGCAAAGTCTTTGGGAAATAGTGTATTTTAAAAATTTTATTAATATTTTTATCTGTCTTAATTAGCTATACATGACTGAATGTATTTGTACATTTTGATAAATCATACATAAATGAAGTGTAATTTCTCATTTTTCTGATTATACATATTGTAGGAACATGTCAGTCATGCAGTCATATATGTACATGAGGTAATAATGTCTGTTTCACTCTACTATTCTTCCTACCCCCATACTCCTTCCCTTTCCTTCACTTGCCTCTACCTAATCTAAATTAACTCTATCCTTCCCTAGCACCCCCGTATTGTGTGGGAAATAATATTTTTTGGAAGTCAAATATACACCTACCATGTGATCCAGCCATTCTACTTCTTAGTATTTTTATAAGAGAAATAAATACATGTCAATATCTATATTTCTCTCTACATATATTCATAACTTCTCTATTTTTGAGCCAAAAAATCAGTCAGGACTAACCTTAATGCCTATTAGCAAGTTAATGGGTAAACTATAGCACATTCATATGATGGAATGCTATTCAACAACAAAAATTAACAAAATATTGCTATATATTCATGAATGAACCTGAATTATGTTGAGTGAGAAATCAGACTAAACATGTAATGTGATTCCATTTATATCAAGTTTTAGAAAATACAAACCAATCTCATGACAGAAAGCTGATCAACGGTTGACCAGGGATGAAAGAGGCACAAGGAAACATTGACTGTTAAACTTCATTATGTAAACTCATGGCTTCCTGGGTGTATACATGTGTCAAAATTGATAAAATTGTATACTTAAAAATCTGCAGTGTATTATATGTCATTTGTACCTTACCTGTTGAAAATGTGAAAGAAAAGAAAGAATTGTATTCTAATCCTGAGGAAGTCAGTTAATGACCATAGAGGATCAATAGCAAAGTAAATGCTTGGTTCTGAAAGAGGACCAGAGATTTGGCATTTAGATCAGCAAGAGACTGAAAGGATGGATAAAGCAGATCAAGAAAAGCTTTGATGAGTTGAATATTGAAGTACAGGATATAGGTGAGTTCATGAGGGAAGTCCCCTGACAAGAATCTTCATGTGCAAAGGCATGAGAGAGGAGGGAGGGTGGTATGTTTGCAGAATTAAACGTTAGGTCTATTGTCCAATGCTAAATGCTTTGGTTCTCAGCCCTGTTTTCCTATTTTTTTTTTTACTACACTGTTTTTAAATGGTACATTTAAATTGTCCATTTCGAAGACCTATGCTGGTCAGCTTTCCACCACTATTGCAAATAACTACGATAATCAACTTATAAAGAGAAAATGTTTATTTCATAGTTTTAAAAGTGCTAGTCCCTGGTTGGATAGCCCTCCAGCTTTGAGCCTGTCAGCACATGCGGGAGCTTGTGGCAAAGCAAAATTGTTCACTCTATGACAAGGGCTCCGAAGGTCATGTCCCCAGTGATCTAAAGACCTCCACTAGGCCCTGATGTTAAAACCCCTCATAGTACCAAGCCTTAAAGTGCAGGGCTTTGGGATACCCTCATCTAAACCATAGCACCCAATTTCCTTAGTAAAAGGTCTATGGGTTTGTGGAATAGGGGCAGTGCCTGTATCGTCTGCATCTCCATCTGAGAGCACACCTGTTTCTGCAAGAACAAGCTCCTTTAGTGTTTCACATGTTATATGTCTGTAAAAGATTTGTTTCAGAGAGTTCTGCATCTAAAATGAGAACAAAGGTAAAAATCACTATTTTTCACTGGTGTGGAATATTCCCTGTTGTCACAAAGAACGTTCTTATTTCTGTTTGACGTCTTTTCCCTTAACACCAGAGAGGCCTTTCCCTTCTGTGTGTGCTGTTCATGTGGCTGAACTCATCACAATGAAGCCTTTCTTGATTCCTGTAACTTAAAGCATTCTTCCATCTTATAAGATGCACAACACTTTATTTAAAAACATCCATGATGCCAGCTGCATCTCAGAGTGCTTTGTACTTCCCCACAGCCATGTAATAGATCTTGTCAACATTGTTGTCAGGCAGGCAGCATCACCTTTACCACATGCATGGAGAGTCAGAGGACTGGTGACTGTCCAAAACCCACAAGGTTGATAAAAGCCAAAACTAGGAACATGGTCCAGGGCTTTTACCTACAAGTCACATTTTAATTCCATTAGGAATTAAGAGTGTTTGCTACCCCAACTCCAAGCAACTATATACCTTTCTGGTCCTAACAAGCATTAAAAAAAAAAAAAAATCGTATCCACCTTTGTAGTATCATTCCAACAAGATCACATATTTCATTAGAGAAAACAGGATCTCTTTTAAAAAATCAATTTATATGAGAATTGTGCATTTAAGGTGGTTAATAAAGGTTTGAAAAGGTAATAATAGTGGGAAAGAATAGAATGAAGTGAGGATGGACTGAAGGGCAGGAAGGAGGGAAGAAGTGGGTGAACAGTTAGTGTTAGAGGAAGAAATATTAGTTTTCATAGTGTCTTCCTCTGGGAGTGTGATATTGGTCAGTCTTTGCTAAATGCTAAATATAATTTCAGATGAGTGCTATTCAACATTCTACAAAACACAAGTGTCTTCTGTTATGGATCTGAATCTCATAATGAATTTCCATAGTACCTATATCACCCGCATGAGATGGTTTTAGGTCTTGGAGTAGAAAATTATTTGCCACTAAATTATTTGTTTACCTAAAACCTTGTTTGATGGGGACAAGGAAGCCTGTGGTTTTTAAGGTAACATCCTTTTTCTTGCTCTCTGTGCAATGAAGCTCCAGTGGAGACATGACTTGAGGTGGCCATTTAGTTTCCCATGCCACAGGTCACAGTGATTGTTTAGAAATGGTGTATGGCCCTAGCCAAGCCAATTATAAACCAACAGAATGTTCACTAGCTGATTTTTGAAGAAAGAGGGCAAGGTATGTACTTTTCCCTCTAAATGCTGAATATTGTGCCTCTAATCAAGCTATATTTAAAGCTAGAACTGACTTTGAAATTTTAATTATGTGAATTGACAGTAATTAATTTATTTTTGGCTTTAAGTTTGTTTAACTTGGATCTTTTTTTTTTCTTGTGATTATTTTCAATTACAGTGTTCCTAATACAAATCGTTCTTGTGCCTTCCAAATATATGCAACTTCTTAAATCAGTTCACTGGTGTAGTGATTCTCCTTTTCTTGTAACCTAGGAATAAATGAAACCATATAGCTGGGCATGATGGTGCACCCCTGCAATCCCAGTGGCTGTAGAGACTGAGGCAGGAGGATTGCAAATTCAAGGGCAGCCTCAGCAACATAGCAAAGTCCTAAATGGCAACTTAGCATGAACCTGTCTCAAAATAACAAAAGTGGTAAAATGTCTTCGGGTTCAATCCCAAATACAAAAAACAAACAAACAAGCACAAAACCACAAAACAACAACAAAAACGACATTGGGTGATCCTGACACCTTACAATGGATACCCCATTGTCTGTTTTCAGTATAGGACTAGTCATGATAGGGTGTGTATCATGTTCAAGGCACATGTTTTTTTAATTATTAATTTAACCACTACAATTAGCTCATAAGAGAGTGAAGCTATTATTAGTGGTAGTATTTTTCATTTAGAAATGAGTTAACTAGGGCCTAGAAAGAAACCTTACTTTGATTACTATGCCAGAATTTGAACATCTGTCCAATATCAAGAATTGTTCTTTCTATGTTACTAAATTATTCTGTGTGTAAACAATTACTGAAAACAATTTTCCTTTACTTTCTAAAAATACTTCCACAACAAATAGGGAATATTGATATGGAGGGGATTTTGTTTGCTCATTATTTTAGAGAGGTTAGAGTAGATCTCTAAGAGCTCATATTATCATCTTTCCCCTGGAGTTTTTGTGGGGAAAAAATTATAGGCATCTTTACCTTGCACCCTGAACACAAAAAGATATTTTGGCTAAAATAGCTTGACACTGTCAACCTTGAAATAGACATTTAAAAGCCTTTTCATTTTATAATGCTTTCAGTGTAGCATGTGGATTTATGGTTATACTTTTCTACACCAATTAAAATGCATATAAATAACATTCTTCATGTTTAGCATTTTAACCTTCTTTTGTCGGTACCACGATGCTTTCAGCATATTTTCCTGAATACAGCATAAATAATCCATAAATTCAATCAGATGTGCATAATGCTATTTATATCTAAAACAGTCTAAATGTTTCTTTGAATATATCTTAGGAATTTAACATGAAGAGAAATAGGCTTAGAAATTTAACTTCAGTGTGTTCTATATGCTAAGTAATTAACTCATAATTCCGTGTAAATTTGAGGAAGCAAATAAGAACAGAAATATAGTTAATGAAAACCTTGTATTTATTTTGAATGGTGGGAATGAAGATATTTCCTATACTGATTTTCCATGTATTATTTTAATGTGAACTTTAGAAATAATATAAAATTTTACTTTACCATTTTACACAAATTTTATTTACTGTGTACAAAATTCTAAATAATATTTCCAAATATGAGTGAAATATAAAGAGAGAGCAATCGGTTGTCCAAAACTATACATTTATTTATCCTTTCAATTCTTTTGCTAATTCACTGCTTAAGATTTGCATTGAGCATTGAGTCAAACTTTACTGTTGCTCACCTTATGAATACTGAACATATGTCTGGCATTGTAACAGAATGAAAAGATAGGTAAAACCCTGTTCTCAGCAAGCAAGTAATGGGGACTCTTCCACATGTATCGATATACATGCACACTTACACAGATGTGTGCACACATAACAAACACATTCCAGAAACAAATTACATATGAGACAAGTAGTATGAAGTACAGCAAGGTAATGTGGCACATAAAAATTGGGATGGGCAGGGTCTTTGATGTGTATCTGAATGTTTTCAAAAATATGGAAAAAAGATGGCCATAAAAATAATCATTGTGTTGGCCTTTAATATTGATATTTAAAAAAGGGAAAACACTCTTAATAAGGGAATGGATAAATTCTTTGCTGCCACTTGAAAAAAAAATTAAATGATATTGGATGTATCAAATACTAATATCAGTACATTTTTATGAAATGTATAGAACAATATAAAGTTTCACTATATCATCTTAAGTTTGTTTTTAAAATACATGTAACATAGCACACAGAAAGAATTTAAATAGTTATATTAGGATTAGGATGTCACATTATGAGTCATATTTTAATGTTGCTTACATTATTTGTGCCATCATGATAATTTGATTTTCATTTTTTTATCCCAAAGAATTAAATATTTATATCTAAATGCAAAATAATTTATCCTAATTACAAAATTTGAGAAAATATAGAAACAAGATTGAAAGGAAGACTATTTTATAATAGAATTTATTTTAAATAGAAGTATTTTTTAAAAAAGGCTTTCTCTTGTGGAATTGTGCTATGAATTTTCTTTCATATCTGGAAGGTGAGCTTTCATTTATTTCCCTTGTTAATGTCATTTCACAAGGACATTTGTTTACCCTAAGCTGGGGTGTGCTCCAGTGTTGCAGCTCTTCATACCCATCAATAGCTCAGGACACACCCACTTGCAAGGATGTTATGGAAGAGTACAGAGTCAGACTGGGGAACTTCTATGTTTAGCTTATCTAGCTTTTAATTCATCCATCAGAGAAAGAGTGGTACCAATAAAAGCTACAACAATTTTTGGCACTGTTTTAAAACTGGGACTGAAATTATAGCTGTGATGTGACTGGTTGACCATTAACTCATTCATTCACTTCATAAGAACATTGAATAAGTACCTTGTAAGTACCAGAACTGAGCTAGAAATGCCTACCTAGAGAAGAACACCAAGATTTACAACCTCAGGGAGTGTAGGTCAAAATCATCATGACTGTTTTTTTTATGAAAGTGTTCCTTTGGAGGAAGGTTCCCTACAGGCTCCTGGCAGATTCACAAAAATTTTAACTTGAATTTGCAATATTAGTTAAGACCAAGATTCTGGGTAGGTTTGTATCAGAAAAGGATAGAAAAGAGTATACAATTCAGTATTGCTAAGGAGTTATGTGTTTGTAGAAAAAGATGAAGGTGGATATTCCTTTGTGTATCCAGTCTGTGAATCTATTCTCTCCCATCTAGTCTCTGGACACAGTGTGTAACTTAAGAATTGGTCTACTCATCTCATCCTTGAAGGTTATATAGTGCCCTTAATATGACACAGAATCTACGTGGAAAAATGTTTAGCTCTGGGATTTGTATTAGAAGTAGTTTTTAAAGGGTTTAGGTAAATTTTAGTTTTCATAAAATAAAAGTGGAGTGACCCAATTAATATATATCAAAATTTATTCATAATACCACCAGTAATTTCAATTTTGACCAATTCTTTCAGTGACATGATGTAAGGAAAGAGAAAACCAATCCCTGAAGGTTTGTGAAAGGCCATTCTATTAATAGCACTCTTAAGTTTTAGGTAAAGAAGTCTACTAAAACACAAAGCACTAACCTATATATTCATAAATTGTCATTCATATAATCCTAGAAATGATTCCAGGAAATATAAATTATTCCCATTTAAATAAGAGGATCTAAGTTTCAGGAAAGGTAAGAAATGGGTTCAAGTTAACTAAGCTAGTAATTGGTAATTTAAGGATTTGAAATCAGATATATAGTTATGAGGTCTGCCAGTCTCACAAGTCTTCTGGCTTCAGGAAGTTATAGTCTTACAGACTAGGTGGCCACACAATTAAAGGTTGAAATTCTGTTCTAGAATATGAGGAAACTGGGTTAGAAGCATAGATGACAGTGATGTTAAGGTTAGCTGAGTGTATCAAGAATAGGCACATAAAACAGAGGACATCTCAATTAAGTCTTGAATGATTGAAAGAGTTTTGGAGTTCATGCATTATTTTCTGCACAGATGAATCTTAGAGTTTAGAACATTTTGCTGTGACATCTTGGAACATCTCAATGTCACTGTGCAAAAAGAATGTATATAGTATGTGCAGGTGGCTTCCCTTCATCTGATACTATAGTATTGCACAAACTCAAGGCATCATTCCGATGGTATTGCTCCAGGGATGCTTTCTTAGTGTCCCATGAGCAATGACTCGTAGAGTTTTGCTAAAGTTAGAGGCTTTTTACCTGAGTTCTCTTTTCTGGTACTGTCTTGCAGTTCTCTTCATTCTTCTTTACCGCCTACCTAGAGAGCATTATCCATCAAGTGGAAGCTCTCTGCTGGATCCTTTTATTCCTTTGCATAAAATACTTCACTTGGAACTTGCAAGACCAAGATTCTGAGTAGGTTTGTAGCAGAAAAGGACAGGAAAGTTATGCAATTCAGTATTGCTGAGGGATCATGTTTTGAGAGAAAAAGACCAAAGTTAATCTTACATTGTGTATCATATATATGAATTTATTCTCTCCCATCTAGTCTTCTCTGAACATAGGAGTGCCACCTATGTGCTAGTCTATTCATGAATCCTTGAAGGCTATAATATGTAGTGTCAAGGCAGGAAAATGGAAGAAAGTTACATACTCATAATAACTAGAATGGTTCTTATATATAATTAGGAATATATATAATGACCAAGTTGTAAAAATAACTTGGTATATATAAAAATACTTTTCACTCTTTAATTTTTACACATTACCATCATCAGTGCTAATTGAGATAGCTTCATAATATTACTTCACAGGTAAGTTTAAAATTCACTATCTGCATTCTGAAAACAAACAAGCAAAACAAAACAAAAAAGAAATAAGCACATAAATTCTTATTTGTTTTACAGGTCAAAAAGTTTCTCAAAATTTAACAGACTTCACAATTTGAAATTTTGTGTAAATATAATATTGAACCTGCTGATACATAGTTATTTGGAGAACTCATCTTTTATTGTAGGTCACCAATCTGGCTCTATATTCTTCCTCATATATAGAAAATATTTCTTTATATATGGCATTTTTCCTCTCAAAATATTTTCTAAATATAAAATTCTAGGAATGTATTTACATAGTCTGCAGATCCATCTTAAAGAATGGTGCTTGTTCTGAGGGAATAAAAACTATTTCTTTTTCCAAAGAATTCTCATTTCTTTTTTTTTTTTTTCCAAACTTCTCACTTGTTTAAGGTTGCTCTTCTTACCAACTTCTCTATTAGTAATTGATTTGCATTAATTGGTTCATCAGAATGCTGATTTTCACAGTATTAAGTTAAAATGTACTGTTTATGATTTGGCCCAAAGGAATAATAAGAAATAAGTAGAGTTTGGAGTTAGGAAGATTTCAGAGTTCAATCCCAGTAACATTTTGATAAAATTAACTAATCTTAGGCACCTCAGTTTTATCTTCTGCAAAATGGAGAAAATGGCCCATACTTGCAGTGGTGCTGTGAAGACTGCCTGTGCCAACAGAAGCTGCACCGTGGTACCTGCCACATTTGTTCCTAGGCAGCCTTGCTTTTGGTGCTGATAATCTTTTCAGTATGTACACATTTTAAATTTACAAGCACATTTTAAAAATGTATTTTTAACTGGTAACTTAAAAATGTATATATTATTGGGGTATTACGTATATTTTTTACTACATGCAAACATAATGCTTAAATCATGTTAAACAGATCTCTTTGCTCATTTATCATTTATTCACAGTGAAAACTTTCACAACCCTTTAGCTTGAGATATACATTACATTATTAGCTATAGTCAGCATATTGTGCAATCGCTGCCAGTTCTGGTACAAACACCAGAACTACTTACTCCACCAGTCTAACTTAACTTAGATATTAAGTAAGAATACACGTATAGCTGCATTTTACCTTACTATGAAGTTAACATCTGTTATATTGAAACTAATGTTTTTCTAACTGTTGAGATTTTTTTTTATTTTTTGAACCTTTAATAGATTACTCTCTCGTTTTAAATGAATTATATTTCCCCTCAAAGGAAGATGGCCAATCATATACCAAACCTTAGATGAGATGTCTGTGTGTCTACAGGAATCTAGAATATCTCAACACTGAGTAGTAGGGAATGTGCACAGACTTTGGAGTTAGGCAAAGGGTCATGGTATAGAGACGATTTGTTATGTAATTGTAACTTTTAAAGCTTGGAAAGTTGTTTTTATCCTCTGTTTCATCATCAACAGAATGAGATTGGCATAACCACTGCCCGTGGTGTGTAAGTGAAGAAACTGCACTATTGCAGAAGAGCCCTGTTTAATTCTCTCCACAATCTGCAGGGACCCTTCCTTAATTATCCTTAGCAATAACATTTAATCAGTTCTTCAATAGTCTTTCCTTAACATGTATTCCACTCAGTTTCTTATTATAATTAATACTTGTTTATAAATTTGACTCCTTTCCAGTGGTAGCCAGATTGGCATTTCTAAACAATAAGAATTACCTTTTTATAGCCACCACCCACTACCTTCTCTTCTGGTAACCTAATCCAGAATAATGATGGATCGTAGTCCGTCTTCCACACATTAATTGATGTTCTCACTGCCATCCTACCTTAACTTATTCAATCCTTATAACTATCTTATAAACTACACACACTCACAATATCTCCATTTAGCAAACTAGGAAATAGGCTGAGAAATTAATGGCATTATCTTAAGGTTTTGTTCTCCAACACTACACTGCAAGGCTTTGTGGTCTGGGGAAGGAAGGCAGTGTGTGTTTGAGGCTAGGGACGGAAAAAAACAATGCTGTAACAAGCTACTACTAGTATTTCAAATACAGTCTTTACTGAGAAACTGAACAATAAAGATGTGATTTGAAAACTGGTTCCAAATTGTTAGTAACAGGATCCTTCAATTCCCTCTGAACAATAGTTTTCATACCTTGAAAATGAACGTAAAATATTGTAACTCAGGCCGGGGCTGTAGCTCAGTGGTGGGGCCCTTGCCTAGCACATGGAAGGCACTGGATTCGATCCTTAGCACCGTATAAGAAAATAAACAAAATAAATGTATGTTGTCTATCTATAACTACTGAACAACAACAATAAAAAACATTAAAATATAACTCATGTGTGGTGTAGATCATAATATATACCTCTAAGGTTCATGTAGCATGATAGCAAGCACCAATAAGTGGTGAAAACTCTTGTTATTATAACTGACAATAACACCAAACAATCATATGATCTTCCCACTTCCTGCTTAGTCTTTGCAGCCTCAGATGGCCTTCATGTAGGGTATTCTAGTTTCAGTTTCTGTCCCTTCCCCGTTATGTATTTCCTGATTTGTAACAATTGTTCCAAGGTAAAAATGTTCAATAAGCTTGCAGTTTCTTCCCATATTTGCCTTTCTTGGATGCCATATTACACCCATTCACCTATCAATCACCTCCATTACCTCTTCTGACTGCTGACCCCCCATCTCCTTGAGACCACACCCCAAATTCTTTTTGTAGTAGAGACAAGAAGGCAAGTGCCCCAGATAGAGACCTTGGTAACTGCTTGTTACTGCTGTTGATTTATTCTGACTTTCTCATTTTGAAATGTGAGTTATCCCAGGGAAATTGAGATAAGCCACTATGAACTTTATTTGATCCTTTAAAAACCACAGTGTTTGGAGATGAAAACTACCACTGAGATTCAAATGTCTCTAGCAGGCAAAGAGAAAATGAAAGTGATTTGTAAATGCTAAAATATCCATTTTGGGGAATAGTATCAAGGGATTCAACAAAGGTCATTTTGAAGCCCATCTATGTTTGTCTTCCTGAACATTTCAGAGAGGGACATAAATGGGGTGTTAATCACACTCTGTACAAACTAAAATGGAATAGACAACAAATCAACAGGGTGGAGAGGGGGAACTATGAACAATGTAACCCAAGAGAACAAAGGACATATTAAGCTTAATTTTTTTTTAACTGAAAGCTCAGAGACATTAAGTATTGTCATTCAAAAATACAAGATACAAAACTTAATTTTCTCCACTGTTTTCTGCCCCTGACTTTATCTTCATTTCCTCTCAGTCATTTCCTTTGTGGCATTGCCCAGGTTAGGTCAAAGTCTGAAGATGAATCATTTCCTTGGCATCTCTGTCTTATGATGATACTCAGCTTCCAGCTTCCCCAGGTTGGCACTAGACACAAAAGAGGGTAGTAATAGGCAGGCAAGCATGGGCTTTGTAAACATCTTTACTTCTGCTATTCTCTCCTCTTCAGTTTCTTTTCCACTGCATTGATCCAGTTCAAGTACATCCATAGAAAATAAAAATAGATCCTTTTTAAAAGAAGCTTATTATCTAGTGTCAAAGATTAAAATGAATTCATATCTGAGTGTTGGTCATTAAAATGCATCTATTCATGTTAACTGGGAGTACTAATAGTGGGGAAAGGGTATGCAGAAGATGACAATGAATAAAATCATGCCTATACTTCTGAATTCAGCTTTTCTATTGCACAGGGCCTTTCTCAAAATCACTTATGTCCTCATTACCCATTTTTATGAATGTTCTTGTTCTTAAATTATTTTTATTTCCCTCTGATAAATTTTCCCTTCCCTGACAGATAACAAGCTCTTCAGAGTTGACTAAAATATCTCTTTATACAATGATCAACTAAGTTGTGGTTAGAGTTCTCAAAGTACATATGTAAATCATCAAATTTTCCTCATTTATCTGGTAGAAAAAATTAGCAATTCCCATTTTTATGTGGAGAAACTGCTCTTTGGAGAGGCTGCATCTTGCATGTGGACCTAAGAAACATTGCTCCTCCATGGTACCGCAGCATTGCCAGTTCTCCTGTTGGACTGTGCTGCCACACACATGCACCTTCTCTGAAAGTAAACACATGAAGGGTTAAAACAGGATTCAAGAGGATTCAGCTTTCTTGGAGTCTTTGATTTGCTCTGTGACTCTTTCTTAGTTTTAACATACTTCTAATAACAATGAAAATGATATTTAATCAAACATACTTTGTCAGTCTCAATCCTACAGATTCCTTCCATAGAGTTCTTAAACATTAAAGAATATAATAAGTGCCCATAGTGGTAAGAAAAACTGTGTCCTGGACCTCTCTCCCCATATTTTCAATTCAGAACATCAGGGTATGGATATCCAATTTGTACTCCAAACAACATCACAGATAATGCAAAAGGTGCTGTTCAGAAAAACACACATTGAGCACCACCAGTTTTGAGAAAGGATTTGCAGCTACTCTGGTTGTCTATTCAAAGACATACCCAGGGAAAAAACAACCACATGAGATGTACAATCCTGTAGATCCTTACTACTCAACAAGTGGTAGCAGACAGGGCATAGCATCATTTGAAAGTATTACAGAATCACAGTCTGTACCTGAAACCTAAATACAAATATTCATTTTAACAAAGTGCCTGGTTACTAATACCAACATTAGAGTCTGGGACACAGTGCTGTAATATAGACCAACCTAATCATTTGGTGAAGTTCAATTGTTTCTCATTTTTCCTGTTCCATAGCAAATGGAGCCTGATTTCTCCTTAAGAAACTATTTATCTTAAAATGGGTAGTGGTGCTTTATGACTCAAGTTTACTCATGTGAAGAAACAAGTCCTTTTTTAATGGTTTTTAGAATTTTAAATAATTCTATTTGTTAAAATAGAATTCTATTCAATCAATAAATGGACAAAAAAAAAAAAAAAAACAAACCTAAGCAGACACATCTCGAAAGAAATAGAAATGATCAATAAGTATATGAAATGTTGTTCAACATCTCTAGCAATTAGGGAAATGTAAACTCACAATAAAGTTCATCTCACTCCAGTCAGAATGAGTTATCAAGAATACACATAATGTTGGCAAAGATGAATATACTTTGGGGAAAATATACATTTGTAAATTGTTGGTTGGGCCAAAAATTAGTGCAACCACTCTGGAAAGCAGTATGCGGATTCCTCAAAAAGCTGGAAATGGAACCACCATTTGACCCAGCAATTCTACTCCTTGATATATATCCAAAGGATTTAAAATTGGCCTACTGCAGTGATATAGCCACATCAATGTTTATAGAAGCACAATTCACAATAGCCAATCTATAGAACCAACCTAGGTGAACATCAACAGAATAATGAATGAAGAAAATATGGTGTACATATACACGATTGAGTATTATTCAGCTATAAAGAAAAATACAATTATGGCATGTGCTGGTAAGTGTGTGGAAATTAAGACTATCATGCTAAGTGAAATAAGCCAGTCCTAAAAAGTCAAATGTCAAATGTTTTCTCTGATATGCAGAAGCTAATCCAAAATAAGGGTGGGGAGGTTGAAAAAAGTGGGAAGGGTAAATTTCATCAAAGTAGAGGAAAGATCAGTGGAGTAGATGAAAGGGATCAAGGAGAAGGAAGAAAGGACAAGAAAAGGGAGAAACAGTGGACAGATTTTGCATGCATGGGTCCCAGCATTGAGTGTATACAGAGGACACTCATTAAAAAATTAACTGTAAATGAATTGAAGAAGGTCAGGTGGAGTGGAGAGAGGGGAGCAGGGACCTGGGGGTAAGTGCTAGGGACTGACTTGGAATGGGTTGTGTTATACAGTTTGGTGATTATGTCAGGGTATATCCTGGTGGTATATTATAACTAAATAGAATAAAAAGTTTAAAATATATAATCCTACTTAGCCTCAGTTTTATGCATGAATTCTTGATGATTTTAAGTAATAGAAATCCAAATATTCTATGCAGAAAGGAATAGAAGAATAGTAAGTTATCTGAAAATTGTGGAAAAAAGCAGGAGTTTAGTTGGACCACTGAGATGTTTGAAGTCAAAGATTCAAATGTGTACA
This sequence comes from Sciurus carolinensis, assembly GCF_902686445.1. Lineage (NCBI taxonomy): Eukaryota > Metazoa > Chordata > Mammalia > Rodentia > Sciuridae > Sciurus > Sciurus carolinensis. Next base: position 83,156,819 of record NC_062223.1, on the reverse strand, counting down.
AAATCAGCACCTTAGCATTCCCCTGCCCGCCAGCTTCAGTCTCTTGGAGACTGCCTTTAATCTTCCAATGTCATCCTTTCTATGCAGGGTCTGAAACTCTTCCCCTGTTTCCACATAAAACAATCCTACAGTAGGCAAATCAGTTGGTCTAATTTGAGTCTTATTTCCATTCCTGGATCAAATCAGCCCTGGACCAGAGCATCTTGACCACTAGTCTTCATAGAATCATAGAAATAGCAGTTCCAGAGGCAGCTGTGGAGATTGTTGGAAGGAAAATCAATGTGACAGCTTGTGCTGCAGTATCTCAGTAGCCTAACAGAGCTCACCTCTCCTTGACTTTGCAATCCTGCTGGGTGCTTTGTGAGTATTTTTCTGTGCATAGGAATTTGGGAACCATCTACTGAAAGAGGAGAAGGGTAGATCTCCTGGTAGTTTTTGGAGACTGAGTCTAGAAGTGGTAAACATGTCTGCCCCATTCTACCTTCCACACCACAGGATCAAAATGTAGACTGGGCACACAAAAGACAAGAAACAGGATAGGGGGCAGACAGCCCCCTACAAATACAAATGAAAATACAACTGAAAATACAAATCAAACAAATATTGTACTTCGAATTTTAAATTCAAATTGACCTCGATGTTCAAGTGATTTTACCAAGAGTCTCCCCACATTTCTATTATTGTATCCTATTAGCTATCAAGGAAGCAATCTACCATCTGTTTTCATTGATTATCCCCTTCAAGTATTACCATTCTTCATTCTAAAGATGTATTTGAACTTCATTATTCTTTCTCTTATCATCCAGATTTACAAACATGATAGACAAATTCCATTTTCCCACTTCCCAGTTCTGTCATTTCTTTCTCAGAAATCTAGATCACACCAAATAATGTTTAGATGACAGCTTTTATAAAGGAATACATTATTAGCAAAAAACTACCAAATTTTATAATAATTTACTTTTTAAATCAATTCATTTGATAAAAATTTATTAAACATGTGCTATGAGCTACGCATTATTTTATATACTCAGATATGAGTAGTTAACAGTGGCATTTTATGAATCATACCATTTTAGTGGGAGAGTAGACAGGCACTGAATAAACAGTTCACTGAACAGGGGAAAAAATTAAAATAACCAGACTATGATTAATACCATGCAGAGAATTAGAATAAGGTGATGTAATAAATTGATGACAAAGTGATTACATTGTGTACTTATGAGATAAACTGAGATCTAAATGACAAAATCCACCCAGATATGTCAAGATCAGAGGAATAACATTTTAGACGGAGGGATTCTCTAGTCCAGGGTTCCTGAGGCAAACTCCCTTGTTTCCTTCTTTATCTTGATACACGCACCTTTCCTGATTCTCCTTTCCTCCTGTTACACAAAACTTAGAAATGTAGCCTAAAATGGATTAGCCCTACTCCTTTTGTTTGAGGTGCAGTGGGACAAATATTTCCAACAACAAATTTTAATCCTTTAATAATAGCAAATTAATAAAAATATCTATATATTGAGAATCATACTTGATGCTGGAGATGCAAAGCTAAGTAAGAAAGAGTACCTTCTCAAAGAGTGCATACAGTCTGTTGAGATTGATAGGCTTGCACAAAGAGTGTTTAATAAGTAGAGGTAGGTACTAGATAAAGAGGAAGCACAGATGAAGTAGTGACAGAAACTCCAGGGATGGTGGTGCTGCTCCAGGGATCTAAATAAATGGGGTTTTCCATTGGAAGTGGAGTAGTAATGCAGGAGAGAAGAGAGACATCAAGGGAAATGGATTTTCCCAATTTGGAAACAGTGACTCAGTTACCTACGTAATAATGTTAGGTTAAATCCTCTAGACTAAAAGTGCATTTCTGGGGAGGTGCTATTGAGACCAGGGCTTTGTTTGGGTGAAGCATGTGCTCTGTCACCAAACTGAACCCCTGATCCCTGGAGAACATTTTTATACATAGCAGGGATGCATTAGCTGTGTACAATCTCCCATTAGCCCTCAGACTCAGACGTTGCTGTTCACATTCTCCAGATTGACTCAAGACAAGGAAGATGGATTTCTTCCATCACATTACATACTGCATATTCCCAGCGGTGTAGAATTCTCAGGGCATCCTAACAAGCATTATTGAAGACCCTCTTGACACTGGTAGGGACTTACTAGATAAAAATGAAATTAAACAATTGTGTTTTCTTCTACAATAAAACCTTATTTTCAGTTATTTGTGCCACAACTCCCCTATTTTAAGGTGTCATTCAATGAAATGCAGAACACTTACCCTGAAGATACAAAGGGGAAAAATAATTTATCTGTTTTTTCCTTTATAGACTCTTTAAGGCAGTAAGGTCTGGTCAAACTGTGATTCCTTTTTTAAAAAAGTAACAAAAAGAACAAGTCCACAAAAATTTTTTTTTAAAAATCTGTGAAAGTTTAACACATTACTTGAAATGTTAGAAACACCAACAATTGTCCATGTGAGTTTAAGAACTCAAAAGGTCCTTGTTTGCTCAAAGTAATTACCTGGAAGTTCAGGAAAGTTCAACATTTTAGTGGAAATCTACCAAGACTTGAAACCTCATTATGTGAAAACTTACCCTAAGAATGTTTGGTCAAAAAGACTGAGGATATTCACTGCTATTCTTTGTGACAATAGTCATCACATTCAGATATGTTGTAAAAATTGCATTTAGGTTGATATTTAGGCTACTGATAGGCTAGAAGTGACATTTTATATTAATTTAGTATGATAATTTAATGCTTTAAGTAATTTTTGTACATATTAATTTATTTCCAAAGAGTATATTTTCTGAAACTCTAGGACATTCACAAAGAGCTTAAAGCATGGTTTCTCTCCTCAAGCTGCTAAATAGCTATGAAGAAAGAAATATTTAAATAGGCAGTGCCTATATAGTTTAAAAAATGAGAACAAATGGTTTCTGTAGTTAAAAACATGAATTTACTTCTGAGTATAGTTGGTGCATGCCTGTAATCCCAGTTACTTAATGGACTCAGTCAGAAGGATCACAGGATCAAGGCCAGCCTGGGCAAATTACAGAAAGCCTGTCTCAAAGACAAAAATAAAAAAAAGAGCTGATAATGTAGCTCAGTGATACAGCACTTGGCTTGCAAGCACAAATGTCTGGATTTTATCCCAGTACCACATGGAAATTGGTTACTAATTATTTACTGTATATAGAACATTGTCCTAGGGATCATTGGTATTTAAATGCACTTCTGAGTTCACATGTGTTAGACATATGGTAAATTCAGCAAATTTTCCAGCAAAAACAAAGACAATTCACGAGTAGATAGATAATTGGGGCCAAAGAGTCCATGAACTATTAACAGTTTCTTGTTTAACCACATCTCTGTAGTAAGGAGAATTAACAGAAAATGAATGTTGGTTATTAAAATGACAGATGTTATATAATTGGCATTGTTTTGTTTCCATTTAAACTAGTGCAAAACACCTTTTTTTCCCCTTTCTTTGACCTTGTGCCTCTGAAGGAATCTAATGGATTTTAATAAAACATAGGGTGATAAAATTACCAAATTTATGGTTTCAGCTGCTGTGCATTTCTTCCCTTGCTAGGGCATATTAACCTGTAAGTATATTTTCTCCCCATTTGTTATGAGAGATACTAAATGAGTCAATATTGCATCAATAATTCAAGGGATAATTCAGCTGCATAATTATATTTTATTGCATTAATGCTTTCAGCTACTTTGGTCTAAAGCATATCTATTGCAATATAACAACATGAAATGTCTCTTCTTTACACAAAGCTTTGTAATTATTATTAACCATTATGAAATCATCAGAATTATAACAAATAAAGAAAAAGTTCCGCAGAATGAATTTCAGACCACACAGTGAATATTTTTTAAAGTGTCTCCCCACTTTCTATGTAACTTAACCTTTTTGCTTGAAATTCTTGAATTCCCCTTTGCCAGACTGTACTTAATTCAGAGCCTCTTCCAACAAAGTTGTAACCCCAGCAGTCCAGAGCATATTTGATAGCACTGCCACACAGTAATGACAAATATAGGTGGGACATAGGTGGCTTCTCAGGCAGTTTTATACCCACAGTCTCCCGGGCTCTTTGAGGGTACTCCTGGGCCTCCCATGTTCTTGTGCATTCCATTGCAAAGATGAGGTGACTCATCCAGATTTGCTTTTCTTCTTGCCCCACATTATAGGTCAGCTAATAGGAAAGTTAGAATTTAAGGTCTTCTGGCTTCATATCTTTGGTTTTTTTGTTTCTACCTATTGGTACTTTGTGTTCAGGCTGAATCGATTTATAGAACACATTTTGACTTTGTACAACTATTTAATACAGGTACTGTGAAAATCTTGTGGAGATATCCCTAAAGAGAAAGTAACTCTTGAACTAGTACTTTATCAATTCATCACAACCTAGTTACCTTGTATTCTCATTGTTAAAAATAGAGCTCCATTCCTGGCAGAATACCTTCCCAAATATCTCTTCCCTAGATTGGAGTGTCTGTTTCATATGACTGAATATGAGTTTTGTACTTGTGGAACTTTATTGATTTCTTCTCCACGAACTTTTGCCATTTCCCTCTATGCCCTTATCTTAATTTTCCTTGCTTCTTCATCTAGAGAAATCACTCAGAATATCAACTATTAATTTAACACTGGCACATACCAACATTGGCTTAGTTTCTTTGCCAATCTGATGGATAGTATACTTCAACTGACTTGTTATTCTAAGGTATGTTGGAAAAAAATAATAAGACCATTCAAAAAACCTTTACTACCATTTAAAACATGAATATAATTTTATTCCTCTTTGGTGGTTGCCATAATGGCAGTATTCACTCCAGAAATAAAGAAAAAGAAATGAAATGGAACTAAAGTTACATTAAATATTCTCCTCACTTGTTCATTCCATTGGTTATAAAGTGTAAAAATGTTAACTGGAAAGGACAAGGATTAAGGGGGAGGGAGGAGACAGGAAGGGGACAACAGCTGAATGAAATAAACCAAATTATAGTATGTGCATGTATGAATATATCACCATGAATTACACTTACATATAATGTACCAATTTGAAAAAAAAAATAGGCCATTAAAGAAAAAGGATCATCATATCGACTTAATAGTCTGTTTCTTGGAATAATTGGAACTTGAAGTAGTCCTAGGAATCAGACTTTAAAGTGAAGTTCGGGAGATATTCACCCTCTAGTAGACAGAGATGAGATAGATGGAGTGCTTATCTCCTTGGCATGATTCTAACTTTCTGGTGATTAAGGGAAGAGAGAGGGGAGGTACTGGGATCAAAATGGAGCAAATTGTTATATACATTTATGAATATGTCAAAATGAACCCAATATCACATATAATTAAATGCTTTAAAAAATTTTGGGTTTCTACTCAAGTTTGTATATCTGTCTCAAGAAAGGTTGCTTCTCCCTAAGGAAGCTTGCTTCCAGCAGCTGGTTTGATACAGGAAATGCAAAGGTCTACCTTCCTTGCCTTAATTCAAATTAACTTTGAAGGGCTAGACCATCTCAAGAATTCCCTATAGGATATGCTGAGGTCTCTATTGCAACTTCTCCCTCTACTCAATGCTGCTTCTAGAATTCATTCAGGTATTATTCCTGTAGACCCTCCCCAGCAGACCTCCTCCACATACCTATCTACTGAACGGTCTGTTTCCTGGAATAATTAGAACTGGAAGTAGTCCTATGAATCAGACATTAAAGTGGAGTTTGGGAGATACTCGCCCTCTCATAGGCAGAGATGAGACAGATGGAGGGCTTATCACACTGGCATTATTCTAACTTGCTTGTGAGGAAATGCGATAAGATCCCATCAAACCACTCTTTCTGATGAATTGGAAAAGATAATAAAAGACTAGCAATTTTTAATTACCAATGAAGGGGAAACTGAAAGCCAAAGGGTCTCCCTGGTAACATGAAAATAATTCATCTCTTGCACCTGGAGGGCAGAAAGAAATTGAGGATTTTGTCCAGGATTTAATTATATGGGTCATGGAACTCCAAAAATTATTAAATTCTCAAAACCAGAAAGTGTGTTTTATCAAGGTCAGGAACTTAAATAGGAAGAATTGAGATTATGAAACTTGGAATGAACACATATAGGTTTATACACTTGTAAACACTGAATTCTCATATTCTATTGACCTCTGGGCCTGTAGACATGGTTTATCCCATCTGTTAAAGGCAAGCACTCTTACATTGCTTAAAGATGAGGTAATGATCCTTAATTTTCAGAACAAGCATCCACTTCAGGACCCATCCCTATATTCATTAGGGCTACAAAATCAGCAATTGGGATCAAACCAAGATGTGGTCTGACTAGCAAGCATTGTATTTATAGAAAGAAAGTGGTTACACTCCTAAGAAAATGGTTATACTCCTAAATGCCCTAACCCTCATATGCTAATAGAACCAGGAGTATTTGTTAGAGTTCTCTAGAGGAACAGAATCAACAGGAGGTATGATTATAAAAAGGAGATTAGATTGGCTTCAATGACCAGAAGCTGGAAGGTCCACAATGGCCTTCTGCAGTTTGGAGAGCTGTAAGAACTAGTAGCTACACAGTCCAAGAGGCTAAAGACTCAGATTAAGAGGGATCGACAATACTACCCCAGTCCTAGATGGAAATTCCCTAGAGAATCACTGGTAAAGTCTACTTTGGAAGAGTGAAGGAGGGAGAGTCTGGTATCCTCACTTAATTGCAGCAGCAATCAAGAACACATTTAAGATTCCTGCCTTTCAGCTCTAGGATGTACTCTCACTTTTTGGAGTACTCAGCAGCTCTGTGCATGGTTGCTGAAGATTCCCAGGGAGCAGGCCTGTCTCCTGAGCACCAAGAAATGGACTCAGGATTCAAGAAGAGGAGGTATGGTGAGACTCAGGACCAGGTCAGAGCCGCCGGGTGAGTCTTCCCACCAGGATGAGGCATAGATCTGGACGGTGAACTTCGTGGAGCCCAGCTACCTGGCGAGGCTTCCCCATAGGAGAGGTAGAACCACAGACCCAGGCCCAGACCAGCTGGGCCCCAACCCGCAGTCTAGTGTCCCTTTGGCTGATCATTGGACAACACATGGAGGGACCTCTGCCCACTAGCAGGGAATATAATGCACCTGGAGGCCACCACCCCTAGAGGGGCAGTTTCCTTATGGAGCACTGCATTATCAAGTTCCTCCAAGACTTCAGGCTACTGAAGGCTAGGAGGTGAGATATTGGAAACCAACAGGGACACTATAAGTCAATAAGTGGGAAACTGCAATACCTCAGAATTTCACTACTAGAGGGGAAGATACCTGAGCAATATGAGAAAACAAGGGAAGCAAATGTCCCAAACAAACCTAGATGCTACATCAATAAAATCCAATGACAGCATGGCAGAAGAAATGTGTGAAAGGGAGTTCAGAATGTACATAATTAAAATGATCAGAGAAGCAAATGATGAGATGACGGAGCAAATGCAGGCTTTGAATGATCACACCAATTAATAGTTAAAAGAGCAAATACAGGGAGCAAAGGATCATTTCAATAAAGAGTTAAAGATACTGAAAAAAAAAAAAAGCAAACAAATAGAAATCCATGAAATAAAGGAAACAATAAACCAAATTAAAAACTGCATAGAAAGCATAACCAATCGGATACAACACCTGGAAGACAGAACCTCAGACATTGAAGACAAAATATTTAATCTTGAAAACAAAGTTGACCAAACAGAGAAGATGGTAAGAAATCATGAACAGAATCTCCAAGAATTATGGGATATCATGAAAAGGCCAAATTTAAGAATTATTGGGATTGAGGAAGGCACAGAGAAACAAACCAAAGAAATGAATAATCTATCCAATGAAATAATATCAGAAAATTTCCTAAATCTGAAGAATGAAATGGAGAATGAAGTACAAGAGACATACTGAAGACCAAATGTATAAAATTACAACAGACCCACACCAAGTCACATTATAATGAAAACACCTAACATACAAAATAAAGATAGAATTTTAAAGGCTGAGAGAGAAAAAAATCAAATAACATTCAGGGGGAAACCAATATGGATATCATCAGATTTTTCAACCCAGACACTAAAAGCTAGAAGGGCTTGGAACAACATTTTTAAGCTCTGAAAGAAAATGGATGCCAACCAAGAGTCTTATACCCAGCAAAACTTACCTTCAGATTTGAAGATGAAATAAAATCCTTCCACGAAAACAAAAACTAAAAGAATTTACAAATAGAAAGCTGGCACTACAGAACATTCTCAAAAAAATATTCCATGAGGAAGAGATGAAAAACAACAATGTAAATCAGTGAAAGGAGGAACTACCCTAAAGGAACATCCAAATAAAGGAGAAACCAAGTCATGTCAAAAAAAAAAAAAAAAAAAGTCAAATGACCAGGAATACAAATCATATCTCAATAATAACCCTGAATATTAATGACATGAACTCATAAATCAAAAGACATAGACTGGCAGAGTGGATAAAAAAGAAAGATCCAACAATATGCTGCCTTCAAGAGACTCATCTCATAGAAAGAGATACCCATAGACTAAAGGTGAAAGGATGGGAAAAAACATAGCATGCACATGGACACAGCAAAAAAGCCGGAGTATCCATCCTTATATCAGATAATGTGGACTTCAAGCCAAAGTTAGTTAGAAGGGATAAACAAGGACATTTCATACTGCTTAAGAGAAGCATAAATCAGCAAGACATAACAATCATAAATATTTATGCCCCAAACATTGACTCATCCATGTATGTCAAACAAATCCTTCTCAATTCCAAGAACAAAAGAGACCACAACACAATAATGCTAGCTGACATTAACAGACCTCTCTCACCACTGGACAGATCTTCCAAATAAAAATTGAACAAAGAAACTACAGATCTCAATAACACAATTGATAATTCAGACTTAATGGACATATATAGAATATTCCATCCAACAATGAGTGAATACATTTTCTTCTCAGCAGTACATGGATCCTTCTCTAAAATAGACCATATATTATGCCACAAAGGTACTGTTAGCAAATACAAAAAGATAGAGATACTACTTTGTATTCTATCAGATCATAATGGATTGAAATTGGAAATAAATGACAGAATAAAAAACAAACTATTCCAACACCTGGAGATTAAATAATACACTATTGAATGATGAATTGATAACAGAAGACATCAGAGAAGCATTAAAAAAAATTCTTAGAGGTAAATGAGGACAAAGATACAACGTACTAAAATCTCTGATACTATGAAAGGAGTACTTACAGGAAAATTCATTTCATGGAGCATATTCAATAAAAGAAGAAAAAATCAACAAATAAACAGCCCAACAATATAGATCAAAGCTCTAGAAAAAGAACAGATCAACACCAAAAGTAGTAGAAGACAGGAAATAGTTAAAAATCAGAGCTGAAATCAATGAAATTGAAACAAAAGAATTAATTCAAAAAATTGACAAAATAAAATGTTGGTTCTTTGAAAAAATAAACAAAATTGATTAAACCTTAGCCACACTAGCAAAGAGAAGGAGAGGGAAAACTAAAATTACTAAAATTCAGGATGAAAAAGAAAATATCAATGCAGACACTATTGAAATACAAAACATAATTAGAAGCTATTTTGAAAATCTATACTCCAACAAAATAGAAAATCTCAAAGACATCAACAGGTTTCCAGAGACATATGATTCACCCAAACTGATTCAAGAGGACATACAATTTAAATAGATCAATTTCAAGCAATGAAATAGAAGTCATCAAAAGCCTACCAACAAAGAAAAGTCTGGGACCAGATGGGTTCTCAGCCAAGTTCTACAAAACCTTTAAAGAGCTCATTCCAATACTCCTCAAAGTATTCCATGAAATAGAAGAGGAGGGAACCATTCCAAAATCATTCTATGAAGCCAATATCACTCTGATACCAAAACCAGACAGAGAACATCGAGAAAATAAAATTTCAGACCAATATTCCTAATGAACATAGATGCAAAAATTCTTAATAAAATTTTAGCAAATCCCATACAAAAATATATTAAAAAGATTTTGCACCATGATCAAGTGGGTTTTATTCCAGGGATGCAAGGTTGATTCAACATCCAGAAATCAATAAATGAAATTCACCATATCAACAGACTTAAAGTCAAGAATCACATGGTTATTTTGATAGATGCAGAAAAAGCATTTGATAAAATACAGCATCCCTTCATGCTCAAAACACTAGAAAAAATAGGGATAGTGGGAACATTCCTTAACATTGTAAAGGCTATCTATGCTAAGCCCGTGGCCAATATCATTCTAAATGGTGAAAAACTGAAAACATTTCCCCTAAAAACTGGAACAAGGCAGGGATGCCCCCTTTCACCACTTCTATTCAACATTGTCCTTGAAACTCTAGCCAGAGCAATTAGACAGACCAAAGAAATTAAAGGGATATGTATAGGAAAAGAAGAACTCAAACTATCCCTATTTGCTGATGACATGATTCTATATTTAGAATAGCTGTAAAATTCCACCAGAAAACTTCTAGAACTCATAAATGAATTCAATAAAGTAGCAGGACATAAAATCAATGCTCATAAATCTAATGTATTTTTATTCATAAGTGGTGAATCCTCAGAGAGAACTTAAGAAAACTACCCCATTCACAATAGCTTAAAAAAAAAATACTTGGGAATCAACCTAACAAAAGAGGTGAAAGCCCTCTACAATGAGAACTACAGAACACTAAAAAAAGAAATTAAAGAAAACCTTAGAAGTTGGAAAGATCTCCCATGTTCTTGGATAGGCAGAATTAATATTGCTAAAATGGCCATACTACCAAAAGTGCTCTACAGATTCAATGCAATTCCAATTAAAATATCAATGATATACCTCACAGAAGTAGAACAAGCAATCATGAAATTCATTTGGAAAAATAAGAGGCCCAGAATAGCTATAGCAATCCTTACCAGGAAGCGTGAAGCAGGGGATATCGCAATACCAGAACTTCAACTATACTACAGAGCATTAGTAACAAAAATGGCATGGTATGTCACCAAAAGAGACAGGTAGATCAATGGTACAGAATAGAGGACACAGAGACAAACCCAAATAAATAGTTTTCTCATACTAGACAAAGGTGAGAAAAACATACAATGGAGAAAAGATAGCCTGTTCCATAAATGGTGCTGGGAAAACTGGAAATCTTTATGCAGCAGAATGAAAGTAAACCCCTATCTCTCACCCTGCACAAAACTCAAAATGGATCGAGGACCTCAGAATCAGACCAGAGATCCTGCACCTTATAGAAGAAAAAGTTGTTCCAATTCTTCATCTTATCGTCTTAGTGTCAGACTTCCTTAACGTAACTCCCAAAGCACAAGAAATAAAAGGAAGAATCAGTAACTGGGATAGTCTGGTAAAGTTAAAAAGCGCTCTCTCAGCAAAGGAAACTATCAGTCATGTGAAGAGATAGCCTACAGAATGGAAGAAAATCTTTACCATACATACTTCAGATAGAGCACTAATCTCTAGAATTTTAAAGATCTCAAAAAACTACACCAATAATACAAATAACCCAATCAACAAATGGGCTAAGGAAATGAACAGACACTTCACGGAAGATCTTCAAGGAATCAACAGATATATGAAAATATGTTCAACATCTCTAGTAATAAGAGAAATGCAAATCAAAACTACCCTAAGATTCCATCTAACCCCAATTAGAACTGTGATTATCAAGAATGTAAGCACAATAGTTATTGGTGAGAATGTGGGGAAAAAGGTACAATCATACTTTGCCGGTGGGGTTGCAAATTAGTGCAGCCACTCTGGAAAGCAGTGTGGAGACTCCTGAGAAAACTTGGAATGGAACCACCATTTGACCCAGCTATCCCACTCCTTGACCTATACCCAAAGGACTTAAAATCATCATACTACAGTGATGCAGCCCCATCAATGTTCACAGCTTCTCGTTCACAATAGCCAGATAGTGGAACCAACCTAGATGCCTTTCATTTGATGAATGGATAAAGAAACTGTGGTGTATATATATATATATATATATATATATATATATATATATAATGGAATATATATATATATATAATGGAATATTACTCAGCCATAAAGAAGAATAAAATTATGGAATTTGTAGGCAAATGGATGAAGTTGAATAATATCATATTAAATGAGATAAGCCAATCCCAAAAAATCAAAGGATGAATGATCTCACTGATAAGTGGATTATGATACATAATGTGGGGTAGGAGGGAGGCAAGAATGGAGGAAGGATGGACTATATAGAGGAAAAAGAGGGGTGGGAGTGGTGGGGGGAAGGAACAATAACAGAATGAGTCAAACATCATTACACGCTGTAAATGTATGATTACACAAATGGTGTGACTCTACTTCATGTACAACCAGAGAAACAAGTTGTACCCCATTTGTTTACAATAAAAAAGAAAAAAAAAAAGAACCCATTTAAGAGTGGAGATAGCATCTGCTTCTATTTCCTTGTTCTTTTAATTTTTATTCCATCCAAGCCACCATCCTATTACAGTGCTGCCCACACTTAAGGGAGGTTCTCCAGTTTGCTCTCCCACATTCCAATGATTTGTAGGCACATCCTTCTTGACACACCCATAAGCCTCTTAATCTTAGTCATTTCTTAATCCAATCAAAAAGAAAATTCAAATTAAGCATTACAAGAAGACAGATAAAGGATGTCATGCTCAGAGAATGAAGTGTTAATTTAGCAAAGGGAAAGCTTATCTATCATTATCTATTAATATGCTAAGTAGCCTCCCGTGATATGAGTTTTAACAGTCTGGTAAGGCCTTTGAGAGACCTTCATAGGTCTAAGAAACTGGGAACACTCTTGGAAACTTTGAGTAAAGGTCAGTGAAGTAGGAGTGGCAAACTTTCACAAGAGATGGTATAAAAAAAAAATATCAAATGACTCAAGCCTTAGACATGCTAGAGAGAATATGGTATGTAATCTAGCAGACAGCAAAGGAGGTATAGATGGCAGTCCTTTTCCCAAGCAAGAGAAATATCTTAGGTAATGTGGAACCAGCATTACTGAGAAATTCATTGGTTACTTTCCCCTATGAAATAGACTAATGGTGAGAAATTCTTTCACAAATATGAATTTCTTAAGTAATGGAGATACAAGTGTTCCCAAGTGATGAAGGCCAAATGATGGCAATTAAAAGCAGGAGAGTTCGTGTATCTCGGGTTACACTGAAGGCTGAATGGTAGATGAAAAATAATCTCTTGTGATCAGTTCACAGAATGGGAAAAATTTCAAAGTTTTTCATAGATAAGGCATCTAGCTACATGAGTTCAGAACAAATATGGACAGTTGCTTCACTGTAGCTGTGGTCAACAGTGAACCTCATAGGTAGCATTGAGTGGCTCTGTAAAAAAAGACAATGTTGGTATGCCTGCTCACTTGATTAAAAAAGCCAATGGTCCAAGGTGAAGACCTGTAAGGAATCTTGAGCATTAGGAAACGATTGTTGGTGGTTCGGGCAGAAGCATAAGAAATTTTTAAAAATGTTTTGACATAGAGCATAAGACACCATCAAGAATCCTGTAGAACTATTTCCAGGTGGAATGAACTTCTGTATAAAGAAAAGCTATTCAAGCAGGAAAATATGCAGAATGGAGTGACCAGTATGATCCACAATCCAGATTTCCCTTAAAATACTTATTTTCCTGATATTTCTGGATGCTTGGTCTCTGATGGTTGGAAGTCTAGAAATTTCTCTCTGGTCAGTGGAAACATCATGCCCAAAGTCATGTCCCTTTCCTTGGAGCAGCCTGCATCCAGGGGCTGGTCAGTGTGTGTATACAAATATCCATTCACTTTGCTTTGATTCAGTTACAATCTGAAGGACCAGCTCCCAAGCACTTGTTGGAACTCTGTCCCAATTTAACTTCTGTTCTTGTTGAATCCTGCTCTTCACCACCCTTCCCAGATATTATTTTGAAAACTATTTCCCATTAATACTTGAGTACAAAAATCTCAAAACCTTAGCATCTATTTCCTGGGAAAATATCTCTCTTTCTATTTTAACTTGTTATGATCAGTTCATTTTATATCAGAATCTTAAATTAGATTATTCTGGATTAGCAGGTGGACCCAATATAACCAAATTACAAAGGTCCTTGCTATAGGGAGGTAAGGTCAAATATAGAAGGATGCTGGTCAATGGCAACAGACATTTGAAGTGATTTGTTTAGAAGATGGAGGAAGGGACCATGCACCAATGAATATAGGTAGCCTCTTGAAGCAGGAGAAGATAAGGATCAAGACTGTCCCCTGAAACATTCAGAGAGAACATACCCCTGCTAAACTTTTATTTTAGATTTTTTTTTAACCTCTAAAGCTGCAAGACAATGACTTTGTTCTGTTTATGGCATTAAGTTTATGGAAATTTATTACTCTAATCATAGGAAACTTGAACATTATGGTAACAATTTAGTCTTTACCTGAAGTTTATTTATATATATATAAAAAAGATACATATTTTAAAAATATATATTATATAAAACTATATATAATGTGTGTATAATATACATTAAATATTAATGTATATGATATTAATTATACTCAATGTAATAATGTGATATTTGATATATATTAACTATACCCAAAGTAATGGTGTAGGATTCAAGTAAAAAATTTCCATGTTGTTAATAAGTGTATCTTTCTTTAATGTATGAGATACTAAAAAGACAAGAAATTAAAACACATAATATATGGTTCTTTATATTATTTAGGTATTACATGTCTATGATACTTTTTTCAAGTAATTCAAAGTGTGGAAAATTATATTTTTATAATATAATTTATTTATGAATATTTGGAAAAACTGATGCTAAAAAGAGCCAAGGCAGTTGACTTTATTATAATAGGCAAATTCTGGCCCAACAGGAAAACAAAACAACTTCAAATCAGGGTCATCTCTATTATTTCACCAGTGTGAGCCATTTTTCTCATCAATATAGTGAAAAAATTTAAGCCAAAAGTTGAATGCTTTCTCTGATATGTGGAAGTTAAATCACAATAATGGTGGTCAGGGGAAGAATACAAGTTCAGGGAATTAGACAAGGGGGAATGGGAGTGAAGGAAGGGGAGATAGGCAAAGGGAAGACCGTGGAATGAATGTGATATAATTTTCCTATGTACATATATGAAAACATCACAGTGAATTCCACTATCATGTGTATCTATAATAATGAGATCCTAACAGGAAAAAGATATATTCCATGCTTATATAATTATATCAAAATGGATTCTACTATCATGTGTAACTAAAAATGAACCAATAAATCTAAAAAAAAAAAATACTTGGAGCATGCATGCACTACCTAATCTAAATCGGACAACAGCAGAAGTTATATGGCTTTCTAGGATTTCCTTAAGAATAAACAAATATATATCACCTAGCACAATGCTTGAGACCAGATTGTGTTCAGTTACTAGGAAGTTCTACACATGTACATTCCCCCTCAAGAAAAAGGAGCAGTTTTACTAAAAGAAGAAAAAAAAAAAAAAAAGGAAAAGCAATTCATTGGTCTTGAGAGAGAAACATGAAAATAAGTTTGATACTGGGCCCACAAATGAGAAATAGCACCCATCTCCTATGAAAATGAGGTAATCACAGTCCAACTTACAGAATAGAATATTGCAGACTTTTTCTTGTGGTATTTTTTATTTCCATAGTTAACCAACACCTACTTCTTTTGAGGGTATACTTCTGAATAAAAGTCCATTTTCTTCTGTATGTATAGGTCCATGATTATGTCATTTTCCATGGAAACAACTTGTTTTTTCTGTTGAGTGAAAGGTAGCATCTTAGAAAATACTGCTTTTTGGTGAGTGTTGGCCTTTTTCCCAGATGTGAATATTTAAAGGTCTCTATTTCTTCATTGCTACTATTTACTAAAATTTATTTTCACATTTAAAACATAACTGATTAATACATAATTTGCTTACAGACATATGTCTGTTTGATAATACACACTGTTCCAGTGTATTTTTAAAAAAACAAAAAATAGTTATATCTTCAATTTCAAAGCCATATAACATTGAAACAATGCTCAATATCTCTAGTTATTAGGTATTCATAATTCAAGTATATTTTCATCATTCAGATAAAAATCCATCTTTCTCAATAGTAAACAATTGCATACCCCCAGCCCCACCTTACTTTGAAAACTCTGTGTTGGAGCTCTATCCACGCACAAATGTCTTCAATTCAAGCATCTCTTCCATGCGCTGTTTATACATGGTATGGGACTCGTATTAATTTAAACTAAAGCTCTGAATAGAAGGAGGAAATTTTGATATACTAAACCAAGACTGTGACAAGAATACATGATAGGTGGGATATCATTCTGAGAAATATCAAAGGTTCTTTTCTACTCAAAATCACTCAATGTAAGAGTGAGGGAAGCCATGTCATAACCTAGTGGCAGTGTACAAAGATGAACGAAGGCATAAAAAGAGATTGAGAAGCAAAGAGAAATTATAAAGTGAAGCAAAAGTGATTTTCTAGGTTAGATGCCTTGACTCTGACCAAATGGAGTCTTGCAAATCCCCCCTTTTCTTCCTAAACCCAAACTCCCCCTGTAGACCTTTGCTGTAGCCAACTGGGAGTGGCACTGTGGACGATGCCTGTGGAAGTTGTGATAAGAACATCATGTGTCATTTATCAAGCACCTATTACATGTATTGCACGTTCTGCAAATTGGTGAATATCAATTATGTCATTTTATTCTGTAAAATAAATGCAATGCTTTTATCCCATTCTTCAAATAAGGAAACTAAAGCAGATTGAGAGATAGAGGTAAGTGAGAAGTCACACATAATGTTTGAACTAAGTTGCAAACACATTACCCAAACTCCAACTCATTCTATTACATTAAATGTTTCGTAGGCCTTTCATGTCATTCATTTAGTTTGTATTGCAATATTAATTTCCTATATTTTTATTTAAAAACTCATTCCAATAAAAATGTTAAAGGTTTTTTTTAAAAATTCTTTTTTTCTATTGTAAACAAATGGGGTACATCTTGTTTCTCTGTACATAAAGTAGAGGCAAACCATTTGTGTAATCATACATTTACATAGGGTAATGGTGTTTGATCCATTCTGTTATTTTTTCCTTCCCCCCACACCTTCCACCCCTCTTTTCCCTCTATACAGTCCCTCCTTCCTCCATTTCTTGCCCCCTTCCCACCCCCCCTCATTACGTGTCATCATCTGCTTATCAGCGAGATCATTTGTCCTTTGTTTTTTTGAGATTGTCTTATCTCACTTAGCATGATATTCTCCAATTTCCTCCATTTGCCTGCAAAGGGCATAATTTTATTATTCTTTATGGCTGAGTTAAAAGCTTTTAAAACAAAAATATAAAAACATTTTCTGATGCCATCCAAAGAAAACAGTTTTTGCTTGCATATATATTTTAATATAACTATAGTCATAGTGTAAATACAACATTAATATCAGACTTTTAAAAACTAATATTTCTTCCATAAGAGTTTGCCATTTATTTTCTATTATTGTTAGTTCTGAGATGCCCTTTTAAGGTATCACCTCGAGTGTCAAGGCATGAAGAAGATTGAACTACTTAAAGATTATTTCAAATCCAGTTTTATTTACAGAAAGTATAGTTTAGCTCAGTGGAAAAATAACATGTTTTGGAGCCAGGTTGATATAGCACCTGGCATTACAGTTATCAAAAGTATTAATACTTAGCTAAGCAGAGACAAAGATTCAGAATGAGCAGCACAGACAACGTCAACTTGGAGACTGATGCACATCTTCCTTCCCAAGGCATCTTACCTGCTGGAGGCCAGTTCTTGCCCAGTTCTCACCACTATAAGTTCTAGAATAGGCCTTTGAATATTGGGCAAAGTTATTATGGAAGAAAAAAATACCGGAAGTATTCATGGGTGGTTATTAGTTTGCTTCATTGTTATTGTGTGGTAGATTTGACTTTGGGGAGAGGTAGTAATAATGAG
This sequence comes from Sciurus carolinensis, assembly GCF_902686445.1. Taxonomy (NCBI): domain Eukaryota; kingdom Metazoa; phylum Chordata; class Mammalia; order Rodentia; family Sciuridae; genus Sciurus; species Sciurus carolinensis. Next base: position 83,138,770 of record NC_062223.1, on the reverse strand, counting down.
TTGACTTTGAACAATTGCCAGCACTTACTTGAGATTGAGGTGCATGAAGAAAGAAATGACGTTTTGGATGTGGGTCACTGAGGAATAGTTCATGGACTAGGGCTCTGCTTTACATAGGACCCTGCTTCTCATCAGGAGTCTGTGATTGTCCTCCACACATAATTTATATTATGTAGTTCATTATAAATTTCATGAGATAGTGAACATTTCAGTAGTTCTAAAAGTTCTTTAAATCAACATTTTATATAAAGAATAAATTAGCATTTCTATTAGACTGAATTAGAATACAAAATAGTTACATAGGCCAAGATCGTAATTTTATGAAAAAAAAATATATATATCTGCTTATATATAACAGCTATTCATATCAGTTGGGGATTTCAATTGGTACAAATAAATCATAGTCAAGTTTTAGAGAAATCTAGAATATATGCTAATTTTATCCTTCTATGTGATATGACATCACATTCTATAACGGTTCTGAATTTGAGGATACTATAGTATTTGTGTGTCAGATATTATATCTTGGTATTTGTAATGGAAAATATGATAACCACACAATCAAAGACCAAATGTGACCTCATAAATCCTTTAACTCACTCTCCTTATTGACTTTCCAAATTGAGTTCAACAAAGATGAATTATAATGTCCGATATCATGTAGTGAATTAATGAGTTTAAACAAATTAATTTTTAAAAACTCATTAAAGTACTATGTGAACTTTTCTAGGGGAATATAAAATAAGAACATGACACACACTTAGCCTAAAGGTATTTATGTTGTGTTCTTATCACAATAAAAATGATTGATAAAATCAAATATATGCTAAGAAACAGATTGAATAAATTGATAGAGGTCTATAGAGTTTGGGAGATTGGAAAAGTTGATTGAAGCAAGTATAAATGATCTTGCATGTTAGTTATACCAGGGCTTCTCAAACATTAATGTGCATGAGAATTGCATGGGGATTTTGTTTGAATTGCAGATTCTGATTCTAGAGGTCTGGGATAAGGCCAAAGATTCTGCATTTCTAACAAGTTCCAAGGTAATGCTGAGCTGGTTTATGAACACACTTTGAGTATCAGAGTTAGATGGCTTAAGCTTCTTACAAGTAATGGATATTTATGTAATACATTTTTATATGGGTTGCTCAGTGGAAAATTTGATTCCTCTTTTTGACAACATTTAAATGAACCACATTTCATAGACTGAGAAGTTAGGTGAAGAAAGTCATATAAAGTAGTATTTAAAGCACAGAGCTCACAATTCTTAACTTTCTTGTGTTTTACCCACAAGACCAAATTATTTCTCAATTTCATGGTATGTGAATAATAACCCAGAGCAATAAATTTTCTTTGACTGTCTTGTTACATTTTATTTAAAATTCTCTTGGCATAACCCATATCTTTATCTTTGTGCCTCACTTATATTCTAGCTCTTTGATATAGACAGGTTAATAACTACTTTTGGAAGCCTCACAATATTAACTAAAAGAAAAATATGCCAGAAATTATGATCAATATCAATGAAGACATGCTAATATTACATGGATAACTTGTCCATAAGACATTTAAAATCCAGTTGAAAGAAGCAGATGAAAGTATATAAAATAAATGGCAAATTATTAAATTATATGTTATATGTATAAAGCATATTAAACATGGAGTTAAAAGATGTAATCAGGCAAATTCTGACTCTAGATGGTTATTGAAAATGAGATTTAATGGAGAGTTACCTAAATTCTGAGTCTGTTTCCTTGTTGATAAAAAGGAGATAGTTCAAACAATATTATAAAATTATTATAGGGATTATTTATAAAACATTTTTGTAAACACATGGTCCAAAGAAAGTACAAAAAATGATTAAGGGCATATTTGGAAGCATATCACCTAAATTTATAATCTTGGTTCTGCTAATATCTGTGTAAGACCTCAGGGGAGTTGTTTTATCTCTATGTACCTCAGTTTTCTAAATAAAAAATAGTAATAGTTACCTATAGACAGTAAGACAAGAAAAACCATCTTGTCAATATAGATGGATAATAGATGGTAGGTAGTGTATTGAAGTCCTCCAGAAAAATAGACCATATGAAATGAATGAATGGAAAGATTTATTTAAAACCTTGCATCATGTGATTGTGGGCATCCAAGAAATCCCATAATCTACCATTTGCAAGATGGAGGAGCAGGAAAGCAAGAGGTACAATGTAGTACAAGTTCGAATGTCTGAGAATGAGGGGTATTGATGGTGTGTCAATCTGAGTCTGAAAGCCAAGACACCAAATCCCAGGTGTTTGAAGGTAATGATGACAGACAGATTGATAAATAGATAGAAAAACAAACAGTATCTGGCACATAATATGAGCCATATGAAGGATTGATGTACTTTTCATGGTAGAAATTCGTAAGATATTTGTTAATAACTTCTAATGATTAAAAGCAAGAATAATATGAAGAATAAAAGCAGAAAGAGCCCTAGTAATAATAAAGAACTTGAGATTCAAAAGACTTGCTGTAATTACTACAAAATCATGAAGTCCATAAGAATATTTAAGTCATGAGTCCTGTAGAGTTCTAGGCACTGGGGCTATAAAGATAAATAAGATCTAACAGTACAGTAAGAGTATAATATCTAAGCAAATATAGGTTGTTCAGTGCTACCAATGCTCAAACAGGTAAAGATAGAGTATTTTTTACAAATATTTTTGTAAATATTTGTAAATGTAAAATAAAACAAGGGACATAGAAGGAGTTATGGCTCTAGGAAACAGAGGTTGTCTCACATTAAAGTACTTGACAGTTATTTACAAAGTCCCTAATATGAGTCACTTCCTATGCTAAATTGCCTCTAGATAGTACAAAAATAGGCTAGAAATTCCTTTTAATCTAGAATGTGTGTTCCTAGAGGATGTAAAGTTAAAGTTGAGTCTTGAAGGACAAGTACTATTCAGGTGAATATAAGAAACCTGATGCCTGCTTTATCATTGTCATCATCATCATCATCATCGTCATCTTTAATATTGGAGGATGCTCATGGGTTTCCAGTGATGAAATAATAGGTCTGGGATTAGATGAAAGCGTTCGATGACTTCTCACAACATTGCTCTGTGGTCAAGACCCAAAGAGCAGGAAAAGGAAATGGAGCTGTGTTCCACCCAGACCACTGTGACTGTTGGTACTTTAGACATTTAATTTCTGCACATCATATAGAGTGAGAAAGGAATTTTAAAATCATCTTAAAGGGTAACAATAAGTTACCCTTTATTTTTGAAGAATAAAATATTCTTCACACTTAATGTTTATGCAGTGTGTGAAGATTATGTGTTTTTGTATGTCTTAGAATAGCCTTATCTGAATTTGTGTTAGTTATCTGAGAGTTCAAGGTATCAGAATGGGTACAGGAAGTGCAATCTGAGCCCAGCTAGGGTTTGTTTAGTAGCAAGTTAGCAGGACTAATCTGTGCTCTCCTGCAAACTTCTTCCTTCTCAAGTAATGCTTGGAACAGGCTAGAAACTAGGCTTCCTGCTGGATGTTGAAGACATGCCTGCTGATTTTTTCCCACTGAGTCATCAAGAGAGATTTTGATTGATATTACATATGCATCAAGGAAATGTGTAGCAGCAAGGAACCTGATTGATCCTCTGATTTCTGACCAAACAGTGTGATTCATCTTTTTTTTTTTTTTTTTTCCTATTGAGTAGTGATTAAAATGATCCTTACCTCTGGAGAGCTAATGTGTGGTGTACCTGCTTTTTGGAAAAAATAAGTGGGTACAGATCTTTAAGAGAAAATTATAAAGAATGTTCTCATTTTTCTCAAAATCCTATCTCAATCAGTAATTGAAATTAGATAGACAAAATGAAATGTAGAAACAGTAATGTTGGTTTTCAATTGGAGTTCTACCACTACGAGCTGTGAAAAAGATCCTTTAACCTCTCTGAACCTCAGATGTCTAATGAGTAATGTAATGCCCAACTTCCTTTCAAAAATGGATGCTCAAATAGAAAGAAAAATGAACGTATTTAAGAATATAGTATGTAGCTAGTGCATAGCAGCCCCTTTCTGCTCTTACTTGAGTTGTATTCTGCTTAATTTTTCCTCTCATGTAAAATAGTTGATATTCCTGCATCAGTAAAAGTATACATTTAAATTCTTCATTTTTCTTAAAATCAGCTTTTACTGAGAACACATTATTTTCAAGGCATTTTATAAGCTGCAAGGGATAGAAAGGAACAATACTGCTTTTAAGTTTCTTAGAATGCAATTCCTTCTGGGAAGGTAGTACAGGAGAAGAACACAATTTCACAGTGTTTCATAAACTCAGTGGGTTAGGAGATGTGAGGCAGATAGCTCCATTCTATAGAGCAGGTAGGTCCAATGCTAAGAGGTCTTGTTCAAAGTGAAATGACTTTTTTTTTTTCATCAGCTTGATAATATAGGCTTCAAACCGAAATGTCTACCTTTGCTTTTCTCATTTTATGAATTTCTGACTTTGGGCATATTTGAATCTACTGATGAACTAAAGGTCACAAATCTTCTAGGAATGATAATGCTTTGGCAAAAACATTGATTTACATCTTCAGAGTAAAGTTTAGGCTTTCAGAATATAAGTATCCCTGAGATATATACCATCTAAATGCTGAATAGACAGTATGTTATCTCTTGTTCTTATGTAGGGTGGTGTTTTTCAATTACCATGTTGTAGATTAAGATCCAAGAGAGGCAGAACTGTTTATATACCAAAAGTTTTAACAGAAAATGAGAATAGTAAACATATGACTATAAGCAATTTCTATCATGTCCCCTCACCCTGTAAGAGCTCTGACTCTTCCACTTGAATAAATCCTACTGTTTTACCCAAAAAAAAAAAAAAAAAACACTATTATCTAGGAATCATGAAAGATGATTTTGTTAATTTGAACCCACTTGTATGGAAAGAGATACAAAACTGTTTGAAAGTTTCAATATTTGAGATAATAAAATTTTTAGGTTGCCTATTTATACTCCACTTGGACTGGTCATGAAAGAAAAAGATTTCAATATGAATCTAAGCATAATTTCTCATACAAAATCTAGTACACAGAATTTTCTTACTCATTTCTCTAATAATTATTGAGCTTCATTTTATGTCAAACACAGCTCTAAGTATTGATATAAAAGCAGAATGACCTAGCTTTGCTTCTTGAAGAGGTGACTCAACAGTGAAAGACATGGATGGATAGACTTGAAATGGAGTACCTTAGGGTTGCAATTAATAAGCTTGAAATAGAGTGAAGTAAAGTAAGGAGGGTAAACATAAATGTCTGTTCTATACCAATTGCAGGAATTAAAGGATAATGTGAGGGTATCTTGGAGGAATAACTGACCAGATTTGGTATGGGTCAGAAAGTTTTCCTGAACAATTTGTTGCTCAGCTAAGACCTGAAGAACATGTAGAAAGAAGAGTTTATTTTTCAGGGAAAGGGAAAATCATGAAGATGGTGTGGAATAAAGAAACTATATGGTGAAATAAATATCCAAAAGAAATTTAGTGTGATTACCGTGAATGACAATGATGAAGGTGGGAAGACTTAACCAGATGTAAACTTACATTAAATATATTAGACTTTGTTCTAAGATAAATTGGAAGGCATTAAAGGGTTTCAAATTGAACTGGTTTAGTTGTATATTTTTATTTAGTAGAGCTATTGTCTGCAGTGTCCATAACAGAACTGGTTAGAACAGAGAGAAAACAAATTAGAATCATTCTATAATAATTTAATCAAGTATTAAAGTTATACAGGGCCAGGGAGTGAAAATACTCTAGAACATTCAACAAAATTTGATGATGGAAAGATGCGAAGGAAGATGTGAAGAAAAGTTCTGAGATGTGTCAAATTTCGGGTTTAAACATGGATTGTGGTTTAAGGGCCACTCTCCCTTGTGAGTAGTCCTGGGAGAGGGAGCAGGTTTGTAGAGAGCAGCATGTAATTCAGATCAGTTACATAATCAGTCTTAACCTTGTTCATGCTAGATCTCTTCAGAACAAAACTGAGCAAGGATATTTTGCATGACCTGGTCAGCTGCATTCCTCCGGCAGAGAATTGTCTGCCAGAGATGAAGCAAATGCTGCCTCAGCTTTTTCCCTCAACTCATGATAAATTTCAAAAATTACCATCTCTTATTCTGCTGTCCCTTCCCACCTTTCTTTCCTTCTATTCCTCAGTTTCTTTTGCTAATTATTATTAACACACCTCAGCCACATAATTTTTCCATTCTCTGACCCAGCTGCAACTTTTCTAGAAATAATTTTTTCCCCTAGACAGGAACAGAAATTGTTCTCGAAATAAAGGTTACAGAAAATATCTTAAAGGACCTTTAAATCTCTAGTGATATGTGATTAATCAATATGTGATTATGAAAATACCAATTAGATATTACTAAATGAAAGTTTGAAATAGTAGACTAGCAATGTCATTATGGGATCCAGATCCTCTATGCTTTCATTCATGGTTCTATAGAAATTTGATCAACAGCACATTAGAATAAACAAGTGCAGACTACAGGATTTAAGCCACCAGGGTGAAAACAAAACCATTAACATGAGGATCAAATCAAATCAAACACAGATGTCATGCCAAGTGCATTAAGGGGTTGGGAGGTATTTAACCAGGCTGTAGGAGACAATCATTCCACTGCTGTCTGTAGGTCAAATAGGTTATCCCATAGTTTAGCAAAACACATATTTGTTCTATGTTTAGAACCTGGCAAAGCAGATTTGTTGGGCAGTGAATAGTTAAAGAATGTTGTTATTGGCTGAACTAAGATGCCTGAAGTTGATTTTGCTCCTCAAATACCAGGTCCTAAGATAACTATGTTGTTCAGGCATATATGTGAAGAACCTAAGCATTTCATTCCCTATAATTGTTGTTTTGTAAAGGCTAATTCCTGGACCAGGAAAATCTTTGAGATTTTGAATTAGTTCTGAAATATCTGGAACACCTCTCAAAGAGCCAGACTTTAATTTGAGATCAAATACTAGCATAATCTAATTACTTGAGGCTTTTTCAGAACTTCATGGTAGTTTTGCTTTCTACTTCGTTGTTTATGCTTTAGAGAAGACACACATGGGGAGATAGAAAAAGGAATGAGAACGAGGGAAGGCAGAAAAAGTTAGAAGGTAGAGTTCTGAACACTTGTATATGCTCAAGAAAAGTGTCAAGTATTTTTCAGACATTATGTTATTTGAATTTTCCAAAAGTGGGTGCGAGGTGTCAGCCCCTCTTTGCTGATCAAAACCACAGAGTCAAAGAAGTCTCTTTCCAAGTCACACAACTGTTGAACACAAGTCCTAGATCATGAAGCCATTTCCATTTGACTTCAAGTAAGATGTTGTTTGAGATACCAAAAATATGGAAGTATTAGACAAAGGAAGAACATTTTTTTAAAAATGCTCTAACACCAAAATAACCCATAGTAATTTATCCATTAAGATGAAAATAGATGTAGTATTTTCTTTCTCTGATTTAAATGAGTGTGTTAAGTTTCAAGGCATCCTTCAAAGTTTATGTGTTGGAAGCTTAATCCCCAGATTCATAGAAGGAGAGCATTTGGAAATAGGGCTTTTGGGAGGTAGGTAGGGTTAGATGAGGGCAGGAGAGTGGGACACTGATGATGAGAGTAATGACTTGATGATAGCATGAGATCCCTGAGCTTGCATATTGCAGTTCTCTTACCATGAGATGCCCTCCATCATGTTATGCAGCATGAAAGCCTCACCAGATGCCCACACCATTCTCTGGGACTTCCCAGATTCTAGGACTGTAAGAAAGAAACTTCTGATCCTTGCAAATTATGCCATATGAAGTAGTTCACTATAACAACACAAAACCCTGAGACAGTATGGTATAGTGTTATGCTAAAGTGGAACAAAGGATGGTTTCTGTAATTCAGTATGTTCTTTATTTAAGCCAGCATTACTCACAAACCTGAGAATATTGTCCATAGAAAGAGTATAGTGAGTTGATAGGTATTTTTAAATTCTTAGCTTTCATTCACCAGTCTAATAAATGCATGAAAATTAAGTTTCACACTTAGAACACGTTTACTGATAAAATCAGATGCCCTAGTTATCAATGGTACCCCACATGCTCACTGTGTTCATAAGACACAGTGTCATCAATATAAGTGATCTCATATTATCTAACATTGCAATTTATAGAGCAAAATATTTAAGTACAATTTCATGTGAACATAGTCATTCACACAGTCTATTAGCTATTTATGTGCTAGGTAAAATAATAGGGTGAAAAACAGCCATTTCATAAAGCATTCCAATTATACATACTTTATATAATAGTGGTCACAAAGGTGTTTGTACAATGTCATCTACAAATATCCACCAAATTAGCTACCTAGACTCTTTTTTAAAAGAACACTAACAAGAATTTGAACCTGAAGTTGCTCTGTGGATAACTTCATTCATTTCTTCTTTTGTTCTCAGTGTATCTCTGAAGCACACCCTGATTGACCTGCCTTCCTCAATCTCTTTAAGACATCAGAAAACTCGTTTTATTTTTATCATGTCACTTGAGTGATTTTTCTAAGGTACACTCATCACATCTTCTTAAAGATTTTAATATTTTGACTTGAGAAAAATTCTGAGTTATTTTTTGTTCAGAATCTTTTTAATCCAACTACTACTTACTTACTTTTCATCCTCAAGTAAGGAGTAGCAAATTTTTCAGATACCTTCTGTTACTTTCACCAGATTTTTTTCCAATGCACCAAAGATGTGAATGCATCACTGGCTTTGCTTATGCTCTTGCCTTTGTCTAGATCTGCCCCTCACTCCTCATTGTCCAGTTGGAAAATTTCCTCAACCTTGAAGACCAAATACAAAATCATCTTTTCTATGGTTGTTTTTTTCCCTGGATTCCTCCAGATAGATGAAACCCTTCTCTGTTTCCAAAGCACTGCATGCATACTTCTATTATAACACTTATCACACTCTAACAAAAAGCCATGATGCATGTCTTTTCACTCCAGTAAACCATGAGCTCGTTTGTCTTTGTCTCATTCATCTTTGTATTTTTACATCCTAGCACAATTCTTGGTCTAGAGTAGGTACACAGTAAACGTTAGCTGATTTCCTGAATTAAATTTCGATCCGTCGCTTTATGCTGAAGTCTCCCATATGACTGTGGCTTCTTGTTCTGTCCTAGGCATATAATGTGTCCACAGCCAAGTGGGGAGGTTGCAATTCCCATGGTGAACATTTCAATGTCTGGTTATTGTCATCATCATGTTTTTTGCCTCTTGTGGACTGGCTTCCTTTGTTTCTCTGTCGTCTTCATTTCTAGGGTCTTTTGTTTTTCTTCTGATCTTGGTCTATTGGTACCCATTTCTGTGATTAGCACATCCCTGCAACCATTTGCCTTGGCCTCCACTTTTGTGTTCCTCTGAGTGCTACTTTTATGTCTTTTTTATCCAGGTTATTTTTTTTTTTCATGTTTTTCTTTTGCTATGTTTTCTCTTATACAACCAGAAATGCAAATACTACCTTTTAGAAAACTGCAGTTTAGGGAGAGAAGAACCGGTTTCCTGATCCTTTCATTAATTGATTGAGCAGATATTCTCTTAAGAGTTCACTAAGCACATGACACTGAATTTTGTCGATGTTAGAACAAATCTGACAGTTGTGGTCCAGGCTTCACAGTCTTTGTTTTGCTGCAGAATTAACATATGTTCATAAATAACTTGAAAAATAATTAAGCAAGAGGGTCATTGATAAAGAATCACACTCAGCTGTCAATTTTCAGATGATCTTCATAAATGCCTTCACCAGTGCTGCAAACCACAAACCAGCTGGGCAGATTTGTAGTTGGGACTCAACCTATGACTAATAACGAACATTTCAGTTTGCAATATGAGATACTAAAAAAAAAAAGGAGTGAAGTATTGAAGAACTCACAGCTGGGCAAAGCTATGTCTTTAACTTAGAGATTTTTTTTTCATTTTGTTTCTTATCTGTACCTGAAGACCCTTGAAGAATGTGCCTCATACCTAGGTCTTAATCATTAGGTTGCTAAGATTAGGAAATACATCCAAGACATGCACAAATGGTGTATTCCTATGAACTGCTAGCATAGTTGTTGCGGTTCTTGAAAGTTTAGTGGATACTTCCTCATGTTGACTCCTTTGTTCAGTCATGTGGGATGTGACTTCTTCCCTTTGTCACATAGGCAGTTCTTCAGCTGTAGGAGTTAGCAAAGACAAAACACCTTCTTGGAAGTGTTCCAGGAATCCCCAAACTGATAGGAAAGGCCACTTTCTGTATTACTTAGTATGTGCTTACTTCCCTTGAAGCACTGACCTCCCTAGGCTTTATATACTACTTGACCTAGCTTTTATTTTCTATTAAAATGTTATGGATTTCTTCATCTCATATATTCTATCCTTCTTACCTATTATTATGGTTGGAATCTTAAATGTTCCCCAAAACCACCATGTTTAAGGCTGTGTTCACAGCCTGTGTGCTGTTTGGAGGTGGTGGGACCTAGTGGAAGTTAGGTCATTGATACCATGCCTATGAAGGGGATACTGGGACCCAGCTCCATCCTCTTCCTTGTTCCTGGTCACAATGAGGTGAGCAGAGATCCTCCACTGCATTCTGACCTGAAGTACTCTGCTGCCATAGGCTCAAGTGACCATGAACTGAAACTTTTGAAACCAAAGTAAACCTTTCCTCCTATAAGTTACTCTTAGGATTTTTGTCATAGTAGTTGAGGGCTGACTAACACATCTGTCGATTCCCTTTTATCCTTCCTCCTTTGTTATTTTTGTCTCTTTATTTATTACACATTTCTGAACATCAGTGATGCACTCAGGGCCAGGAATCACGAAGAGAGAAGGTGAAGGGCTATGTGCAGAACTATGGTCAGATATGTCAAATGGTAGTTAGAATTAGTCAAAAGAAAAATATGAGAATAATGTGAAATAATGCATGAACAATCATTCAAAAGGTTTATTGCCATGTGTTTCCTGCTCAGTAAGTGGCAGCTATTATTGGATTTCTAAGACTTAATGTATTCAATAAGATAAACTACAAAATGAAGATTATCTAGCTATGGAGTTTAGGGAAGATTATATGAGATATATTTAAATCACTTAACAACTTCTCATTCCATAGTAATTGTGCAACACATGATAGTTCTCAATATTCTAAATTGATCCTTGAAGAATAGGTAAAAATGAGAGAAATCAGAGGGAAACATTGTGGCTATTCTCTGGTTATTGGCTCTATTCAAGGAAGCAGAAATCATTTGTTTTAGGGTCTCATCTCTAAAGATGAGTTGAGGAATCTCACTAAGAATCAAGATTTGACCCTGATTGAGCTCAGGAAGTCTTGCTGTGTGGCAACAATTTCTGGCAACAGTCTTACATATTTGGTGCCAAAACATCTGCACCTGTGGCATCTGTGTTATGGAAAACATTTAGCACAAAGGACAATAATGACAGTAAATATAGAGCAGCTTCAGCACTGGATTACTGATTGCAGAAAAGGTGTTAGACAATGAGGTTGGCACTATATAATTTAGGCACTCTGTAAGATCACATTCTCGGATGGGATGTTTTATTTGGTTTGCTTTAAGCAATTTTTGGTACTGACTTACTTTTCCAGATGCCTTAGGACCTCCATTGAACTAGCCCTAGCCAACACCATTTTTTTTTTTTTTCTCTTCTGTTTTGTCCCACTTACTCTCCTTTGACCACCTGAGCAGTGTGCCCTGAATGGGGATTGAAATGTTCTCAGGTTTTATGCATACAGACTAAATGGAAACTGCAGAAGCAGCAAGAACCTGTGACTCCATGAGTAACCTGGATCCCACCAGGATGTATAAGCACCTCTGCAACCTGATGGAAACCTGCCATGCCAGACTCGTTGCTATCATTCAGCCTGGTTGCCCCTGTGGTCCTCATGCAGTCTAATCAGTGTTATTTCCCAACAGCTTTTATTATCTCCATGATTTGGCATATGTTGATATTTTCATTTCACTCATTTGTAATATTTTACCTTTCACTCGTTTCTTGCTTATTTTCTTACAACATATTTGGGGTTTAATGACTAAAAGCTTGAAATTTGAAACCAGAAATAATTTTTTTTACTATTACATGACCTAGTAAAATATAGTACATTTATAGTAGCATATATATTAACAATAATACTATACACTGAGTATTTATTATTCTCTAAGCTCTAAGATATTGACATGCAATTTATTTAATATTTATTGAGTGCTTAATATGAACTTTACATTATTACATCTGCTGAACTTATAGTTTCTGTTCTTCCTCACAGAAAGCTCATAAAAAGTTCTAAACATCATCTTTCTTCACACTGTATTGAAAGGGTATTGTCCAACACCTGGTGCTTAGAGAGCACTCATTAAGTGGAAACATTTTTAATGAGTTGAGTATTCTTTAATATGCCAGTCTAGGTGTCCTCCAACAAATGAATGCATAAAGAAAATGTGGTATATTCAAAATAGAGTATTACTAAACCATAAAGAAGAATAACTTTATGGCATTTACAAAAAAGGATGAAACCGGAGACTATAATGTTAAGTGAATAAGCCAGCCTGCAAAAGTCAAAGGGCAAATATTTTTGCTGAATTCAGAAGCTAGTTCAAAATAAGGAAGGGATTAAAATAAAGAGAGAAGAAAGATGAGTGGAGTAGAAAAAGAGGAATGAAGGCAAGGAGGGAAGGATGGGATAGGGAAAGACAGTGGAATGAATCTGACCTAACTTTCCTATGTACATATATGAGTATTCCACAGTGAATCTCACCATGATACAGGTCCACAAGACACTAATTAAAAAAAAAAAAAAAAACTATAAATAGCAGATCAGTAGAGGGAAAGAAACAGGGAGAGAAGAGGGGAAGGAAAGGGAGGTACAAGGGACTGAACTAGAACAAATTATATTCCATGTTTTTATAATTATGTCAAAATGAATCCTATATAGAACTAAAAAGAATCAATAAAAAAATAAAAATATTCAAATAATTTCTTTTGTAAGACCTGTCATCCTTAGATCACTGACATCTTCATTTTATCTCTACAGCAATTGGCACGTATTACGCAAGATAGGACTGTGTTAGACTCATGTCTCCTGTCATAGCTGGACACTCTCAAGTTGGGACCTCATTCACGTGTGAATTGCTAACACAAGAGTCTCAAACTCCGCAAATTGATATTTTGGGATAGATAGAATTTTGTTGTGGGGCTCTGACTCACACATTATAAAGTATTTATCAGGGTCCCTAATTCTACTCACAAAATAGCATTTGCATCACTTAGTTATGACAAATTCATCTTTAGACATTGTTAAATGTAATCAGAGAAAGTAATCTGGGAAATAACCTTCAGTGGAGAAAGATTGTGGCTCTAGACCTAGAAATGTGCTCAGTCAAGAAAATAAAGTGCAAGGAGAAAAATAACAGAAATGGTAAATGAGGGAGTAAAGAAAAAAGCAAAAGTGAAAGGAAGGAGGTAAGGACGGGGGCACAGAGAGTCAGCTAGTATTCGAAAAGGATTGTGCCAAGGGCTTCTCATGCCTTACCTTCTGAAATCCCACAGCCAAGGAAGACAGGGGCTGTGATTACCAAGACCTCAGAGGTGAGGAAGCTTGGCACAGTGACAACTAATGGCGACCCAAGGCCTTGTGACTATAACTGGGCTACCAGTATTTGAAATCAGAGGGAGAGGGAAAGGAGGATTAAATGAAGGAAAGAAAGTAAACAGCAGCGGGGAGAGAAAAGGTGGAAAGACAATATCTGCACAATTCCTAAGTAGCTGCTGGGGATGAAATTCCATCAGGGACAGTGCCACATGTAATACAGAAGCTACAGTGAGGTCTGACTCTGAATCCTTAGTATTTGAGTGTAAAACAGAACCAACATTAGACCTGGACCAGAGAGCTCCTGACTTTAACATGTAACTTTAATAGAGTGAAGATCTCATTTGGGCTAAGGAAATGTGTCTATCTGGAACCTGTGAAGGGCCCTTACATATACTTGCTCTGGGTAGTCAGTACTCAAGGATCCACTTTTTAAATAGCCTAGAGACTTTCCCCAGAGTATGTCTCTGAAAGGATATTACCTCTTTTGGACACAACAAGGCCCAACTGACCACAGGATAGGTATGTATGGGTATATGAATGGAGCTTGGATGTGTGAGAAGGTGGTCCCCAACGTCTTCCTTAGTGCGCGTGGCTCAAGTAGGACAGAAGGTGTGGCACTGCAGATGTGGGGACATGAGATTGGGTATTAGGAGGAAGCTCTCCTTTCACTTTCAGCTCAGCATTCCAAGAAGTGCAGTAGTTCCATATTCAAGTTAAGCTTTTCAGGTTAGAAGACAGAATACCTCCTACTATATCAGTGTGATTTACAACTTTTAAATATTTGGACATATGATATGTGGGCTTCCATTGGTAACTTTTTCTAGGATGCCATAAAAGGATTAAACTCATGTTTTAAAAGAGAGGAGAGAAGAGCTGCCCATGAAACCAAGGATATTGGAATGTTTTATTCTGGTAGCTTTAAAAAAAAATGGATGTCCAAATCCAACAGGAAACTTCCTATCTCCTAAAATGATCAGATTTTCCTTTAATCATATCATAATTTTAGGTGTCACAGGCAAATATAATCATAAAAATAGATTGCCTTTAGATAAAGATAAAAATAAAGATTTAATTTTTTTCTAATTATGTATCTTTGATCAAACATCATTTCTCTGACCCTTAATTTTCTTATCTCTGAATTATGTATAGTAATATGCACCTTCATCACAGTTCTGAAACATAGAGATCGTGCCTAGTTAGGCCCAAAGTGTAGCATGCCATGACCTGGATTCTCTGGGAACATCAGTAATGGCTCTGGTCTCTCTCCCTCTTGGCAATGAACCTCCATAGCCTTGATTGTACCAAATACCTTTTCCAAAAGCACTTAGAACAGAAATGAGCAGAGGTTATGATAAGTGAATACCAATCAATATGTAAATGATCATTGCAGTTAATTTTCAGAAAGAGGAGGATTATAAATCAGAAAAACATCAGCTAATTCTAAAAAGGAATTAACTTTATAATTTTGACATGAACCTCCCATTGAGGTGTCTTAGTCTATTTGGATTAAAAAAAAAAAAAAAAAAACTATGCCGGGTAGCTTATAAGCAACAAATTTATTTCTCATAATTCTGGGAACTGGGTTGTCCAAGATCAAGGTGCTGGTGCATCTGGTACGCCTCTGCTTTGCAAATGGCCGTCTTTCCATTGTATCCTCCCATAGCGGAAAGCAGAGAGAATGAAAGCAAGATTTATTTTTATATACAAGCACTAATATCATCTATGAGGTTTCCACCTTCACAGCCAAATTACATTCTACAACCCATTTCCTAATACTTTACCAATGGGGATTAGGATTTCAGCATATGAATTTGTGGGAGTGAGGACATAAACATTTAGTCCACATTTATTATCTTATTTTATGCTCACAACCACCCAGTTAAAGCAAGTTTTAAATACTCAGACAATGCATGGTAGAGAAGAACTTTATTCTAGGTTGGCTAATTTTAAAGCACATGCATGTTCTATAAAATCATAATTTTCTTCATCAGTAGTCATTGCATATACATTTATGACATATTTTCACTTTGAAAACTTAGCATAAGCAGAGAGAGATGAACAGAGAGATAGAAGTATGATTGGGATAATCTGTGTGAATTGTAAAATAAAGTGAAAGAAAGTAATAAAAACAGAATTTAAACTCAAGTCCCTCCTATGTCCCTGTCACTATAAGACAAGGGACATTGACGCAAAGCTTTTATTTTACTGAAAAGTGAGTGGTATATACTTAAAAAACATAAAATTTTACTTTTCATCATTGGTCCCTCTTGACTAAAGCATCAGAGAAAATATTGGTCTTCACCATCCCTGACAGCTGGAGAAAAAGAAAGTGAAGATGGATACCTTGAGAGTTTGCATTAATAAAGGTGCAATTATACTAGGCATGAAGAAAAGACATGCAGAGCAGATTTCTGTATTTAAATGAATTGTTTTGTGATGCAAATTAGCACACTCTGCACTAATGAAGTGAATTCTTTAACTGCTTGAGTCATTTCTGGTTATCATTAAACCATAGAAACCCCATGAAAAGAATTTACAACAGAAGATGGTGAATAAAACAAGGTGATGAATAAAACAAGCCATTATAAGTTCACCAAATTGATGCAATTCAGCTACTGAAAAGTAAACTTGTTGTTCAGTTTTCAGAGTTTGTATTGTAAAATGAAAATAAAGGAAATGGACTTAGCCTGAGAAGAAATGACTAACAAGTAATGCTCTGAGGTACACTGAAGTCAGTTACTAGTAAAAAGTCTTTAAATTTGTATTAGCATACTCTCAACAATAATTCAGTGAGTGTCATCGATGTGTGATACACTAGGGTGAGCACTTAAATACAACTGAAGATCATAGAGAATCTGCCTTCGAGGACAATGACAGTGACAGTCATATTTTTGCAATTGTTGTGATGAAAAGAAGTGAATCCATGGGAGATCTACCTGCCTGAGAGTGAAGAAGGCTTCACAGTTGGGGTGAAGTCTGTGGTGGTGGACCATGTGTGAGGCTTCAGTGTTCTAGGATCATAGACACAAAGATGTGATAAACCAGGGAGGAACAAGAGAAGGTCTACTGTGTCTTGGCAGAGAGAAAAGTTAGGAAATGGGTAGAGGAGACTAAGTTTGGAAGATTGGTCCCCATTACAGTGAGACACAAATGTTGTATTATAGGAGTTTTATCTTCTAACTGAAAGAATTGGGAATCTGTCAAGATACTCAGCATGAAAGAACTAAATCAAACTTGCTTTTTAGAAAGATCGCTATACCCAAAGGATAGGCTAAACGGGTCTGTGACTTGGAGAAGAATGGTGACAGGTGGCTATACCTACTGTGTTAGTAAAAACAATGTATCCACACTACCAGGGCTTAGTAGTTAGAATGGACAAGAAGATGGAGGGAGTGATCACATTTAGCATCATCAGATAGCTGGTATTATAGTGAAGTGGAATGCTGTAGATAATGTTGCTCAAACTCTGTTAAGTACCTTAAGGCCTCATGTTTCTGATGCCTTGTGCAGAGAGTAAATGGAGTCTAAGAGTCATTTTCACCCATCTTCAACTTAAGTGGGATGATCAGCTGGTCCTAGACACTGAATTAATACATGGAAGATTAACAAAAGAAAAGCATGTGTGCTTTATTAATTTTATGTGTAAAATGGGGAACCTTCCTGGGAGAGTAGAGATTTAAAGAATGGTCAAAGAAAGAGGCTTTTATGCTTTCTTTTTCAGACGAAAAATAATTAATATGTGAAGAACTGAGAGGATAAAAGGATTTTAGGGCTAGGGGCAATAAACAGGGAGTCATTAGGAGATTCATAGACTCTCTAGGGCTAGTAAAGGATAAGGGTTACTTCACTGAGTTCCTTTTTTCAGGTCTACTTATTGCAGCACTGATTTTCAGTCTCTGGTAAGGTTTATACCCTTGTCTTGGTATGGGGAAAGACTGTTACATGTAGAAAAATGAAATTCAAGTAGCCCCTTCTGTAGCTACAGTTCTTTAGGTGTTTTCTGCTAAAAATAATGTACCACTTTAGTGTATTTTGGGTTTGCATGTCCTTAACTTTTTTAAGAGCTTAGCAGTTACCTTCCATCCTAACAAGCAAAAAATTGACTAGACTAAAACACTAAAAGCAAAAAGTTGACCAGACTGAAATAACTAGAAGTTCTTCTTAGAAACATTCCAGATCATCTTATTCTTAACAAAGTCTAACCTCAGAAGAAACTAGTTACCCAGAGCTTAACCTTCTGGGTCTACCTGACCTAGAGGAATGGAAATACCCAAATCCATCTAGGTGTTGCATTTCATATGATAACATACAATAGAAAGAAAATACTCAAATTCAGGTAATTTAACTTTCTAGGCAGAGGGAAAATACTCACTCTAGCCCACTCTACGCATTCTGTTCCAATTAAGGTTGGGTGGGGAAATAAAAACCACATGTGAAGTTTATAATGCCTACTCTAAATAAAAAACTCAGACCTAAATATAGGACAATAAAATACTTTCCCCCATATCTCAGGTCATTAGTATAGGACCTATTTTCAGCAGTTTTTTTCACCTAGTACATCATTTCTAGTTATCAAGAAAAAAATTGCAAATCATGCTGAAAGGAAAAAGTACTTGAGGGGCAAATCGAGCATTAGAATCAGACATGGCAGGAATTTTATAATTATCAGACTGAAAATTTAAAACAACACTGATTAATAAGCCAAGGACCCTGATAGATAAAGTAGATATCAAGCAGAACAGATAAGCGAAGTAAGGAGAGTGACGAAAATCCTAAGAAACCACCATAAAATAATGCTGGAGATCAAAAGCACCATAACAGAATGATAAATGTCTTTGATGGGCTGTCGTGCAGGGCTGTCACCCAGGAAACAAGGTTCGCAGCTCAACAGGTGGAAGATATGAGATGCAGATAGAATTGTAGGCATGCTTTATTCAGAGGTGGCAATAGCTTCTAACCTTCAGTGGAAGCCTAGCCACAAGTCAGTTCCATTTTGCCCCCAATTAGCCCCCGGGTCTTTTCCAAAAGCCCTTCTGTATATTCAGCCAGAGAAGACACACTGCCAGCAGGTTACATCACTGGGTACATGCTCACAAGCAAATGTTTATGATCTTGAGCATGTATACTAAATCAGAATATTTCTGACCTTGACTACACACTAACCATAATATAAAGAATTCATGGCCATGGCTACAAACTAAAAACATAAGACACAGCCTGCCAAAGCCTTGGCAAGGGAACTGATGTACAGCCATTTGGGGCCTGCCTTATAAGAGCCAATTAGTAGAATGGACATGGCTGAAGAAAGAATGTCTAAGCTGCTTAAGGATATATCAATCAAAGCATCCAAAACCAAAAAGCAAAGATGAAAAATATTGTACAATAACAACAAAAAAGAGTATTCAAGGACTCAGGAATTATTTTTACATATATTTAATCATGTTGTCAACAAATGATTTTCCAATTTCGATGACTTTTATTTTTCCTTGTCTGATTGCTGTTGCCAGCACTTCTCTTTTTTGAATAAAGGGTAAGAATGTTGTGCACTAAATTTAAGAAGAAAAACTTTAATCATTTGCTCATTGATTATAATGTTAGCTGCATATTTTACATAACTGGCTTTCATTATGCTGAGGAATTTTCCTTATACAACTAAACTATTTAGAGTTTTTGTTAGGAATTGATGTTGAATATTCAATTGAGATGATTTTGTGCAATATATCTTTCATTAGCAAAGGCATGATCTATGGAAGAAGAAATTAGTAAAAAAGGCTACATTAAAGTTTAAGACATTACTTTGTTAAAGATAATATCAAGAGAATGAGCATACAAGACACAGAATGGGAGAAAATATATATAAAAGACCCATTTGATAAAGATTTGTTCTCCAAAATATACAAAGAACTCTTAAAACCCAACAGAAAACAAACTTCCTGATTAAAAAGTAAACCAAAGATCTTTACAAACACCTCACCAAAGAAAATATACAAATACCAAATTGTCATATGAAAAGATGCTGCTCAACAGGTGCTTATGTTATTAGGAAAATGAAAGTTAAAACAGAAATGAGATACCACTATATACCTGCAAGTATTCAAAAAATTCAAAATATTGACAACATTATATGTTGGTGAGGATGTGGAGAAACAAGAACTTTCATATATTACATATGGAATTGCAAAATGATACGACCCATTTCAATAGTTTTGTAATTTCTTAAAAACCTTAGCATATATTCCAGCAATCACACTCCTTAGTATTTACCCAAAGAGGTTGAAACCTTATTTTCACACCAGTGTCCACATAGATATTTATATGATCTTTATTCATAATTGCACGACCTTGGAAGTAACTATCATGTTCTTCAGTAGATAATGGATAAATAAACTATATTTGTTACATTTAGACTATGGAATATCATTCAGTGATAAAAGTATGCAACTTATGCAATAAAATCACATGGAGAAAATTTAAAATCATATTACTGAGTAAAAGAAGCCAATCTGAATAGGCAATATACTTTATGATTTTAACTATATGACAAGCCAAAACTGCAGACAGTAAAGGTCACTGGTTGCCAAGAATTGAGAGTGGTGGGGATAAAATGAGTGTGGAGATAAAAGATTTTTCAGGGAAATGGAAACATTCTATATCATGCTATAATGATGGACATATGTTATTTTACCTTTGTTCAAACCCATAGAACATACAATTCCAAGTGAGAATCCTAATATGGACTAAGGAAGTCAAGTGAGGACTACATGTCCATGTAGATTTATCAATTGTAACCAACGTACCACCCTGGTTGGGATGGTCATAACGAGGGAGGCTAGGCATGTGTGGGAACAGGACGTACCTTGGAAATCTCTGTACTTTTCCTTTCAATTTTTTCTGTGACCCTCAAACTGCTTTAAATTTTTTATGCTCCTCAAAATCAAAGTATAGAAGTATCTTATAATACTTCAGATACATAAATTAATGGTAAAATGCTAGCCATCACTTATTAGCATGTGAAATGGATAGACTTTTAGGTCTTTAGGCTACTTAGGTCTTCACCATCCCTAAATTTCTCTCCTTCTAATGTGTATTATCTCCTGTTTTAGAGTTCCCTGGAGAAATGAAGTAATAGAATAGTGAGGATGAATGAACATACAGTATATTGTTTTTCTTCTTTTAATTGCTATGACAAAATACCTGAGAAAAACAACTCAAAGGATGACAAAATTATTTTGGCTCATGATTTCAGAGGTTTTAGTTTATAGTTGCTTAGCTCCATTGCTATAGACCTGTGGCAGGGCAGAGACTCATGGTTAAGAGGGCATTCTGGAGCATAGTTGCTCATCTTCTGGTGGCCTGAAAACACAGGAAAGAGAGTGTGGGGAGGCAAGATGCACATTTCCAGAACATACCCCTAGTGATCTACTTTCTCAACTAGGTACTGACTCCTACAGTTTCCATCACCTCCCAATAGTCCATTCAATTGTTAACCCATCAGTCCATTAATGTGATCAAAGCCCTAATGATTCAATCATTTCTTCAAATTCTCTACCTCTGAACACTGCTATACTGGAGATCAAGTCTTTAATATATGAAATTTTGGGGGAAATTTCATATTCAAACTGTAACAGATAGCTTAATTGATTTTAAGCAATTAGCTCACATGACTGAGGAATTTGGTGAGTCTAAAATTTGTGGCACAAGCTGGCAGCCTGGAAATTCAGGCAAGAGTTAATGTTGAAGTGTGGGGTTTGATGAAATCTCAGGTAGAATTTGTGTGTTCCAGTCTGGAGGAAGTTGTCCTTTGGAAGATATCAGTCTTTACCCGTAAGACATTCAAACGATTGGAGGAAGCCCATTCCACATTATGGAGAATAATTCGCTTTACTTAAATTCAATCGATCGTAAATGTTAAGCATATTTTAAAAGTACTCTTATAGCAACATCTAAACTTGTGTTTGACCAAACCACTAGTTACTCTAATCTATCCATGTAGATATATAAAGTTAAACATCATGTTGTCTTAAGGACTAAAGGTCTGATTTGAAGTTTACAAAATTTTATGTGCATGTAAGTCCAAGCCTGTTATACTAAAACATTTATGTTTTATTTCTTATTCACTATTTTCTTATAGTTGCTATAAACCAGGTATTTTAGCAGGTTTTATTCTATTATTCACAGTCATCTCAGTTACTTGCACATCTGATCACTCTTTTTTTTTTGAAGCAGCATCATTCTTCTAAGATTGTATTAGTTTCTCATTTCCTATGTTAAAAAAATTTTAAAAACTAAGGATAAGATTAATTTCTTATCCTTATTCTTATCAGGACTCACTAAACCAGATTTTTAAATTTGGCATGTGTATGTTTTACAAATGATCTAGTATCAATTATTTTATTATATCAAATTACCAAACATTGTGCTAGGTTTTGGAAAGACCAATAAAAATGATTCTGTCCCTGTTCTTACAGAGCTCTCTCTTCCCCTCTCAGCTATGGTTAAAGAATGGTACATTGCAATATGGTATAACATCTCAACTAAAAAACAAAGCATTAGGGGTATAGAAAGGGTTTCTGCTATGGGGAAAGTGATTTTGTTCTAAACTCAATGTGGTGACCTGTCTGCTCCTGCTCTTTATATATATATATATACATATATATATATATATGATAACAAAAGTGTACATGTAACCTTGACATGATGACCAATCATTTGGTCATTGATTTCTTTCAAAGAAACTTGTCAAAAGAGAATCTCCCTTCTACATTGCCAAAAGATTTCACTTGTTTCAGAAATTCTTATGCATGCAGACTGAAGGATAGTGAAGCATAAAAACATCAAGTTCAACAGCACCAGCAGCAATTTTAAAGGTAACCCTTTTATAGAAACCCATTTGGTTATTTGATTACTTTTCACACCTGAGAATTTGAACTGAGGAGTTACAATGTTTTGGTGCTTCTAGAATTTGTTATTAAATAATAATTTCTAGTCATGAATAATTTATAATTGAGGGTAGAGGATTATGATAACTGACATGGATTATTTTTCAAAATTTCTTTGAAATCATGGTGCCTGACAAATACAGTGTATCTTTTAACTACCAATCTTCCCCTTATAATAAAGATATAAATTGTTCCTGAATATGAGAAGTTCATTTTCTCAGGTTTAAATAATGAATTGGTGCTGTGAACAGGGAGCTTGTTCACAATGAAAAGTTAAAGCACAGTTTTCCTCACACTTTCTAATGGCATAGCTCTCTCACACCCCTGCACCATTGTTCACAGACCTATAAATTTTATCCCAATTTGATTAGAAACTGGAAAATCCCAAGAAGTTGTATGATCTCCTCCCATTATAACAACTAATTTGACATTTATACTTGTAAGAATCAAGTAAAGTCCCATGATATTCCTTAGGAAAGAAAATATCTTATGAAATTCTGACATATTTGAAAAAATATTCTTCTAAGAGAATGAATTATTCTCTTAGATTGGTGGAAGTTTGAAGCAGAAGGGAATGTTTTGGTCACCTTTTTCACTTTTGTGACCCAAAGACCTGACAAGAAAAATTAGAGAAGGAAAAGTTTATTTGGGGGCTCACAGTTTCAGAGTTCTCAGTCCAAAGACAGCAGGATCCATTCCTCAGTGCTAAAGATGAGGCTGAACACAATGGTAGAAGGGTGTGGTAGAGGAAAGCAGAGGTGGGAGGAAGTACTTTGCTTAACAAGTACAAAATAAAAACCCCAAAAGGCATGCCCCCAGGGACCCACTTCCTCCAGCAACACCCTACTTGCCTACAGTTAGCATTTAGTTAATCCCTATCATAACCCAATCATTTCATCTCCAAACCTTCTTTCTTTGTCTCACACATGTGCTTTTGGGGGATACCTAATATCTAAACCATAGCAGAGAATGCCATGGTTTTGGCAAGGGTGGCTAGAGTGAAACTTGGTGGTAGGAAATATATTATCATGTCCTCTCTGAGTCACAATGACTATACTTCTTTGTTATCATCCCTGTTTTCCTGAGAGTCTCTTCAGAAACTCTTAGATGATACCCAATGCTGTAATCCATGGGTCAGTTTAAAGTTTGGTAGTTTTGTCACAAATTTTTTTGGTTATCATGGCATTTACTTAGCATATTATATAAGTTATCTATATATCTAATCTAGTGTTAAAGTAGTAGTTTAATTCAGGAAACAAAAAAATTCTAGGTATTTTCAGAAAAGAATTTAATGTAGAGAAAAAAAAATAAAAGGAGTTACCAAAACATTAGATGACAAGGGTTAGCAATAGTCTGGGACCACCCCAGGACCCCGAGGAGCCTTAGGAGCTGTGATTCAGAGGTGTAGAAGCTGATGCAGTCTCCACTAACTGCTTTCATGACTGCCTCTCACATCTTCAAACTGTTAGGGAAATGAAAATACTAGAAATCAGAGGCCGCCACCACCAGAAACTTCTAAATACCCATGCCTCGTGACCTCACATGTCAACAGCCATCCCAGTGGCAAGAGTTCATGTTGCCATTTCACCTTCTAAAGTTTCATGCAAGTGCCACTAGGTACTGGAATCTAATTTGTATCTTGAGTCCAACTGCAAAGGAATATGGGGGATGTCATTGTTAACTTTTCAACTCCAACTTGAGGAATAGTGTAAGGTATCTAACACACTTACCTACTCAACTATGAACTCATGAGTGTAGAACATCTTATGTTCATTTTTATATTAACCAATGTGTCTAGCATATGGGTTAGGACAAGGATCCCTCAATTCATAAATGCAAACTAGATTGAATCAGTTTATCATCCTTTTTCTTTTTCCATATTCAGTCACCACACTATGATAAGCCCATGTACAATGCCTTTTATTTAGTATTCCTCTGCATTCACACAACACTGCCTTGGTACAGTTTCCACGTCTTTCTGAGTAGCTGTACCTACTGCTTTTATTCTAAGGACCATTGATTATTCCTCTTTACTATTGTTATCTTTCCAAAGCCTGCAGACCTAACTCATCTGTTGACTTTGTGTGAAATTTTTGCATGTGAAATGACCTTTAACATATAATTAAGACATTATCACATGTAAGATTTTCTGATGAAAACTCTGTATTCTAATGTGTCTATTAATAATACATTTTCTTCTTATATAGTCCACATTGTGTCACATGCTTTGCTTTTCACTTGTATAGCAACTTTCTTTTATCTTTACAACAAACAGTTCAGTACTCTGTAAAGAAATTATTTCCACATTACTTTTTCACCACCAGACCTTTCTACTCTAAGTATGAACCATTTATTCCCTGACTTTCAGCTATACTACCTAAGAGGTTGCTCTCTCCTGTGCACTTTTGTACCTGCTAATGCATCTTCACCCTGTAGTCAGAGAAGTCTTTTAAAAATGTAATATATTCAGACTGAACTCATTTCACAAAACTCTTCCAGGTCCCCTCCCTCCTTACTTTCCATCCTCCACTGATACTGCTCACAAAAGTATTTTGTTTCCTAATCTTCTTTTTCCCCTTTCATCTAATTAAGTCCTAGTCTCAGATTATAGCTGAAATTTAAATTCCATAAATGTCTACATTGACTCTCCAGATTAGATCCTCTTATGAATAAATTTATGTATGTGTATACTTACAGTATATGTTATATTTTTATTTTATAAATTTATACTGTTTGAAATATTTGTATGATTATTTTGATAAATTTTGGCTGTTATAGAAGACTCCAAACTCCATACAAGTGGTAATTATTTATATTTTGCTCAAAAGTACAACCCTAGTAACTAATACAATATGTGGTATGTAATATTCAAATAAATATGTATTGAAATAATGAATAAAGTAATGCTACATGAATAAAATGGGAAATTGTGACTACCCATAGACTGTAAAAAACCCAAGAGCATATATGAATGTGACTTTGACTCATTCTATTTGATTCCAGAGACTGTGAACTTCTCAATATATCCTATGAACTTTCCAGGTTCATTTCTTATGGCTATATGTAGACACACATGATATGACATGAAGTACCAAACTTTACAATTTTGATGTTTATTCATAATGCTTCCTTTCTACATAGTCATCTTGCCCATCTTTTTTCACCTGGAACAATCTTCAATATCCTTTAATGCATAGTTACGTTACTACCATCTTGAAAGTCTGCCCAAAGTTCTAATAGCAGAAGGTGGTGTTCAAATAGTTTATCACCCTGAACCCTTGAGTCCTGAAGTGGCCTAGGATTTCTGAAGCAGGTAAAGGGGTGAAGAAAGGAGATAGAACTGAGGTTAAAGTCTGATAATGGCACCTGTAGATTTAAGACTGAGCAAGTTACATGTCCGTGCTTCTTTCTTGTGAAAAATAGGATGCTGAGATTGACCTAATAGTTTACCATAGATAACTAAGAATGAGGGATGACATGTGGTGAATGCTTACTAAATAGCAACTTTCTATGAAATGATTTTCCTTCTATTTCCCCCTTCATCTCCTTTGTAATATTAAGAAGACTATAAGCTCTCTGATTCAGAATGAAATTAATCAAATTATATGAATGTATGAATATGATACAGTGAAACCTGCTATTCAGTATGATTAATATGTACCAATAAAACTATTTCGAACAGAAGAATATTACTTCTCATAATTTCTTCTTTTTCCAGGGCTTCTTGTTCTTATTCCATGTTCTGTTCTTTCATGCCTGCTTTCTTTTTTCAGTCTCTCTTAGCTGCCCCAAATAACCTAATTTTGGTACCTCATACAGGTACTGTCCTTCCTTTCTTTTGTGTTGTAGAATGTGGTGGTTTGAAAACTTATTGACTGAACATTTACCAGGATTCACTTTGTAAGATATCTGGTTACCCTGAGGCCACCAAACAGGGAGGACACCTGCAGGCCCTCCTGTCAACAGTCCCAACAGAGCCCGGCTTTCTACCCATTCCTGACAAGTTACCAAAAATATAAATAAATCTGCCTTGAGCCTACTAGAACATTCCAATTACCAGTGTAATACTCACTAAAGATAAAAACAAGGACAAATGAATGTGATAATAGGCCAGTGTTTTTATCTACTTTTGTAAATTTTTAAATTTACTGAACTTATTAATTTATACAAAGCATAAGATCTTATTGAAATCAAAAGAAGATAAAGCAATTAAATGTAAAAGCAAACAAATCAAAGAGAAGAGATAAGATTAGAATAAGATCATAAGTGCAATAGAGTTTTAAATTTAATATTAAATTCCCTGGCATGTACCTGCTTACCACCCTAATTTAGCTGCATGCCATTCTCTCCTAGCTCCAAATGTTTCCACATCATAGGCCTTCTTTCTATACCACCAAATCACTAGGTACAAAATGATATAGCATAATGGTTAAGAGCACAACTGTAAAAACAGAATTCTGGCAGTATTTAAGCAAGATACTTGACTTTGGTGTGGTTTCAATTTCTCTTCATAAAATTATAGCTCCAGTATCATATGATTTCTTATACGGATAAAATGACTTCAAGGTACCAGACATAGAGTAATAGTTTTATGCATGTTAGCTATAATTATTACTATTATTTTTATAGCTTTAATAATCATTATAATTCCAGTGAAAGGACCTTTTTATTACCTATTAGCCTTGCCTGCATTGCAAAATATCTATATCTTTTAGGAGCTAGCATTCATGTGTCATTCAAGTCTAAATAGTACCATCAAAGAGGATTTTAAGATCATCCAACATCAAGAAGCTACATGGTCACTCTATTACACCTCTTTGATTATTTGTCTAATATTGGACATTTTTTAAGTGATGCTTACAGCTGTATAGAAGAAAGTATAGATTTATGCCAGACATATTCAATACTCAACAGATATTTGTGACATGAATGACATTTTATCCCAGTAAATTCCTATAAAAATGATGTGGTATTAATATGGCAATAATGCTAATGAACAGCACACAAATGTTAGTGCTCCTAGTGATAAGCAACTTGTATTGACCAGTCAAAGTATAAGTCATTTTTATATGTACTACATAATTTATATTCACAACAGCTCTGAGATATGTGAGTTCCATTATTACAAAAATCCAGATGCAAGGGCATTGAGCAATTTATCCAAGATAACAGTTAATAAGTAGTACAGACAGGTTTGAAATTTTTAAATCAAAATTCTCCTTATTGTTGATATGTTACTAGGAAACAAGAAAACAAAAATAAACACACTACACCAAGGTAGAAGTCAGTGTAGAGGACCAAGTGTTAGAGGGAGTTGTTAATGAACAGATGAAAATTAAACATAGGTGAAAATGACTGGTGTGGTGGTGCACACCTGTAATCACAGTTGCCCAGGATGTTGAGGCAGGAGCAACACAAGTTTGAGGTTAGCCTGGGCAACTTAGCAAGACCCTGTCTCAAAATGAAACTATTAATGGGCATGGGATCTGGTTTAGTGCCAGAAGTTTAATTCCCAATATCTCAACAATTGTACAAATGTGCTTAAAACAAGAATACTAACAAACTAAAGCAGTGGCATGTTGATTAATATACTAGCATTTTTGGTATCTAAAACCTACACTCCACAAATCTCTATGGAAATACAATGTGTATCTGAAAGAATAAACAAAACTTATATCTCATTTCAAATTAAATTTACTTGTTCCAAAAAGACTGTATCTCGCTATGGACTATGTATAATTCTTCCTGTTGCCATTGATCTGTGAAAAGCACATTTATACATTATTTATAACGCTGCCATTGTCTAAAGTTTGCTTATGAAAATTCCAATATGCTTCCCTATATGCCCTCATCTTACAGAAAAGGTTTTTTTTTTTGAGCTCTTGTTTTTTAAAATATTATGTACTGCTGCACAACTATCCCCTTGTTTTTGAGGGATTCTTTTTGTAGGATCACTGCACAGTCCTCCTACAGTGTTTTGAAGTAACTCTAGAAATCCATAATTTTAAGCAAAATCCCTTGGCACCATGTTTAATGTTCATGTTTGTGTGTGTTTGTGTGTATGTGTGTGTGTGTGTGTGTGTGTGTTTACCAACTTAAATATAAAAAATCTGAACAGCACACTTGAAGAATGTAATACTCAGACTTTCAGTGCTTCCTTGTGGTTTCTAATAGGACTTTTGATTATTGTTATTATTTTTTTTAAGAGTTCAGAGGGTCTTTTATTTTTCCTTTGAAATAAAGAAGTGATGTTTTTAAATAAAAAAATTAAAAATTCTGCACAAAATCCATATTGACTGTAAATTATTAAATATGGAAAATTAGTATTAATATAGAAAATATATCTGGAATTTGTTTCTTCTCAGATGTTATCATTGGAGGTACATTTTAGAATTAGCATTATAAAATGTGGTACCCACTTTATTTCATTTCACTTTGGCCTCTCACCATTTTATGAAAATTTTCAGAGGTAACAATATAGTGGAAGGTCCACTGGCCCAGGAACAAGGAGATGTAAATTCTAGTCTAGGTCCAATCCTTTATCAGCTGTATGATCTGGATTACACATGTGAAAATTTTAAGAGCTTGGTATCCTCTTATCCTCGCATATAAAATGAAGATGGTGCTGTTCTTACCCTATGAGGTCATTTGTGGCTTATGTGAATCACTGCAAATGAAAGAAGCCTTAAAAGTAAAAATGTATATAAATGTTATGCAGTAGAGGCAAGAGTATTGTTAACACTTTTTTTGTAAATAGATGCTTTCATTTTAGTCAAATAAGTAGCTATTACCAGTGAAACAAAACTAAACAAACTACAGCTACATAATCCCACCATAATCTGTATTCTAGTCTCCCTTTTTTACTTTGAAATATTTAATTGATAAATTAAGAAATGAATGTATTCAAGACATACAGCATGATTATTGACATGTGTATATGTTATATAATGATTACTACTGTCACATTAATTAACATATTCTTCAACATCTGTGGTTACCTGTGTGTGTGTGTGTGTGTGTGTGTGTGTGTGTTCCTGTGTGTGCGCAGGCTCATGCCCACTTTTTCATGAGGTGAGGATGCGCTCTCAAATTTTGTCAGGGGTTGGGGGGGGATAAGGAGATGCTATTCTATCATTTTAAAAGGAAAATAAAAACTAAAAGGGTCTTACCTCTTACACTGCTCTCACTAGACAGAAATAAAACTTTCTGAGAGAACGATATCACAGGCTAGATTTTTCATTAACAAAACTGCTTTTAATGATGCATTAATATAGACAAGCTACTGCAGGTCTCCATTAGAGTATGGGTTTTAAAGAAACAATTGCTAGTCACAGTTGCACACACCTATAATCCCTGCTACTCAGGCAGCTGAGGCAAGAAGATTGTAAATTGAGGGTTAGCCTCTGCAACTTAGACCCTGTCTCAAAATAAAATAATAAGAAGGGTTGGGAATGTATCTCAGTGGTAAAGCACACCTGGGTTCATTTCTCAGTACCAAAAGAGAAAAAAAATAATATTAATAATAAAAACCCTGTGTATTTGGTTAAAGCCTCAACTCTGGAGTTGAAGTTCCAGATTGAAGATTCATCTTCCTCTTCCATTGGTAAAGATCAGAAAAGAACCTCTTCATGGCTGCTAGATAATTTTGTGATTTGGGAGACAGGGTAGGTGACACAGAGTACATGAACTTAATAAGGAGCTAAATATATTTATTTTGATATGTAACAGTCCCTCAATAACTGTTGGGGATTAGTTCCAAGACCCTCAGTAGAAGCTAAAATTCATGAAGCTCAAGGTTTTTGTATGAAACACTATAATATTTGCATATGTCCTACACAATCTTCTCATAGGTTTTAAACAAACTTCAGTTACTTATAATAATTAATACTTAACACAATATAAATACTATTTAAAGGGTTGTCATATTGCAGTGTTGAGGGAAAAATGGTAAGAAGACAAGTCTCCTTATAGACTTGATTTCTTATAGACACGATTTTTTTTTCCTCAAGTATTTCAGCTCTGGGGTTGGCTCATTTCCCGGATGTGGAACATATAGGTATAGAGGACTGGTTGTATTTTAACTATAACTTCTACTTGCATTGCAAACTGATTGAACAATACGTTTTAAGGCAGACACCATATAGAAATGGATTGCATGGCAAAGCATTTATACATGAGCACGTAAGTGATTTTAGGAGGATAATTATCTCACTTTCATTAAAATGAAAGACAAAGCAATGTCAGGTCATCCATCATCTTCCCCTTGTCAGTCACTCCTACTTTGCCCCTCAAAGACAATGCTATCTCTTGCTTTATATGAACAATGTAAAGCATTTTTCAATACATCCCATGTAATAAAAGTATCTAAATTGTATCTTTAACCATTATAGAAAGTAGTATGGAGATTCCTTAGAAAATTTGGAATGGAACCACCATTTGACTCAGTATCCCATTCCCCAGTTTATACCCAAGGGACTTAAAATCAACATACTACAGTGACACAGCCACATCAATGTTTTTAGCAGCTCAACTCACAATAGTTAAACTATGGAACCAATCTAGGTATATTAGTCAGGGTTCTCTAGAGGAAAAGAATCAATAGGAAGTATAATTATAAAAGAGGATTTATTATATTGGCTTACATGACCAGAAGCTGGAGAACTGAAATAACCGGCAGCTGCACAGTCCAAGACACAGAAACCCCAGAACAAGAAAGATCAACATGCTACCCTAGTCTGAGACCAAGGCTTCTGGAAACTACCTGGAGAATCACTACCAGAGTTTAATATCCTCAAATGATCCAAGCAATCAAGAAAGGGTTCAAGAAGACTGGAACTTGCATCTGCATCTGCTCCCTTGTTCTTCCACATTTTATCCCATCCTATTGGGCGGTAGTGCCCATGCCTAGGCAGGGTCTCCACTTCAGTTCACTATCCCACATTCCAAGCATTCTTAGACATGCCCTTATTGACACACCCAGAAGCCTCTTAATTATCAGCATCTTTTAAACCAATCAAGTTGACAATTCAAATTAACTATTACACAACAGATGAATAGATAAAGAAAATGTGGCATATGTGTGTACATATATATATAAATATATATATATATATATATTTGAATATTACTGAGTTTTAAAGAAGAATGAAATTATGGCATTTACTGGCAAATGGATCGAGTTGGAGAATAACATTCTAAGCTAAGTAAGTCAGTCCCAAAAAACCAAAAATCGAATGTTTCCTCTGATATGCAGATGATAATTCACAATAAGAGGGAGGCAACTAGGGAAAAATAGATTTATTTTAGATTAGGTAGAGGGGAATGAAGGGAGGGGAAGGGGCAAAGGGTAAGGAAGGATAGTAGAGTGAAACAGACATTATTACCTCATCATATATATAACTGCATGACCAGTGTGATCCTACAACATGTACAGTCAGAAAAATGAGAAATTACACTCCATTTATGTATGATTTATCAGAATGCATAAATTTATTCTACTGTCATGTATAACTAATGAGAACAAATAAAAAGTTAATTTTTAAAAAAGTGTTCAAGATCATGTAAGTTTTCCAAGGAAGCAGGCATCATGAGTTCTTGACTGTAGATAGCTTGTATATTCACGAGGAAGGGACCTTCTTGAGATTGCATTGATTAAATGTCTAGTGTGTGAAAGGCATTCTATAGGTAACTTGGTGAGCTACACTTGAATAGTAGTTTTTCCAGGACTAAATAGTAATCATATTTGGTCATTGGCAATTTTAGATTTATAATTTTTTTCTGATTTATGATTATTAGATCCTTGTTTCATTTGTTCAGCACTAAATTAAATCTCATTAATAACCATTTGGAAACATAAGAAAATAATTTCAATTATAGGAAAATTTCTATTAAAATCCTGAGTTAAATATTAAAGATGTATTCTCCTGAATTCTGAAATATATCTGCTGCTTTTATATTTAACTTCTACTTTTCATCTCCCACCCCAAATGGCTCCCACATATCTTTACATAACCAAAAGCCTACATACTTAGTAACTTTTAATATGCTTTCAGTTTTTGAACTAGCCTTTTTCAAATCCACTTATTGTAGTGAGTCAATTCTATTGACCTTCAAAAGTTCAAGATCAGAATTAAGAGATTTTTATACTTTTAGTTTTTGTGTTAAATATCATGATTTTGTTGAGATTTCTTTGATAAGTATCTTGAAGATTACATACAGGAAGGAGTTTCCTGTAAACAGTATTTACTTAACTAAATTGAAATGGATCACAGGATTGTTTTTCATTTTAGTTGTAGCCATAATCCATGCAGAAGGACAATCAAATGGAGCAAACCATCCTAGCCTATGTTCATCTGTCCTTTATACACATCTCAGATCCTTGATTCTGTATATATCCAAAGGTATAATTCCCTTGTTTCTGGAGCATTTTATTTCCTCTTTATTCTCTCCTCCCAGCTTTATTCCAAAAATAGCCAGTCTGTCTTTGTCATCTATCTTGTCTTTGCTCTACTCAACCCTGGAGCACCTCTGTTTCCAGTTCTTACTAACCTGAGTCATTGTGAATTTTCTCTATCTGCTCTGAGCTACTTTCTATTATTGGGCTTCATTGTTGCATATGGGGAATACAGATGTTCCTCAAGTTAGAATGGGGTACATCTGTCCTTACAAACATACTATAAAATGAAAATATCATGAGTTGAAAATTTCATTTGATACATCTAACCTGCCAGAAATGGAGCTAAACAACACAGAATTCTACAGATTTTTGATTGTTTGCCCTTGTGATTTCATGTCTAACTAGGAGCTGTGGCTACCCACCCCCCCATCTGAACTGAATCCTGTTCCATGTATTGCTAGCCCAGCAAGGGATTCAAATTAAAAACAAAAAATTTAAATCAATTCTTTATTCAGGATGAGAATCTTCCAGTTAAAAACAGCAAAGATGTCAAACCCTATCTGTCCAATTATTTACATCATAAAGTTTTTCAATATTGGATTTTCCAGAGCCACAAAATTTTACTCTATTTTAAGTTACAAAATATTAGTTCCAAAAGTGAATTTCAAATACATTAACAGTGACTGACACTTACTCCTAACCTAGCAACAGCAGAGTATTGAAGTTCAAAGAAATATTAATTAATTTAGCAATCACCAATTCAAAAGCATTTGTAACACGTTGCTTTTTCTTTTCCTTTTTTAAATTTGAAGTATGGTTTCCAATGAATGTATATTATATGAACAGAGTATAAATTTAAAATCATGTAGAACCATAATAAGTTAGGAACTTTTTCTATATCTTACAGAAAAATCTGCTTTGATATAATCATATGCATTTGTATAAGATTTATGATGATTAGGAAGATCTAATAATTAACCAGTGCTAATCATGTAGAAATAATTAATCAATTTTCAAATTGATAGGGAGAAGTGATTTAAGGCAAAATATTGTATTTAGGCTATATAAATAAGAGTATTATTGCTAGGTAAAGTGAAGTGAAACACAGTTGTTCTCCTGAGGACTTGGGAGGATGAGGCAAAAGGATCACTTCAGCACAGGAGTGAAACCCCCTTTCAACAACAACAAAAAGTAATATTGAAGAAATATCTGAGCAAAGCTTATAAATAACAAGATGATATTATAGAACTTCACCAGAGTGATAAATTTAATTATGGTTTTAATCTTCATAAGAATTTGTCTAACTCCTACTTAAACCTTGAACTACTATATTGTTATGGCATAATAGTAATCTTTTGATCATTGGTATAATGCTTAAGTTTATCACTTTCTGCTCTTATTTTAAGTCGGATAATAATTTTTTAAAATAACCATTTTCTTCATTTTGATAATGGGGCATTATAATTGACTAAGACCAGGTAAATTGTGCAAAACAAACGTAGACTGCAAATTTAATCTCTCCCTTTGCTCCTGAGTTGATAGATTTTCATGCTGTGGCATAGTTGCCACATTGAGATTTTGTAATCTGACTGTATAAGAATGCTTTTGAACACAATGACAATTCTTAAAATGTCATTGAATGTATAGCTCCTTCTAAAATAGTTGCCATTTTCACTAGGATCAAGTCACTTAAAAGTCACCTGCTTATAAAGGAACTGTCCGCAATGAACTCTTCATAAAACTGTTCACATTTCTGTCTTCTGTAGATGAAAGTGATAATTCAGTTAAAAGATAGGAGAGGAATTCTGCCTTACAATTTGATATCTGATATTTAGTCTTTCTATGTCATATCCAGAAAGATAGAAAGATGTGCAGATATAAATATTTAGCTCTATAACTAGAGATATAGCTATCATATTAGGGAATTTATGCAACCTCTCTCCAGTATAATTTCCTAACCTATTTGCCACAAATATTAGAGAAGTCTATGAAGATGAGATGGTGTAAAATATGTCAAAGACCAAGCCCAACTTTGGACACAGTGTAGATTTTTAATAAATCTTACCTCTTCTTTCTGTTTCCTTACTCAAGATGATTCCACATTTTCCTATCTTTTGGTGTTTAAGAACCACTTATGATGTATGCCAACTATTAACATTCAAGCCAGCAGGGAGCTTAGGAACAAACCAGAACACAGAATTACCACAAAGTCTGTACAGAGCATATAATATGACATTAGTCATTATCTAAGTAGAACTGTTAAATCCATAAGTATGTTTCTTATTCAAAAGTAAGTTCATTTAAAAACAACTATAAATGAATTGCAGAATGATCAGTAAAGCAGAAAGAGGGAAGTGGTGGGTGGAGGAAGGTGGGAGCAGGAAAGTGCCAGAGTCGGAGAGCAAATTATATTCCACGCTTTTATGATTATGTCAAAACGTATCCTAGCATTATATAAATGCTATATATAACCAGAAAGATTAATAATATTTTTTAAAAGTACATGATGAGTGTGCTTGTGTTGCTGACACTAAGTAGTAGGTATCTTGCTTGGTGATTTCTGTCTCCTCAGATCCACAGTCTACCAAAATCAACACTTCTTCATCCTCACATCAGACTTGCATTATCATCACCATTCTTTATCATCATTTTAAACCTGTATTAAGTGTTTAACATCTGTTAGGTCCTTTACTAAATGCCTTATATGAATTTCTGTATTAATTCCTCATCAACACACTTAGGAGATTACCATCATTAACCTCATAGTATAAATCAGAATAACAAGTGTTAGTGTGACTAATTTTTCCAAGGGAATAAGCCAGTAAATAACAGAGTTAGGATTTGAACATATTTAGAGGCTTGTTATGATTTTATATATTTGTTAGTCCATAAAATTAAGATGTGTAATCAGTGTTGGCAAAATATATTTTACATGCAGTCCAAAATTTGAAAACAGAGAGGTGGAAGCATCAAGCTCAGTGTTTAATTCCACCAGATACCTTAGTTTGTCTTTGCAGTGCATCTGGGAGGCAGAGTTTAGAAATGACTGAAGTTCCCAATGTCAGAGAGATTTCCAGTAGCATATAGTTGAGATGGTTCAAGAATTTTTCAAGATCAAACTTGAGCATACTTTGGAGTTTTATACTTAATATTTAAGCAGTAATCTCCAGATTATAAAATATAGCATTTCTGTTCTACACTGTAATAATCTCTACTTGACTCATGTATCAGCATTTGTGTCTTCTACTCAGTAAACCCCTTAAAGACAGGGACCGAGATATATTCTCCTTTTGAGTGTTACAAGATATATCATTCCTGTATGTGAGTTATTTGCCTGATATGAAGGGATGAGTTTTGGATTTAACATTAACAAACAGGATTTTGACTGAATAACGCTCCATTGTGTATTTGTATAATATTTTCTTTATCCACTCATCTGTGAAGGCAGCTAGGCTGATTCCATGCCTTCTCCATTATAAATGGTGCTGCAAAACTGTGGAAATGAAGGTATCTCTTTTGTATGCTGACTCTGTTTTCTTTAGATAGATATTCACGAGTGATGTAGTTGAATTATATGGTAGTTTTAGTTTTTTTGAGGAATCTCCATACTGTTTTCCATAGTGCTTGCATTAATTACATTTCCACAGTGTATGAGTGTTTCTTTTTCTCCACAACCTTGCTAGCATTCTTTTTATATTTTGTTTTTTTGATAATAACCATTCTAACTGGGGTTAAACGGAACCTCAATATATTTTTGATTTGCATTTCCCTGATGGTTAAAAAAGTGATCCTTTTTTTTATATGTTTATTGACTGTTTGCTCTTCTTGTGTGTGATATGTCTATTTAAATCATTTATCCACCTACAGATTAGATTATTTTTGAGCTCCTTACATATTCTGTATAAATCCGGGTCAAATGAATAGCTGGCAGATGTTTTCTTCCATTCTAGATGCTGTCAATTCACTCTGTTGATTGTTTCCCTTGAGGCAAAGAAGCTTTTTAGTTTGATGTAATCTCATTTGTCAATTCTTGCTTTTGTTTCCTGGACTACTGGAGTCCTATCCAGGAAATCATTGCCTGGTCAGTATCGTAGAGTGTTTTGCTAAGTTGTTTTCTAGTTATTTCCAAGTTTCAGGTCTTATATTAAGGACTTTGATCATTTTGAGTTGAGTTTAAAGCAGGGCGAGAGGCATTCTTCTGTCAGTCTCCTACATGTGGATCTTCAGTTTTCCCAGCACCATGTGTTAAAAGGGCTGTCGTTTCTCCATTGTGTATCTTTGGCAATATTTTTGAAAATAATTTGACTGAAGATATGTGGACTTATTTCTATGTTTTCTATTATGTTCTGTGGTCTACGGGACTATTCTTATGCTAATACCATGCTGTTTTTGTTAATATGTCTCTGTGGTATATTTAGAAACGCCACCAGCATTGCATTTTTTGGTTTTGTTGTTTGGTACAGGAGATTGAACCCAGGGGTGCTTCACCACATTCCCAGAGCTATTTACTTATTTTATTCATTCATTTATTTTAACTTAGAGTGTCACTAAGTTGCTAAGGGCATGGATAAGTTGCTGGGGCTGATTTTGAATTTGTGATCCTCCTGCCTCAGCCTCCCAAGTAGGACCAAGTCCCTGGGATTATAGGTGTGCACCTTTTAATTTACTTATTTCTTGCTCAGAATTACTTTGACTATTCCTGCCATCTGCAGGAAAATATGTGGAACTAAAAGTCATCATGTTAAATGAAATATGCCAGACAAAAAAAGACAAATATCACAGTTTTTGCTCATTTGTGGAGACTAAATCAAAAACAAAAATGACCTGAAAGTTGAAGAGGGATTATAGTGTGTAGGAAAGGAGTCAAGAATGGGGGACAATGAAAGGTTGGGGAGTGTAGAAGAAATGAGAGTGCATGTGTTCAAAGCTCAACATATGCATGCATGGAAATGCCACAGGGAAACCCTTTAATTTGTGTAATTAACATGTGCTAATGATAACAAAAAGCATTTTTGATCTTTGTGCTTACTAGTTAATATGACTCTTGCTTCAGACATGTTATTTTCTTTGAAACTGGGAAGACAGGGATAATGGTTAAGAAAATTGATAAAAAATAAATAGAAAAGTGCTGAATAAAGTCAGTAAAATATATAGTAATTCTGGAAAACAAGGTTAAAATTATGTTTATGGTACTTATCTCACACTCACTGAACAAATTAATGTAAGGTATTTGTTTATCATATAACATTGCTGGGGCTGGGGAGATAGCTCAGTTGGTAGAGTAGCTTGCCTTGCAAGCACAAGGCCTGGGTTTGATCCCCAGCACCACAAAAAAAAAAAAAGAAAGAAAGAAAGAAAAAGAAAAACATACAACATTGTTGTATAACCTTATTTGTCTAGCAGTGTTACACACATGATCATGTTTAACATTGAGCTACTTCCATATTTTGTACTGAGAATAATTTAAAGTACATTGTACTATTTAATCCTTGGAACCACCTATTGAAGTTACTATCACCTCCAACTTATAGAGCTAAAAACTGAGGTAAACATTAAGCCCCAAAATGCAAAGCTAGTAACTGGCAGGCAGCTTCTATAGCTTAATAAAGCTTAATATATTTGTGCATTATTCATTGTGTTAATAGTATAGGTAGGAAAAATAGTCTATATAATTAATTTTTGTGAAGAAGTATGTTTTAAAGTTTAGGCAAAACACCTTATAACCTTGGGTTGCTGCTTATGTTTAGTCTTTCTCAGTTCTGGCTGCATAATTGTCTGGACCCAGTGCAAAGTGAAAGTGCAAAATTTATTAATAATTTGAAGACAGAGGCCTTGTCAGCACGGTGCCCATGTAACTTCACAGATTTTATAATCAGAGAGGCAGCTTTGGTCCTTCTCCCCAAGGGCATGAAAACAAATTTGTACAGACCCATGAACATACACCTTCTTTGGTGAGGGTGCTCTCATTGAGGGAATTTGTGAGGAGACAGATGTCCTTTTTGTCATTGTGCAGTTTGAGTGTTTGACTCATATTGATAAGTTAAATACCCTGTTAGAAAAGGATGGGATGGAGTATGGTGAAAATAGATAGAAAATATTCATCATGCATTTCAAAAAACTAGAAGAAAAGATTTTGAAAGTTTTCATCATAAAGAATTGAAAAATGTTTGAGGAGAAAACTATTTTTAACCCAATCTGGACCTTACACAGTGTATACATGTACCAAGTGTTGTATGACATTCCATTAATATGTACACCTGTTTTTGTTACTGAATTTTAAGAAAGATATATAAGATTTCCATACTTTATCAACATCATCATCATCAATTTCAACTACATCATTGTAATCAGTAGTTATTAGTACTAATCATTAGCTGATTATATTCTAATATAATGACCAGAGATTATACGATAATTAAAATAATAACACATAATTGAATTTTGTGAAAAATAGAGTTTCAATGCTTAAGACATTTTCCAAATACCGAACATTCTGCACATAACAGAGCTTGTATCTCAATTCAGACATCTTGGATTACAAACTCAATATTATTCCCAGAAATATTTTATTCTAGAAGAAAATTGTAGTAAGCAATGTTTTAATGTTATAAAAATGAGAGACCTCATTTTTATAATCTGATTAAACATTAATTTATAGATAATACAAGATGCTTCCTCAGAAGTGTGTTTGTATGAGATACGTGTGCACACGCATACACACACACACCAACATTCACTTTCATTAAGAAATAGAACTATTTATGAAAAGTTTGATGCAGACATAAAGTAATATCAAGGCTTAAAACCCTACATATGCTTTATGCTTCATTTTTTCAACTGAATAGAGGAAGAAAATAAGTGTACTTTTGAGAAGAAGGCTAAATTATTTGTTGCTTTGCTTTGTTTTAGAATGTCACTATTCTGCAATTCACTTCATTATCCATATATGTAGCAATTTGGGTAATTTTGTTTAGAACACACACACATGTATTAGAATTTCTACTTTAAAAGTTGAAAGACTATTTGCATATGAATCATCTATCAAAAGTTTTTGAAAAGATTCTGAATTTACATTTCTACAAAATATTTGATAAGAATATGAGGTCTAAATTTAAAGTTTATTTCTTTTATTCTTTATGAAAACCTACTTTTTTCACTTTACTAATTTGGTTTGCTCTTTTGATGGCCTGCCTCCCATATGAGTCAAAAAAGTACCACTGAAATTTAAGAGTGTGATTTCCAAAATAAATTTAAGAAACAATTTATGAAAATAAAATTTATATTGTATTCTTATGAAAACTCTATGAAAGTTATGGTCTTAACCTCTTACGGTTTTTCTTCATTTTAAAATGAGTGATCAAAATTTTATTTCCATTTCATCAGTTCAATTGGTCATTAAACAAGAAATTGTCGAGCGCCTTATGTAATCTCTGAGGGCTAAATCAATAAAAATAATAAATAAGATACGTCCTCTGCTGCCAAAGATAAGCAGTATTTCATTAGGTGCCGGGCTAACTAGGGGAAGATAAAATGACTCAAGTTGTCATCATTGTGCGTGGTCCATTTGGAACTTTGACTCCCAGTGTTTCACATGTCAGCAGACAACCCATTTACTCTCCTTTCCCTGAATCCTCCTCTGCTGCTCACTTATCCTTCAAAGTCTCTTCTCAATAAAAAAATTCCACAGTTCTTTATCAATTCCTAATGCATTGGGGAAAAATATGTATAAACAGGAATAGAACTTGGGTTTCTTAATGTTCCTGACCAGATAGTCTCATTGTGTCTCATTCAGTATATCCATTGCTTGTCTTCTGCATTCAACAGTCCTATACCTGAAGCAGGAGCAGACCATGGGTGACATACCAGCAAAAGTGCAGTGGAATGAATATGATGAAATGTTCATATGTACATATGTGAATACCCCACAGCGAATCTCCACATCACATACACCCATGAGACTGGGATGTTACTTAGAATGATATATTCTCTGTTTGTATGAATGTGTCAAATTATACTCTACTATCATATGTTACTAAAAAGAACAAATAAAACAAAGTATAACCTAAAAGCATAAATGGAAACTGCAAAAGCCAAGTGACTGGAACTGTGGGGACAGTAAGCGATTGAGCAAAGAGGGAGTGCACAGCCAGATTGGCTGGGGAGGGATTGCTGTCACTGCTGAACTATTGAAAGTGTATGTTTGGGTCAGATTTTTCTCCCTACTGTGGCCAAAAAGACCTCACAAGGTCTTTAGAGGAGAAAAATTTATATTGGAACTCATGGGTTTAGAAGTCTCAGTACATAGACAGCTGACTCCATTCCTCAGAGCCTGAGGGAAGGCAGAACACCATGGAGAAAGAGTATGGTGAAGGAAAGCAGGTCAGGGAAGGAAGTGTAAGCTCGGTGGGCTCGGTGGTGGGACCAAATGTGAGCGCGGAGGGCAGGGACAGAAAGTGGTCAGAGCAAGCTTTACTGGAATTTGGCTCTTGGACCAAATTCCCAGACCCCCGGGGTATAGCTCAAGTAGGGGTGTAGCTCAAGTAGAGAAAATTGCACGTGGTCCTGGCTGCCCAGGGTTTTTATAGGCTGGGATGGGAGGGGGTCCTGCTGAGTGATAGGTGGTCCTTCAGTGGAATTTTCTAACCCACTTGATGGTCACCTTTTGGCAGGCTGGCCTTTGTTCCAACGGCTCACCTCTGCCACCTACTGTCGCCTAATTTCCAACCTAACAGGAAGGAAAGAAAGAAAAGGAAAGGAGAGAGGAAGGAAGGGATGGAAGGAAAGTAGGACGGGCAGATTCCATTTGCCAGATACAAAATCTATACCCCTATGGCAGGGCCCCAATGATCTATGTCCTTCAGCCATCCCCTACCAGCCTTCAGTTACTGCTCAGTTAATCTCTATAATTAATTCTGAGTTAATCTCTATAATTAATCTCAATGATTAATTCATTCGGTGGTTAAGGCTCTCATAACCCAATCGTTTCACCTCTAAACCTTCTTGCATTGTCTCACACAAGTGTTTTATGGGACATCTCATATCTAAACCACAACACTGCATGTAATACTTATACCAGGCACAAAGAAGAATATGCATCCTTTATGTGGAGGGAAGTAAAAAAATAGTATAAGCTCATCCTTGTATGTTTCCATGTATGTATGTATATATGTATCTATTTATCTAATTTCTTTTATATCTCTCAGTTTATTTTATCACTGGAAGTTATATTTTTGAAATCAAATCTCATCTTTATACATAGAGATAATCATAGATGATACTTGGATCATTCTTCTGATCCCTCCCTAGAATTCATTATGTATTATATAGGCGAAGTCACTTAAGTCCTCTCCAAAGTTTACTATTACAAACATTATGAGTATCTTTCAATGGTTTAAAGAAACTCTAAATGGTTTAATAAGCTATACATGAAAAGAAAATCCAACAGTAGATGAATTCCTTATTGCCCTATATTTGGAATGTCTTCTATATTGTGGCATGACGTACATTAGCAACTTGAGTATAATGGAAAGCATTTAAATTTTTTTAACCCCATGTATATAGGAAATCTCAAATTTATAAATAAAAGCAATTTCTAGTTCCTAGTAAAGTTGAAAGTTATTAGGCATAAAGGCTTTCCCTTTGATAAATCACCCATTTGTAATTATTTGCCTAGTTTTGAAATTGGTTTTATTGGTATTTCCTTATTGATTTCCTTATTGATTCCTTATATGTTCTGAATCTTTTGTATATTCCCCTACATTTAGTCTGGTCAGATTTTCATTTCACATGGCTCTTTAAATCACTTAGAGGTTTTTTTTTTATTTATTTTTATTTTTATTTTTATTTTTTAATTTTATTTTTATTGTAAACAAATGGGATATATCTTGTTTCTCTGTTTGTACCTGACGTAGAGGCATACCATTTGTGTAATCATACATTTACATAGGATAATGGTGTCTGATTCATTCTGTTATTTTTTCCTTCCCCCCATGCCTCCCACCCCTCTTTTCCCTCTATATAGTCCCTCCTTCCTCTATTCTTTCTCCCTCCCACCTCCCATTATGTGTCATCATCTGCTTATCAGTGAGATCATTCATTCTTTGGATTTTTGAGATTGGCCTATCTCACTTAGCATGATATTCCCAATTTCATCCATTTGCCTGCAAATGGCATAAATTTATTATTCTTTATGGCTGAGTAATATTCCATTGTGTGTGTGTGTGTGTGTGTGTATGTATGTATGTATATATATATATATATATATATTCCATTGTATATATATATATATATATATATATATATATATATATATATATCACAGTTTCTTTATCCATTCACCAATTGAAAGGCATCTAGGTTGGTTCCACGATCAGGCTACTCTGAATTGAGCAGCTATGAACATGGATGTGACTGTATCACTGTAGTATGCTGATTTTAAGTCCATTGGGTATAGGCCAAGGAGTGGGATAGCTTGGTCAAATGGTAGGTCCATTCCAAGTTTTCTAAGGAATCTCCATACTGCTTTCCAGAGTGGTTGCACTAATTTGCAATCCCCTCAGCAATGTACGAGTGTTCATTTTTCCCCACATACTCGCCAACACCTATTGTTGCTTGCATTCTTGAAAATCGCCATTCTAATTGGGGTGAGATGGAATCTTAGGGTAGTTTTGATTTGCATTTCTCTTATTACTAGAGATGTTGAACATTTTTTCATATATCTGTTGATTGCTTGTAGATCTTCTGTGAAGTGTCTATTCATTTCCTTAGCCCATTTGTTGACTGCGTTATTTGTGATTCTTGGTGTAGAGTTTTTTGAGTTCTTTATATACTCTGGAAATTAGTGCTCTATCTGAAGGATGAGAGGCAAAGATTTTCTCCCGCTCTGTAGGCTTTCTATTCACATTGCTGATAGTTCATTTGCTGAGAGAAAGCTTTTTCATTTGAATCTATCCCAGTTATTGATTTTTGCTTTTATTTCTTGTGCTATGGGAGTCCTGTTAAGAAAGTCTGACCCTAAGCCGACAAGTTGAAGGTTTGAACCTACTTTTTCTTCTATAAGATGCAGGGTCTCTGGTCTGATTTCAAGGTCCTTGATCCATTTAGAGTT
This sequence comes from Sciurus carolinensis, assembly GCF_902686445.1. Classification (NCBI taxonomy): domain Eukaryota; kingdom Metazoa; phylum Chordata; class Mammalia; order Rodentia; family Sciuridae; genus Sciurus; species Sciurus carolinensis. The sequence continues at coordinate 83,094,665 of NC_062223.1, read as the reverse complement.
GTGCTTTGTGCAGGGTGAGAGATAGGGATTTAATTTCACTCTGCTGCATATGGATTTCCAGTTTTCCCAGCACCATTGGTTGAAGAAGATATCTTTTCTCCATTGCATATTTTTGGCCCCTTTGTCTAGTATGAGAAAATTGTATTTATTTGGGTTTGTGTCCATGTCCTCTATTCTGTACCATTGATCTACCTGTCTATTTTGGTGACAATACCATGCTGTTTTTGTTACTGTTGCTCTGTAGTATAGTTGAAGTTCTGGTATTGCAATATCCCCTGCTTCACTCTTCCTGTTAAGGATTTCTTTAGCTATTCTGGGTTTCTTATTCTATCAGATGAATTAATTTCATGATTGCTTGCTCTATTTCTGTGAGGTACGTCATTGGGATTTTAATTGGAATTGCATTGAATCTGTAGAGCACTTTTGGTAGTATGGCCATTTTGACAATATTAATTCTGCCTATCCAAGAACATGAGAGATCTTTCCATCTTCTAAGGTTTTCTTTAATTTCTTTCTTTAGTGTTCTGTAGTTCTTGTTGTAGAGGTCTTTCACCTCTTTTGTGAGATTGATTCCCAAGTATTTTATTTTTTTCGAGGCTATTGTGAATGTGGTAGTTTTCCTAAATTCTCTTTCTGAAGATTCATCATTTATGTATAAAAATGCATTAGATTTATGAGCATTATATCCTGCTACTTTACTGAATTCACTCATGTGTTCTAAAAGTTTTCTGGTGGAATTTCCCGGTTCCTCTAAATATAGAATCATGTCATCAGCAAATAGGGATAGTTTGAGTTCTTCTTTTCCTATTCATATCCCTTTAATTTCTTTGATCTGTCTAATTGCTCTGGATAGAGTTTCAAGGACAATGTTGAATAGAAGTGGTGAAAGAGGTCATACCTGCCTTGTTCCAGTTTTTGGGGAGAATGCTTTCAGTTTTTCAGCATTTAGAATGATAATAGCCATGGGCTTAGCATAGATAGCCTTTACAATGTTAAGGAATGTTCCCACTATCCCTAATTTTTATAGTGTTTTGAGCATGAATGAGTGCTGTATTTTATCAAATGCTTTTTCTGCATCTATCAAAATAATCATGTGATTCTTGACTTTAAGTCTGTTGCTATGGTGAATTTCATTATTGATTTCTGGATGTTGAACCAACCTTGCATCCCTGGGATAAAACCCACTTGATCATGGTGCACTCTTTTTAATATTTTTGTATGCAATTTGCTAAAATTTTGTTCAGAATTTTTGCGTCGGTGTTCATTAAGGATATTGGTCTGAAATTTTCTTTCCTCGATATGTCTCTGTCTGGTTTAGGTATCAGGGTGATATTGGCTTCATAGAATGAGTTTGGGAGGGTTCCCTCCTCTTGTATTTCATGGAATACTTTGAGGAGTATTGGAATGAGCTCTTCTTTAAAGGTTTTGTAAAACTCGGCTGAGAACCCATCTGGTCCCGGACTTTTCTTTGTTGGTAGGTTTTTGATGACTTCTGTTTTATTGCTTGAAATTGATCTATTTAAATTGTGTATGTCCTCTTGATTCAGTTTGGGTGAATCATATGTCTCTAGAAACCTGTTGATGTCTTCGAGTTTTTCTATTTTGTTGGAGTATAGATTTTCAAAATAGCTTCTAATTATGTTTTGTATTTCAATAGTGTCTGTCGTGGTATTTCCTTTTTCATTCTGAATTATAGTAATTTTAGTTTTTTCTCTCTCTTTGTTAGTGTGGCTAAGGTTTTATCAATTTTGTTTATTTTTTCAAAGAACCAACTTTTTATTTTGTCAATTTCTTCAATTGTTTCTTTTGTTTCTATTTCATTGATTTCAGTTCTGATTTTAACTATGTCCTGTCTTCTACTACTTTTGTTGTTGCTCTGTTCTTCTTTTTCTAGGGCTTTGAGCTGTAGTGTTATGAGAAGGAATATGGGTCTAATTAATTTTCCTTTCGGGAACCAATGAAGTGTAAGAGAAATGACTTTTTAGCCAAACCTTTGAATGTTTATCCAACCTCTGCTAATTTTGTGTCACTTTATGCAGTTTGATGCTTCACTCTTCCTGCCTGTTTCATCATTGTAAATTCTAGATACTAGTGCTTCCCTTAAGGGGTCGTTTTGTTGAAAAAATGCTCCTAAATTTAAGTGTTGAGAGTCATTGCCTAAAACATTCTGTTCATCATAAAGGTACCACACTGCTTATTATTATTATTGTTAAACAATTGATTAATATTCCCATCATATTGTACAAAATAACTCATTCTTTTCCTCTTTGGTATACTTATTACTATGTCACCTCCATTATAAATGAAATTCCAAACTATACTCCAACCACTTGCTGGACATATATTTAAACTTATAGTTATATTCTTCCTTTGATGCATTGCATGACATTGCCCAATTTATTGAGGCTCTATATTTCTTATCAACTGATAAATGAGACCCATCCTAGGATTCAAAATACTTTTTTAAACATGTCTTTGCTATTAAAGCACCATAAACTCCATTGTACTCCCGTACAAATTTAGAATTATTTATTCTCAAAATTATTATTCAATTTTTAAATAATTGTTTTGAAATTATTCACTAATTTGGAAAAAATGAATATATTTTATAATAGGAAGTTACAATATTCATTGTAATGTAATTTTCTATTCAATTGTATTTTCTATGTTCTTAGAGTATTAGATGAATTTGATGACATATGATCATTTTGTTGCAAAACAAAATGGTCTTATTTGTTCTTTCTCATATTTTGTTTATTGATAAAAGGGTATATGTGATTAATTTTAAAATATTATCCTTTTATCCAGCAAACAATCTAAAATTCACATGATTTCTCATACTTATTTTATTATAGTCATGTATCTTCAGATAATAATTGCTTTTTTTTCCCCCCTGTGGGTTATATCAGTCCAAACTCTTAGAACAGTAGCAGTGAGTGAGGACATTTTTATCTTGTCCCTGAATTTAAGAGAAAAATAAATACTTTGTATTCCAGTTTCTCGAAACACTGTTTTCATTACTTTTATAATGAGATATAACAAATGGTACCATGGAAATAAGTAAAAATAATTTAACAAACCCATGGTAAAGAATAATTGAGTATTTTACACAGAGAGACTAAATGTAGGCAGTTTGTTCCTAACAATTTCTTTAGGGGAAAGAAAGTTAAAATGTTAATAGAACAAGATGGCATTTTACAAGATTGTCTCAAAATGAGAGGAATACCACTCTGCATGTCACCAGGTGGCACTGATTGCCTCTCCATCTTGGAATAATTTATTGCTTTACTAAATTCTCTAGCAATATTATTATAATGTTTCAGGTAATGAGGTCTTTGGATGAAAGACCTTTGGATTTTCAATAGCAGATCTGTTGGTAAACTTGACCTTGGTCAAGTCACTTTAATTGTAATCTGTTTGCTCGGTTAGAATTATTGTTAAAAATTAAGTAAGATGATAAAAGCAGAAACATGGCATCTAACTTTCCTCTCTCTCTTTTCCCTCATTAGCAAGAATATCTGTGACCTCTTTTTATTTACTTATACTTGTGACTCAATATGAATGGATACAAGATCATTACATCTACAAAAGATATAGTGTAGAGAAGATTTTATTTTCTTGTGCTTTTCTGTTGACTTTAAGGACTTTTCAGTTTCAGGAATTGTTTGTGTAACTACAATTTCTGAAAATTATGTTTAGCATCTCTACATCATTATTTCTATTTCCTTGATGAAATTGGAGGAAAGTCTTAGAAGCACTACTGGGCTATAATTCCTCACACTTTGCTTTTCCTGACTAGAAAATAGAACTTTAATACAAAAAGTTTATTGATGCTAGAGCATAGATATTTATAAATTGGTTTTCATATATCTAATAAAATAATTAGAATTGGGGAATGTTTTTCATAATAATCTGTGTGTGCTGTGTTGTGTCTTCAGTGTTGGGAAGGGATACCATTTGCTATTGATGTACTTTCCATTGATCTTAATAACCCAGTGGCTCAAATTCCAGGAATAATGCTTGACATATTCAGAGACAAGAAGGAAAAATTGTGCAGCTTGATTATAACCTTTTTGTTCTATCTCCTATTGTGCTTTGACATGAAGTATCAACATTGTTCTGTTGCCTGCAATTTGCATCCATGTAAGTCATAATAAGATGAAGGCATCTGTGCCCCTCTGCTGTGCAAAGTTACTGAGGCATAGCTGCAGATCAAGCACACAACACAGTCACAAATGAATCTCCGGTGTTCCCATCCTCATTATTTTGTTAAAAGCATTAATGCTAAACAAAGTGTTTCCTGTCTATAACCTCTGTTAGTGCTCACAGCAAGTCTGATGGTATGCAAGACAGAAATCATGAGCTTCATTTGACATTGAGAAAATTGAGATTTAAAAAAGCTATGTGTCCTAAGGTGACAGACTAGAGAGCAGCAGGGTTGCGACCTTAAAACAAGATCTTCTGTGTTGTAGTTTAATGTGCATTCCCAGGGCCTTGAAGGAAAGGCATATCCATTGCTTCCCTCCTTTCAGCAGGTTGGGGACATGGAATTTTGGAGAGCTGTCTTAAACAGGAACAAATTATAACAGTTCAAAATATACATTTTTAACTTATTTTTAAAAAGAAAGTTAATATTTCTGCTCATTTCTTTCCAGAATCTCTCACTTATGCCTGTATACATATCTACATGTCCCTTATATCACATACAAACTTGAATATTTGAATCAGAGTTTAACAAGAGAGCTCTTGGGTTTTATTTTTTTGTAGCTTTAAGAACAACAAGGATTGAACTTTTATGATTTAAGATACTTACCAGGAAAATCTGAAGTCCATAGAACCTGCTCTCCAGAGGCCAAATTGCAACTCTGGGACAAGAGCCGAAGCCACTATACACAGGTGAAAGCTTTTTCTTTTAGGCTTACTCTGCCTTTATGGATTTTTACCCCCATAAGGCCTACTCACATTATCTATGTTATGAACTTTAATTATCCCTACAAAATACCTTTGCAGCAACTCCAAGCTTAGTGTTATTGAATGCCTGGGTGCTTTGATCTAGTTAAGTTGGCATACCAAAAAGACCATCACAGTGTCACAGTGGAGATGGTATGAACTTCAGAAGCAATGCTGGACTTCAGAATACTTGTTTATGAGTTCTCACAATGCTTTGCTATTTATTTTTTCTAAAGCCTTTCTTAGCCATCTTTATCTAAAATTGATACATGGTATTAAGCTCTTTGGCAATGTTGTTAAGATTAAATGAGATGGAACTTACTTTTTCACTTAGCATGATAGTCTCCAGATACATTCATTTTCTATCAAATGTCATAGTCATTCTTCTTTATGCCTGAGTAGTATTTTCTCTGATTCGTGGAAGCTAACCAACACTAAGGGAGGTGGGAGCGGGGAAGAGAAGTTCAGTGTATTAGATAGTGGGAAATGGAGGGAAAGGAGAGGCAATAGGAAAAGGAAAAACAGTGGAATGAATTGGACATAATTTTCCTATATGTACATATAAAAACATCACGGTGAATCCCACCATCACGTATATTCACAAGAATAGGGTTCTAACTAGAAAAAGATATAGTCCTTGTGTGCATAATTATATCCAAATGGATAACTAAAAAGAACCAATTACAAATAACAAAAAAATATTAAATGAGATCTTTCCTCAGATTCCAGTTTATATTAGAGTCCTTCATTCTTCTCTCACCTAGAAAGCAACATTTTCCTTTAGATAGATTAATTCAGTGTGTAACTGTGTATCTAATATTTTAATTTCATTTACAGTTAGTCCTCTTCCTAGATTATGATGGTGAATGCCATATTTCTATTTGCTCCCTATTGCATTCTGGGAATTTACTTCTAGTTATGTCATTCTCTAAGAAGTCCAATAACAAATTTTAGTCAGATATATAAACAGACCTTAATCTTTGTCTGGTGATAAGTTATGTAAAGGAAGTAGGTCACCCATAAAGCAACAGATTCCTCTGACCTGAAATTAATTTGAGTGAAACATATTAAACATTGCAAAATATACTGAAATTTCTGCTTTGAGGTCTAGTAGTGTAGGATGTGCCAGTTTATCCAATTGGTACAAATGATAAATAAACTAAGAATAATTGAACTCTGTTTCTATCTTCTCTAAACCATGAAATGCAATTTACAGTTTGTACTTCCAAATTAAAATCAGAAAAAAAATAAAATAAAATAAAACTGGAAGCAAATAAGGAATAGGAGGCTTTTCTACAACCATGATGTCTAAAATCTGGGCTGCAGCAGAGTGCTATGACAGCTGTCATTGAGAATCAAAGGCCCTGATAAGCAGAACCCTCTTCATTCCAGCAGTTCTGACATGGTTCAGAGAAGATTATGTCTTATAATAGAAATTCAAAATAATGACAACTTTGTTACCTCCTGTTCATCACTTTAGCTGAGCACCAAAAGAACTGGTTCTGTGCTAGAGGTGGGATTTGGTGTAGGAGCATCAATCAGAGGATTGCCTCCTGATCCAGGTTTATTTATATCAGCACCTCTACCTTCTTGAGCTCTAGAAGGTTAAGAAAACCACCCCAAGGAAGCACAAAACATGATTGAATTTGCTCAAGGTCATGTCACTAGTCAACATGGGCATTTGACATGACAACTCTACTCCCACCCTGTGAACTAATCAAGATTGGATTCTCCATCTTGTGTTGGAGTAAAGATCACAATCAGGTGGACAGTGTACATCCTCTTCTTTAAATTATTGAAGTTTTTCTGAAAAAGAAAAACAAAACAAATTATGTTAATGTCAGAATAAGCATCCTGTGGTTTATGAGTTGGAGAAATCCAGAAAAAGAAAAAAGAGAATATGAAGGTATAAGTGAAATGGTGACACAGGAAGGTAAAATAAGGTTCTCTTGATGCTGTGAAGTCAGACTATTATGAAAATGACATGAATCAAAGGTGCTCCTGTTTTTAAGACTGTAGAAATCACAAGGTACCATTTTAATTTTTTTTAATTTGTTTTTATTTTTAAATCATGATTATATTGTAGAAAGGTGTGTTCTTTTTGTAAGATATCTTAGTGCATTTTTAATACAGTATCATTTATAAAAAAAAAAAAAACATCATTTCTGAAGACTGTTGAGAAGACCATGTCTTGTCTAAAGTAAGATGTTCCATTGCTTCATACTGAGACACAGAATAGTGTCTTAGTAAGTGACCCTTTTCCAAGGACAGAGCCTCTTAATTCTGAATATTTTTCTCATGTTTAACCCACCCAAATTGTGTTTACAGATGGTAAATTACATAGTGGCATAGTACTGAGCATAGTCCCCCAGGAAGCATATTATTCATATTAAAATCTCGCTAGAGCTGTATGTTTTAGCAAATCAGACCGCTTTCCACAATCTGTTAAAATCATTATACAGGTTAAACTTTTTTTACTATGCAATTTTGAAATGGTAAATCTAAATACTCACTGAAAATAATATTTAGTACATGTAACAAATTTATTACCATAATAATAATTAATTTTAATAAACTTGGCTTAATATCTTCCATCCTCCTTTGATAAAGCATCCAGTATTTTCAGTCTCTTGTTTATATGCTGAACTGCTCTTTTCCTTCATGTCAAGTAGCCAATTCAGGTGTGAATCCTTGTGATTCCTTCCTAAGCCAACTTGTTCATTTGCTTAACACGTTCTGTTTTTCTTTTCTCTGTCCTCATGTTTATGCAGTTCGGCAGTGCTCTAAATTGAATGTCATTTTCCAAACACATTTTCCTAGAATTTGCATGGAGAGAACCAATATTATCTGCCTCTTCAAACTCAGTGTAAATTGCCTTTGTCTTTTTGATACCACGCCATGCTGTAAAGTTGCACCCCAGTGTGTTAGATTTAGAATGCCTGAATGAATCTGAACTGAGAATTTAATGTTTGGGGTTCTAGTTGTGAATCTGTCACCAAACCCTTGTGATCTTGTGTCTTGGGGAAATTAACACAGTGATTAATTATTTTATTAAGGCAAATATGTATTATGTACCTCCTATAAGAATGCAAAAATGTTCATAGTAGTTCGTATTCTCCTTGGATCCACAGCTAAGAGTATAGACAAAAGCAAGTGCATCAGCAAAGTGCCCCCAGATAACTGTTCAGTGCACATGCGACTGCCAGATAGACCATGCTGAGTTCCACCTAGAGATTTGTAGTAGCAGGAGATACTTTTTTGTGAAACTAGTGCTTGAGGCTGAATTATTTTTCCACAGAGACAAAAAAGAAATAGATATCCTGTGAGGATTTGTGAACATTTTCTTGAACACTGAGAAAAAACGGAGATGAGGTTGAAGGAGTGAAAGGGATCAAACTGCAAAGGTGTGACTTGGCATGAAGTTGGAGCTCAGAGCTCAGGAGTGTGTAGGCACTGTCACCTGTGCTCTGGATCTCATCCCTCTCACCTGAATGACTAGATCTCTTAGGTGAACTGTTCTCTGTTCTGCATCATCAACTTTAGAACCCTGTATTTGTATTACCACCACGAAGTAAATTTTAATCATGCAGTTAATTTGGTAAGGTTTTGCCACAGCATAAACTAGGAAAATCTGAGCTCTACTTATGCTGGATGCACCAGAGACCATGTGTATTTTCTTCACAGGTGTAAACTGTAATCTGGTATATACATGATAGTTACATTTTAAATGATGGATAAATCATACATATAGAACCCAAACTAAGAGTCCATGAAGACATTTGCATGGTCCTACTTCTCTGGCTGCTTTAGAATAGTCATCACATTAGCAATACAAAAAGTGAAGTGAAGGGGGAAGAACCAAGGCATAAATAGCAAAAGCATCCAAGATAACTATTTGACTCAGGCATGACATTAATAAATGATTTTTCTTAAAATTATTAATAAAGATGCATGTTGTAAACAATACCATCAGACAAACAGAAGTTTGGCTATATCTTGCTCTATGGGAACTTTGTCATTATGGGCATCTTAATCTTTTTGGAGGTAAATTTTCTCACCTCTTAAGCAACGTAGTTACCACTAAATCCTGTGTACTTCCAACATTCTACGTGACAAAATATTTAATCAAGTTAGAGAAAATATGTAGAAATGAAAATAGAAATGGAAAAACTTATAAAAGAGACTTCTACATTTATAATAGAATTTTTTTTCAATTGCATAACTTGATTTATATCAGTCTTGTGTTACCTTCTTTTTCCTATTGAACTATCCCTTTTCAGGATATTGTGCATAATTTTTCCACTAGGACATCAGACATAAGTATGTAAATGTATCAGTTCTCATAGTCATATCTGAGTGTTCAAGATATGTATCATGTGAAGAAGGTATACCTAAGGGGACAACATTCACACCTTGATATGGGTGTTTTGGGGCTTCTAAGCCATGTTGTAGAATAGCAAAACAGAATCCACACAAAATTTTCCCTTGAAAGCCATTCAAGTTCAGCTGTGTCCTTTCCTCAAATGTACTTTACATATACTTTGAGGTTTCTCTTAACCACCTTCTAGTGGTATTTGGGGACTGAATCTTTGCCCTCATCAAGTTCCGAATTTTATAATCTTCTTGCCTGAGAGGGAATATGGAACACAACATAATGGCACATGTGTCCTTGTTGTGTCCAAGTATGTGTGGAAAGACCAAATTTGGAAATATGTATTCAAATTACAGCTGGTGCACTGTCCATTAGACTTTGAAAGATTCTAGAGCAGAGCTGTTGAGGACAAAATATGATTTCAGAAAATTTGCCTGACAAAGAGATGCTTTTTTGCTAATTTTCACAAAAATTTCAAGGTAACCTGTGTATTGGATTCTTATGTAACTATTCTGCATATTGTAGCTATATGTGTTCATCCCTTGAATTAATTTGAACTACTCTCTATAATTTTTCAAAATCTTTTAAGGATGTATTTTTTGTCTTTTTTATTGTTTTTCCCCTATGTATTACTTTGAGATTCATTTTGACATAATTATAAAAACATGGAATATAATTTGCTCTAATTCAGTCCCTTTCCCTCTTTTACCCCTTCCCCTGTTTTCTTCCCTCTACACTACTGATCTTTCTGATATTTACTATTGGATTTTACTCTTAATTGTCTTTTTTTTTTAGTTAGTATCTTGAAGATATAGATGATGTGAGATTTGCTGTGGCATATTCATTTATGTACATAGTAAAGTTAGTCAGATTCTTTCACTGTTCTCTTATTGCATCCCTTCTCTCTTACCCTCAGTCCCCTTTATCTACTTAAATGATCTTTCTTCTACTTTGGTGCTTTCTCCTTTCTCCATTTTCCATTTCTCTCACTTTATTTTTCTCCTTTGAAGTAACTTCTGCATATCAAAGAAAACATTTGATCTTTGGTTTTCTGTATCTGCCTTATTTCAGTTAGCATTATGTTCTCCACTTCCATCCATTTACTAGCAAATGCTATGAAGTGATTCTTCTTTATGATTAATAACCTTGTATGTGTGTGTCTGAATCACAGTTCCCGTATCAGCTTATCTGTTCAAAGGCACCTATGTTGCTTCCATAGTTTGGCCATTGTGAATTGTGTTGCTACAAATGTTGATGTGGCTGCATTCCTGCAGTATGCTGATTTAAGATCTTTTGTATACATACCAAGGAGCAGGATAGCTGGATCTATGATCATTTCATTCGTAGCTTTCTGAGAAATCTGCATATGGCTTTCCAGAGTAATTACCCTAATTTGCAGTCCCTTCAACAAAATATGAGTGTGTCCATTTCTCCACATCCTTGGCAACACTTATTTGTATTTTTATAATTGCCATTCTGATTGAACTGAGATGAAATCTCAATATAGTTTTGATTGACATTTCCCTGATTGCTAGACATGTTGAACATTTTTTTACATATTTTTTGGACATTTATATTTCTTTTTTTGTGAAATGTCTGTTCTTTGGCCCATGTTTAATTGGGGTAATCTAGGGGGGAGGTGTCAAGTTTGTTGAGTTCTTTGTATACTGTGGAGATTAATGCCCTGAGGAGCAGGTGGCGCTGATCTTCCTTCCCAACACCACCACCACCACCACCCTACCTCTGGCTATGTTTTCATATGGACCACTAACAAAAGAGAAGGTTTCTTTTCCTTCTCTTAATGATTTCCTTTGCTGTGCAGGAGCTCTTTAATTTGATGCCATCCCAGTTGTGAATTTTTTTGTTTTCTTACACTTGAGGAGTCTTGTTAAGAAAGTCGGTTCCTGTACCAACATGTTAGAGGGTTGGACCTATGTTTTCCTCTAGCAATTGTAGCAAATGTCCTCTGGTCTAATTCCTAGTCTTTGATTCACCTTGAGTCCACTTTTGTGTGGGGTGAGGCATAGAGGTCAAGTTTCATTCTTCTACATATGGATTTCCAGTTTTCCCAGAACCATTTGTAGAAAAGGCTGTTTCTCCAATGAAGGTTTTGACACATTATTTTAGTATCAGATAATTGTATTTACATGATTTTATTTCTGTGTCTTCATGTCTGTTTGGTGCCAATAGCATGTGAATTATAAGTAAACTTTGACTATGTTCAAATATGAATGAATTACATTATTTATGCTCCTAAAGATCATCATCAATAGGGAAATAAGAACCTAGATATATCTTTTAATGTTACTTGGGCATGTCTTTTGATGATTCAGTTAAATGTTATTGACCATTTATCCAAGGTCTTCAAAGGCTTGATTTTCATTTGTTTACTCCACCCATAAACATATATAAATATAATAATATCATAATAGAATCACATAGTAGACACATACAAAGTATACCAAATCACCTTTTCTTTTCTTGTGCAGAACAAGAAGATAATATTCATATTTTGTTGAGAACTAATACTACTTAAGATATGAACTCAGTGGATTAGATGTTTGAGTGGATATACTACTAATATACAAAAGCCCTGTGAAGTCAGAAATAGTAATATCCTGTTTCAACAGGGGGAACAATTTGAGTCTCACCGTAATTAAGTCAATTGCATGTGGCAAATTAAATCAATTGGTGAAGGTGTAGACCACCATCCAGGATGACTGACTCCAAAGTTCTCATTCCATGAGGCCCCTATGACAATGCAAATGTTTGTGGAGGTAGGAAAGTAGAGATTGAGGAAAAACAAGGCCTCCGATTGTGGACAACATTGTGCACCATGTGATGTTCAGGAGAGGGTCATAAAGAGAAATATGGGTACTCTCTTAACCAGGCTGTAATCTGGGCAGATGAGCACCAATAACTACTTGTATGGCATCTGGGTTTGAAGGGACAAGAGGAACTAGATTGTGGTAAGAATTGTGGTAAGAACTTAGATGCTTTTCTTTGAACAGATAGAATCCCTGAAACCATAGCAATACTTCTAGCATCAGGAAACCAAAGTACTATAAACCAGACATTCCTGTACTCCAACTTCTGTTTCTTCTCTAACCAAGAAAACTTGGATCACTCAGACCCAAGTCTGAGTGCAGAATTTATCTAAAAATACTCTGCCTGCCCAGACTAACTGCTCTGGATAGAGTGGAGACTCTGGATGATCAAACTGATTACCTTAAATAACAATAGTTAACAACAGCCAATCAGAACCAGTATACTGAAAGAGATAAAAAGCATAAATTAACTGCCTGGGATGCAGAGATAAATTAGATCTTGTCTCAGGTACATCAATCAGTCTAGGCACTCTCATACAGACCTGTGTTCTCCCATCAGACTGAAAGGGTTGGAACCATTTTGCTCACTGATCATATTTACCAACCTCAACATATCAAGAATCCTTATTCGTCCAAACTCAATCATCTAGATAAAGAAAGGGACTTGAGTGGCATCACATAGTCATCTTTTATCTTTTATATTTAATTAATTTTTAAGGAGTGATTCATCTCAAGAAAATAATGAGCATAATTTTCATTTGATTGCCTTAACCAATTGTCAATCAAGCTTGTGATGTATAAATGTGTTATATTCAAATGTTCTGTTTAAGGGTGGATATATGAGTTCATTTTTAAGAAGCATTTAGCTGTATGGCAATCTGATTTAGAAGAGGAAAGGGGTCTAAAACAATATTAATGTAGCACATTACAGAAGGCAGAGAAAATGTTAGTGATCCATATGAAAAAGGAGCCAGAGGTAGGGTGTTGGTGTTGGGAGGAAGAAGTTGGAGGGTCACAAAACATTCCTTCATAAATCTTGCCAAGGGCTCATGGAAACTTATTTATAAATGTTAAGTATTTCAACCTTAAATAACCTTTAATCTATTTGTAAGAATTGTCTGTTTCTATAACTTGCTCGTGGTCAGATATTGACAAAAACTATTCACAATGTTTACTTAGTCATAGTTAGTGATATGTTACTTGATAAATATCTCATTTGCTTCTGTATGCATAATGCTATTACTATCTCTTTCAAAGAAATGTAGAATGTTTGCACTTGTCACCACTGATTGTCCCTAGTCCAAGCCACATTTCCATCCATCCCGAATAATAGCAATATACTTCCATAACTCACCTCCTTTCTTCACCTCCTTTCTTCCTCTCCCAAAGAATGGCCAAAGAAGTATTTAAAAGCATAAGTCATGTTCTCCACTACTCAAAACTCTCCAGCAGATTCCCATAGCATTCAGATCACCATTCAGCTCTCTATGTTTGAATCCTGCTGTCCTCTGAATTTCATCTTCCTCCTTCTGCCTCACCCACACCCTTAGATCTCCCAGGCTTTTATACTTATTGTCCTTGCTGCCTATCATTTCACTTTCTGCTCCATGTAAGTCTTCAGAAGAGCACACCTTGAATGCTCTATCTAAAACATCTCCACTTCCTTATTTTATCCTATTTTCTTTTTAACACCTGTCTTTTCCTAAAATTGATGTTTGTTTATTATTATCTATGTGCTTCATGATATAAGAATCTATCAGAGATGTCTATCATTTACTGTTGACTTTTATTTAAAAATGAGATAAAATACATTAAAGAAGAAAAAAGAAAAAGAGGGGATTCCATCATAACAGAAGAAAGATCAGTGGAGCAAAGGAAGGGTACAGAGGGGGAGAGAGGGACGGATAAGGGCAGAGCAGTGGAATGAATCTGACCTCACTTTCCTATGTGAATAGACCACAGCAAATCTCAGCATTATGTATATCCACAAAGCACTAATTTAAAAAGCTAATATTAAAAAACAGAAATATCAGTAGAGGGGAGGGAGAGAAGAGGAGAGGAAAAAGAGAAATACTGGAGACTGAATTAGAGCAAATTATATTCCATGCTTTTATAATTCTGTCAAAATGAAACCATTTGTTACTATAACTGAAAACACTAAAACTGAAGACAAACTAGTACATATCACATTTTTACTATTATTATTTTACTATTTATTATTTCAATTACTTTTGAGATCTGTTAGAATACTATGTATCATTTTTGCTACAGAAAGTAAAGGTTGGTGTGATAAACATTGCAAAAATGTTAAGGTTCACCAGTGAATCAAATGTCCATCTACCTGGAGAAAGATGAGGAACTTCACAGACACCATGGTGATAGGGGCAGAGTTGACATTGGGAATGACAGTAGTTGACATGTGAGAGACATTTTCTAAGTGTCAGGTACTGTGCTCTGTGCTGCATCTACCCTGTTTGACTTTTGCAAGGATGTTTTTGATTAGGAATATTATATCTATTTCACAAATGAGAAAACTTAAGTTTAAGAGGTTATATAAATCCATACTTAAGACTCAGTATTATCTAGCTTGAACACTAACTATAGTTTTATCTGAGTTCATCATCTATGCTTTTTACCTTCCAGCTATACTTTAAAAGATGATCCTGCCAAAATATAAATAGAACAGCACACTGAGCATAGCATGATTTAACTAATCATGGCTTCTGAGTTCAACTCTACCACCTTCTACTAACTAGACAACAGATACATAACTTATTTTCTGTGAATCTTAAATTTCTCATTTGTAAAAGAGTAACTTGTGAATATATTGTGAATATTAAGTTAAATAATCCATGCAAATCACTTAGAACAGTATTTATAACATAATGATCACTCCCTACAGGCTCTTTCATTCCCTTCAACCCAGCCTTACTATGGATCCAATTATAATATAAATTGCTCATTGGATACTTACTACACATTTAGCTTTTCTCTCAAATTTCTTCTGGCTGTTGACATGTACCATGCCCTGGGAACTAAAACAGAGATAAACAAATATTTAGAAAATATTTAGTAAATTCAGAGGCATATAAAATAAAAACATATATTTAATTTGCTTGAGTTTTTTAGATGTTTAAATAAAAGAAATTCCAAAGACTGCCTTAGAATTCCAGGACTATAATTACAGGTCTTCCATTATGTGTTAGGACTCCTAAAACATCTTCTATTAAATTATGACTATAAGAGTATGACTGCTAATTATATAGAAATATTTTTAGTTTTATATCATACTTTATTCATTTTTTTTCTTTCAGCCAATTGTTTTTTGGTATCTCAGTGACCTTGATAAGGTAGTGGAAAGGCATCAGTGTCTCAGGAGACCATACCTCCCTCAGACCTCCCCCGCACCCACTTTTTTTGACTGCTATTAGCTTTTCTCATAAAGAGCATGTGTTTATTTCCATTATATTTTTTCTTAAATACATTTTTTTAGTTGTAGATGTACACAGTATACTTATTTTACTTATTTTTATGTGATGCTGAGTATTGAACCAGTGCCTCACACGTGCTAGGCAAGTGCTCTACCACTGAGCCACGACCTAGCCCTCCATTTGTTTGATTATTGATCTATTCTTAACAATAGTCAATTTTTAAAAATTCTTTTGTACTTCATGAAGTCATAAGATTCACTTCAAGATTTTATATGGCAACTTTTTCCCCAATGCTAATTTTATTTCTTTGTTATTCCTATTTTTCTGATAACATACTGCTACAGTTTAGATAGTAAATGTTCGCCAAATTCCACTTGTTCAAAGTTTGGTCCTTATCTTGTCACTATTGGAAGGTGGTGGAAACTTTAAGAGGGGGTCATGGATGGTTTTAGGTCACTAAAGGCACAGCATCAAAAGGAGATTGTGGGACACTGGTCGCTCCCTCTTTCTTCGGCTTGCTGGCTGCCATGAGGTGAGCAGCTGGCTCCACCATGTGATACTTGCCATGATGTGTTTCATCACCACAGGCTCAAAGGCCATGGACTGAACCTCTAAAACAGTGAACCAAAATATATATTTTTTCTTCATAAGATGATTTATCTCAGGTAACGAAAAGTTAACTAAGACACAAAATGATACTTATGAGAAAAGTTCTTTAGAAAGTTACATCAACTTGCATTTATAATGTAACATTTCTAACATTACTCTCATTATGTTATTCCCTATTTGTAATTTTGGCTCTTGGTAGTACCAATATTTGTTTTCCAATAAACAAGCATCTCTCTTGTACTATATTTCCTAGACATTTTCCATATCAAAATGTATAAATTTATTTTTGCTAAGTATTTGAGTTGTCATCCATTCATTGATATTAATCATAGAAATTCTGTAAGTTCTAAAACATTATATCATTACCTGGTTCATTCATTTATACAGACTAGGGGTAATAAAACTTATTTTATTATGTGTATATAGCAATTATTTTAGGCTTATGGGTCCCACAATATCTGTTGTAGTAACTCAATTCTGTCTTTATAATGTGAAAGCAAGAGAAAATATATACATGAAATGTATGGCTTAGTTCAATAAAAATTTATAAATGAATGCCAAAATTTGATTTTCATATCAAATTCATGGATCAAATATATTACTATATTAATAATTTTCAATAATTTAAAGTGGGTAATATTCTTAGCTCTCAGTCTATACAAAATCATTAAGATAGGTAGACTGGAATTGGTTTGTAGGCATCAGTGTTCTGACTCCTGAAAAGATTATTCTCACTTTCAGACATTTAACAGCAACACAAAGCAAAATTTATGTAGATAATATCTCATTTTTTTTATATCTGAATGGTACCATATTTGTGGATAATATACATTAGGTAAGAAAGGAGAATAATGTAGAGGATACCGCTGGTGAGCTAGTCAAGAAATTATAAAATTAGAATTCTTTGAGGAATATATAAAGAGAAATAAATGTATATGAAAAGAAATAGTCATACTGTCAGTAGCCTTATATTTTTTAATACACTAAATGATCTGCTTAAGTATTTTAGAAAAGGAAATTAATATAGAAAAATTGCAACTTCTACTCCAGGCAAACACATAATTATATTGAATAGGAAATGGTTTTTAAAATTAAAACAACTCTGAGCTTAATATCACTATGAGTTCAAAGTAAGGACAGTGCCCAGTGAGTAGGAAAGAATCTTAAGTATAAAATTCATCTGCCATTCATAACCAGTCACAACCAGGCCTTTTAAGAACTAGCGCCTATAGCTGCAAAGCCTACACCATGTAACAAGTTCAGGCCACAGACAGTGAATGACCTGCGTAAAACCCAAAGACACCTTGTATGTGGATTAGACAAATTTAGTCTATAGACAAGTTCTAGTTCATAAATTTGTATTAAAAAACCAATCCTCACTGATGGAAATTACATTGATGAAAATTTTTTTTGTTACATGGTTCCTCACCTAAGGGGGGAAAAAAAAGGAAAAATACATAAATGACCACACTATGAATTTTTCATGAATGGTTATAGTATTCACATTCTCTTTATTTCATGGTGTATACTAGGGTGATCATATTTCCTAGTTGGTCTGTATCAATTCTGATACAAAACCCTATTTATTTTCAGAAGTGGCTTATTTGGATAATAAATTTTACCAACTTATAAAGAATCAAAATCTGATAAATTAATATAAACAGACTTAAGAACTAATTAAAACTTGGACTTTGAGTTAACTCAAAAGTTCTCCTTCAATAACTTAAGGTAGCATACATGGGCATGCACACACATGTACACAGCAATGAAAGAAAAACTAAGGATAAATCCATAGTTAAAAATGTGTAAACACAACTTGAAATAATCTATAATGAGGAAAAATCAGTCAATACCACAAAGAAGAAAATTAAAAACTCTTCACCAAAATAGGTAAAGAAACAGATTTAACTAAAAATGTTATTTTAAAAGTCAAGAAATACAGAGAATAACTAAGTAGAACTGTAAGACTGAATATATATTTAAGAAATAGCCTAAATTAATAAACTAAAAAGTAGATCAGATATACAGTTCTAGACGTATTAACTGAAACAAATGATAAAACTGAAGAAATATAGTTCAGGGAAATATGAACTCATTTTGTATTAATGAAATGTCCCTATGTATTTGAATATTGGATAACTTTCCCAGAATTGAAAAAGATATGATTCCTGATATGGAGAAATTCTGAAAGTAACAATAGAAATTCACATGAGACACCTAACATTGAGAATGTATAGCATCAAAAAATAAAATTTTAAATGTCACACAGAAAGATTATTACAGAGTAATAACAATGAGAAAATAGATTGATGATAGGCTTCTCTTCAGTAATGATACATGGTATAAGTTCATTGATTGATATCTTCAAAGTAATTGAGAAAAATAATAGTCAACCTAGAATTTTACGCAAGGCTAAATTATTAGTCAATAATGTCACACTTAGTCATTTTAAAACTAGCAGAGATTCAGAGTGAATTAATTCTCCACTGACATTGGAAGATCCAATAAATGATATTCTTACTGAACCCAGAGGGAAGGAGTTGAATTTTAAAAATGGTTGGCAATATATTAGTAAGTACATTGTTAAATAATAATTTTCCTTAACTTAAAATTCTTATACATCAGACTTTAAAAACTTTGAACTTGTATTTCAAATGCCCTTCTTTAAATTACAGAGGGTCATGAGTTGTATAATGTGCCATTGATCCAGGGCTCACTAGCTTATATATTTTATTTGCTAAACATCATTGTGCTGGCCATTCCATCAAGCAAGCACACATATGGGTTTTTTGTTTGTTTTTGAGATAGGGATTTCACTATGTTACACAGGCTGGCTTCAAACTCCTGGCCTTGAGTGATCCTCCTGTGTCAACCTCCCGAATAGCTAGGATTAAGTGTGCCTACCAGGTCCAGTTCCCTGTAGCATTTTACACATACATATGTACATCTATCCGTATAAATGTACGCATGTATATAGAGGTAGATAAATATAAAACAGAAATGTCAGGGGTACTTAATACAAAAAAAATGGAATTTAAATTTTTGTCTTATAAATTTAAAAAAATCTCTTTACTGTGTTATGGAGTCTTTAATTACATGACAATAAATTTGTGTCAAAGTCTCCTCTGTGCCTGACACCATGTAACATTAAAACCTATGATGACATACAAGCATCAACCACAATCTTGTATGCGAGAAGAAAACATAGACTTATATTATGAAATGTATAGCATAAAAGTTTAACTGTGGTGACTAATATTCATTAGAATATTTGTCTACACAAATGCTATGACCATTTTCCATTAATGGAAATTTTCTTTATCAGTGTCGTTCAATGTGGTCACCACCTGCCACAGAGAATGTTTGTGCACTAGAACACTTTAAATGCAGCTAGTGCAACTGAGATGCTAAATTTTAAATAATGTGATTCCTTAGAGTTACATTTAAATAGCCATGCATAACTGGTGGCTATTGTATCAGACAGTACTTGTCTAGAACTACAATTTAAAAGTTGTAGAAAGTAGATTTCACCAGCCAATGAGAAATAACCATCCCAATTTAATGGCAAGTCTCATGAATAATTATTTAAAGTATCCACATTTTAGCGTTGCTGTACTTGTTTGTTTAGCATAATGATGTCTATGAAAATATTCACAATGATTTTTTTACTACATAAAAAAATATTGTGTAAGTGGGTAGACATTGTTTTAAGTTCAAATCAAATTAACAGGGTAACATTAAACCACTTATTTAATTTATTTAAACTTCTATTTTCTCATTTTTATAGTAACAATAATCATAATAATAATAGTAATCCCTTGTCCACTTCAAAGAATAAAAGTACAAAAATTGTTGGGTAAAATGGAGGAGTAATACATGTAAATGACAATGTTGTAGGTTGTATAAATCTAAATACAATGGTGTCAAAAAGGGTTAAACTTAAATGTAAGATCAAATTAGATAAAATTATAGCATTTAATTAGTGTGCTAAATATAAGTTCTAGATATATCTATTCCACCCATTTGACATAACTAAATGTTATCTTTAACAATAAATACTTGAATAATAGTTTAAGTGAGTTTATGCTCTGAGGGGTTAATTCAAATATTCTGTATTTCATATTAGGTTGTCATGAACTGGATTGGAATAATTAGTATTATGCAGGGGGATTAAAACTAGACACCCTGTTTGGTATACCATTTTTATTCATGTATTTCATATCCCTTTCCAGTGTTTTCTCCATTTATTTCTCCTTCTACTTGAGTTAGTTGTAATCAATAGCATAATGCTTGAATCTCTATGGACTTGGAAAGAGTAAATAGTTATAAATATTAAAATAAGAAATGATTTATAAAAATGCTTTTGAAAAATATTCATAGTGACTAATTTCTGAAAAGGCATTTTCTACTAAGTAGACGCAGAAAAATTATACACTGAGTTCTCATACCTATGCATTTCATGACTGAGTTGTACATGTAAAGAGTCTATTTGCTTGAAAAGGACAACTTAAACCTCCATTATTCTATTTACCGAAGAGATAGTTTATTAGCAAGTCATTTAATGCAATTATTATTTTTGGCTGAAAGTAGAGTAAGTGGCTTCCTATTTTAACAATTGTTTCAATTGCATGATAAGATCTCATTTGCTAGTTCTTACCTGATGCAATGAAACTACCTAATTCTTCAAGGGAAGTACTTGGAAATTATGGAATGTTTTGAGAGTATATCTTAGTCTTTGCTTATCTATGAAAAAATCATAAAATGAGTAGTAATTCATTTGAAAGAACTAGCTAAAATATCCACTTTTAAAAAACATTCTATATTCTTTCCTATGTTTCTTAACTTTATATTCTTCATTGTCCATGTAATTTTTCCTTATTTTTCTTCTCACCACAAGTTTTGTAGGCATGCTCCCTAACTCACAGCCAGGTTCACAGATATGGGAAAGGGAATCCCTGGGATAGGGTAAACTGGAAGCAGAGCCTGGATAAACCAGTGTTCTGCATTCATGGGTGCCACTGCAAGAAAGTTACAGGGGAAGGGTACTTTTGAGGACTAGATGACTCCTAGGACCACTGATATTGCAACTTCATACATCACACTTGATCTTTCATTATTTTTATCACAGGCTCATAAACTGCTGCTGTGGT
Source organism: Sciurus carolinensis (assembly GCF_902686445.1). NCBI lineage: Eukaryota > Metazoa > Chordata > Mammalia > Rodentia > Sciuridae > Sciurus > Sciurus carolinensis. Next base: position 83,073,325 of record NC_062223.1, on the reverse strand, counting down.
ATTATTTTTATAGCATGAACTCATGGCCATCACTAACTACTCCCTCTATATCCAATTTACCTCTTGCTGCCCATTCCTGCATTCATGGAAAATATTGATAATCATTTGACCATTTTTTTCTCAAACTGCCCCTAACTCAACACAGTTCTCCAGACAGCTTCTAAACAATCGGAATTGGCATGTGTAATGAAAAACTACTTGCCATCTCTTCCATGTGCCTTTCCTTGATAAGGAATGCTTACCAAAGCATTAGGGCTTGCCAATTATTGACAGATTTCCAACATAAAAGTCCCAACAGCATATTAAAAACTTAGTCCAATTAGAGAAAAACTTAGTCTGATTTCCTCACATTTTAATGAAATTTGAGGTCTAGAGAGGTAATTTATTTAAACTCATTTATTTTAATAGTCTCCTAAAACACATTACTTTTTTTTTTTTTTTTTACTATATAAAGGACTTGAGATAACCAAATTAAACTGAAACAGTTTTGTTTTAACTCACAGTTTTAGAGATTCTAGTCCATGGTTAGTTGGTCCATTGTTTTGGGAACTATGAAAAGGAAGTAGATCATAGCAGGAAGGATGTAACAAAGCAAAGCCTTTCCCCTCATTGCCAGAATGTGGGGGGGAAAAAGAGAGACTTGACTACCACAGTCCACTTTGAGGGCATGCTCTAATAACCTAAAACCTTTTATGAGGCCCCACCTCTTTTTTTTTCTTTCTTTTGGTTGCTGGGGATTGAACCCAGGGTCTTATGCTTACAAGGCAAACACTCTACCGACTATCTCCCCAGTCCTGAGGCCCCACCTCTTAAAGTGCCCACCCCCCTGATAACTGGAGACCAAACCTTTAACACATGGGTCACTTCAGATACAAACTAGAGTGTTCCACCCTTCCACCACCCCCTTATTCATTCAAATCTCACAATGCAAAATGCTTACTTCATCTCTGAGAGTGCCCCACATATTCTGTTCCAACAATGCTCAAAAACCCAAGTACAAAGTCCTCTCAGAGGCTCACAGAATACTCTTAACTCTATGCTCCTATAAAAACCACAGGAAAAAGTCATAAACTTCCAAGATATAGGGATATGAACTAAACAGTCTTGTTCTAAAATTAAGGAACAGAATTCAGTCAAAGACAAGAACTAAACCCAGCAGAGCAAACATTAAATCCTAAATCTTCACAACTAGAATCAACACTACTCACACAGCCTTGTCAGTTGTAGCCCAAATGATCACTTTCTTGGTTTGGCGCCACGTGCTGCCTGCAACTTTCCATGCAAGGTGATTCATGTTCCTGCCAGCTCAGTCTTCCTCCTGTTTCTATTTCAGATTTGGCTTACCCTCACAACTCCAGATCACTCTGTCAGGGCTACCTGCAAGAATTCCAGCCACACCACATGCTGCTTGGCCTTCCAGGCATTCTTTTGAAAAAATGATAAAAGGCTCCATGACTCTCTAACCCCTACATATTCTATGCCTGCAAAACCAGCATCGTATGGACAAAACCAGATTTTGCCCATAGCATGAACTGCGCCTAACCTGCTGGAACCAGAGCTACATCAGTCTCTGAGTGCCTTGCAGGCTGAATACAGAACAATCTTTGAGGCATTCCTAGGTGAGCAGGGCACCCTGGTCTTTTCTTCTCAAAAACTCTGCTTTGAAAAGACTTGGAACAAATTTTCCTTTGTATAACTCTGAATGAGTCATTGATGGTGGTGGCCTTGCTGATACGTTAGGTGCCCTTGAAATGTCCTTCCTATTTCACAGCAAAATACTCTTGACTTCTTTGAATGGTACAAATCTTTAACACAAGCACCCTCCTTGACTGTGAACCCTTAACAATCATATCTTTCCTGACAAGATTGCAAATTTTTCAAATATTTCAACAGTGTTCCTATTTTGCTCCTGATTTACACTATAAATTTGGGTAGAAGTAATCAGTAATACCCATGCTGCTGACTGAAAACTGTGCTACTTTGAAATTTCCTCCACTACATAAACCAGTCCTTAGGCCTTATGCAAACTAATAACAAAGTTTCTTCCTCATTATTTCAGGTATTACAAAACCACTCCATTCCTGGTGCCCTATTTTGTGCCACTTTGCTGTTACTGTAAAAAATACCTTAAACAATGAATTTACGAAGGGAAAATCTTCAAAGATTTAGAGTTTTCTGTTTGTGGTCAATTGGCCTTATTGCTTTGGGCCTGTGGCAGGCAGTACATCCAGATGGGGAGCTCACGGTCAAGCCGAGCTATTCACCTGAAGGCAGGTAAAGGAAATAAAGCAGGGTCTCACCATTCACTTCAAAGTCACAGTCAAAAAGTCCAGAAGATCTCCATCAGGGCCCCACCTCTTAAAAGTTTCCACACCTCTCAATAGTGCCAAATTGGGAACCAAGTCTAAGACATAGGCCTTAGGGGACATTCCAGACCCAAAGCATAGAGTTCACTTTCTTTATGCCTGTTTTATTTTTAAATGTTTCTTTCTCTCAACCCATTAAGAATATATTTAATATCATGTCTGTTAAAGAATGTTCTTACTGTAACTGGTAAATTCATCTTCTAATGTCAAGTAACATGCCATCTTTTATTCACATTATTTTTTTGTTTCAAATTCTGTAATTATATTCCACTCTTTCATAGTACATTGTCCAAACTTTGTTGGACCTATCATATTGCATTGTAATTACTACAATTAGTGATACACTTTTCTGGATTGTTCAAAATAATTTGGATAATTCCAGGACATAGATTACTTACTTACCTCTTCAATTTAATATAAAGTGTAATTAATTATGGCTCTTCTCTTCTTTTTCCCTGTGTTTTCTTTGCCTTATCCTTGCCCTTTCCAGTGTTCTAAAGTGCTGCTTCTTCTTTCATCAAGTAGTTTTATAGTTTAAGGTCTTAAGTCTCTAATCCATTTAGAGTTGATATTTTTTAACTTATGAGAGTTTGGGATCTATTCTCATCTTCTGAATGGGAATACCAATTTTCCAAGCACCATTTATTGAAAAGGTCATTCTTTCTCCAAGGTGAATTTTTAGCTCCTTTGTAGAAATTCATTTGACCACAGGTGGTAAGTGTACTTCTATTCTGTTCCATCCATTTTTATGCCTTATTATTCCAGTTACTTCACTCTTCTTATTAATATAGTTTTGTAGCATGTTTTGAAGTGAGGTAAAGTAATGTCTGTTTTATTCTATTTGCTCAAATAACTTTGGGGTAGTTTTGTTTTTGTTTTGTTATGTGGTTCCATACAAATTTTAGAATTGGCTTTTCTATTTCTGTAAAAAGTATTATTGGTATTTTGATGGATTGAATTGAATGTGCAGATTGCAGATGACATTGTGTGTTATTGGACTATTAACAATATTGATTTTTCCCTTCCATAAACTTGAGATGCCTTTCCATTTTTAATGTTCTTTTAATTTGTTTCATAAATGTTTATAACTTTCATTGTAGAGATATTTCACCTCTTTCATTAAGTTTAGAATATTGAGGGTAAGAGAAGCCAAATGAGCTCTTAAAGTTACACATTTGATGTAATAGTTATAAAAAATATTAGACAAGCCCAATATCTAATAATTGTGGATACATTTATTATACTTCTGTAATACATAACATAGTATTCACAATGAACATTAAAGTAATATTATAAAACAGTTAATGACATGGAAAATGGGTATGATACATTGTTAAATGAAATAAGCCAACTTCCTAATACAATAAACTTTATGATTTCATAAAATAAACCGAACAAAATAATACTATGCATTTGCTTAGTATAAATACTAGGAACAAATTTTAAAACCTATTCACATTTTCAGGTCGTGTGACTATGGGTCAGATTTTATTTTACCTTATATATATCCTCTGTCTGTCTCCCCATCTATGCAAATTCAATGAAATTCCAATTAAAATCCCAATGACATTCCTCATAGAAACAGAGAAAGCAATCATGAAATTCATCTGGAAGAATAAGAGATCTAAAATAGCCAAAGCAATCCTGAGCAGGAAGAGTGAAGCAGGAGGCATCACAATACCACACCTTAAACTATACTACAGAGTGATAGTAACAAAAACAGCATGGTATTGGCATCAAAATAGACAGGTAGACCTATGGTACAGAATAGAAGACAGAGACAAACACACACAAGTGCTGTTACTTCATACTTGACAAAGGTGCCAAAAACATACAATGGAGAAAAGATAGGCTTTTCAACAAATGGGGCTGGGAAAACTGGAAATTCATATGCAGTAAAATGAAATTAAACCTCTATCTCACACCTTGCACAAAATGGATAAAGGACCTAGGAATTAGACCAGAGACCTTGCAACAAATAGAAGAAAAAGTAGGCCCAAATCTTTATCATGTTGTCTTAGAACTAGACTTCCTTAACAAGACTCCTAAGGCACAAGAAATCAAAGCATGGATCAACAAATGGGGTGGATTCAAACTAAAAACCTTTTTCTCAGCAAAGGAAATAATCAATAATGTGAAAAGTGAGCTTACAGAGTGGAAGAAAATCTTTTCCACATGCTCTTCAGATAAAGTACTAATCTCCAAAATTTATAAAGAACTTACAAAACTTTACACCAAAAATGCAAAGAACCCAATCAATAAATAAGCTAAGGACCTGGGCAAACACTTTATAGAAGAAGATATATAGGCGATTAAGAAATATATGAGGAAGTGTTCAACATCTCTAGTATTTAGAAAAATGCAAATTAAAACCACCCTAAGGTTTCATCTTACTCCAATTAGAATGGCTATTATCAAGAACACAAACTTTCATTTTGATGTAATCCCATTTATTGATTTTCGATTACATTTCTTGAGCTTTAGTTATTTTGTTAAGGAGGTCGTTGCTTGCACAAATATGTTGGGGGTGTTGAGCCTGTGTTTTCTTCTAGCAGTTTCAAAGTTTCTGATCTAATTCCTAGGTCTTTTATTCATTGCGATTTGACTTTTGTGCAGGGTGAGAGATAGGGATCCAGTTTTATTGCCCCAGTTTGGGGCAATGCCACTTGTTAAAAAGGCTATCTTCTCCAACATATGCTTTTCGCAACTTATTGAAGTATTGGGTCACTGGAAGTATGTGGGTTTTTGTCTCTGTCTCTTTGGTCTTTATGTCTGATTTATGCCAACATCCTGCTTTTCAAAAATTTTTTTATTTGTTCTTATTAGTTATATATGACAGTAGAATACATTTATGCATTTTGATAAATAAATGGAGTATAATTTCTCATTTTTCTGGTTGTACATGTCGTAGGATCACATCATCATGCAGTCATATATGTATATGAGGTAATAATGTCTGTTTCGCTCTACTCTCCTACCCCCACACCCCTTCCTCTCCTTTCACTCCCCTCTACCTAATCTAAAGTAACTCTATTCTTCCAAAGATTTTTTAAAATATAGTCCTGCCAGTAGTATAATTTGAGATGCAGTATTGTGAAGCCTCCTGCATCATTCTTCTTTGTCAGGATCATTTTGGTTATTCTGTTCTTTTTCTTCCAAATAATTTTTAGGATTTTTTTTCTAATTCTAGGAAAAATGTCATTAGTACTTTGATGAGAATTGCTTTGAATGTTTATAGTACTTTTGGTAATATGGCCATTTTGACATATTTATTCTGCCTATCCAAGAACATGGGAGTCTTTCCGTCTTCTAAGTTCCTCTTTAATTTCTTCAGTGTTCTATAATGTTCATAGTATAATTTTGACTTGGGATTTGTCATACATAGTCATTGAAATGTTGGGTAAGTTTCTTCTGTCCCTAGTTTCTTAAGATTTTTAACATGAATGGGCACTGTAGTCTATCAAAGCTCTTTTTTTTCTTTTTTTTTTTTTTTTTTTTATGGTGCTGGGGATTGAACCCAGGGCCTTGTGTTTGCAAGGCAAGCCCTATCAAAGATACATATTTAATGCAACTATTTAGATGATTGTATGATTCTCATCCTTAATTCTACTCTTGTGGTAGAATTCATTGATTTGCATGTGTTGAATCAATCTTTCATCCCTTGGATGAAACCCATTTGATCATGGTATATTATTATCTTCTTGTTTGTTCTTTAATGCAGTTCACTAATATTTTACTAATGATTTTTGCATCTATGTTCATTGATTATATTGGTATGTCACGTTCTTTCCTTCTGTTTTTGTCTGATTTTGGCATCAGGTGTTATATTAACTTCACAGAATATACTGGGAGTGTTCCTTCTCTTTCAGTTTCATGGAATAATTTGAGAAAGACTGGAATTAGTTGTTCCTTAAAGGTCTGGTAGAAATCAGCTGAGAATCTCTAGTCCTGAACTTGTCTTTCTTTGTAAATTTTTTAATTGCTAATTCAATTTCATTGCATGGTATTGGTCTCTAGCTTCCTCGTTTAGTCTGAACAGGTCATATATGCCTAGAAAGTTGTGTCTTCAAGATTTTCCTGTACATATTTTTAAAATAGTTTCTAATGATCCTCTGGATTTCTAAAGTATCTGTGGTGATATTTTTTTTTTCATCTCTAGCTTTGTTAATTGGGGTCTCGGTCTCTCTCTCTTGCTCTCTCTCTCTCTCTCTCCCTCTCCGTCTCCCTCTCCCTCCCCAACCTCCCTCTCTCCCTCCCTCCCCCTTCCCCCTCTCCCCATCTCCCCCTCTCTCTCTTATTGGTTTAGCTTGACTAGGTAGTTATCAATCTTGTTTATCTTTTCAAAAAAAAAAAAAAAACTGTTGCATTAATCCTGTGAGCTGCTTTTTCTAATTCTCCATTTCATTAATTTTGGCTCTGATCTTGATTATTTTCATCTTCTACTGATTTGAGCATTAGTTTTCCTTTTCCAAGGTCTTGAGTTGGACCATAACTTATTTATTTGGGATCTTTGTACTTTTTTAATATAGGCAATCAATGATATAAAAATTCCTCTTAGAACTTCCTTCATGCTATCCCAGAGATTTTGATATATTGCATCTGTGTTCTTATTTATTTCTAAGAATTTCTTCCTTTCTTATTCCATTTCTTCTTCTATCCATTTCTCATTTTTTTAAAAAAAGTATAGTTCATGTAGTTTGCATATTTTTTTACTGTTAATTTCTAATCTTTTGGCATTAGCCAAAGCTTGCATTGTGACTTATTTTGGAAAAGATTCATAATTAATTTTTAATGCTTTTAATGTGTATCTCCATGTTGTCTTCTATTCCAATGACTTTAAGGTCTTGTCTCTTGATATTCTCCCAGAAATCTTGTATATTCTGATCATAGTCTTTTATTTCTTTCCTTTATTGCATGTTGAGTATTCAAGTTCATGTAAACTGTCTTCAAGGCCTGAAGTTCTATTTTCTATGTAATTTGATTCATCGTATCTTTAATTTCCCTGAGTTCTGATTGTTTTCAAAATCTCTATTTATTCATTGATATGGTTTTTCACCCTTCCCTCTACTCTACTTATCTTTCTGCTCTTCCAGTTTTTAAAATTAACATCTTATGGATATTCATAGTGGTAAGATTCACTATGATAAATTCACATATGTTCATAGGAAGATTAGGTCAGATTTATTTCACTGATCTTCACTCATCCCATCTCTCCTCCCTCTTCCTCAATTGCCTTTCTCTACTCCACAGATATTTCTTCTATTTAAATGGAACCCCCTTTTCTTCCTTATTTTGGACAAATTTCCACATGTCAGAGTAAACACTTGACCTTTGTCTTTCTGGTTGTGGCTTATTTCATTTAGCATGAATAGTCTCCAGTTCCATCCATCTACCTTCAAATGCTATAATGTCACTTTTTATCCATTCATCTGTTAAAGGGCACATGGGTTGGTTCCATGGCTTGGTTATTATGAATTGTATGGCTATAAGCATTGATGTAGCTGCATCTCTATAGTGTGCTGATTAAAGAACTTTCAGACATATACCAAGGAGCAGGTTAGTGGCATCCTATCATGGTTCCATTTCTAATTTTTTGTGAAATCTTCATAGTGATTTCCAGAGTGGTTGCATTAATTTGCATTCCCAACAATAAATGTATAAGTGTACCTATTCCCCCAAATTCTTGCCAACACTTATTATTTGCATTTTTGATAACTGCCATTCTGACTGAAGTGAGATGAAATCTCAATGTAGTTTTGAATCACATTTTCCTGATCACTAGAGATGCTGAACATTTTTCATGTATTTGTTGACCAACTGGTTTTCTTCTTTTTAGAAATATCCATTTAGTTCTTTTGCCCATTTATTCGAGTGTTTTGTATTTGCTGTGTCAAAATTTTTGAGTTCTCTATATATTCTGGATGTTATTGCTGTTTCTGAGGAGCAGATAGAAAACATTTTTTTCTTATTCTGCAATCTCTCCCTTCATGTTCTTAATAATTTCCTTTGATGTGAACAAACTTTAATTTGATGCTATCCCACTTACTAATTTTTGGTTTTATTTCTTGAGCTTTAAGATTCTTGTTAAGAAAATTAGTTCCTGTGTCAACACTTGGAAGGCTAGGCCTATATTTTATTCTAGCAGTTGCAGAATTTATGTTCTAATTCCTAGGTCTTTGATCCACTTTGAGTTTACTTTTGTGCAGGGAGAAAGATAGGGGTCAATTTTCATTTTTCTGCTTTGGATATCCAGTTTTCCCAGCACCAGTTGTTAAAAAGGCTACCTTTTCTCTAACCTTTTTTTACTCTTTGTCTAGTTCAGACAACTATTTATATCAATATCTCTATTTTTTTCATGGAAATGGTATTTCACCTATTCCATTGATCTTTTTGTCTGTTTTGATAGCACTACCATGCTGTTTTTGTTACTATAGCTCTGTACTATAATTTGAGATTAGGTATTTTGATGCTTCCTGAATCACTTTTTGCTCAGGATTGCTTTGACTATTCTGGGTCTATTTTTCCAAATGACTTTTAGAACTCCTTTTTCTAGTTCTATGAAGAATGTCACTGGTATTTTTATGTGGATTGCATTGAATCTCTCACCACTTTTGGTAGGGCCATTTTGGCAGTATAAATTCTGCCTATTCCAAAACACCGGAGGTCGGTCCATCTTCAAAGGTGTTCAATTTCTCTCTTCAGTGTTCCATAGTTTCATTGAGGTCCTTCACTTCCTTTGTAGATTAATTCCCAATACTATGTAAAATGCATTGTGAATGGGATAAAAAATTCTTAATGAGGAAAAAAAGGGGGCTTACTTTCACAGAGGAGATCAAAACTCTTGACTGATGTGCCATTCTTTGTAATTTATTTCGGGGTCTTTATAACCATTGAGTAAGAAGTGCGGATTAAGTCCATGTCTTTGTGGTTCTGCCTAACCTGCCAGCCATTGTGACTAGAAACCAACACTGCTTGTAATTGTCGAGCTTCCCATCTCCCAGGGTAGGATGGGATAGACTGGAGAGTGTGGAAAACTGGTATATTGCTGCAATGGGGCTGGTGCTGAGTTCTAAATTTGAAGTACCAGTAGCTTGAGTTTTCTTTTGAATGACCCTTGGAACTCTGTCAGTGGGTATTTGAGATTGGGTTCACACCCACTAGTTGCTGGGGAGATGCTGATCTCTGCTGGATGTCTGGGACTCAGAGACCTCCTGAAATTTCCACTCGTAGGGTGAAGAGTCTAAACCTTGACAGGCTTCACTTATTCCTTCTTAATTGTTGTGAATTAATTAAGATGATACCCAAAGTATAGAGATGCCTATCTGATGCATTACAGGTATCTGCCTAGATGTTCATATGTGATGCCAGCTATTTTAGTCATCTCTTTTGCTGCTGCAACTAGAAGATCTGAGAGAACAACTTTAGGGAAGGTAATGTTCATTTGGGGGCTCATGGTTTCAGAGGTCTCAGTCCATAGACAGCAGGCCCCATTTCTTGGGCCAAGAGGTGAGGCAGAACATCATGGTGGCAGAGGGAAGCAGCTCACATGATGATCAGAAAGCAGAGAGAGAGAGAGAGAGAGAGAGAGAGAGACTCCACTCACCAGATACAAATTCCTATCCAAAGCCATGTCCCCAATATCCACCTCATCCAGCCATACACTACCTGCCTTCAGTTTCCACTCAGTTAATCCCTATTAGGGAATTAATTCACTGATTGGGTTAAGGCTCTCACAACTCAATCACTTCTTCTCTCACTGTCTCACATGTGAGTTTTTGGGGGGCACCTCACATCCAAACCATAACATCAGCTACAAAGGGAGTCCTTTCCGCAGCATCCCCAGACTGTATTACCCAGGGTATAGTTCTGTCTGTGCTGTTTCAAGCATGCTGGGTGAGTTATGGATCAGGCTGGCAAATTCCTTTATGAATTTCCTATCACTATCCTCTGCTCCTTACTGCATAGGTACTCAAAAAATAATTCCTGCCTCCTTAGTGCTGATTCCACTTGGACTCTTTGCTCCTTGCCCAATTGTTTTAATTGCATTTCATTCAACAACTTTATGCATTGTTAATTAGCTAAAGTCAGTCTTCCTCTCTATTTCACACATTGCCCAACCCATTTATTTCTTGCCACACTTCCCTCTCTCTGCCTGTACTCCTCCTTTCCTCTACGGTGGGCTGTATACAACTTGTATACAACTTCTTATGCTTAAAGTTTCCAAGTTCCTATATCTCTAAGATTATTTTGCTGTCTCATGTTCAATTTCAGTCAATTCCCTTTCTTATCAACATCTCTGAGGAACAGTTTTCCCACTTTTATATCTGGTACTGAGGAACTACTGGAAATGCACTCTTTCTCCAATCTGCTGTTTTCCCTAGTGTCCCTATGTATTCTATTTACTTTTTAATTTTTACAGTGAACTTTGCCTTTTTATAATAAAATAGTTTAAAAATAAGATATATTTTGATATATTGAGTACAGTATTGGAAAATGGACTTCTCATTTTCTCTATATGTACAATTCAAAATAGAACAAAAATAGAACAAAAGGGAGAAATCTCCCCATGTTCAAATGTAACTATATTTAATTATAACTCCAGAATTTCAATTAAAAATGTTTCTCTTTAACCCTTGGCATGCAGTTTTAATTATGCTTAAGTAGAATTATTGATAAACATAGAGGAATTTTGACATTGGTAGCTTTTGTGTCTTTCTTCCTCACCCCCTCCTCCTATCTTGATCTAATTGATTATTATCATTCATATATCTGTCTGTCTTCGGGCTTCCAAACATGCCTCATAAGTCAATGTGAATAGAAAGCTGGTACCAGTGGAAATAATCTCAGACTAGCATCTACTAAATTAGATGTAAGGGGCTAAGATATTGGCTTACAGAAAACTTAATAGGAGGGAGATAATAGAAGTTTGTGAAAAGTTATAGAACAGTAACTTAGCATAAAAATAAATGTAAACAGAGGGAAAGTATCAGAAGTAATAGGGAGAATACCACAGTGACCTATCTAATCATTACTTTTCTCAAGATATAGCGTGGTCTCTCTGGATTAGAGTACTGTTGTTTTAAGACTCCATGAATTAAGAGAACCTACACTAACTCTCAAACACTGCACATGTATTGAGCAGTTGAAGGAAAGAGCCAAGGTAGCCACAGTGCAGTGCAAAGTGCAGTAGACTTTGAAGCAGAAAATTAGAGTGCAAATCCTTGTTCTGTTGCTTCCCAGGTGGAAAACATAAAAAATAAATTTGAGGTTCAACTTTTTTATTTATAAAGTAGGAAAGTATCTGTACCTACCTCACAAATTTGTTGAAAACATGAGAGCGAGAGAAAAAGGCAAGAAATTAAACTGGAAAAGTAGGTTGGTATTAGATCATGTAGGTCATAATGGATTAATTTTAACAAGGAGAATGATATTCTTTTGTAGAATTACTTTTAATAAGGAGAATGACATTCTTTTGTAAGAATTCTCATGTCAATTCTCTATGAGAGTGACTGTTGGTAAAAGTCTCTTCATTATACTTATATTTAGTGAGTACCAACTGTGAGCCAGATATCTGCTAGATGATAGCAAAAAGGATCAAAAATAAGATAAAGTAGGATATGTGTACACAATGGAATCTTATTCAATCATAAAGAAGAAAGAAATTATTTCCAGGAAAATGGATAGAACCAGAGGTCATCATTTTAAGGAAAAATAAGCCAGACACAAAAGACAAGATCACTGTTTTTATTCCTATGTGAAAACAAAAGCAAACAAATAAAACTTCTGAAATAGAAGAGAGAAGAAACATTGTGGGACTATACAAACTTGTTCAAGTGTACATTTATTTTCAATCATATGTAGAATATCACTTGAATATGAAGATCATACTTTATCATTTGCTTTGAGTTAATAAAAAATATAACAAGTTTCTTAATATTGACTGAGATTTCTGGGCTGAATTTTAATTGAGTGAATGTTAAGTTGTTAAATCCACTTGAGTATATTCCTATAATAAGACAAAAGCATAATATAGCAAAAAGAATTTAAGATTATTTCTGTCAGAAAAAGTATAAATTCTCATTTTGTTACTTTTGAATTTCCGGAATGATATGCACACACACAAACACACACACAAACATACACACATTTTTCTTAACAACCAAGTAGTACTCCATTTATATGGAAATCAGACTGCTGGTTATATTAAATGATTCCTATTACAACTACTACTACTTTTCAGCAGAAATCTTTATTGGGTGCATGAGTTATCAGCAATACGATGAATCTTTAGAGTATTGAAATCTAGAGTTCAGACAAGGTGTCCAAATATAACATGTATTAGGTATTTTTGAACCTCAGTTTTCTTATCTGAAATTTGACTGTAACTCATTGTCTTATAGGGTTATGATGAAGATCAAATGTAACATAGTTATGAGACATCAGACCACTTTACCCTGAGCAAATATTAGTCCTCTTTATCATGGTGCATGGACATCAAAGACACAGGAATTATAGCTTATGCTTCAAAATTCTTATGCCCTACATTTCAACTTTGTTTATTGGTTCAGAATATTTTTATAGTCACACACTTTTTCATAGGGTTAAGCTTAGAAAAAGTGATACAATGGAAAGACAATGGAAAGAATTTAGCATAGAAGACAAAAAATGATGAGAAGAAATTCTCCTTTTGTGTCCCTTAACCAGAAAGATGATGATTTATAATGGAAAAATACTAGTCAAAAGATTCAACTTCATTTTAAGTTGTTTCAGAGGGCAAAATGAGGAACACTAGGTGGACACCATACCGTGGTAGACATTTGTTTAATATTTGAAATGAATTCGTGAGGTCAGAGGTAGAGTGTAAAGCAGTGTTCTATTGGGTATCTCTGAGGGAAGCCACAGAAGGACTCTATATTTACTAAAGGTCAAGGAAAGGCACCTGCAAAACTCTCTCTTCTCTTTATACCCTCTCATATTAGTGCATATTCTCCTGTATCCCCCTCTATGTATTTCCCCATTTTTACAGTAAATATTGTTTGAAATATTTCACTATATTAAATATCACCCAATTCTTATCTCCAGTTTTATTCTTCATCTGCTCCACTTTGGGTTCCATTTCTACCAACTCACTGAGATTTTTTCCTGCCGTCTTGACTAATCAAATGTGTACTTCTTCAGTGTTGCTTTGGCTAACCAAGTGGACACTTCCTTCTTCCAGAACTACTTTCTAAGAGTATTATTTATTTATTCTGGAGTTAAATACTTTTTAAATTAATTGTGTATTGTGGAAGGCAGAGGTCTTCCCATTGGAAAGGGAAGGTACAGATCAGCATGGAGAAAAGGATAGGGTAACTACTGTGGATGAAGATTATCACTAAAGAACTCCTATTTATCTTAATATTGTTACAAAAGAATATTCATGGAAATATTTAAAAATATGTGTGCATACATTCCACTTGGTAAGTTTGTGTAGATATTTTATTTATTTTATAAAATGTAAGAGCCTAGAAGTAACAACTGCCCAGTGACAATGTGCATACCTTGTGCCTAGATCCTGGTTTCTAATTATGTTCTCCAATAAGGAAACAAAGCTGCTTAGAAAAACTGGCTTGCTCTATAATTGGATCAAGAAATACTCAAGATGAGTCTGGAACATCTCATAGTACCAGAAAAACAGGAAGTTCTCTAAAGTCACACTGATGTAACATTTCAGGTACAAATGAAATAGTTTCTGATGGTCAATTTAGAAAGTTTCTAAAGGTCCACTTCAAGAGGGGAGGCAGCATTGGATTATAACATATAGTACAAAATAAATATTCATAATACCATACTGATATAAGTAAATGATTGAATAATTAAATATGGAAAAATGGACATATTTCCCATGCAGAACAATGCCAAATATTTTACCCATACATTCCACTCTCAAGAAAGAAAACTTCCACTTCTCAAGTGATTTCTACATTTTGGCATCCTTACAAAGAATACAATATGGAGAAAAGGATATAGAATAACTTTAGAATGGAAAAACCTGAAAATCCTGAGCAAACCCAGTGACTAAGACAAACAGAAGTCATGTTGATAACGTGTACTTGATAGGATTGACACTTTTCATCTGTTCTTCCTTCCTAAAGTCCATAACACCAAAGCAGTCAGGGGAAATGCATCAGATAAATCCCATTGGAAAACATTCTACAAAATATCTAATACTTTTCAAAACATTTCGAAAAATGTTTTTATTAGTACATTAAAATTATACATAATAAAGCCATTCATTTTGACATAATCATATAAGCATAGAATACAATATGCTCCCTTTAAGTTCCTAGTTCTTCCTCTTTTCCTCCCTCTCCTTGTTTCACTTCCCCTACTCTGCTAGTCTTTTTTCTACTTATTTATCATTTTTTCCCCTCAGAGTAATAGACATGAGCTTCTTCAAAGGAATGAGAAAGAGGAAAAGGAGACATTCTCCTGGGAAAGAGAGGGTCTTCTCAAAGACAAGAGGAACAGCATGCCTCTCTGTCCTCCAATTTTATTGGGGACTTTTGACTGACAGCATAGGAACTACATAGACCTCTTCAAAGAGATACTGTGGTTCCCAGAGAGGAAATTGAGTCCTGCTGTTTTTATGCCTCAATATCCTGTGCCTTTAATTGTTTTATTACTCTTTGAAGAGTCCTCAGCAAACATTTATTTGTGAGGGTGTTGATGTTTTAGTTGCCAGGGTGATTAAGGGTGCTGATAGTTTGTGTGATAAACAAGTATCCAGGCCAATTATTAGGGTGTGGCATGATTTGGAAACAATATTTTTTCTTAAGAGGATATAACTATGGCTGAGGGAGGTTTAACATATTAATCCCCTACCTTTCTGGCGCTTGTATGTCAGATAGGACCCTATGGTTTTCAATGACCCTTCATGGCCCATTCATGGCTGACTAGCTAACCAAGATTTGCCTCTCCTTAGAACCTGGGTCCCTAAATTCTTTTAGTGCTATTATTGTTTATAAATTGATGCATTATAGATATAAATAAAGATAACTTACATGTTCATACATGTACATAGCTTGATTTGGTCAATTTCATTTCACACAGTTCCTCAGTTTTCCTGGCTCTCCTCTCTCCCCTTTCACCTTCCTGTATTCTACTGATCTTTCTTTAATTTTCTTGCCCCATTTTTCCCCTTCTTTTACACTAGCATCTACATATGAGAAAATATATTCAACCTTTGACTTTGAATCTGACTTATTTCACTTAGCAAAATGTTCTCCGGTTCTATCAATTTACACGCAAATGAAATGATTTTTTTTTAATGACTGAATAAAACTCCATTGTGATATATCAAATTTCTTTATTCATTAATCTGTTTAAGGGTATCTCAGCTGGTTCCATAACTTAGCTGTTTTGAATTGCACTGCTATAACATTGATTTGCCTATATTACTACAATATGTTGATTTTAATTCTTTTGGATAAATACCAAGGAATGGGATAGCTGGGTCATATGGTGGTTACGTTGGTAGTTCTCTGAGGAATCTCCATATTGCCTTCCAAAGTGGTTGTACTAATTCAAAGGCCTACCAACAATGTATATGAGTATACCTTTTTCTCCATGTCCTCACCAGAATTTATTATTATTTCCCTTCTTGATGATTGGCATTCTAACTGCAGTGAGATGAAATCTCAGTGTAGTTTTAATTTGCATTTCCCTGATTGCTGGAGGTGTTAAACATTTTTTTCACATTTTTTTGGCATCTAATATTTCTTTTGGGAAATGTCTGTTTATTTCTATTGCCCATTTATTGAGTGATTTTTTTTAATTTAATTTTTGGTGTTAAATTTTTGAGTTATTTATTTATTCTGGATATTAATCCCCTGTCAGAGGATAGCTGGAAAAGAATCTGTTCTGTAGACTTTCTTTTCATGCTTTCAATTGTTTGATTCTATTCCACTTATTGATATTTGGTTTTACCTCAAGAGCTTTAAGTGTCTTGTTAAGGAAGTTGATGCCTGCACAAATATGTGGGGTTATTGAACCTGTTTTCCTCTACTAGTTGCAAAGTTTCTGATATAATACCTAGGTGTTTGATCTGTTTCCAATTGCTTGGTGTAAAGTTTATTGAGTTCTTTATTTATTCTGGAAATTAGTGCTCTATTTGAAGTTTGAGTGGCAAAGATTTTCTTCCTCTCTGTAGGCTCTCTCTTCACATTGCTGATAGTTTCCTTTGCTATGTGTGTCCTCCTGAAGGGGCATGTATCCAGCCCTGTTGAATCTAGTGTAGGCTCCCCAGTGTATATTCTGGAATATGTGGGGTGTGAAAATCTAAGTTGAAAATTTGGCTGCTACCTACTTTGAAGGGCATATGTCACAGGTTGGTGGACTTGTATCTGGGAACATGGGGTGGTGGCTAGTATCTGTGGTTCGCTCCTCTACACACCCCTTTGTGTATTGTTCTGTTATGTACACATGAGGTTCTCCACTGGCTGCATGGGTCATCCTCAGAAACTTCCTTCTTTGAGTTCATCTGTCTGAATGATAATTGAATTATCTGGAAACTCCTGGACTTACAGCTATGGATCCACTTTAAGATGATGGGTTATAGAGTTCTTCCCTGTTGCTATAGTTCTTGCCAGCCTGTGATTGTTTATCAGTCCAGAAGCCTGCGTCTGCATGCTTAGAAGGTGCTGTGCTGAATCTGATGACTGTTTCTTTTGGATTGTCAGAGTGCAGGGTATAGGGATATTGCTAACAGCTAGGGAATGCTGAGCACCTGCTCCCCACCACAGAGGCTTCTTTATAGTAGCATAGAGATTGGTGGCTGTCTGCTACTATGGCACCTCTGAATAAAATACAATATATTCCATGTGGATAATTATATCAGAATGGATTCTGCTGTCATATATAACTGAAAAAGACCAATAAAATTTTAAGAGAGTACTAAGATCACTGCCCATCACATAATAGGCAACTCAAAATGTATACTGAAAGAAAAGTAAATATATTATTATTTTATTGAGGCATGTCTTTGTTTCATCATGCTATTAGCAACACAAAAGTAAAGGGACTAATGTTTTAAAATAGATTTTGAAGATCACAAATGGTGATTCAGTAATTTCCAAGTACAGGAGGAATTGGTTTAAGTGCCAGTATCAATGGAGTTTCATGGAGTTGATAGCAGCTTTAGTTAACCAGGAACATTGACTAAATGTCTTAACCCTATGCCACTTAGTACTTGACTCAAGATGATTTGTTCCTGTGAAGACACAGAAGTTTCTTCTCTGTGTCTATCCATCCTCTAAGACTACTTCCAACCTCAAAAAATACATGCTATGAAGTAAAAGTTACAATTTTTTCTGCTTCTTGTTTGTAGGGTGCATGTTCCTGAATTCTGTTTCCACTGTTGACATGGTGGAATCATGGGATGTGGAATACAGAGGAATTTTGTCTCTTTCCCCTTAGTGATACACTAATTCAGGATAATATTTTCTTCCTGCATCAGTACCTAATCCTGTGTCTGGAACATTATTAGGGATCAGTAAATATTAATAGGAAGAAATGAATGGAAATATGTAGCATCGACATAGGTATTAAATAGCAGGAGGTGGCATACTCATTGACTTGTCATAATTTCTGATAAAATAATGGAATAAAAATATACATGTAGCTATAAGATACTCAAGAATGGTTTATATATAATATGCCATAAATAGCTTTAGATGAATACAGTATAAGCCAGATGGATAAATGCATTAAATGACCAGATGAGTGATCAAAATGAAAAATCAAAGTCAATTTTCAGCAAGCCATACTTTTGGGGCAGGATATGTGATGGAAAGATCTGTTGGTTTAGGGGAACAGAAAATGTCTTCAAATTGTGGTGGAGATACTTAAAATGTGATTTACCTTGTCTATAAATGCTATTCATCTTCAGGGTCAACATTACCAAGTCAATTTTTAATTCCTTCCATATGCATAGAATATTCCCACTCTAACTCACATTTGAATATTATCACAAAACTGAATAGAAAGTAAGAAAACGTCCCTATTCCACAAGGGAGCAAGTTAAAACAGCAACAGGTGACATTGGTCTGGGTTTTGAGGAATCCAGTCCTTTTTACCCTATTAAATCATCATTTTATCATGGCCTTGTTTTGCTTATCATAAGCCTTAGCTCCAGGCTCATTCTCTGCCTCCTTTGTTTCTACTCCAACTACTATGCCTCACTCAGAAAGCTACAGATTTCCTAGCAGAAGGCAATTGTACTAAGGGTGGCCTTTTAGTTGACCTGACTGTTCAGAGTGCCATTTCGGTATTTCTCCCGGGATTTGGGATGCTTTAAGGGATCCTATTTCCTTTCATTGTAAGGAAATCTCAGATTCAGCAATTCAGGATTCAAAATACAATATTTTAATGGAGAAGGTGCCTAGAGACCATTATCCAGCAGTTACTAAATGTCAGGACCATGGAGGTAACTTTATGGATTTCTTTAAAGAGCTTCATTAACTTGACTAATTGGAAAGTGGAGATTTGCAGACTTGTCTGCTTGTAAGGGTGAGAAGACAGTCAATAGGATGTGTGCAGGACAGGTGGGACTGTGATAAGCCACAGAACATCCCTGGCAAATGAACAAAACAATTGCATTCTGTTCACTGTAAACAAGGCAATAACTGAGAAGACAGTAAGGAACAGGAAGAGTCATAGATTTTGAGTCACCCTGATTTGATAAGAATCCCAACTCCACCAATTAACACTGATAATATAAAACAACTACGTGCATTTTTAGCTTAATTTTAAACTCATTTTAATGTACTCTGAGTAGAGATAGTGAAGTAAAAAACACTTTCACTTTTATTTCTAAAATGAAAATGAAGGACATCTTAAGTTATGATATCCCAAAAAGGAAAAAGAGGAAAAAAAAAAAGACAAAAAGCAACAAATACTGGGAACTATAAATCTGTTAACAAAAGAAAGAATATATCTAAAGAAGCTGAGTCCTAAAATGGTAGTGAGAAAAACTGAAATGCCATTGGATACAGAATACATATTCAAATCTCTCAAAGTATGATTTTGACATCAACTACATCTGGGAATAGGGGAAAAAAGTGTAAGAAAAAAAAAGAAAAAGAATTGCTTGGAAGTCTGTAAAGAAGCAGTCATATCCCCATTCAAGCTTCTCCGAAGTAGGATTTCAGAACACAAGACGTCAGCCACAGTTCTAGGTGGGGTGGTACATACATCAAAAATAGAGGGGTTGGGCGTGTGTTTACAAGGTGAGTGCTGGCACACAGCTCTCTTTCCTCATGTGTCTTTCATGTGTACTCCATATTTCCTAACCCCTAAAGAAAGATAGCTGACCTCTAAAGAAAGATGTAAAGAAGCCAGCCTAGTCATACTACAGTTATATTCATACTTTACAAGTGCAACATATTAGTTCAAAACTTCCAAATACCTTTGTAGTGCTCACCCTTTATTTTGCTTTTATATTTTCTCATGCTTCTTATTTACTTAATTTTTCACTCCTGGGGAATTGAACCCCGGGCCTCATGGTTGCTAGGCCAGGACTCTACCACTGAGCTACATCCCCAACACTGCAGTTCCCAATTCTTAAGTATAAGCAGGTAGTTAAAAGTAACACACAACGGAAGCATGGAAGAAAAAACTTACCAGAAAGAGGAAAAATTGTGAATAACTCTAATATAAAAGGAAAACTTTTGAAAAGTTCATTGATTTCCTTAGAAGACCAAGAGAAAGTATTTTTCTATTAAACAATACTATGCTATAGAAAAGTAAATTTAAAAAATGAAAACAATCTCTTAGAGCTTATGTATAAGCATTTTGTAATAATTTATGTACCCATATGCAGTTTTTTGTCTTTGTTTTAGGTATCATAGATATCTATATTTCTAGATATAAATACATAATATTATAAGGTCAGGAATTAAAATTCAACTGAATTATTCAAATATAAAATTGAAGAATTGTTCCTGATAGTGGAACAAAAATAAAAAAAATAGATGAAAGAGTAATGTAAGAAATGTAAAAAAATTAGAAGACATTGCAGCTGATTCAACAACATAATAAAAGTTTCACAATCATCACAACCAGAAAAATAATGATGATATAAAAAAAAGGAGAAATATTTTAATAGGATGCTTTTTAAATATTTGCTGAATTGGAAGGGATCACTAAATGTCTGGAAAAAAATGAAAATTGATCCATACTATACAAGCAATGTCACATGATTGTTTTCTCCTGATGGTTCAAGTCACACAATGTGAGCTAAATTTTGCAACAACCTATCTCTTCTGTTCTTTACTACCTTTAGCTAAATTACAAACAAATATCAGAGTAATACTATTTAACTTAATTTTTATTCTGTGTACATCATACATATTTATTAAGCATAGCAGCTTTTCTACTGATCCTTGTTTATTTTTAATATTTATTGATAGTTGATATACAAAAATTGTGCATACTTCATACATTCTAATGATTTTTGGACATATGCATATACCCCATAATACCATCACCATAATCCAGGTACTAATATATCCAACAGCTCCAAAATTTTTCTTGCTTTCTTTGGGTTTCTATCTGTTTAATTTTGCACTTGTTGTGGTCTTGTGTCTGTATGTGTGTTAAGAACATTTAATTATGAATTACTCCTTCCTAAAATATTTTAAAGTGCATAATGACATATTTTTGACTAATTATTAACTATAGGCAATATACTATACAGAAGGTTTTGGGACATATCAATCTTATCTAACTGAAATTCTATACAACTTTTAGCTTAAAATTCTCCAATGGCTTCCCATCACCTTTGAAATACATTCAAAGTTTCACCTGTGATTTTTAAACCTTTGCATGATCAGGCCCCTAATTAACTTTCTAAACTTCTAGCCTTCTGGACTCAACCTTAACTTCTAACCTTCTGGACTCAATATTCAGCTACACTGGTTTGCTAACTGATTTTTGGCACAGCAAGACCAAGGACTTGCCACCTGCTTTTTTCCTTAGCCTTAATGATTTTTCTTCTATATGTTTGCATGTCTTTCTTCATAAATTTATTCAGGTCTCCCTGCATAGCAACCTCTTCAGGTTTTCACTGTCATTATCTGTATTCATCCCCACCACTTCTTTTATTCTGTTACTTTTTTTTTAATCACTTACCATTAGCTGAGCAAATTCATTTGCCTTTTAATTGTATTTTCTATAAAAGTAAAAGTCCATGTCGTTTGGTTTATTATTGCAACTGATATCTAGAGCTGTGCCTAGTGAAGTATAGTCACTTTATAGATTTCTATTGGGCTTGAAATATAGTGTTAATTAATTTCCACCTGCTTTCATCTATAACTAGAATTTTGTTTTTCTTCAATTCTATTTTTTAAAAACTTGAAAAGCTGGTAGTTTTCTTTCTTTGTTTCTTTTTGATTTGTATTTTTTACAGACTGCATTTTGATTCATTGTACACAAATGGGGTACATTATTTCATTTCTATGGTTGTGCATGATGTAGATTCATACCATTCATGTCAATCGTATATACATGTACATAGGGTAATGTCGTCTGTCTCATTCCACCATTTTTCATACCCCTCCCACCTCCCTCTCATTTCCCTCTCTATAATCTAAAGTTCCTCTATTCTTTTCTCACCCCCCACCCTCCCACCCCCATTATATATCATCACCCACTTATTAGGGAAAACATTTGACCTTTGGTTTTTTTAGTTTTGACTTATTTCACTTAGCATGATATTCTCTAATTCCATCCATTTATTTGCAAATGCCATAATATTATTCTTCTTTATGATTGAATAATATTCCATTGTGTATACATACCAGTTTCTTTATCTATATACCTGTTGAAGGGCATCTAGGTTGGTTCCACAATCTAGCTATTGTGAATTAAAATAAAATCCACTGGAGGAGATTTTAGTAGATTCTGAGGCAGAGTCATCTCCCATAGGCAGCTAGGATAAGAGCCTTACAGAAGGGCAGGAGAGGAGAGGGAGATCACACCAACATAGAAGGAGACAGTAGGACTGAAAGATATCCTGTGACTTGCTGCTCCCTGCTTGTGTTGACCACAGTGCTTTCTTCTGACCTAGAATACCTGCTGCTCTTTCTCAGAACAGAGCCCAGTAGTCCTTCCTTAGTTACCCTTGCCCTTACCCCAGCAATGACTGACCCCAAGGAGACCCCCTACACCAAATATTTTCTCTTTCTAACAGAAGCGTTAAAAACCACCAGCTGAGACCTGTCCTCTTAATTATGTAATAAGGAATTAAATTATAAATTTATTGGCTTATTAAACTTGGAGCTTGAAGAGCTTGATTGGTCTATGCTGGCATCCATCACCCCACCAGTCACCCATGCTGGGCCATCAGAAAAACCTTTAAAAACCCCTAGACAATGGACACCTTTCGGCATCCCTTCCCTCGGGCCCCACCCATTTGGGAGTTCTGCCTGCTTTCTTTGTATTTCTCTGATAAATACTCTTTGCTCTCACCCTTGTGTCCATCAATTTCATCCTTGAATTTGCCAGACAAATGGTTGCCTAAATCTGTATTGCAATTCTATCTAGGTCTACCAGGAGTGGGGGGATAAGCACAGCATTGATCCTGCAGGGGCCCCTGCGCAAGCATGTCTGAGGAGGTGTCTTTCCAGTCTCCATTCAGAGAACCGGGAATGTGGGAGGATCTCACAGGGAGATGACTGTGGTATCCCTGGGAGAATTGAATTTCTTTGTCAAATATCTGATCTTCAAACACAGCTCATATTTAACTGTGCTCTGTATCTTCTGTACTTGGGCAGTGGAAATATTAGTATTGGCTATTGTTCTGGTATATGTAGGATATACATATGTAGGATATCCTACATATACCAGAACAACAGATAGAAGTATATTTATTCAATCCAGAGAGGAGGAGAGGGAACCTCAGTAGGGCCTGTGGTTTAACTGGCTTCCAGCTCATTGGGCTGGGATTCAGAAATCATTAAATCTGACTTTGGGAAATTAGAAATTGGTGGCTTTCTTAACTGCTAACTAGGGATTAAAGGTCACACTTCCTAAAAGCAGAATATTTTACTTGTTTTAACTAACAGATATTGAGGGTGATCTTGATTCTACCAGAACTTTTTATTTTCACCTTTAAGATGCAGAACAAGAAGTGTACCCTGAGTCTGAATGACCTGGATGTTGCAGATGCTATAATCAAACATCAGGCATAATCTCTATGGAAATAAAATCCATATACCTGAAAATACACATCAATTCCTCTATTTTAAGAAGTTCTTGCATGTAAGATGAACAGTCAATCTAATAACTTCTCTTTGGGGAAAACAACAACTGTATTTACTTTTGCAGGACATGTTAGTTTGATGATATGAAGGAGTAAATAATAAAAGCTACATGACTGGATAGATAACAAATGATTTATGAGATAAGAAATAATACGAATGAAAAAATAGCTGTGCTCTAGACTGAGGGAAGAGATGCTTTGTAAACAAAGGCATGCCTACTCTGTAGAGACCCTTAGCTGATAACATGGATCTATGGCTATGGCCTAAAAGAACCACCTACCATTAACATTAGGCCCTGTTTCCTTATGGTGGGGCATAAAAGCTTGGTTTTCCTTCAGCTCTTCCTTTAAGAGATCATAAAAAGGACTGACGTAGCAGATAGAAACATCCTTTTGTGTATATGATATCCTGAAGATCTTTGAAATAATGTGGGAGGATTTCACAATCCAAATCTGACATTTAGAAACTCTGAGTCATCAGTCGACTGGAAAAGAGTAGCTTGGTTTGTTTATACTGGGTATATACCCCATCTGCTTGAGCACAGTGTCCTACCTTGCTTCTCCCAGTCAGTTTTCTGGCATGGTCTCTGCAGGTAGTGTCTATGCCCTCCAATCTCTAAACAAAGGTAACTTTGTACTGTTCCTCTGCCATGCTGGATTCCATGTACCTGTGTGGCTATGCTGGTTCTAGTACTTACTATGTGTGTTTTCTTGATTTTCCTCCTCTATCAAATAGAATTATAAATAGTATCTACCTTATAGGAATATATGAAAATCATGTTATTTCTCACAAAGTATTTAGAACCGTCCTTGACAAATAGTAAGTTCTCAGTGCTACTATAATCATGGTCAACAACATTCTTCTTGATAGTTTTAAGTGTTGCCTTCTAAGCAGAACCTACCATCATTCATCCTCTTTTGTCCAATGTTATAACTATGTATTCATAACTACACAAAAAGTCCTAAAATTCAGCTCATGCCTCAGTCCTCTATGAAATAATGATTTCATTGATGGCAAGTGTCATGTTTTATTCATCTCTACAGTTTTGTACTCTGAAACAGTAAGGATTACACAGCAAAAAAAAAAAAATACATGTTTAATGAATTTTTATTCACTTATTTTTATTTAGCCTTCATTACTAAACTTTACACATATCAGGACATTAGCGTACCTCAAGACCAAATGCCACAGGATAAAATTCATTGCTTGGACTATCTGTGTTAGTAGCAATAAATACATTAACTTCATATTCATAAATTATTTTTATCTCTTGATGAATAAGGATTCAATCTGTGCTATGTTTTTAAAACTTTAACATTTGTTTTGTAGGTTCTATGATGTGTCAGTGCAGCAATTTTGCTGCCTTCTCCACAGCCAATATCACTGTGTCTGCCATACTGGATGTACCTTCTAGAAGTTGTTGAAGAAATACAGTGAATAAATATATAAATGAACAGTATTATCTACCTGAAGTTTAACTTCCTGTTAAAGACAATAGAGACACAGTTCTCTATTTAGGAGGTGTGAAACAATTCTTAATGCCCCTCATCCCTCTTATAACCACATCATGATATCTACAGGCTAATGCATTTCCAGACCTGCAAGTCAAATTTCAATGTCTACTCTACCTATTAGGTACTCATAAGAATAAGCAAGGTGGGAGAAAGGAGGAGGAGTAAAATAGCTTGGGACAAGTGTAAGGTAACTTCTGGGTATGGGCTAAAAACATAGTTCAGAGTGACATTTGCCCACAAAGACAGTTATAAACTGAACTGGAACATGGTAATGGTTCTTATTAAATGTGAAAAGAAAATAACCTTGTGCTTCTGTAATGACAATGTGCAAAGTATAGGTAGCAGTGCAAATGGAGGTAAGGAGGCAGAAATTTCAAATAGTTTTTTAGACCCAAATCAGAGATTTCCATAGACTCAATACAGCTTATAGAAAATAATACCTTCCATTTTGAAGGCAGTATTTATTCATGTGTTCCTCAGTTTGATTCAAATCAATCTTGGGAGAGAGAATAGTACTAGTCTAAATTTTTTACACGAGGTAATGGTTTAGGATTTTAAGTCACAAAGTTTAATATGGATTAGGAAATTTTCTGTGAAAAATTGTATATCTATCTCAGATTAAATAGAGCTGATAACTACCTTTTCACAGCTGCCCTCATATTAATGCCAAATGTTTCCTATATACTGTGTTAAAAAAATAGAATATTCTAGATAAACTTTCAAGGATTTGGGTCTTATCAACTGTCTTTAATTCATATAATCATTTTTAAAATTCTCTGACAAGTAATGCAAGGTATAATTTCAAGTTCTCGGTTCTCACTCTGACTTTTCATTTGTAGGCTGGGGGATAACCTTCAAAAGCAGCACTGCCATTGACATTTATGTTAACCTTCATCAGATACTCCTCCAAAGACAGGTGGCTCTTCACTTCACCTATGTCTGTCTTGATGGGGATAACCTTTATTGGTACCTTGGGGAATTCAGTTTTTAAAAATATTAATTTATTGCAACTTTGAAGATACGAGGATATTCCCCATCAGAAATATCAGGCTATGGGAATGGGGAGAGCAAATGACCAACTCTGCCTTAGAGCCTGGTGGCTAGTTGTTCAACTGCAAGTAATGCTGCCCCATTATATAATAATAAACTCATGATATAATAGCATCAATAAATTTACAAAGTGTTATGTTTCATAAAAAGTAGCACCTTAGAATTTTTCATAAGTCTGATAAATCTGTATTTTATTTTTCTACATTTTGAAGTTAAGTCTATTGAAATATAATATGCACACAATAAAATTTACCTTTCTTTGTGTAAAATTGGATGAATTTTGGCAAACACATATGGTCATGGATAGATCACACTGACAATTTGAACACTGCCATCACCCCCTGAAATCTTCCCTTGCTCCTTTTCAAACTTTCCCTCCTCTCCCAGTCCCTGATGATTATTAATATAAATGTTTTTTACTCCATTCTACCCCTTTTCCAGAATGGAATCATTCATTAAAAGCATCTGGGCCTGCCTTCTAGATTCTTTCACTTAAGAATACCAATCTGTCTCATTAATACTTACTCAGTACCTTTTAAGCTATTTGATGATAAAGACCATGGCAGATTTTCTTACTAATATTCTTTCCAATGTCTTCAGATACTAGCACCTAGCAAATAATAAATATGAAGTAACTGGGTCACTGCCACTTTCTCTACCATGAAAGACTCAAAATGATATTTATTTATGAAGTGTTCAGGAAGTCCTTCAGTGTAGAAATCTATACTTTCAAAGTTTTTCCTTTATGTTCTTCATGTTTCTCTATCCCCAAGCTTTCTAATAAAAATGCTAAATATACAGAAAAGTCTAAATAATTTTACAAAGAATTCTTATATAGTCATCAACAAAAGTTCAACATTTGCTCAAGATATATTTTTCTTTATGAGATATACTTTACATGAAATGGATGATCAAATCTTAAAGTGTTTATTCATTGAGTTAGATTTGTATATATCTATATAATCCAATCATTTTAAATTCCACATTCCTTTTTACTATTTCATGAAGACATTCTAAATTCCACATTCCTTTTTACTATTTCATGAAGAAAGACACTAAACAATTGAAGAAATAGTGGCTACATGTTACAAATCGAAAAGATGAGTAAATGAGTTTTACAAATATAATCTGGTTTAATCTACTCAATAGTCCTATTTCAGAATCAGTATTGGTTAAGCATCCCTATTCATGAAATCCAAAATGCCTCAAATCCAAAATGATTTTCAGTGTTAACATGACACTCAAAATGTTTGCATTTCAGAGCATTTTGGATTTTGAATTTTTGGGTTAGAGCTGTTCAGCTCATAAATTCTATGCAAACATTCCTAAAATCTGAAATCTGAAGTACTTCTAGTCTCAAGAATTTCAAACTAGAGATATTTAACCTAAACCATCTCCATTTTATAGGCAATTATTCATAATAAATCCTTCAGTAATATGAACTACATAAAAATATACTTTTACAGTAATTTCATATTATTCATGGGGGATTTATTCCAAGAGTTCAGGGGATGCCTCAAACCATGTGTTAAAAATAATAACAAAGGATAGTATAATAAAAGTTATGTGAATGTTCTTCCTCTCTCAAAATATCTTATACATTCCTCAGCCTTCTTGTGATGATATGAGATGATGCAATATCTATGTGGTGAGAAGAAGACGAATGACATAGGTATTGTGCTTTGGTATTAGGTTGCTATTGACCTTCTAACAGTACATCAGAAGGAGGACCATCTGTTTGTGTGATCCTGGATCATTGAACCATAATAATGTTGATGGTTGGATGTCAGGAGCAGATGATGATGTTGATGGCTGGAGAGATCCTTGATAGTTGAAGGATTTTATGACAAAACTTTTTGAAAAAAAAAATAGAAATAGCTTCCTGCAACAAAAATCTCATAAAAGCATTGCTGCAAAGCCCCTAATCCTTCAATGATCATATGGATAACTTTAATGTTGCATATGAGGATCATATTCCATAATTTTGTCATTTAATGTCTATGCAATTCAAATCACTGTGGCAAATTTCAGTAATACTCATTTTGCTGGTTCTGCTTCAGTTTATTCATCTTCCTCATCCTCTGGATGACTCGACAAGTTCCTCCAATTCTTCATTTATTAATACTTCTCATATTTGGCCTTCAATATATTCAGATTTTTCATTTAGCATGTCAGCACATCTTTCTCCAACAACTTATCTTGCTGTATGAATGATTTTCCTCACTTCTCCATCAATCCCCAGGAAGCCTTTAAATCTTTTAAAACTTCACTTCTTATAAAGTTCTTCAGCAGGCATTTACAGTTTCTGGTTTTTATCATACATTGAAGATTTAATGAATATTATTGCAACAGCAATAGTGAATGATTTTCAGCACTGCATTATGTTCAGATAATACAATATATAAGTTGATTATCAAATGATAATGTGTGTAGTGTAGATAGCCTCTACAACCCACTAACACCCTGATCAAGGAGTTGAAGCAATGAGAATATATCTGGAGGTAAAAATCTAGCCTAGTCATTTTTATAGCAAACAGATTCAGGGTAGTCAGGTGCATTTTCTATTAATAGGAATTTAAACTTCAACCCTTCCTTTTCCAAGTACTTTTTCACTTCTTGGATGAAGTGATGGTTATACCATCCATAAACAAGTTGAGAGTTATCCATACGTTCTGACGATATTGCCAGAATAGGGGAAAAAAACTTGGTTTTTTAAAAGATTGAGTGTTCTTTGCTTTGTACACTGTGGCTGCAGTATTACTGCATAGTACTGGAGTTAATATCTCCTTCCATGTGTTATGTCTCAGTGCCTATTTCGCACTTTTATGAATGTATATGTTATAGCATATCCTCTTCCAGAAAGCCAGTTTTATCACAATTAAAGATTTGGTTTGAATGACATCTTTTGTCCCTAATAATTCATTGAACTCTTTAGAAATGTGGCAGCAGCTTCTTCATTGTCAGACACAACTTCTCCAGGATTTTTTGTATTTTTTTGAGTGCAAATCTGTATCTGAGTCTGTGTCAACATATCTTACTTGTAGTAAATTGTTTGCTGTCATTCATTTTGGGGAGTCCCTTGCTTAAGTTTTATATTGGCACAATCCTTTCTGGAACAATATGCTTCCGTCAATTGGAATGTGTTTTCTGTTCATGTCTTCCACCAAAATTTATTTATCATCTTAACTATATGTTTATCATGCATTGTGGCCACAAATTTTGTGGTTTAAAGGGTGATATCAAAATTAACACAAATTTATTTTTCCTTTTTCACAATTTCTTGGTTAGATTTTCTATTGCCATAGATCTTAACATCCTGTACAAATAATTGTTTACCTTTCCTCATTAAGTGAAGAACTTTCACCTTTTCCCTTAAAGTAAGCATTTTATAGTTTTTCCTTGATGCAACTGAATTGCCAGCATCACCACTCTTCATTTTGGAGACATTTTTAAGTTAAACAAGAATTACTTGAACACGAGCACTGTGCTAATCCGATAGATGGCTACTAAATGACTAAAGGGAAGGTAATGTATACAGTGTAGACATGCTGGACAAAGGGAGGATCCATATTCTAGGCAGGATGGAGCAGGATATTATAAAATTTTATTAGACTATTCATAATAGCACACAGTTTAAAACGTATGAATTATTCATAGAACTATCCACTTCATATTGTCGAATCATGATTAACTAAGGGTAGATGAAACTTTAGAAAGTAAACAGTAGGTAAGAGGGCACTAATTCTCTTTCTGTGCCTAAAGCAATGTACTCAGGAATATGAATAATTTTCACAGAAGAGGAAGAAATGCTCTAAGAGAAATCTGATTTGACTAATCTGAGCTAGTCCAGTAGACAAACAAGTTTATCCATGAGGTGATGGTAGACTGACAGACAAGTCAAGAACTGTAATG
Source organism: Sciurus carolinensis (assembly GCF_902686445.1). Lineage (NCBI taxonomy): Eukaryota > Metazoa > Chordata > Mammalia > Rodentia > Sciuridae > Sciurus > Sciurus carolinensis. Next base: position 83,043,181 of record NC_062223.1, on the reverse strand, counting down.
TGAATGAAAAAATGAGAAAACAAAGAGTTTCTCTTCTTGGTAAGATAACATCCAAAAATGGAATGAACAAAAACAAACCATGTCATATGAAATAATACAAAGTACTGGTGTATAATCAGTAAAACAACAGTAACAGCAATCTGACTTACATAATGGGTCAAAGGTAGTATGGTTTAAGATGTCTTTAAGGTTGAAGCAGAAGATATATTTAAGATATCCAGATGAAGAGTGGAAGGAAAATCTTTTAATCAAAGGAAATCATTAATAGAAAGGTCTTTATAAGACAGGTTCCAGAGTTTTCAAAGAACTAAACTGGCTGTATGTCTACACTAGAGTGATCAAGGAAGAGGCAAGACAGATGAAGAGGGACCAGATTATGAAGGATCTGTTCAAATTCATGAGTTTAGAATTTTTCCTCTCCAGAGGAGAAAATCACTTAAGAGAGGCAAGAGATTATACAAAAGAATGTTGGACAATTTACTTAACATTTCTGAGTTCTCATTTTCTCATTTGTAAAATTACAGTGATACTTTTACTTTTTTCATCATGTGGTTATAAACAGTAAATAAAATAATACAGGAAATATTTATAGGATTAGGCTTGCTGCATAATCATTATAATTATTTGAGTTACCTATTAATATATTTTTTATATTTATTGAAGTGTTGTTTAGCTTGATGATAATTGATAAGAATAGTAAGGGCAAGTATAGCAAAAGTGTCATTAGAATGACCTTGGTAGCAGGATGGGCTAAATATCCTAAAATATATCACACTCACATGCTTGAATGTCATCCAAGTAATCTAAACAAGAGATCTAACTTTAATTATCATTGGAGTATGCATCATTTAAAAAGTGGTTGAGATCATATAGTGAGAGAATGCAGAATGAGTAACAAAAAGTAGGATCAGAACTGAACCCTGAAACTAAACCAAAATATGGGGCTAAATGGGAGAATAGAGTGTAAGGAAAACAAAGCTAGGAGATAAGGGAAGAGACCAAGAAAATGATCAGAACCATAGGAACCAAGAGAAGTGAAAGTTCTGGGAAGATGGGTGTTTTTTTTTTTCTTTTTCTAAATTATGTATGATGAGGTCTGAAAAAGTCCACTGAAACCAACACAAGACAATGATTGGTGACATTAGGTAGAAAGACTTTAAAAAAGTAGGAGGAGAAACAAAGTGGGAAAAGCAAGGAGCAAGGGAGTGAGGATATAAACACAGGCAATGCATGGAGAAAAGTTGTTAGAGAATCTTGATTTCACAGAACCAAGCATAGTTATGGAAGAATAACTGGGTAAAAAGATGGGTCCATTCCAAGTTTTCTGAGGATTCTCCACATTGCTTTCCAGAGTGGCTGCACCAATTTGCAACTCCACCAGCAATGTAAGAGTGTGCCTTTTTCCCCACATCCATGCCAATAACTATTATTGTTTGTGTTCTTGATAATTGCCATTCTAATTGGAGTAAGAAGAAATCTTAGAGTTGTTTTAACTTTCATTTCTCTAATTACTACAGATGTTGAACACTTTTTCATATATTTATTAATTGCCTGTATGTCTTCTTCTGTAAAGTGTCTGTCCAGTTCCTTGGTCCATTTATTGATTTGGTTCTTTGTATTTTTGGTATAAAGTTTTGTAAGTTCTTCATAAATTTTGAAGTGCTCTATCTGAAGTGTGTGTGGAAAACATTTTCTCCCACTGTGTAGGCTCTCTTTTCATATTATTGATTGTATCCTTTGCTGAGAAGAAGACAGTATTATGGCATTTGCAAAGAAATGGATGGAACTGTAGATTATTATGCTAATTGAAATAAGCCAATACCAAGAAACCAAAGGCCAAATGTTTTCCCTGATAAGTGAAGGATGATATATATGGGGGGGGGGGGGTGAGGAGTGAGAGAAGAATGGAGGAATTTTAGATTATGTAGAAGAAAATGTGAGGGAGGGGGTATGAAAAATGGTGGAATGAGACAGACATCATTACCCTATGTACATGTATGATTACATGAATGGTATGAATCTATGTTGTGTACAGCCATAGAAACGAAATGATGTACCCCATTTGTGTACAATGAATCAAAATGCAGTCTGTAAAAAATAGAAAAATAATTTAAAAAACTAGTCTTGGGAATATTTTAAATATTTTATTTGATATTTTTCACTTCAAAATAGTAATATGCATCTACTTGTGACCAAAAAATATCACAATACAAAGATAAAAAATCAAAGTTAATTCTCGCCTGTTAGCTTTCTACTTTGCCCACTCACACAGAAACCCAAATCAACATAAACAGGATGACTGACATACTGTTCCTCATTCATACAGACATATGCAAGCATATGTACTAGTATACAGAAGATGCTAATATTTGATTCCTTTATAACAAAGTGGGATCATACCATATAGATTTTGTTCCATTTTTTGAATGACAGTGCATCACCTGTAGAACTATATAGATGTGAAATTTTTTCTAATTTTATAGTAATACACAAACATATTTAAATTTATGTTTCCACCTTCATAGTCTATATTTTAAATGTATTTTTAATTTTTGTTGAGGCCTCCTCCTTCTGATGCCCCTGTCTTCTGTGTCCACAAAACTCCTACTCCCAACCTTTGCAATTTTGTTAACAATCAGATGTGTATTATTTCATACACTTCTTCATCCTTGAATAATCTCACATACCCTTTAGCATTCCATATCTCATCTGTATAAAAATATACATATTCACATAATAATGCAAAACAATGGCATTAGTAACATTTCTTAAGATATATCCATTTTTGTCTTCATCTTTAGGTGCCCAAGACAGAATTGGAAAGAAGTGAGGTTGGTTGGTCTATATAGCTTTAATAAATATGTCAACTCAGAAAGTCATAATTCAGGTTAATATTTCTAGAAATTTCTATCTGAATATATACATAATGTTTTCAATTTACTCATTAAACCTCTCCATGTCTACCAATTTAACAAAGGAATAGATGGTAACCTCACAGAGGGATCATTTTATTTGACTCAAGTGTGGTCCCCTAGAGTAGAATAAAAAAGCTATCTGATAACCCAGAGTTACACTGAAGTGCATCTTACAATGGAAAATGAACAGTTCTATTAGGGCAAAATGGATCTGCCAAGGGAGTTTATATAAAATGTGTTTTAGATTTAGAATTTGCATGGCATGCTAGTTTTTATTGCTATTAATATGCTATTATAAAGCTGGATGCTTGGTGTTTTAAAGTGTCTCCTGATCATAAATTAGTCAACACATAAAATACTCGTGAAATAGCATCCCAATTTTCCAGTTGAAATCTCTGCATCCCAAGGTGATTAAATGACTCTCATCAGGTGTTTCAATTTCTATACTTTGCTCCCCTGCAAGTTTCTTCTTAAGGGCACATGTCCTTGGGCTCTCTACTCTGTTGTGTGCCCTGAATAAAATAAGTTCTTGACACATGAGATCCCATTCATGTCTTATATGCGGTTCAGAGATCTGGTTCAGTGCTGCTATGATTTGGATGGCAAATGTCCCCTATAGTTCTCTGTGTTAAAGACTTAATCCCAGGGTTGTGCTATTGGGTGGTGGTGGAATCTTTAAGAGGTGGTGACTAGTTGGAGGTCCTTAGGTTAGTGGGGCAGCAACATTTTGAAGGCAGTTATCCCAAAACTCCTTGGTAGTTCTTATGAGAGATTTGTTAGAAAAGCCTGAACTTGCCTCACATTCTCTCTCTGTTCCAGTTTGATATGTGACCATTTGCTTCCAAATACACTCATACCACATTGTGCCACTATCCATTGCCCTCTCCAGAGTTTAAACCAATGAGCTCCCCAGTCTGGAACTTTGAACCTCCAAAGTTGTGAGCTAAATAGATCTGTTGTCTTGAAAATGTGGCTGCCTCAAGCATATCATTGTAGTAAGGAAACTGACAAATATGATCACAAATCAGTAACATTTTCATATTAGCAACAAATTTTAAACACATCTTAAGTACTAGTCACTCCGCACACGTTTATATTTGGTAGAGCTCTATGGAGTATAGATTATTATTGTTCTTTTTACATAAACACTAAAGCTATGATTTAGTTGGATGCTAGATAGATAGAACAGAAGGGTCACATGCATACCTATTTGTTTCTGAAGCCCAAATAACAATTTATTTTACTACACTCTTCCTAATTTTCTTCTGTTCTTTATGCTACAACACTCAAAAAACAGAAACTGTATTTTGGTACATACTCTACCAATGGGCTTTTGCTAAAACATTAGCATTTAATTCTTACCATCTTTGCAGATACTCTAAAGACTGGCTGCAACTCTGCCCCAAATTGTGGCAACCTTGTGCTAGTAGTTTCTTATGCCAAGACCCAGAATAAAGAATCAGAGCCTATTGAAGGCATAATTTACTTGTGACAGAAGTTAGAAGCTCAAGAGGCCTAAATCAACCCAAAATCAGATTTAAACTTCTGTGAGGAGGTGACACATACACAGTTGTCCAGATTACATTGGCCAACAAGAATCAAGTGGGCAGGACCTAAAGCATGAGAGGGAAGAATAATATAAGTGACAAGTCACATTTAAAAGTGTGTACAGACACGTCTGTTCCTGGAGAGAGGGTAGACAGCTATGAACTATATAATCTACCATGTTTAAAAGACACAGCTAAGTTCACATATTTTGGGCTGAATTTTGAAACCTTTATAATCTAGCTATACCCTATCAACTCAACTATAGTTACCACAGCTATCTAATATAATTCATCTGCTCAGCCCACTCAGTCCACAGTACTTTGTCATAGTAGTCATTATGAGCTGGTTGCTCATAATGTATTCTGTATCTGGGTATATTTTTTTCTGTCCTACCTTATTTACATTTTACTTAGCCTGTCTTTTCCTTCTGCTCAATTTCACTGGACTTTTGGTAATGGAATATGGGACAAAGTAATATCTGCCAACTCCAAGACAGGCCATAAAATGTCCTGCATGATCCCATGTTGGAAATGGCAAAGTCACAAGACCAAAGGATTCTGTGTTCCTAACTACTACCTGGGTAAATTTTTAAAGCATGAGTAGCCTGATCCAATCAAATTGAGAAATTTGAGAAACGGACCACAACCCCCATATATCAAGAAAGGGATGTAGAAGAGAACATTAAAAATCAGAAAAAATTTGAAAAAGTAAAAATATTATTTATAAACACAAGAAAAGGGTAAAAGAAGAAGGAAAATATGGATGTAACATAGAATAAAATACAAATATAATAAATTTAATTGAATGTGAGAGACAATTGCATTGGTTGCAAAACTCAATACCCACCTCTATGCTGTTTACGTGATGGGTATTCTAAGTATGACGATACACAAAATTGAAAATACAAATATGACAAATGATATGCCATGTAAATACTAAGCATATGAAAGCAAATAAAGCTATGTTAATTGTAGACAAAGTAGAAATCAATACCAAATGTCATTACCAGAATTAAGAGGGTGTCACATGATGTTAAAGGTCATTATAACAACTTGTGACATGCATTAAAAATTGCATAATGCCAACAACTCAGCATAATAAAATAATCCTAGAATATGTGTGAAGCTTCACAAGAATCATAGTGTGATGAAACCAGAGTAGTTTTAAACAAACCCAAGTTGGGAGTCTGAACTCTGCTCTCTGAGCAACAGGAGAACTGAAAGAATGAGGGTTAAAGCCCAAAGCATTTGTTTGTATTCCAAACCTATATGGAAAATTAGAATGGGAAGGTGGTGAAACAAGTACACATTTGTCCCTCCTAAATGTTGGACACATCATTCCCACTTATGTATTGTTGGTCAGAATTTAGTTATTTGGTCACAACAAGTTGCCAGGGAATCCAAAAAACCCGTTCCTTATTCTAGATGGCTCAGCTAATACATTTATAATGTCTATCTCTCTGAAGGTAAGTTAGAAGTTAGGCTTTTAGACAAGGAGAGCATACAACAAACAATTTCCTTAAGTAAAAGGAAAATTTTAGATGACTTTAATTAATAAACAAATTTAAAACATATATTCCTAAAATATACATAAAAGAGGAAGTGACCTAGATTGTAAAGACAATTTGATATTCCTTCATCAGTTATGAATTATCATTACAAGATTATAGTAATACAAATAAAATAGGTATTAGCAAAGGAAGAGAACATAGGACAAGACCAAGGTATTGAGCAATTGTGCTAAATTGCAACATCCACGTCTGTAATCCCAGTTATAGGAGGCTGAAGCAGAGGAGCTGAAGTTCTAGGCCAGCCTCAACAACTTAGTAAGACCTGTCTCAAAATAAAAAAGGACTGGGGATGTAGCTCAGTGGCAGAGCACTTTGGTTTAAAAAGTACTGGAAAAAAAGAGTAAGAATGTGGTATCTGTTTTAGGTTGCACTATAAATCAATAACAAAAGAATGAACTATTACATCAATTATGTTGACAGCATTTGTTTTAATTTTATTAATACTTTATCTTTCTCATAAAATTCTACTTTTATAGAAAATCATGGTAATAAATTTGGGATTTATGATAATTGCAGTGTTAGTAAAGCCAGACAATTAAAAAATCAAAGAATAAGCTTGACAGTTTTGAATACATCAACGTGTAGTGTATTTAAAGCAAAGAAAATAAAGATTTTAAGACAAGAAAGGAAGAATTGTACAGAGAAGAATATTTGTGTTCTGTATTTTTCCAAATCTTATATAATATTTTCTTAAAAGTTGGTGAAAAATGAGGATCATGACAAGAACATGTGATACACAAATGAGAAAATCTGAAAGAACTAAACCTGAAAATATCAGTCACACTGGGTATTTAGGGAAATGCTAATTAAAGCAATGAGATCATTTCAAAGTCATTATGCCTGTAAACATTGAAAAGTATGGCAACCAAGTGTTGGCAAGGAAACCAAAATATTCATACACAGCAGCAATGAGGAGAAATCAGTACAAATAAGTAAAGCATGTTTGGCAAATTGAATTGAGATTAAGTGTGTAGTACAGGGTCAGTGTACCTGTTCTGGGACCTTGATGTCTCACTGGTTGGTATATGCTCTGCAGAAATTCTCCACATGTGCACGCTGATACAGGGAGTACATGCATTTGCATTGCTAATGATGGAAAAAATAGCTACTCCTCAAATATTGACCATTAAAAGAAAATGTGCATTTTGGTGCATATTCATATGACATGATACCTTATAGCAGGTCAGTTAAATTTAAGCATTTTTGAAAACTTACTGAAAATCTATGTATCAGGACCCGTTTAGGTACTAGGAGCAGAAGAGTGAACAAAATTAATAATTATTACTCCCTTCGTTGAGCTTATATATTAATAGAGAAGATAGTAATGCATTCTGTACTAAATTTATTAGATGGTGCTAAGTTGTATGGAGTAGAACAAAATACAGAGAAGACTAAAGATTGGTGGTAGACTGGGAGTAATTTTTTAAAGGATAGAAGCAAAAGCTACAGTGATATTTAAGAAATCTGAAGGAGGTGGAAAGGGACAGTTGCATGCATAACATGGGGGGAGTCATGCAATGTAGAAAGAATAACAAAGATAAAGATGTGAGAAACAGCAAGGAAGCTGACAAGGCCAAAATGAAGTGAGCAAGGACAAGACAGAAGCAGTTGGAGGCATGGACATTTTGAGAAAAGAATTTTTACTCGAGGTTGAAAGTATGATTCTGACTACTTTGTGAGAATAGAGAAGAGAAAGACAAAGGCATAAGTAGGAACATCTGTTGGGAGGTATTGGAGAGAGATGGACTGAGACTTGGAAATCGTGGTGGGAGATATTGAGAGACAGATTCCATGTGTAAGCAATGAATCCTGGGTATCATAATTATTAGAATTCAAAAAGTAGAATTAGGGCTGGGAGAGAAAGGGCTGTGGGATTTGATTGTAAAAGTTTTCTAATCATTTGGAATTCTCTTTCGGGGAAAATTGAAAATTGTGCAAATTCACTTCTATGTTTCTTATACAAATACACATATTCAAGGTAAAAAATATATTTTACTTTAAGCCTCACACTAATGTGAAATTACTCACATAAAATGTATGTGGCTTTATATGATTGAAACTTTTCAGGTACCATCTATAGTATTATAGCGGGTTACATTATACACTGAGGGTAAAACCATAGCATCTGCTGATGATTTGTAGAATGAGAAACAGAGAGATGGCTAGTAGTCTGGAACATTGAGGTTGATCAATTGGAAGATGTAACTTACAGGAGTCTCAGAGTAGTAGGTTTGGTCAAAAAGTAAAAAGTAGATTGTATTTGGATGTCTTACATTTGTGAAACTTATTAATCGTTATTATCACCAGGTGGGTAAGGAGGAAATGACAGCACGGCATGAAGGAGAAAGATTGATGAGGTAAATGAGGTAAACAACAATTTTCAATAGGGATAGAGCTCAAAATTACAATATCTAGTAAGAAAAATATTTGTAAACATAGGTAAAATTTGACTCCATTTATGTAAATAAAAATTAGATAAATATGTCAAATGCATGTGTAATAGAAATATATATTATAAATGAATGTATGTGTACATGTATGTTCAATTTGTTATGTGTGAGTATGTATCATATATACATAATAAGGAACCTCAGAAAATGCACAGAAGCTTCAAAATAGTTATTTCCTCTAGAAAATGAGGAAAATGCCTAACTTTGGTAAAATATGCAATACTTTTTTTTTTTATCAGAAATAATAACACAATGCCCAAGAATGCCATGTGGGACATAGACTGCTTGAATTCAAAACCCAGTTCTCCCACTTCTTACCCTTGGGTGTCTTTGAATCTTTTGAGTCTGTTTCTTTTCTCCTGAGTACTTTGTATCTTGGTTTCCTTTACCTCTGAAATAGGGATTGCTAAAGACTGAAATTTGCCCTCCCAAAGCTCATAGACTGAACGCCTGGCTCCCCGAGTGGTGGAATTTGGAGATGGGGCCTTCAGAATGCAGTTAGGTTGATACAAGGGTCTGAGGGTGCAGTCTTCATGACATGATTATTATCTCATAATAAGAGACACCAGAGAGCTCCCCTCATGCTTGCGAAAGGCACAGATACATGCTTGGGCCCTCCACTCTTTCTCCCATGTGAGGACACAGCAAAAGAGATGGCAGCTTGTGCAAGTCAAGAAAAGGATGATAAACAGAATCCAGTCATGCTGACATCCATCTCTGAGCTTCAGTTTCCAGAACAGCAAATATACATGTCTGTTGTTTAAGCCATGGTATTTTTTATAGCAGCTAATTGATATAAGAATAAAGTGTAAATGCACTTTGCCCTTGAGCATAGAGCATATTAAAGGTCGCTTAATACTGTCATTAGAAGTGTTTTATAAGCACTAGTTATAACTTCAAACGACATGAAGTTGTAGAGCAAAATATCTTAGTCATGAGTATGTTAGTGTGGCAGTATTTGTTTTCTGTAATCTTGAAGCAATTATTGTAAAATAAAATAATGCTATGCTATAAATCAGTTGGGTAGTCATGTGCATTAAACAAGGGCAAGACTAAGGCGAGGTGATAAGTTAGGAGTGCCTTTCACTAATACTTATGAGCAGTGGTTGGGTTTTCACCTGAACAGTTACAGAAGACAAAAAGAAGGAAGTGATCCAAGGAATATGTGGATACTTGGAAATCACAGGGAAAGGAAAAAGGAAACAATGATACATGGGTTCTAGACCACTGACTAGAGAACAGTGTCTTTATGTGAAATAGGTCCTTTCCCAGCAGATTTCTCAAGGGAGAAGATATATTTCACTTTTGATCATTTCTATTCTGGAGCTCATAATTATCAATGAGCAGAAACAATTACTGCATCCTGATGTTTGGCTTTGCTCTTTAATTATACCACCACAAATGTGGAGTATAGAAACATGGATGAGTGATGCCTATACTAATGGGATAGAAACCTATAGTAAGAGAGATGAGAGCTTGGGGTAAATACTGGAGGATGGGAAAGTTCCCAGAGATGAAGCTCTGGGAAGTCAAGAAGAACATGATATTCTTAGTACAGGTGCAAACTATTAAATTCACTGCTACAGAGAAGTCATATAGTCATTTTCATGCAAGTTTTCTGAGATTATAGCAAAAGATATCCCTTGAGTAGCTTCTATTAAATGAATTGGATGATATGCTAGAGGAAACAACTATCCTAAACCTACCTAATACCTGTGCTTGAATAAAAAACAATTAGGGGAGATAAAAATTATATTTCCCTAAATACGTTCACATTTCCAAAGTTGTAATATGGATGTTGTTCTTATGGTTTGGGCCTAGAAATATCTCCCTGTAAGGTTAATTTGAGTTTTCAGCTTGATTGGCTTAAGAGATGCAGATGATTAAGAGGCTTCTGGGTGTGTCAGTGAGGTTGTGTCTAGGAATGATTGAAATGTGGAGTAGGGAATTTATGTGGAGACACCCCCTAAGCAAGGACAGCACAGCCCAACACGATGGTGGTTTGGATGGAATAAAATTTGGAAGAACAAGGAAGCAGATGCAGATGCAAGCTCGACTCTTCTTGAATGGTTCTTGATTACTGCTTTGATCCTCTGAGGATATCAGACTCTGCCAGTGATTCTCCAGGTAATTTCCAGTAGCTTTGGTCTTGGACTAGGAGAGTACTATTAATCCTCCCTCTTCTGGGGCTTCCGCCTCTTGGACTGTGTAGCAGCTGGTTCTGCCAGTTCTCCAACTGCAGATGACTAGTTCCTGGTCATGTAAACCCATCTTACAAATCCCCTTTTTATAATCTAAGTTCCTGTTGATTCTATTCCTCTAGAGAACCTTAATACACTCCCTAAAGGTCTGATATTGGGCAATGCTCTAATGTTTACAGGTGAATTGGATTATGAAGGGGCTCTAACCTCATCAGTGGATTAATTTATTTAGTGGACTACTGAGAGGTGGTAAAAACTATTGGCAGATGTTGCCTGGCTGGAGGAATTTGATCACCTGGGGTGTGGCCTTGGTGACTAGTTCAATCCCTGGCCCATTATTGTCTGTCTGTCTCCCTGTGTCTCTTTCTTTCTCTCTTTCTCTCCTCCCCCAACTCCTTCCCTCCCTCCCTCTCCCTACCTCCTATCCTTGGCTTCCATAAACTGAGCAGCTCTCCTCCCTAGTGCCCTTCTGCCATAATGTTCTGCCTCAGCTCAGGCTCAAAGAAATGGAGCCAGTTGACCGGAGACTCAAACCTCTGAAATTATGAACTAAGATCAATCTTTCCTTCTCTACATTGATCTTTCAGGTATTTTGGTCACAGATGAAAAGTTGAATAACAATTATTAGTACACAGAAAAAAATTGAAGGTTGCAGAAATAATTGTAAATATTTGTTTAGCCATGCACAATTCAGAATGATCTTGTAAAAGGGAGAAGAAGGAAATAAAAAGGAATTTAGACTCCAAAAGATATAGTGGAAGCAAAACCATTGGAAAAGTGTTCTGTGGTGCTTTGACTATTGTCATATCTTAGTGTTTAATTTTGATGAATTTAACATATGTGTCTAACAAATATTAGAAAAAGGGAGCTGTGACTTTTAAGAAAGGACAAAATAATTATGCTTTGTGATGAATTTGAGATTACCCTCTGCAATTTTAGTATGTTCCAAACACTTAGGGGAAAAAATATACATATACATTGTGAGTACATAATACTAAAGAAATATTTCTTTTTTACAGTAAAATGTTATTTAGTTTATTATAATTGAGCAGAAAAGTCTTAATTTAAATTGGCAATTTGTTACTGCATTATCTGAAATCTTGACTCTTTAACTGCCAATTATATTATCTTTTAAGTTATTAAAAGAAAATAAAGTTGTGAAATTCCCATTCAATCATCAAATTATTAGTCTCACATAAAATTTATTGCATGGTTACTTTTCATTACTCAAATGCCATAAAAAATAATCTGTATTATTTATATGCTGGGTGTTTTCATACTGAAAACATTGTACTGACTCTTCCCTCTTTGTTATATTACATACTAATCCAAAATGTGTCACACATGTTAGGAGATTCTCATCAAAGTTCTAAACTTTACAACTTTTACAACTTTTGTTTTATGCTTTTTTCATTCAGTCTACAATTCAAATTAAATGTATTGACATAAATTTATTTAATGGTATCAATATTCCATGGATTTTCCTTCTCACTTGAAAGTCGACTAAGCTGGTATTTTTATCAAAATCATGCCATTGTCTCTTTTGGCTTCAGTGATTCAAGAAGTGCACTGCCTCTCCTGAGTACACAATTTTAATACTCAGAGTTCCCACTAACTTTAACATCATCACTAAAAGTTTGAGTAGTTTTTCACTTAAGAAAGCACTTCCATATGTTAACTTATTTGGACCCAAAAAATAATATATAATAGATTGTAATTTACCTTAGCAAACTCAGATAAATAAGGGATTAAATTCAGGTCTATTCCAAAGCACAGCTGACAAACCAGAGATCCAGAATTCAAATATAGTAAATACTACAATGAAGACACAAAGATACATTTTATTTCAATTCTTATTTTTTGATAAAAAATAAGAATTTTAATAGTGATTATCAAGAACACAATCAACAATGGGTGTTGGCAAGGATGTGGGGAAAAAGGTACACTCAAACATTGCTGTGGGGTTGCAAATTAGTACAGCCACTCTGGAAAGCAGTATGGAGATTCCTCAGAAAACTTGGAATGGAACCACCATTTGACCCAGCTATCCCACTTCTTGTCCTATACCCAAAGGACTTAAAATCAGCATACTACAGAGATACAGCCACATCAAAGTTCATAGCTGCTCAATTCACAATAGCCAGATTGTGGAACCAACCTAGATGTCCTTCAATTGATGAGTGGATAAAGAAACTGTGGTATATTACTCTGCCATAAAGAATGATAAAATTATGGCATTTGCAGGAAAATGGATGAAATTGGAGAATATCATGCTAGTAAGATAAGCCAATCTCAAAAAAACAAAGGACGAATGATCTCGCTGATAAGCGGATGATGACACATAATGGGGGGGTGGGTGGGGGTTAGTGTTAGGGTTAGGATTAGGGTTAGGGTTAGGGAGGAAGGAAGGACTGTATAGAGGGAAAAGAGGGGTGGAAGGGGTGGGGGGGAAGGGAAAAATAACAGAATGAATCAAACAGCATTACCCTATGTAAATTTATGATTACACAAATGGTATGCCTTTACTCCATGTAAAAACAGAGAAACAACATGTATCCCATTTGTTTACAATAAAAAAAAAATTTGTACATTTTTATAGGACACATTTTGCTAATTAGATATACATATATGATGTGTAATAGCCAAATCAGGATAATAAGCACATTATTTCCTCAAGCATCAAACATTGTTATGTGTTTGGGATTCCATATTCTTCCATTCTAGTATTTTAAAAATGTATCACAGTTTCTATTAACCATTGTTTTCCCAACTGTGCTATAGAAAAAAACAGAACCAATGCCTCTTCTCTAACTGTGCTATAGTGCCCCTTATTGAACTTCATTCTCTCCCTCCTCCTTCCCTTCTGAACCCCTAGTGACCACTATTCCATTTCCTTCTTCTTGAATTGATTTATTAGTTTCTACAAATAAATGAGAATATGTGACATTTGTCTTTATGTGCCTGGATTATTAACATTATTTCCTCCAATTCTGTCCATTTTACTATAAGTGATAAAATTTCATTTTTCTTTATGACTGAATAGTATTCCTATATGTGTGTGTGTGTGATGTTTTCTTTATCCATGCATCCACTGATGAACACCTAGATTTGATTCTGTGTTTTAACAATTGTCAACAATGCTGCAATACAAATGGGTAAAGATGGGAGTGCAAATATCTTTTTGGTGTGATGATCTTATCTCCTTTGGATCATGGTGTTTGAAATTGTGCCTTTGGAGATTTGTGACTCTAACCCCTTCATTAACATTTCTTTCCTTATCTAGGGTAATAACCTTCTAAATTGTTTCTTTTCTTGTTCATTCCACTGTTTAGTTCTCACATAGAGAGTAAATAGTATGATATCACTTACCAGCTTCGAATCTGGTGAACCGAATCCAGATAGTTTACTGTGTCTCCAAGGTTCTTCATTATTTGGTCCCCATTTACCTGCCAATCTTACCTCATTTCACCCACCTCCATGCCATTGTGCCTCAGAAATAGGCCCCTTCTCTTCCTATGACCCACCAAGCAAGGTCTTCCTATGACCCACTGTTACAAGGTCTTTATATCTGCCCTTTTTCCACCTGGAATTCTTTTCTAGTAAACCTTCACATATCTCACACCTTGCTATATCATTCTCTTTATTAAAATATCACATTCTCAGGCTCTCCTCTCTCATATTTAAGAGCAAATCTCTTAGCCCCATTTCATTCTGTTTATTTTCTTCATAGAATTAATTTGCATACCTCATGAGGTTAAACATTTTCATTTTTATCTACTCATAAATCCCAAGGACCCATCATTGTACTGAACACATAGCTACACATAGGTAAATGTCCAACAAATGTGGGATAAGTGAACAAATTTTACTATAAATTAAGTTGTTATTTCTTGTGTCTTTTGTTAGAATATAAGTCCTGTCTCATTCACATGTGTATTTCCAGTGCCTGATGCAAGGGTTTGCCTATAGCGTTTTCTCAACATTCTGTGTTAAAATAGAAAATAAAGGACCTTTTCTTCATCCCTTCATCCTTTAATTATTAATAGAGCTAAAAAAAAAAAAAAAAAACCTTTCGTTTTGTCTTTTGTTGTTAACATGCAATTAAATATTTGGCAAAATTCAATGTCAGCTGTTAAAAAACCACATTTAGTAGGCTAAAAAAGAAAGCTTGATAGGTGAAATTTGTAGAAGTGTTTGAATGTTTTCTACTTCTCATGTAAAGACATTTAGAAAGAGACAATGGACTGTAAAATAATTGCTCCACACCATGACTGCCAATTGTTCTTGATTATAACTGATGTCATTCATTTTTTATTTAAAACTTCTACTATCCTTTACCAAAGAGTGGCTTGCTATTTGTTATAATTGGGGGACTTCAAAATGCTGAATTGTGAAATTGAGGTGAAAAAAAAGTCTCTTCGGGTCAGAATAATGAATCTTAAAATTATCGAACTTCCCACTGTCAATTTGTGTGTCATTTATATCTATAGCCAGTGACCTATTTTTAATCACTTGTTACCTATTAGGTTTAAATTCTTTATTTTTTGAAATAGAACTTTATTTTGAAAGAAATACTGCCCATAGAAAATTTGTTTATCAAATAGATTTTTGTATAAGTTATAATAAATGGTTTCTCTTGTGATTGATTGATAGATTTTACTGAATTTCATTCAGTGGTAATTTCCACCCAAACTACATCCCCAGCCCTGTTTTTTTTTTTTTTTTTTTTTTTCTTTTTTAATTTTGAGACAGGGTATCACTCAGTTGCTTAGAACCTTGCTAAATTGCTGAGGTTGACTTTGAATTTGATATCCTCCTGCCTCAGCTTTCGGAGCCCCTGAGATTACAGGTGTGTGCCAATACATTCAACTTTGACTTTTATAACAGAAATACTATACATAGATATTATTTAACTTTGTACAAGTTTGGAATCTTTTTTAAATTAATATATCTCAAGTTTTCTACCTAATTGTGTTAACCAATGCAGTTATTAAGGCCATTTTCTCACAGGCTCAAGTGAACCATTAGAAATGTATTTACGCTTTTGATTGCAAATAAGAAGTGAATCTCACTTGATTATCATGATAGTAACAATAGCTGGTTGTCAATTTAGATAATGTCCTTTGAAACAGAACTAGCACATAAAGTATAAGGTCTTGTTGAGATTTTGAGTTTAGCATATTTCTGAAGAACAAGAGTTAAGTAAATGATTAAACCCATCTCATAGCACCTACATTCTGAATTGGCTTCCAGACTTTGTGGCTGAATAACAAATCCAAGGAGTGTAAAGTGTTCCACAGATGGCAATTGGTAAGACCCCTCTCATGTCTTTCCAGAGGAGGATCTCACCTGCTCAGGATGTGACAGAGGGTGGCCACCTACTGTATACACCCAGGGGGCAGATTCCACTACTCTGATCAACCCCCCTGTAAGCTGTTTGCTCTCCTGTTTGATTCTTTAATGTTTCCATCTCCCCCATTACCCCACTTAATATTGTATAGAGAAAGTTCTTGGTGGATAATAACTTTTATCATTAATCGAAATCAATCTTTTCACTTCTAAACATTTAAGAGGAAGGTTCCTGGTATATAGCTCCTACAGAAAATGTTTGGATAAATTGCATTATGTTGCTTGCATCCATTGTATTTGGATAAAAATATTTAGTTTGTCTTTTTAAAAGTTTGGAGAAAAGCACATTACATGTTGCATTATAATATGTGAAAATAAGTGAACATGTGAATAGTGTGAATACAACTGAAAAAGATGGTCAGATATATTTAGTTGCTTTGAACTTGAACATGAGCAGGAGTAGATGATTGCTTTAGATTTCTAGGGTTATAAAAACTAATTTAGATAAGAGATCTTAGGGTTGTAACACATAGTAAGAAATAAGAATTAAAATTGATTAGTGTTAGTAGCATTAGATTGTTGCTTTATTACTTTTCACAAATTTTAAACAATTTGCCATGTTTTTAATTACCTAATTATGGCATTTTAATTATAAGAAGTTTGAAAAAATAAAAATAGTTAAAAATGAACATATTAAAATAAACATTATCTATGTACCCACCACTATTAATTGTGGTGGCACTGTTAATAGTGCCTATTAAGTTTGCAATATACCCGTCTGTATTTTTCTATGTACATATGTGTTCCAGACACATAGCTAAATTTTTATTAACTATTTTGAAATGCAAATTGATTTTTTTCCTAAACTGTGAAAAGTGCTTCTTGTCATTAAATTTTTTAGTAGGCAATTTTTATGACTGTACAATATTTTGTTAAGCATATGTATCATACTTTATTTTATTAGAGTCTTATCAGAGACCCATTAAATGGCTTCAAAATGTTCAATTAATACTGTAAGGAACATCCTTGTATATCGATATCTTTGTGTATACATATGCATCTACACTCACATATTTTTCTGGTTATTTCCTCAGAGTAAGTTTACAGAATAAAATTTCAGGGAAAAGAGTAGGCACCTATGTAAGGGATACTTTTTACAATAAAAATTACTTGAATCCCATTATAAGTAAAATGATAGAATTTTGTTTCCAGGTTATCATAAATTTTTCTTCCCATCTGACATGAGATAACATAATTATATGCATCATGCCTACATTTCCATGTACAAAAAATTTAATATTTTGTTAAATATCAAAAATAATGTAAAATTAGCAATTATAAAAGAAAAGTTTGAAGTTATGACCATGAAGCCCAGGTATATACTAATGGGTAAATTCAGAGGAAGCCTAAATATGAAGACAAATAAAAAAGGACAACCAGTTGAATTCAATCAAGTAGTCTGCACCCTTATTAGTGAAAGAACTTTTACCAATCTCTACCAAGAAAGATTCATAAACCCAAAAATCATTTGCATTTCGTACAATTGGAATTAGTTTCAGTTTCCAATTTAAATTCCTTGTGCTATGAACTGAGTTGCATCCCCCTTTCTCAAAAGTCATGCATTGAAGTTCTAAGCCCCAGCACAACTCTGTTGAAGGTAGGACCAATTGGAAATAATTTAGGTTCAGTGAGGTCATAGGATGGGGCCCTCATTTGGTGGGACTTGTTTTGGGACCAGAGGAAAACCCAGAGATCTTTGCCTCTCTCTGTACAAAGAAAGGCCAAGGAAAGGAACAAGGAGAGACTGAGTGAGGATGCCTGCCACTACAAGCCATGACCTGAAAAGTCAGGAAGAGAGAGCTTTCCAAAAACCTATTCTTCTGGTACTTTGGTCTTGGACTTCCAGCCTGCAGAATTGTGAGGGAACACATTTCTATTACTTAAGTCCTGCAGTCTGTGGTACTGAGTCATGGTACCCTAAGCAGACATATATACCTTGTAAAGTCAGTCTACACACTCATCCCATCCCCAAAGTCCCTTTTTTGTTTTACCTAAATGAAGATTAATTAAAATATATAAATAAAAACAAGCATAATCAAAGGACTATGTAGCCACTGTGCTAGCTCACAGAAAGGGAAGGACTTCCCATGGCAGGATGCCTCTACATTTATAAGGACATCTTAGGAGAGGGGCTACATCATTTGGATTCTAATGGATGTTGTGATGCTCCAGTACCCAGACTCCTTCCAGTGAAGAGCATGTTACCCCAGCTCTAGTGTGCTGGCAGGTAACAGCCCCCTACTGTCAATTCCTTTATGATTGCCTATGTTTCAGAGAGCTGCCTCACCCAAGATCAAGCCTTTTCTAGGCATGCCCCACTGTAAGTGAATAGCCCAACCAGAAGAATTAAGGACCAGTTCTTTCAACCCACCTTAGATAATTAAGAGTATATTCAGCTTCTGTCTCTCCATTTGGTAGGCAGAGACTGAGCTGGCCATGTTGCAGCTTGCCTTCTCCCTCTGCCAAATCCTGCTCCCCATCCAACCTTCCACAGGTGTTCCTCCCAAGAGCAAACCCAAATAAATACCCTGCACACTCAGTTCCATCTCATAGTTTGCTTCCCTGGGAACACAACCTGTGGTAGATAGTGGGTAGAAAAGGTTACAGTAATATTTGCAGGTGCAGTAATTGCAGCCCTGCCTGATTGATTTTGCTCAAAACAGCCCCCAGAGGGAACCCATGCCCTTTATGCCAAGCCAATTGGCTCACAAAATCACACAGAACAACTGTAGGATAAGATTGTATCATTCTAAATGTTTTCCACCATGGTTATGTAAAATATAAGAATCTAATGATAAAATGTATTATTTATTAAATGAACTATTTCATCATAGCCTCTAATGATTATTTTTATTGAAAAATGTAGATTATAGTCTAAACACAAAGCTAAATAAGAGTATACTTAGAGATCTAATGATGTACGATTCAAATTGCTGCAGAGACTTTTCTAAATAGGTATGATCGATGTTCACAAATTATACAATCTACTTCACTTATGTTTTTGTTGTAGAATTTTCATAATTATCCTGTTTTCTTTTCTACTTCTTTGTAGTATCAGATACCTTTCCATGCTGCCACCAACAGATGATTTATTTTTACCATAGTTTCATATCTTCTGTGTAATGTTGAGATGATCACTTAACTTCTCTGAGCCTGTTTTAAGTTTTATAAAACAGGATAAAAATAATTAAACTTGATAACTGCCATTTCAATTAAATAAGAGAATATGTTTTAAAAGAGTATGGTACCTGGCACATACCTGAGATTTAGCAAATTTTTTCTGTATCTCTTCCTTAAGAAAACCTGTAAGAAACACTTTAAGATAAGACTCTAGGACCCAATGATAGCAAATGGCAAATGCATTGAGATAAGGCACAGTCTTCCTCCTGATGATTTTTTAAAAATCTACTCATATTTATATATCTGTGTGCTAGATTCGTAATTATGTGCAATATAAACTCTTCTAGAATCAAGTACTACTTTCCAGTGAGGTCTAACAGATGAGAAAATAAGATGTCAGAGTGAATGTGTAATTGTGACTTCATATGTTGGAAGAATGAAATAGAATAGTCTTTTATTTATAGATGTATTTCTTTAAAATAATAACAACATACAGAGAGCTATGTTGTCACCCTGGGTTCACATGCAGAGTGTTGACTATAGTCCCTAGGCTTGTTTCCAGAAAAGGAGTCTTACTCCCAGCACTAATATGAAGGCTAAATGTAGGAAAATTGCAAAATAGCTCTCACCTTCCAGTGCAGACCCTAAGAAGTTGTATTCCCAAGTGTGACACATCTCTTTGCAGTGCTTCTAACAATGGATTAATGATGGTAAGGGAATAAGTACCTGAGTGGTGACCTTGATCAAATAAGAATTTTTGCAAATTGAGAGAAAAATGTGCCTCCATGAACTATTACCAATAAAAAAAAAAAAAAGGTGCTATTGTGTATTACAAATGCAAAGGTATCTACCCATTACTTGGACTCCTCACCCACCCTTATTGTGAAAGGCTTTACTTTCAATGATATAAATAGCACAGGTGAGCATCATTGATTCAACAATTTTCTGGGAAACTCTTGTCTTAGGAATGGACAAAAATGTCAATTGCCTGCATTATTCTCTTTTTTTTTGTTGTTGCAGAAAGCAATGACATTATATGGTATGCTGTACAGTATCATTTCTATAGAAAAAAACTAGATTATCCCTGACTTCTAATCGACTAACGCTCTTTGGAATTTAAAAAAACATGCAAGTAATAAAGTAAGGTCTTTTGTGACTTATCATCAGGAATAACAGAAAAAGTTATCAAGCTGAAAAAGGGAAGGTGAGGGGAAAAGATGCTTGCAGAAGACTGAAAGCAAACCACACAGTGTAAGAAAATGTAATGGGGTCAACTATGTAAAGAGGCAGGCAAGGTCAAAGCACTGGGTATATGCTTACTACCTTACATTCATTCTCCAGTTTACTCATTATATTATTTTGAAAATAAAAAACCTCAGGTTCAGAGAATATACATTGTCTATCCAAACTAAGTCAGCAAGTAAAGAAAGATTTGGATATGAGTCCAAAACTACCATAGTTGAACTTTTTGTCCTTATAAATCCCAGATTTCTTAAAAGACTCCACTTCCTTATTAAGGAAATGAATAGCAATGCTTCTGTTGATCACCTGAAGCAAATTCATAATGTGCTGCAGTTGAAATACCTATGGTTCAATGTTTACACTGTCATCCCACAATGAAGTGAAAGTATGATGGTTAATCAATTGTGTTCCACAGGAAACGTGTAGAAAAATTTAAATATAGCATATAAAATAATTATGTAATAATGATATAATAAAAAGCATGCCATTATCTTATAATCTTAATTGATACAATAATTTATATTTGATTTAGATAATGATTTTCAACATATTTTATTGCATCTGTGTGAATGTCATTGAAATATCCTCAGAATTGAAAACTTGAAACTTAATGGTTTAAGAGACCCAGCTTGATTCTTTAACTGAAAGCAAAGTTAACTAAACACAAAGCCCTGTGATTTCCTTAGATTTTGCCATCAAAATTCTTTACATTGATCTTTATGTGAAAGTCTCTGGAATGCATTGTTCTTCCATGAGTTTCTCAAACATGAGATGATTGCTGCTGTCTTAAGCCTTGGCTCGGACTGTTTCCTATGCCTTGACTTATGCTTCCGGTCCTGCCCTCTGCTGCCACTCACAATCAGCCATTCCAGCTTTTCTTACCATGGCATGTGTTTTGGAGGTTGGGGGAAATGTACTGGGGGTTGAACTCAGAGGCACTTGACCACTGAGCCACATCCACAGTCCTATTTTGTATTTTATTTAGAGAAAGTGTCTCACTGAGTTGCTTAGCACCTCTCTTTTGCTGAGGCTGGTGTTGAACTTAAGATTCCACTGTCTCTACCTTCTGAGCTGCTGGTATTACAGGAGTGTGCCGCTATGCTTACCATTGCATTTTATACTTTACAAAGCTTGAGTGACTGGATAGAAGGTACCTAATAATGTTTTTTCCCTTCCCTGGAAAACATTATTCCGTGGGGAAGTTGCATCCCTTCCTTTTCACTTAGTAATGGAATGACTTAGTGAAATATTGAAAAGACCATGAACTTTGGCATACTCCCAAGTTTGAGTACTAACCCTGTTTGACTTCGTGTAATCTATTTACTTCTTGGAGCTTCTGATTACTCCTTTATTAAAATGGGTATAAATTCATTACTAACAGGGTCATTTGAACTACTAAGGAAAGTCTATCAATACATATTATGTAGTTACAAAGTGTGACTTCTGTAGCTATACCACTGCCGTCCTTCTCATAAATGATTTGGGTTGAGTTGTGGACTTTTGAGATGGAGGTGGTGCACTTGTTTCTATCAGACAACAAACCAGTCTCCATATGCTCAATTATAAATGTTAATTAAAATAAAATATTTTGCCTCCTCTTTGAAGTCATCCTTAACTAAAACAAATTGCTACTTTAATCACTGTCCATGGTGTCTTTTGTTAGTTCACCTTTTTTTTTTATCATAACTTTCATTTTATTTTAATTGTTTGGAATATATACATTTTTTCTTCGTTCAGTTAATGAACATTTAATACTTATTAAGCAGCAAGTGCTCTGTGGGCCTTATGAGGTGATACAATGGTGAGGTTGACACAAACCCTAACTTTCCATCTTGCACTCTATCAGCATATTGGGCAGATGCTAAAACAGTGCAGTAACAGGACAATATGAATAAATAATGATATAAAGTTTTCATATGTTATGGTCACTATGTAGCAGACAGTGAGAAATATCAATGGTGGAGATATTCCAGAAAAATGCAAAGGTGTGGTAATATGAGCTTGGATGTTGTGTGCTGGAAGAGCTGCCAAACCCAAGGGCCTGGAGGATTGTGAGAATGTGAGGAAATTGATCAGAGACAGAATAATGAGCCAGATCACAGGAGCTTTATTAGTAGCTCAATATGTTATCCATTTTTTCCCTAAAAGCAACATGATAAAGTTTGAAAACTTTTAGCAGAGAAATCACATAATCCCACTAATGTTTGAGAAAGGTAAACCTTGTCTCAGTCCAGTTTTCCTACCAAATGTTGTCTTCTAAGAAGGTAGTGACAGTTTCACCATTTGTGCATTTCCATAAGCATTTTGAAATAACAAGTACCAAATACTCCTCAAAGCATTGCATCTAAGTTACATATTATGTAGACTAACATCTGAATTTCCACCATGACTTACACCTGGTTAAAACCATTAATTGCTTCATGTGTATGCAAGTAGGCTTAGAGAGTTTTCATATAGACTATGCCACTTATTCTCATGGTACTCCTCCAGATGGGATTGAAAGGAAGGAGACAAACATTAAATGTGAATTTTGAAAATTTTATAGGACTCTTAGACATGACTAACCTTGTAAGAACTATTAAAAACTTGGGGTATGTGGAATCTGAAGGTTCTGTGGGTTCTTCTAGTCTGGTTCTGTCTAGTCATATTTTTCTACATTTTTACCCATAAAATCTTGTCTCTAACATGAATGCTGATGTACAGCATTATGGACTATATAACATGCTCAAAAACTCAAACAATTGATGCTTTCCTTTTATCAAACAATAGTCATAATAGCAAAACAGAAGTACAATAACTGATTTTTTAAATCAGTTGTTACTGACACTTTCAATTATTTTATTTTACTATGCCATTTTCAAGAGATTGAATAAAAGGAGCATTTGGAGAAATGATACTCCTATCTAGAGGTGCATACATTAAATTTAGAAAAAGACAACATGAACCTCCTCTTTGGGAAGATAGAGATTTTAGGGCAGGGAATGTGAAATTCTCCCTTACTGTCTTGCCCATTCTCCTTCTCTCTCTCTTGCTCTTGAATTGTATCTCCCTTCAGATATCACACACCTGTAAATGGAAGTGGGTATCGTTCACATATCCTCTTAGAAGCATTGCTAAGTACTTAGGTGAAAGTCATTATGATTGATACTCAGGATAAAAGAAGGAAATTAGATGGCAAGTTATAGAGAAAAAGTGGGTATAAATTTCCTTTATATAGAAAAGAATTGGCAGTGTATAAATATGTTTAATGCAATGTAAACATAACTAAGTACTAAAAATGGTAGTAAAAGTAGAATTCATAAATGAAGGAGTAATTTTCAAAATTTGGCCCCCTGACAACCAGCATTAGTTTTTTCTAAGAACATGTTAGAAATGTAAGTTCTCAACTTTATCACACATTCACACTAATTCAGAAATTGTAGGGGTGGAGTCCTAGAATCAGCTCTTTACAAGCCCTTAGTGCTACCTATGAGATGAGACACTAAAGTCTGACAATCACTCCTCTGTAATATGTGTGTATATGAATACTGTAGATGCCTGACCAATCCTTTCAAAACATAGTGGCTTATAAAAACAAGAATCATTTTGCCATTATTTCTCATTATTCTGGAGGTAAGATAGCCCCCGTGATATGTTTTTCTGTTTTTCTTTGTCTATTATATGATTAAGGACAGATTGATCTGATGGCTTAGTCACATGTGTGCCTGGGGTTTGGCACAGAAAGGCTTAAAAAAGTGGAACAGCAGTAAGTTTTTAGACATCTCTCTGTTTTTTGCGGTGCTGGGGATTGAACCCAGGGCCTTATGCTTGCAAGGCAAGCGTTCTACCAGCTGAGCTATCTCCCCAGTCCCTCTCTCAGTTTTTATATGATCTTTCCATTATGGCAACTTCAGGTTAGCCAGAATTTTTACATGGCAGTTCCAAAAGAAAGAACACAGTAAAAAAAAAAAAAAAAAAGAAACTATGTCAGCTTTTATGATCCAGCCTTGGAAGTTGCATACATTCCCCATTCCCACTACACAGGCAGTCCCAAAGGCCTTCCCAGGTTGAAAGAAAGGGGCACAATCTCCATCACTTGATGATAGATTTGCCAAGTTTCAAGAAGAGATTTCAGAATGAAAACAAATTAACACCATCTATGTAAAAATATAATCTGCTACAGTGTCCAATTTTCAATTGAGATGATAGAGATGGAGGGTCATTAAATAACTTGCCCAAGGTTTTATAGTTAACAAATAATAGAATAAGATTCAACCTCAGAACTTGCAATGTTTATCAACCTGCATTGCTAGTTTGCATGCTGTTTATTCTTAGTCAAGGGTAAATGGAAGATTTTATATGAACTCCTTTGTATTTGATAATGACCTTTTGAAACTTGTAGTATTATATCAGTACCCTATACATGAAGAAACAGGCTTGAATAAATTAAATAACCTACATAAATTTGCATGCTTAATCATTTGTGGTGCCATGATTTGAATACAGATGGTATTCCTCCAAAGCATGCAGTCATAGTATTTTACTGATGATCTATTTTATTCCTTATTATTAACCATATCATTTCTCATATATTTTTGTCAGTTTTAGTGTTTTGGATTGTTGCTCTACATTTTCTACATATCTCATGTTTAAAATAATTGTGCATTGCTCCTATAATATAAAAACAAGTAAAATAGGATACCATTGTTCTGAATTATGGATAGTACCAAGTGTACTAGAAACTACTGCAAGAGGGAAGTGATATCTTAGTATAGGAAAAGGGAAGGAAGGTAATAAAGACAGTAAGGGATGATTGGGGAAACAGGACATAGTTTTCGGTGAAAAGGGGCAAGTTGTTTTCGAGTAAATGGATGTTAATTGGGGGGAAAACCTAAACTTAATCTGTCTCCCAGGATAGAATCACAAAATAATGGAAAGTATTTCAAGTACAAAAATTTCTGCACAAAACAAAGTTCTATATAATTATGACAATTGTCTGACAATATGTTGAAATCCTTAGGGGAAAATCTGTTTTCTTCACTGAATATATTAGAACAAAGTCCAGCTGGACAGTTTCTGTAAATGTTGCAGAACTTCCCACAATGGGAAAACTTTCAAAGGTGGTTGCATGCATGACCTTTTCTAGTTCTACGATTCCAAGATCACTAGAACATTTATGAAGGATACAAAACAGAAGTAAACTTTCCAGTGGACAGACCTGAAACACAACCAGGCGTCTCCTCAGGCTTTGGTGAGCATCAGACCTTGAGACCATCATAGGCCAAGCTGGAAGTCTACCAAGAATAGAGGAGAGGAGCTGGCAGTGCAGGCTGCAGTTCATATAGTTATGGAGAAGCTGGCTTCTTCCCCGATGACAACTTCAGGGAAGCAATGTCCACAGTGGTGGGTGTAGGGCTGTCCTGGCTTAAGAAGCTCCACATCCCAGAAGGGCTAGAGTATTTTTCAAACCTCGCAGGAATAACATCCAGAGTCAAAACAAGGGGCACACATGACACAACGCTCACAGCATCCCAAAGATGTTTCCCCCCATGTGTTTAGTTTATTTATAGCTCTTCCCAGTCCAGATGTAATTTGCTGTGTAGGGATAGTGTTTTACCATTAGATATGTTGCCTAGAAACGTGTTGACATTTTTAGCCTTATCAGAGTTTTCAGGGGAACAGAGCTGTATAATTACCTGAAGGTCAGGTTCTCATATAGCAGAGATGGTGTTTTGTTAACACTTTGCCTACAGTAGGATTCAGAAATAAATGCATTAACTGGTATTTTAAGACATTTGATACAACATCAGGTGCTCTACTAAGCAACTTAAGTGCAAAATTTCATTTAATCTTTAACAGATGAATGTATCTCCATTATTTCTTTTGCCCCCCATTCTGTAGACAATAAACTTACCTTGAGAGGATATGTAACTTAGCAAATTTATGCAGTTATGTAATTAGTGACACAAGTCAGAATTTGCATCTTTTTTGTCTGCTTCCAGAGCCTGAGATTTTAACCATTTTTTATTTACTATTTATTAACTTCCTATTATGTGGAAAGACCTTTACTAGGAACTAGAAATAAAGATCTAAATAAAATGGATATAGAAACTATATATTGCATGTAGCAATAACCTATTCTGGATACTTAATAGATTAAAAATATCCAAGTGCTAAGTTGCAATAAAGGAGTGCCAGTGATGCTAGAGATGAGGGCAATAAAACTAGCTGCTGATTAACTTCCCAAAGGAAGCAACTTGGGGTGGCTAAGATTGACCCACAGGATCTGCTTCTTCCCTGGAACTAATAAATAAATGAGGCACTTCAAGGCCAGGATTACCAGTGCACTGGGATAGTGCATTCTTGTACTAGTTTTGATGCAATGCTTTATTGCTACCTCAATTAAAAAAAAAAAAAAAGGACACTATGGTCCGCCTCAGTATATTCTGAGGAACAGGATTTAATTTAATAGTAGTAGTCATTTCAAAGTAACTGAGACTCAAAGCTAGACTAAGTAGGTGAATAATGTAGTCTTAAATACAATTTATGTCTATCATAACCTTGACTGGGTGTCACAAAGTTGTTCTCAAATCTTAATTCTCATCCTTTGCATGAGGAAGATTTTCAAGTTTGAACGTGACTTCAGAGCAAGGTTGCCAGGTAAAATGCAGGACTCTTGGCGACATTTGGGTTTCAGTTAAATAACAAATAAAATCGTAGTATATATGTACTTCAAATACATCATGGTGCATATGTTTCTAAAATTAGTATCTTTTTATGAAGTTCAAGTTTGTCTGGATGCCCTGTATTTTTATTTACTAAATCTAGTAACTCTACTGCATGTCTGCCTGTGCTTGATATTGTCAACCTGTCTTTGTTGAACCTGGATAGCCAATGCTCTCAGGAAGCTTATTCATACTTTCCACCACCTAATGAATGTTTCTAAGGGTCTGCAATATCAGATAGTATTAGAGATCAATGTGGAGATATCAATGCTTTTATAAATGACAAATATAATGTGATAAATATTATCAGAGTCAAAAAGTGAGGCAAACAAAATGACTACCGAGTGATTTGTGTTCATGAAATTCTTGTTGTCTATGCAGACACTACTAAAAATTAGATATTCTCACTAACTTCACATTGTCCTTAAGAAGTAGATACATCTCATATATAGAAGAACTGAGATGCAGGACTTTGTGATGTTATGTAACCTACTATACAGGATGTGACTGATAAATGGTTGAAGTTGAATTATGTCCTTGTTCTCTTAATACCACAGCCTGAACTCTGATCCAGTCAATTCCACTAAAAGGAGACTGAGATACATAGATGTGGTCAATAAAGATTCACTTGAGAAGGGACTTGAACCGTCTTTAGTGCAAGGAGAGACTCATCAGATACAATGGGGAAACAAGGGTAGAGGCCTTCTGGAAGAAACACCAAGTCTGCAGAGTAGGGCACTTGGGGATAGAGGCAGGGAACTGGAATAGAATCATGCACAGAAAACCAGGTAGAGTTCGGTTTGGCACTAAGCTACTTCAGATCTTTCTGATTATTCCATTCTGGCCAATTACAGATCATTTCTATTTAGAACCTCAAATGAGATCCACTTTAATTTTCATTATAAAAGTTCTCTATAATCACATACTTTAAAAATGTAATAGGCTCAAGCTAATATGAAGATAATAATAAATAAAGATAGTAATAATTACAAAAATAATATTAGAGTATTCGCTATGGGATCGGAATCATTCTATGTACTTTGAAAGTGTTATTAAGCTTTTATAGCAACTTTATGACTTAGGTAAAATTTTTTTTATTCATTTTAATCCACAAGAAACTGAAGAACAGTGAGTTTGAAATAATGTGCCCTAGAATGACACTTTCTAGAGTATATGTTCAAATGACAAGACATACTCCTCTGTTCTAAATTCCTTTTTTTTTTTAATCAGTTGAGTCATGGAAATTTGACAATAGAATAGTGAAGGTTGGGGTATTCATGTACAGTGTACAACTATCCCAGGAGCAGGGAACCTGAAAGCACTCATGAAATTTTGCAGAATCGTTTTGATTCAAGAATTTTTTTTTTAACTGAGTTCTACTTCAGAGAAGGAAGCCTCCAAAGAAGTCTCCAGGGAAGGCCTGGTCACCAGAATACCTTGTCCTCAGGGATTTTCATATGAAGAAGGCAGTGGGAGATTAAAGGCAGCATAGACCTGGGCAAGGGAAGTTCTGGGAAGGCTCAGAGGAGACTTGGAGGCAGGTCTTGCACAGTGAACAAGCAACTCACACATAGAACTGTGTGCAAGAGGCATTGATGAGTATATCTTAAAGGAAATGGTGGAGCATGAGAAATAGGAAAAGTAAAATGTACAATCTGATTCATGCCATGTGTTTCAACATCTTAAATTTATCTGATGATCATACCAAGTCAAGGAAGTGCTACCATTATTATGTCCAATTTACAGATAGAGACTAAGGCATAGAGAAGTTACATACATAGGACAAGGTGACAGAACAAAGTACAAACGATACTCATGTTGTAACTTATTGTAAACATTTATCTACTTTCCATTTATTCATGTATTTCACAAATGTTCAATCAATTTTTCTGTATGTTGTGGTGAAGGAAATAGTCATAAATACTGACATCTTGGATCTGTTAGTCCCTGATGTACACCATCCCTCACATTTGATCTTTTATTTTATCTCTATATTTGTGAAAATATTTCTTGTTTGATCTAGCATGGGTTATGTTTGTTCTAGATAGAGAAAAGGTGTAAGGATTTGCTAAGACTCTAACTATGTAGGATCCATAGAAGAGAGTCAAGGGAGGGGTGGGGACCTCAATTGTGTATGTCTGTCAGTTTGGTACATTTTATAAATGCTAAACTGAAACGTGAGTCAATAAGTTGTCTGCAGAGGGATTGCTAGAAACAAACCATTGCGTGTGCTTAATTAAAAAGCCACATTGATGTCTGGCAGCATTTCAGGAGTGTATGACTGCTTCAGATGATTACAGAAGAAGCTTTAAGGAAAGGAGACAAAGAGAAGAAGACAAAAAGGAATCAAAATCCCTGGGTAATATTTGGGGTCAAGATCATCTTGTTCTCTAGTCATCTGAGTATTTTTGGTAAAACTGTAAACTTACAATTGTGAATCTTCACGTTTTTATGTTTCTT
This sequence comes from Sciurus carolinensis, assembly GCF_902686445.1. Classification (NCBI taxonomy): domain Eukaryota; kingdom Metazoa; phylum Chordata; class Mammalia; order Rodentia; family Sciuridae; genus Sciurus; species Sciurus carolinensis. The sequence continues at coordinate 83,013,562 of NC_062223.1, read as the reverse complement.
AAGTATTTGAGGAAATCAAGGAAACCTCAGACTGCAATGCAGGATCATATGAGGGCATGAATGTTCTTGAATAGAGGAGGCATTGAGCCATAAGACCTTCAGGAAATATTTTAACTTTCAAAATATCTATGAATCACAAGTTTTCATTGCCTACAGGGTATACAGTATTACCACCTTCTTTCTAGTTAATCTTCTCTCTCTCAACTGGTTGCTTTGTTCATGTCACCATGCACTCACTTCTCCAAAGTGATTCCCAACACTGGACCTTGGACTTATTTTTCCCTATACCCATGATTCTCTCTCCCCAGGTATCTGTCTCCTCAAAGCTCAATAATAATGCTCAATGCTACTTTCACTGACTGACTTGATTTAATTTAACCATAGCTTATATCACCTTCCAATATGCTTTATGTGTTATATATTATCTTCATTATTTATTACCTGGCTTCCCTACTAAAGCATAAATTCTACATGAGTAGGGATTATTTTTCTGTTCTCACTAATGAGTCCCAAACATCTATAAATGTACCTCATACACTCTTGGCTTTCAATGAATGTTTGTTGAAAGAATAACAAAACTACATTAGGTAAACTATTGCACAAACAACTGGGCACGGTGGTGCATGCTAGTAATCCTAGTGGCTTGCGAGGCTGAAGTAGGAGGGTCCTGAGTTCAAAGTCAACCTCAGTTCAAAGTCAACCTCAAAGTCAATATATATATATATATATATATATATATATATATATATATATATATCACAAATGAATGTATCATCTCACATGTCACATCTGCCCAGACTGTAGTAGGTAAATGTTCATTCAATACCCTGTTCAAAGCAAGATGGGAAGTTGTTTGCAATAGGACTGAAAAGTGATGTCAGTTTGAAGACCTCTTCTTACAGTGTCTGTAAGCGTTAATTTGATCTATTATAGATAAAATTATTTATCTTCAGTATGGTCTTGCTTTTAAAGGAGGAGGTCCACAGATTGAAAGTCAGTGCCTATCCATTGTAATAATTCTTTATATTAAAACTTGGAAATTTACACATAGGCAAATAAAAATAATAGAGCACCCAGCAATAAACCCCTGCATATACAGTGAACTGAACTTTAACAAGAGCATCAATAATACATAATGGGAAAGGATACTCTTTTCAATAAATGGTGATGGGAAAAGTGGCATCCAAATGGAAATGAATGAAATTGGACCCTTAGCTTACCCCATATAGAAAAATTAACTTGAAGTTAGTTAAAACTTTAATGTTCTAGAAAAACATAGGAAAAAATTTCTTGACATTGATCTTGGCAATGATATTTTGCATATGACAACAGAAGCCAATGAAATGAATGCAGACATAAGGAAGTGGGACTATATCAGCCTAAAAATGGTACTGCGCATCAAAGAAGGTAATCAAGAAAATGAAAGGGCAACCCAAAGAATGGGAGAACATATTTGCAAATGATGTATCTGATAAAGTGTTAATTTCCTAAATATATAAGGAACTCAAACAATTCAATAGCAAATATCAAAACAAAATACTACTTTATTCCATGATGAGTGAAGTACCTGAATGTACATTTTTCTAAAGAAGACATATAAGGGCACAGGAAGATATATGAAATGCTGCTGAACATCACTAATAATCAAGAAAATGCAAATAAAAATCACAATGAGATATGATCTCCTATTAGAATCTCTCAATGGCTATTACCAAAAAATATACAAGAAGTGTGATAAGGGTGTGAAAAAAAGGGAGCCATGTTCATTCTTGATGGTGACATAAATTGGTATAACCATTATAGAAAATGCTTGGTAGTTTCCATAAAATTTTAAAAATGTCCATATCATCCATATCGCAAGTTTATATTCAAAGGGAATTAAATCTCTATCTCACAGAGATATCTCCACCCCTTTCTGTTTATTGTAGCACAATTAATAGTAGCCAAAGTGTTGAAGCAACAAGGGGTCTGTAAGTGGATACAGAAAAAGTGGGTACACATACACACAGATAATGGAGTAGTAGTCAGTCATATAAAAGAAGGAAATTTTGTGATTTACAACAGTGTACATAAATCTGGAGAACATCATAATAAACAAATGAGACACAGAACAGCAAATACTCAATGACTTCATTTACATGTGGAGTCTAAAAAGTGCCAAACTCATGGAAGGAAAGAATAGAATGATGATTCCCAGGGTCTGAGGTGTGGAGAAAATGGGAAGATAATTGGTCAAAGGATACAGTCAGTTATAAGGTACACAAATTCGGGGGTTGTAATGTACAGCATGGTGCCATGGTGAGTTAATGCTGTCTTCTAATTTAAATTTGCTAAGAGAATTAATTATTAATTATTCTCATTTCACATATAGAGAAATGATAACTAAGTGTGGTAATGAGTATTTGATTGGGAGATATATATATGTATAGACACATTGTGTATACATATATATGCATATATATCAAATCATCCCACTCTACATCTTGAAAAGACACAATTTTTATTTGTTGATTATACATTAATAAAGCTGAAAAATTAGATATTGGCTAAAATGAAGCCCAGAAAACCAAGGATTCATCAAATTTAATTTTCAACCCCATACCATAATTGTGTTCAAAACAAAGTTTAAAAGCAATCTGAAATTGAAGTTAACAAATACTTAGAAAGCAATCAGCTTATTGCATATTCTTTGGGCAATACTCAAATAAATATATATAGATGTAAATGAAATTATTAGAAAACAAAAAAGAATAAATGAGGTCTGTGTATCATGCTCCACACACTAAAGTTTTAAAACAGAACAAACAATAGAAATAAATAAATTTGATTAGTAAAATAATTTTTAGAAGCTAGTGTTTTGAAATGAATTACAAAAGAAAATTTTAGTAAGTTTAACTAAAATTAAACTAACTAATCATCTTTAAATTTTAATTAGAGAAAGGGAATTCTAATAAATAAAAATTTGGATAACTCAGGGAGTATAACTATATGTAAAAATTAAATATACAAATTTTAACATTTTAATATAGATATGTGTGAAAGGATTCTTCTTACAAAACAATTTTTAGAAATAATTTTAGTACCTACTACTAAGAGACTATTTGATTGCTTTTGAGATTCTATATTATGACATATACCAATGTTAAATGACCTATGTCACATTCTAAAATATATAACACACTACTGGAGAAAGAAAATAGCAAAATAACATGCCCTCAAATATGTAAAAATTTTAAAACTTAAATATTGTCACAATAAGTCAAAACTATATTTTTGTTTTTTGTACACTTATTTACATGAATTTTTTAATATCTGAAAATATGTAAGCAAACTCAATATCTATTTCTTTTGAGTGGAATAATTGATAAAACTATAAGGTAGTTTTCTACTCATTTCTATCTACTATATTGCAGGAATTTTTAATTTTAATAGGATATAATCAATTATATTGCAAAATTATACACAGTGGACACAATTATCTAAATGGTGTCAATTATTAGAAGCTAAATTCTGGCCCAATGTATTTTTCAAGTAAACAAGAATTGATTCAGATCAAGATACTTCTTCTAGGTAATTTATTTCTTTGTGAGAGTCAGGTTACCTAATCACTGCTCACTCTACTATCATTAGCTGCTGTGCTCTGTTATTTAAGCAGACAACAAGCAAATTTGACAAAACCTCTCTCTCTGTTAGGGATTCTCTTAGACTTTACAATGGCAGTCCTCAACTGTGATGAATGTGATCTGGAAGAATCCACAGAGCTTTGCACAATGGCCGTTCAAGGGTTTCTCTGTTGAGATTTTGTATGGAATAAAATAAGAATATTTAAATAGAAGAGAATTGTGGTAAGACTTAGAGTTTATAAACTGGTCTGCTGTCAGAGTGAAGATGAGACAACAGTGAAGCAAATGAGTGGCAGATAGACCCGTCAGGGCAGTGAACCTCCCTGCAGGACACCTTAGATGAGGTGGCAGTGAACTAGTGATCATGAGCTCCAGTAACTGCAAGCAACAGATTTTTCAGGAGAGGCCAGGATTAATAATGGTGGTTCTCCCTCCCCTCCCTGGGGCCTGTGTATGTATACACAAGTGTACATGACATATATTTTGTAGGTATGAGAAGATTATAATCATCTATCAAATGTGTGAATCTCTGAGCAAAGAGAAAATTTACAGCAATCCAAAAATCTTCAAAAATATCAGGAACTGAAAGGAAGGGGTAGAATGGGAGATGTATAATGGAGAAAAATTCTGTTAGAAGGTGCATTTAGAAAACAAATTTACTGATGTGATCCTGCAATATGTACAATCAGAAAAATGAGAAATTGCACTTCACTTATGTATGATTTATCAAAATGCATAAATGCATTCTATTGTCATGTACAACTAAGTAGAACAAATAAAAAATTAAAGAAAGGACAAATTTCTAATTCTTTGAAACTCATACATGTTTGAATGGCTTGTTTATCCACTTTTGTTTCCCTAGTCATATTTCCAGTCGCCACTTTTGGAAAAGGTTTTTTCATCTTCACAGTCCAAGGTAATTTAGAAAGTCAGATGTCTGCCTCTATCTCCCTTCTCCCTGTAAAGAATCAGTTCCAAGGGAGGAATGGAAAGAATGGTCAGATTAAGGAAGGTTAGAATGACAGAGAAAGGACTTGAGCCGAACAGAGCTTCACAGAGCAAGAAGAAAGTCTGCTGCCTGACCCCACCCCTCCTCCGCACTTGTCCTGCCTATGACCCTCAACAACTCACAGCACCTCCAGCCCGCACTCACCTAGCCTCCTTGCAGGCCAGTTGTTCTCCTGCTTACTGAGCTGCTGCCAAAGGCCATCCTTCACCTTCTGGCCAGACAACTGTTGCCCTTGTTCCCTTCTCTGAGATGAACTCTCCTGCTTCTCAAGAGGTTGGCTTCCTCTGCCTCTAGATACACTTTCAGAGTCACTTCCTCAGGAAACCTATTTCTGACCTTCGTACGTGGAAGACTACCCACCCCTTTGTTTCCTGTTCATCCCCCTGCTTATTTTCTTCATAGCTCCTATCGTAGTTTGTGATACATTTGTTTATTGATTTATTATCTTTCCTCAGCACTAGAATTTGAAACCAAAATCCAGGGGCTATCCTTCTTTGTCTACAGTAAACAGCTAAGACCCATTACGGTGCCTGACAGATACTTGGTTTTTAAATATTTGTTAAATAAGAAATAATCACAAAATAAAATATCCTAAAATCAGGGATTCCGAGTCTTATTTTATCATGTGTGCTCATTACAGAAGGCAACATATACATATTCATCTATGTACTCATCATTAATTTAGCTTAGCGTTCCAATCTCCAATCTGTGAGATTGTCCGTTCCTATTTTGACAATGACAGAGTTTGCAGCAAGATGTTTTGCCCAGTAACTGTCCTTCCTTTTAAAACTAACGGTTTTGTCATCCCCAGGAGGGGCCTGTGACTATATATGGATGGACGTATATGACCGTTTCCACTGGCAGTTACTTGCTAAACCGAATATACTTAGCTATCTTGTCAAGTCCTAGAATTGTTTGATTTCCTGCAGGAAATGTTTGCCTTTGAAAACTCCAGTGGGGAAATAGCTTTTTCACCTCTGCTCAAGAGAATGAGTTTAACATTGTCTGAAGATGAGATTCATCCCCTGGAGGTGGTGCAGAGCATCTAATGAGCTTAGGAACAAATCAGAAAATCAGCAGGGAGTGGATTTCACACTCACCCACACCTTGGTTTCATGGAAAAGTCTGTTTATATGTTTGCATGAGTCAACTAACCATGTACACTGAATTTTGCCTTTCTGCCATATCAGATATGTATAATTCTAATGTGGAAACACATCTAACCACATTATACTTTGTAAAAAGGTATATGATTTTGCTCCTTGGGGTGCATTCTATTTAAATATTAATGCATTAACAACCAGGCATTAGTTGTATCTATTACATCTTTAATATGAGCCTTGATTCTGTCACTTTAAGCCAGAACAACTTAAATTTACACTCACTCACACACACACACACACACACACACACACACACACGACAAAGCATATTTATATCCACTGAAACTACAACTGCCCAAATATTATGTTGAGTTCTAAGAACTCAAATTGAACTTACTTACTAGCTACTACTTTTCTTTCTCCCATTAAGATGCTGTTCCTACTTCAGCTCTTCTTTGAAATTAAGCATTTGACACTGGACCTTTAGGCATTGTTTTGCATTTATTCCTCCTGACATGGATTTCTCAATTCTTAATAATGGATTTTCACTTGTCTCATTCCTGCATTTCTTTGAAGTTGTGACTGCACATGATGGAAATTCCTACTCAAGTTCTATTCTCTTAGAGCCCAGGTCCCAACAGTGACCCTTAATATAGTGATTTAATTATACAAGCTCAAAGGAATAGGCAAGTTGAAAACTTGTTATCGTAAGGGCTAAGCATGTACATTTGTAAAAAGTGTGTAGTAATCCAAGGAGAAATTGGGCAGGAAAACTTTTTTATTGGTTCTTTTTAGTTATCATGACAGTATAATTCATTCTGACATACTTATAAAAACATGGAATATATCTTGGTTCTAATTCAGTTTTCAGTACATACTCTTCCCCTTCCCTCCCACCCACATTCCTCTGTTCCCTTCTCTCGGCTCTATTGATTATTCTGCCATTTACCCTTAGTTGTTTGTAAGTTAATTTCTTGTCGATGTACATGATGTATGAGATTCACTGTGGTATGTTCTTGTATGTATATAGGAATATTATGTCAGATTTATTCCACTTGGACAGGAAAACTTATAACAAGACATTAGCTCCTACTGCTCTCACAGTGGAAAGAGATAAGTAAAAGCTCACCAATGAAAGAAAATCCTATGCATATTACTCTGTCTAGATGTAGAGTTTTGTTTTGTTTTACCTTACAGATAAGTAGGGAATTAAATGGTTCCTGTTGGAGAGGTGATGGTTACTCTGGATTTGTTTGGTTTCAGAGACACCTAGGAAACATCTAGGATTAAGAAACTTCTCAGTGTGTCTGTGAGAGTGTTTCCAGACACTCTTGGCATGTAGGGCAGCAACGGGGGTTGGGGGAAGTCTTGCCTTGAATTTGAGCAGCACTGTCCAATAGGCTGTGGGCCCAGACAGAACAAATAGAGGTAGAAGAGGAAGCTGCCGCAGACACAGACTCAGTCTTGAGTGGATGCATCTATTATGATGCCATCACCAAGAGACACTGAACTCTATCTAGTTTCTTCACTTTTTTAAAGAAGACTCTCACCAGTGACTCCACAGGGAATTTCGAGACCTTCAGTCTTAGACTGGGACTGTATCATTGGTACCGCTTCTTCTGAGGCTCCAACCTCTTGGACTGAGCAGTTGCTACTGTTTCTTTGTGCTGTCCAGCAGGAAGATGGCTATTGTGGTACTATCTAGCTTCTGATCATATAAGTCAACATAATCAATTTCCTTTGATAATTTTCTCTCTATATATAATATATATTATATATATACATATATATCCTGTTGATTGCATTTCCTTAGAAAACCCTGACGAATATAACAAAGGAACAAAAAAATGTTTTTTTCTTTGCTGTGTTATCTTTACAAAAAGGGTACAGAATAGTGTTTTCAGATGCATTTCAACCTCTCCTAAAAGTCTAACAAGTACATCATCTCTCATGACCAGTCAAGTACAGTTCTGGACCCTGGTCCAAGTCACTTCATGCATTTCCTGGATTATCATAGCAACTTTCTGATTGAGATTCCTGCTTTTGCCCTTACCTCTGTTCAATCTAACATTTACACAGCAGAAAAATGAAATGAAGATTATGCACTCTGTTAAAAACTCTCCAACAGTTTCTTATCTCACTCAAATAAAATCCAAAGTGCTTACTGTGACCTAAAAATTCCTATATGATTTGGAGCAAGTTCAACCTCTGATCTCCATTTTTGCTCTTTTCTTATGTCTTCTGTTCCATTTATATTGCTTTTGTTGTTTAATTTTCAAGACACACAAATGCCTTAGGTTTTTTTCCCCCACTGGTGCTATTACTATTTCTAGAAAGATCATACTCCAGGTATTGACATAGCTCCTTCATTCCTTCCTCTTCTTTACTCAAAGTTCAATATCTTTAGCCTTGTGCTCTGGGTAATTATGGAGTATCTGAGTTCATTTTTATGCTTCTACAATTAAGAAATAAAAATGATAGCATATTTTTAAAAAGTCATTTTCAAACATGAAAAATAGGTATAGTACTATAACCCCTGAGAGGAAACAACAGGTAAGATGTACAATTTCCTTGGCTTTGGTTCAACATACCTTTTACACCAAAGTTCAAGGAGGGAAATGCCAGGTAAAACAAAAATGGTCTAGGTAAGTGAAGGAAAGAGGTCAGAAGTTGTAGAGGCTAAGGCAACTGCAATCTAAGAGCAGAATGCCAGAAAAAAGGGAGTTGACCAATAAAAATGCAACATGACTCTAGTTTGCACCCCCTTTATTTTGACTGAACACCACACAAGCATAATTAGGATGAAACTCCATGAGATGGCAAAGAACAGAATGGAATGTTTAATTGAACACAGCTGGAAGGCATTCCAGTTCTGACCAGGCAGACAGGAAAGTCCTTGTTATATTCCTAGAGGATTCATTAGATATACCTGAGGATCCTTTCTTGAAGGCTACTCTAAACCTGTAGTAGCAAGCCTAAAAATACTTAATTAATCCTCAGTGATTAACTCATGACAAAACAAAATGCACCATTCTTTAAATAAGTGCAGTGAAATTATGAATGTGAAAAATATCCAACATTCATTGAAAAACTACCAGACATGTAAGGATCCAAGAAAATGTGAGGCAAAGTAAGAAGAAACATAGGCAATAAAAGTGACTCAGAAAAGATAGAAGGATGTTGTAGAATTATAAAAATACAAAAGAATGTTGAAATGACTAATATAATTAGCCTCAAAAATTTAAAGGAAAACATGTATGCAATAAAGAATGAAAATTTATAAGATAGAAATGAATTAGAATTTCTTGTTCTAGAAATATAACATCTAATGAAGGAGGAAGAAGAAGAGCAGCCAGAGGAGAAAACTGCTAGGACTAATATCAAATTAGACATGATACCAGAAAATATCAGTAAACTTTTGGAAGGTATAGTAATGAAAACTATCCTGGTTTAAGCACATACATAAAAATTAATGAGAAGTAAATTATTCTTCAGTGACCTAGGAGCAATATAAAGTAATCTGGCATTGCAATCTAAGAACAAGGTTGAAAGTTGGGGCTGAGCACATATTTTGAAGGAAATATTGTTGATATATATTGCAAATTTGAGTCCAAATGGTGAACCTATAGGTACGGAAACCTCAAGGAATTACAAACAAGGGAATCATAAAAATAATCAGACCAAGACACATACAAATCAAATTACTGAATATCACTAATAAAAAATTGTAAAACTAGTCAGGGAGATATAGATTATGAACACAGAAACCAAGAGAAATAATTGATGCTGACGTCACCTGAGAATATGTAATGAAACATCTTGAAAACAAGAAAAAAGTCAAACTAAAATTCCCTATCCAAAAAAAAAAACACTTAAAGCAAATTTTCATTTTTTTTTTGTCCTTTGATTTCTACTCAAACACTTCTGATCTTTTTTTTTTTTTTCATTTTTACAGACTGCATTTTGATTCACTGTATACAAATGGGGTACATTTCATTTCTATGGTTGTGCACAATGTAGATGCATACCATTCATGTATTCATACATGTACATAATGATGTCTGTCTCATTCCACATTTTTCAGATCCCCCTCATTTCCCTCTACATAATCTAAAGTTCTTCCATTCTTCTCTCCCCCCATCCCCATCCCCATTATATATCATCATTCACTTCTTAGAGAAAACATTAGGCCTTTGGTTTTTTGGGATTGGCTTATTTCACTTAGCATGACATTCTCTACTTCCATCCATTTATCTGCAAATGCCATAATATTTTTCTTCTTTATGACTGAATAATATTCCATTGTGTATATATACCAAAGTTTCTTTATCCGTTCTTCTGTTGAAGGGCATCTAGGTTGGTTCCACAAGCCAGCTATTGTGAATTGAGCTGCTGTAAACATTGGTGTGACTGTGTTACTGTAGTATGCTAATTTTATGTCCTTTGGGTATAAACCGAGGAGTAGGATAACTGGACCAAAAGGTGGATTCATTCCAAGTTTTCTGAGGATTCTCTACACTGCTTTCCAGAGTGGCTGCACCAATTTGCAACTCCAGAGAGTAGAATTCAAATGTTTTAACTTCTTTATGCACAAAGTGATATATTATTTAAAGATGCACATGATAAAATTTAGAGCACCTCTTAAAATAACAACAAAGAATTCTAACTACTGAGCCAGTTGTGGAGATGAAATTTTAATGGGGAAAATGAATCTATTAAATCAATAAGAACGACAGGGAAATAGAGAAGAAAAGGAACAAAGAACAAACAGGATTGTAGAAATAATTAATAAACTAAGTAATTTAAAACCACATAAAAATTACTTTATATGTAAATGGCCTAAACACCATAATTAAAAGACAGGGATTGCTGTACTAGGTTTAGAAGCAAGACCAAATTGCACCTTTGTCAAAAGAAAAACACTTCAATTATAGTGACACAATTAAATTTAAAGTTATTAGATTGAAAATCACATAACAGGTAATCATCAAGTATAAGAGATCTGGAGTCGATATAGTGCCTATATTAACATCAAACAGAATGGACTTCAAAAGAAGTGCTGCCAGAGATTTAAAAAAAAAATTCTTTTCAGGGTAATAATGAAGGGAACTAAATAAGCCAGACTAATTTAAGTATGTATACCTGTACTAAAGAAATTCAAAAATACATGGAATGAAAACTGACAAACCTGAAAAGTGATATAGGTAAATCCACAATTAGAGCTGAAATTTCAATACTCCTTTCACAGCATTTTTTCAAGTATATGAATAGAAATAAATTAGTATAGAGAAATTACAAAGCATACTAACAACTAACACAACTTATTTATTGAACATGCCACTCAATAAAAGAGGAATATACATTGTTCTAAAGTACAAGAAGAATGTTTGTCAAAATAAGCTATATGCTTGTTCATATTATGTTTTAAAATATTACAAATATAGATCATGGTCTCTGTTTACAACTAAATTGAATTAGCCATCAATATCACAAGAATATCTGCATGATCTCCAATTATTTGGAAGTTAAACAAAATGCTTATAAATAATACATGATTCAGAGAAAGAATCACATTGATACATGAAACTTTATAAAAACTAAGTGAAAATGAAGAACTCTAAATTTGCTAAGAAATAATTAAAATGCTGAATTCATACTTCCATTTCTATTAAAATTAAAATTAATTCAATAGCATGCTTAGAAACTAGAAAAGTGAATATGAGAAAACTACAATAACAGTAAAAATCATAATATTAGAAGACAGATAAACAACACTAAAAATTACACCAAATTTTAATTATTTGATAAGATTAAGAAAATTTTCTGTCCTCTAGCTACTTGAATTAAGAAAATAGAAAAAAATACTACTGTCATGAATTAAAGGTTGTCCCTACTGATCATAAAACTTTTGGAAGGAAGGATTATAAAAATATATTATGAAAAGCCTCAGGCCAAAAAATAAAAACCCATAAACTACAAGAATAAATTTCTTAAAAATTGTTCAAAGTGACTTAGGAAGAAATAGAAAAAAAAAATCTTCAAAAGATATTGAATTTATAAAGTATTTTTCTATAGATGGTATTGTAAACCCAGATTGCTACATTTGTATATTCTATCATGCATCAAAGAAAAAGGTAGTTGCAATACTACTGACTCTTGCAGTAAACAAAGAGGAAGAAGCATTTGTTGCTTAATTTGATGAAACAAGTTTTACTCTGATCTCAAAGCTAGAAAAGCACAGTGGATGAAACAACAGACCAAGTTCCTCATAAACCTAGATATAAAAATCCATGGCAAAATGTTAGCAAATCAAATTGAACAACTTTAAAAATATGTAATAATATACCAAAAGCGATTGAAGTTTATCTCATGATTCCAAGATTGGCTTAATATTTAAAGAGCAATCAGTGTAATTCATACTAACATAAAAGGGGAAAGTGTGATCATTTTAGTACATACAGAATAACTTGACAATTTTCAACTCTAATTTGTTATAAATAAAACTATCAGAGCTTGTCAAAGGGAAACAATGAGATGTCTCCATCTAATATGATACTTAGGAACAATAGTATCTCCGTTAATCCTGGAAAGAAGTGAAGTATTGTATTTGAAATTGTACCAAATATTCTAACCAAAATAATAAAATTAAAGAAAAAAATTCACATAGAGATTGGCAAGGGAGAAATGAAATAATGATATTTGCCAGCACTATAATTAGGTACATAGAAAATCCTAAGAAATATACAAAGATATCTACTTGAAATAATATATATATATTTTTTCTATGTATTATCAGTTAATTTGAAAACAATTTTCATTGAAATCTCATCATTTTTTGTCAAAATTGATATGACTATTTTAATATATATGATACATATCTGTACATTAGAATACATATGGTAAAATGTATGCATGTGAATAATCAGAAGACACCTGAAAGCATGTTCAACATTATGCACTCCTAGAGAAATGAAAATTCAAGACACCTCAACAAAGTTTTAACAACACCATATGTTCAAGGGGATATGAAGCAAATGAATTTCACACACACTGTTAGAATAAGTTTTATACCTACTTCAGAAAACCTTTGAGTAGTTTTCTTTACAAAGTTAAAATGCCTACTATATGCCTCAACAATTATTCTCATAGTTATTTACCAAGGAAAAAATGAGAATCTATGCTCACTTATAGATTCACACATAATTTGTTAATGACAACAGACAGTACACAAATTTTATAATAAAAATCTACAAACAGCCCAAATATTCATTAAAAATGAAGGCATAAAAATCTACAGTGTATTCTCTAAGTGGAAAAATATAAATATACATTTAAAATATATAGAAATATACTAATAGATCCATAGATACAAGTGAATTATTATACTTAATACTTATATGGATGAATCCCCCAACCATATGATGGACACAAAAATATACACTAGAAAATTCTGTTTAAATTTTGGAAAAGAGAAATATGATATTTAGAACATACTGTCAGAAAGAAGATTAGTGTTTCCTGTAGTCCCAGATTGAGGATTACGTGCACGGAGACACAAGGAAAATGTGGGATGATGAAGGTGCTGTATAACTAGATTGTAGGGCACAAATAAGAATATACATATTGGCAAATTTCACTAAATGCTGTATTGAAAATTGGTGTACTTCTTGTGAATTAATTATAACTTAATTAATTAATTATTGAAAGTCAACTTCAATGTGAATATTTCACAGGTGACCCTACCCAAAATTTTCACTATCTATCCCCTCCAACTGATATTTCCATTGCTTCCATTGATTTATATCTTTAAAACTTAACACTAGGTAATTTGCTATACATTTTACTTATTTCCTCCTTATTGACTATGTATAACATCAGAATAGATGATAATAAGCTTGGTATTATTTGAATACAAATTGAAAACTAAATTGATGTGAAAGATTAGGTAATAACTTATCGAGCAAAAAGTTCTTTAATGTGAGATAATGCATTTAGGATGTTTTTCTTACTTTCTTTGAGACTGCATTTGTTCTGAGGGACTAAGTTCTTCAATTCTGCTTGGGTACACATGTCTTCTCCTGATTACCAGACATTTTTCCTGAACACCCAGAAGTGAAAACTCCAAAGTAATTGGTCTTTTCACAAATTTTTGTCTGGGGCTCCTTCCATCTTAAACTCATGGTCCTTGAGATAGAGGAAGAAGACTAGAATAGGCAATCCTGCTCTGTGCTGGAAGAGAAAATGATGTGCACATATAACCTTGTCTATACTAACTGCACTGTCTGCAAGGACTTGGTACATTTACAGTATCTCCTAAGGATATGGAGTGAAATCACTTTGAATGACTTCATTATTTGGTTTCAAAAGATATGTACTTCACATCATTTTATGAATCTTAAGTCTTTCTTATATCTACCCTCTCCTCAAATGGCCAGCAGTCCTTTCACTGTACTTGATGTGGGAAGGTCTTGCTTTGGAGTCAGTTACATTTGTTAGAATGGGAGTTCTGCTACCTCCCTCAGGAAATGTTACCATTCTACGCGTTGGTTCTTCAGTGTGCACATATGAAAAGTAAAGGATCAGTTGTGGATGGCAAGCTACATGTGATACAGACAGGGGTTGCTTGAGAAAGGTGATAGGACCATCCATCTACTCAAGTAGCTTCAGGTGATACAAAACCTCAACTAAAATAACTTACTCTGAAATTTATTAACTCATAGAAAGGTTCCCCTGTCTTTCTGCACTGATTACTTATGGTATTCTCCTTTCCTTGTGGCTTCTCAATGGTTCTAAGGCAAATGTGCCCAGCATAGGTATAATGTAGTTGATTTGTTTTCCTGTTTGCTGAATTAAAACTATAATTTACCTTAGGTCCTAGTTAGTTGATATTAAGAGGATCTCAGTTCCTGGCTTCCTCACATAGAATGTTAATTATAAACAGTATAAATTTTACTAATTTTAGCTAACTCAATTTTGTTAGCTTATTTCATTTATCTGTTGTCCTAAACTTTCAATAAATCAGATGGTTACAGGATGGAGCATACTATGTATATGAAGAATCATGTGTGCTGACTGACAGGAGTGACCTGTACATATGAGGCACTTAATAAATGTGAGATGCTTCTCTTATTTTATTGTAGAGAAAAAGAAATATGACACCTCACTCTGAGTTATTACAGAAATGCAATTAAATATCATCCACATAGATGATGAGTACAGCCCCACCTTCTATCCAGGAACTCAATAAATGTTAATTTCATTCCTCTCCCTGACTACTAAACAAAACATCCAGAGGAGTAATAACACTGTCTTCATGATCCTACATCACCCCAGCAAAATAATTTCCTCTTCTGGGAAGAGAGAAACCAATAAAGTCCGGTTTCAATTTATTTAGAGTATTCTTTCTTTTTGACAGCATAAAATAAATCCCTGCTATGAAATAACCTTTTTGGTGATCTATGTATAATGGCAACTCAGTGCCACCTAGTCATTTTGGGATAGATAAATTAAAAATACTCTGTGTTCAAGAATGCAACAAGCATACCATTCTTCTGAAGAAACTGCCCATTCCAGCCAGGGTGGAGTTACTGTGCGTAGCAGCAGGAGCTAGAGAGTGCAAGCTCTCCGCATTTATCTCCCGAGTGTTACTGCCTGCTTGAAAGAATTTGTTATTTACTTCCAACTGAGGACAATTAGACCTGAATTCCAAAACCACACATCAGGTACATGGAAAAGAAGAGCAGAGGAGGAGTGACTCTGGGTAATTGAGGTAGCATGATTCTTTCCTTTTGTGGTTAGTCAGATGGAGTATAAAACATCAATAATAATGCTCTTTAATGCTGGATAATTGCATTTGGGGAGCTTGCCTTACCTGTGCCAAGATCTCCCTGAGCGTGTGAGTGCTGTAGTGCTGCTTAGAAGTACATTTCACATTTCTGTACTGATTATAAGAAGACATTTCCTTTGCACACCCAGAGGTAAATACTCCAAAGCAATTTTCACAAATTGCAACATTCTAGGGTAGATGATGTTTGAAGTACAATTTCCATGCAATTTAAGATTTCTTTTCTGGCTGGAAAATTTTGAGCTTCTGTTGTAGATGAGCATTGATTCTTCCAAAGAAGTAAACCAGAAAATTATTCATGCCTTTGTATACACTTTTACTTCTAGAAAGCATGTTAATTCTTGCATTAAATGTTACCTAGTCATCTTTTCAAGGCAATGATTTCTTTTATTTGTCCTGTCCCAGTGTATATCATAATGTTTGGCTTTTGTTTATCGATATAGTGATTAGTGATTTGGAAAAAGCATGGAAGTTTGGGTTCACACATTATGAATTCATTAATATATCCATTTCTATACATCTTATGCAAAAGTTTGCACTTGGGAAAAACATTTTTGAATGTTTCACACAGAGATTAAACTGCCTTGCTTCTCATATCAGTAATTGAGATGTGTGGTCAAATTATTGGCTAAAGATTTCAATTCTGATAGTGTATGTTGACTTGTCCAGTTGCATTTTGAGTAAAATCATGTGGTTATATACCTAGTAGAGTGACAAGAATCTAGTATTTACTATTAAGTAGCTGTTGAATAAATAGTATTAATATAGAATAATGAGGCTTCAGAAAAAGGTTAAATGAGAGAAAAGCACCTAAAACAGGGATTGCTTAGTACTATTGAATTTGAATCTGTGTTTTAGCACTCTTAAGACTTTGTCAGAGCATAAATACAAACTACCTGCTTGTACTCAAGAAAGCAAGTAAGAGGGATAATCAAGGGAATATCATATACATACTCCTATGGGATATCTAAATTTTATTTATGTATCAATTTCAACCAACAGAAAATAATATTTAATACATTGACTTATTCCCAAGTTGAATTGCACTTGACTATTGCTTTCATCTTATAATCTATAAACTACTTCTGTTATTGTAGAGAAATGGTAGAAAATACATGAATCTTGGAGTCAGAAAGTGCTGAAAATATCGGTAATTGGGTAGCCTTGAATGTTTTTGATTCATAAAATGGCAACCTTGAAAGATGATTGTTGAAAATCCAGGAATTTCAATGAAGTAACTGAAATACAGTTTGGCATATGCTAGACATGACATGAATATTCTAGAGCCTGAATTCCTGCCACCACCATCACCACCACCATTAGGTTACTATTCTTGGCATTTGCATTGATTTTAAGAACATTATCACATGATGTTCCATATATCAAATTCTATACGTAACAGACTTATTTTACAAACAATGCTAAAAAAAAAAATTTGTTTTTCTTGAAGCCAAAGCCATCATTTTACTGTGTTTCTATTTTTGTATTGCCAACAGGACACTGCCAAACTATAATTTTAGTTAACAATCTTAGTGATGATTCCAAAGGAATCTTACAAGAT
This sequence comes from Sciurus carolinensis, assembly GCF_902686445.1. Lineage (NCBI taxonomy): Eukaryota > Metazoa > Chordata > Mammalia > Rodentia > Sciuridae > Sciurus > Sciurus carolinensis. The sequence goes on along the minus strand of NC_062223.1, from coordinate 82,996,422 downwards.
TTTTCTGAAACAGATCTTTCTAATTTTCCTAAGTCTATTTATCTCTTATTTTCCTTTTTTGCTATTATCATTCTTGTTTTTTTAAAATTTTGATTCAGTTTACACAAATGGGGAACAACTTTCGTTTCTCTGGTTGTACACAAAGTAGAGTCACACCGTTTGTGTAATCATACATGTACATAGGATAATGATGTTTCTCTCATTCTAGTATCTTTCATTCCCACCACTCCCTCCACACCCCTCATTTCCCTCTACACAATCCATCCTTTCTCTATTATTCACTTACCTCACCCTGCTACTTAAGTATCATCATCCACTTATCAGAGTAATCATTTGGCCTTTAGATTTTGGGATTGACTTATTTCACATAGTATGATATTCTCCAACTCCGTCTATTTACCTGAAAATGCCATAATTTTATTTTTCTTTATGATTGAATAATATTCCTTTGTGTATATATACACCACAGTTTCTTTATTCGTTCATCTATTGAAGGGCATCTAGGTTGGTTCCACAATCTAGCTATTGTGAGCTGCTAAAAACATTGATATGACTGCATCACTGTAGTATGCTGATTTTAAGTCCTTTGGGTATAGGCCAAGGAGTGGGATAGCTGGGTCAAATGGTGTTTCCATTCCAAGTTTTCTAAGGAATCCCCACACTGCTTTTCAGAGTGGCTGCACTAATTTGCAACTCCACCAGTAATGTATGAGTGTACCTTTTCCCCACATCCTGGCCAACACCTATTATTGCTTGTATTATTCATAATCACCATTCTAATTGGGGTGAGATGGAATCTTAGGGTAGTTTTGATTTGTATTTCTCTTATTACTAGAGATGTTGAACATTTTTTCATATATCTGTTGATTGCTTGTAGATCTTTTTCTGTGAAGTGTCTGCTCATTTCCTTAGACCATTTATTGATGGGGATATTCATATTCTTGGTGTAAAGTATTTTGAGTTCTTTAAGATTCTGGAGATTAGTGCTCTATCTAAATGTGTGTGGCAAAGATTATCTCCCACTCTGTAGGCTCTCTCTTCACATTGCTGATAGTTTCCTTGGCTGACAGAAAACTTTGTAGTTTGAATCTATCCCAGTTATTGATTCTTGCTTTTATTTCTTATGCTATGGGAGTCCTGTTAAGGAAGTCTGGTCCTAAGCTGACATGATGAAGATTTGGACCTACTTTTTCTTCTATAAGGTGCAGGGTCTTTGGTCTGATTCCTAGGTTCTTGATCCATTTTGAGTTGAGTTTTGTGCACAGTGAGAGACAGGGGTTTAGTTTCATTCTGTTGCATGTGGATTTCCAGTTTTCCCAACATCATTTGTTGGAGAGGCTGTCTTTTCTCCATTGCATGTTTTTGGCACCTTTGTCTAGTATGAGATAATAGTATGTATGTGGGTTTGTGTCTGTGTCCTCTATTCTATACCACTGGTTTACCTGTCTATTTTGGTGACAATACCATGGTGCCTTTCTTCCTATTGCTCTTTAGTATATTTGAATGTCTGGTATTGTGATACCTGCTGCTTCACTCTTCCTGCTAAGGATTGCTTTAGCTGGGTCTCTTATTCTTCCAAATGAATTTCATAATTGCTTTCTCTATTTCTATGAGGAACATCATTGGGATTTGAATTGGAATTGCATTGAATTTTTATAGCACTTTTCGTAGTATGGCCATTTTGACAATATTAATTCTGCCTATTCAAGAACATGAGAAACCTTCCTATCTTCCAATGTTTTCTTTAATTTCTTTCTTTAGTGCTCTGTAGTTTTCATTGTAGAGGTCTTTCACCTCTTTTGTCAGATTTGTTCCCAAGTATTTTATTTATTTTGAGGCTATTGTGAGTGGGATAGTTTCCCTAATTTCTCTTTCAGAGGTTTCATCACTTATGAATAAAAATGCATTAGATTTATGAGTGCTGATTTTATATTCTGCTACTTTACTGAATTCATTTATGAGTTCTAGAAGTTTTCTGGTGGATTTTTTTTTTTTTTGGCTCTTCTAAATACAGAATCATGTCATTGTCAAATAATGATAGTTTGAGTTCTTCTTTTCCTATTCGTATCCCTTTAGTTTCTTTGGTCTGTCTAATTGCTCTGGCTGGAGTTTCAAGAATGATGTTGAATAGAGGTGGTGAAAGAGAGCAACCCTGCCAGTTTTTAGGGGGAATGCTTTCAGTTTTTCTCCATTTAGAATGATGTTGGCTGTGGGCTTAGCATAGATAGCCTTTACAATGTTGAGGTATGTTCCTACTATCCCTATTTTTTCTAGTGTTTTTAGAATGAAGGGGTGCTATATTTTATCAAATGATTTTCCTTCATCTATTGAAATCATATGATTCTTTAATTTAATTTTGTAGATGGGATGAATTACATTATTGAGTTTCAGATGTTGAATCAACCTTGCATCCCTGGATTGAAACCCACTTGATCATGCTGCACTATATTTGTTATACGTTTCATATGTGATTTCCTAAAATTTTGTTAAGAATTTTTGCATCTATGTTCATTGGGGATATTGGTCTAAAGTTTTCTTTCCTTGATTTGTCTCTGTCTGGTTTTGGTATCAGGATGATATTAACTTCATAGAATGAGTTTGGAAGTGTTCATGGAATACTTTGAGGAATACAGGAATGAGTTCTTCTTTGAAGATCTTGTAGAACTTGACTGAGAATCCATCTGGTCCAAGACTTTTCTTGATTGGTAGGCTTTTTATGACTTCTTCTACTTCATTGCTTCAAAGTGATCTATTTAAATTATGTATGTCCTCCAGATTCAGTTTCAGTGATCATATGTCTCTAGAAACTTGTCAATTTCTTTAAGATTTTCTATTTTGTTGGAGTACAGATTTTCAAAATAGCTTCTAATTATGTTTTTATTTCAATAGTGTCTGTCATATTACCTTTTTCATCATGAATTTTAGTAATTTGAGTTTTCTCTCCATTAGTGTGTTTAAGGATTTATCAATTTTGTTTATTTTTTCAAAGAACTTTTTATTTTGTCAATTTTTTGAATTCTTTCTTTTGTTTCAATTTCTTATTTTGTCAATTTTTTGAATTCTTTGTTTCAATATCACTGTTTTCAACTTAAATTCAGTGATTTCCTGTCTTCTACCACTTTTGGTGTTGATCTGTTCTTCTTTTTCTAGGGCTTTGAGTATAATGTTAGGTCATTTATTTGTTGACTTTTTTCTTCTTTTATTGAATGCACTCCATTCAATGAATTTTTCTCTTAGTACTTCTTTCATAGTGTCCCACAGATTTTCATATGTTGTATCATTTTCCTGTTTATCTTGAAGAATTTTTTTGTCTCCCCCCTGATGTCTTCTATTATCCATGCATCATTCAATAGTGTATTATTTAGTCTCCAGGTGTTGGAGTAGTTTGTTTTTTATTCTGTCATGTATTTCTAATTTCAATCCATTATGATCTGATAGAATACAAGGTAGTATCTCTATTTTTTTGTGTTTGTTAAGAGTAACTTTGTGGCATAACACATGGTCTGTTCCAGAGAAGGATCCATGTGCTGCTGAGAAGAAAGTGTTATTCACCTCTTGGTGGGTGGAATACTCTATACATGTCTGTTAAGTATAAATTATTGATTGTGTTATTGAGTTCTATGGTTTCTTTGTTCGATTTTTGTTTGGAAGATCTGTCCAATGGTGAAAGAGGTGTGTTAAATTCATCTAGTATTATTGTGTTATAGTCTATTTGGTTCCTGGAATTGAGAAGTATTTGTTTATGTATATTTATGTGCCACTGCTTGGGTCATAAATATTAATGATTGCTATGTCTTGCTGATTTATGCTTCCCTTAAGCAGTAGGAAATGTCCTTCTTTATCCCTTCTGACTAACTTAGATTTGAAGTCCACTTTATCTGATATGAGGATGGGAACCCCCATGCTTTTACAGATCCATGTGCATGGCATGTTTTTCCCCATCCTTTCATATTTAGTCTGTGGATATCTTTTCCTGTGAGATGAGTCTCTTGAAGGCAGGATATTGTTGGGTCTTTCTTTTTAATCCAATCTGCTAGTCTATGTTTTCTGATTGGTGAGTTTAGGCCATAAACATTATTGAGATATGATTTGCATTCCTGTCATTTTGTCTTATTTTTGGTTTTTCAACTTGACTTGGTTTCTCCTTTGATTGGTTATTTCTTTAGGGTAGGTTCTCCCTTTGCTGACTTACATTGTTTTTCATTTCTTCTTCATGGAATATTTTGCTGAGAATGTTCTGTAGTGCAGGCTTTCTGTTTGTATTTCTATTTTGTTTATCATGGAAAGATTTTATTTCATCATCAAATCAGAGGGTAAGTTTTGCTGGGTATAAAATTCTTGGTTGGCATTCATTGTCTTTCAAAGCTTGAAATATGTTGTTCCAGGTCCTTCTAGCTTTTAGAGTCTGGACTGAGAAATCTGCTGATATCCATATTGGTTTCCCCCTATATGTACTCTGATGCTTTTCTCTCACAGCCTTTAAAATTCTATCTTTATTTTGTATGTTAGTTATTTTCATCATAATGTGACTTTGTGTGAATCTATTATAATTTTGAACATTTGGTGTCTTGTAAACCTCTTGTATTTGATTTTCCATTTCATTCTTCAGGTTTGGGAAATTTTCTGATATTATTTCATTGAATAGATTATTCATTCATTCCTTTGGTTTGTATCCCTGTGCCTTCCTCAATCCCAATACCTCTTAAATTTGGTCTTTTCATGATATCCCATAATTCTTGGAGGTTTTGTTCATCAGTTCTCTACCCTCTCCTCTGTTTGATCAACTTTGGTTTCAAGATTAAATATTTTGTCTTCAATGTCTGAGGTTCTGTCTTCCAAGCGATCTAGCCTGTTGGTTATGTTTTCTATTGAGTTTTTAATTTGGTTTATTGTTTCCTTCATTTCAGGGATTTTTGTTTGCTTTCTTTCAGAATCTCCATCTCTTTATTGAAATGCTCTTTTGCTTCCCGCATTTGCTCTTTCAATGTTTATGGGTGTGATCATTCATTGCCTGCACTTGTTCTCTTATCTCATCCTTTGCTTCTTGGATAATTTTAATTATGTTCATTCTGAACTCCCTTTCTGATATTTCTTCTGCCATACTGTCATTGGAGTCTATTGATATAGCATTTGTTTGGGACACTTTCTTCCTTTGTTTTCTCATGTTGTTTGTGTATCTTTTCCCTCTAGCAGTGAAAATCTGAGTTATTGCAATTTCTCCCCTATAGAGTTATAGTGTTCCTGCAGATTTCCAGTATGTCACCTTGAAGTGAGAGATCAATATTAGCAGCTCTCAATACAAACAATATGCATCCTTAAACCTATTAAGATATTAACTGCATTGTCTTAATAAACAGAGAAGATGAGTTCAATTGTTATCTACAGCATAACCAATAGGTTTGCAATGAGGACCCCAATTTCTAATGGTGGGCAAAGAGGATGGGGAGGGATGTAAAATATAACATTAATGAGATAAGAAGTGAGTCCATAGAGGTACTATGTCATAGGAATAGTGAAAGTGAAATTAAAAGAAATTGGTTGTTAGTATGAGAAAAGGGAGAATGAGTCTCCAAGGAAACAGATAGATAAGAGGAATATAGAGTGAGAAAAATATTAATAAAAGAAAAGAAAAGTAGGACTAATAGTAAGTAGAATAGGAATAATTGTAATAATAGTACTAAAAAAATCTGCAATAAAACTATACTGAACAGTTCAAACCTCCTAGTCTTCAGTAACCTGATGACTAGGAGGAAGTTGATAATGCGGTGTTCTGGAGAGGGTGATGCCCCACTAGGGATGGATGCCTCCAGGTCAGGAATAATCCATGCTAGTGGACAGAGGCAACCCCACGTGTTGATAGATGGTCAGCTGCAGTGTGGGTGCAGGCACTGGAGATGGCAGGTGCTGGGTCAGGTCTCAGCACAGGAGATGTGTGCAGGCACTGGACTAGTGACTGGCACTATTGTGATTCTTGTAAATTACCTTAATTTCTTTTTGAAAAACTTGTGTGTGTGTGTGTGTGTGTGTGTGTGTGTGTGTGATGCCAGAAATCAAATTCAGTTTCTTACTCCTGCTAGATAGTGAAAAACTCTACCACCTGAGCTGTATCCCAGCACAAATGTTTTATTTTCTTAAAGGAAAATGTTTACAACAACACAGATATATTGGCAAGTACTGCCATACTTTATGCTTTGTTTGTTTTGTGCAAAACTAAGTTCAGTCTTTCCCATAAATATCTCCAAAAATCTTAAAATTATATTAAAAGCTAGTTCTGTCATAAAATTTGGCCCATTTGTGTCATGTAGGTTTGAACTTTATATTTTTATGACCATTTTAAAGATGGAGAAAGAGATTTATATATCTTTATCTACATCAAATATAGATGGTTGTGACACAAGGCCACATTTTATTACATAATTTTCAGTTTTATCTTTAGGATAAATTGTAATTTTTCTGAAGCAATTCAGTTCATTTATCGATTAAGTGAGAAAGTAGCATTCCATTCTAAGATGAAATATGAGTTCACTCTTTATAGCTTTCTACTATCAAACTCACTTCTGCATCTAAGTTCTAGATAGGGCCAGTATACACAAATACAATGATAGGGACTCATGTGTTGTAAAAATGAGCATCTGTTCAACATTCAGTTATTGGTCTAGATTCTCGTCTTAATTTGCTATCACAGTACATGAGATAAATAGCAGAGCACCTGTATTTTCATTCACCAAACACTGAGCAGCTATTATTCTTTGAATATGCACAAAGATTATTAACATATTTTCAGTGCTTTCAAAATTTCCAAGGTTAAAAGGAAAAGAAATATCTGTAGATGAGTAATTGCAGCACAGCATGACAAAAATCAGAATTGAGATTTGCAAGAATTCCAGTGGTGGTTCAGAAAATAATTTTATAGCAGGTGATGCTTAAGTTGTTTCTGAAGTGATACTTAGAATTTTCCATGTGGACTGAGTATGGAAATGTATTTTAACTTTTGTAATGATACTGATGTGAAATCAACAGAAGATATTCAGGCACATTGTCCCCAGCATTTCACAGTCTATCAGAACCCAAAGGAATCTAAGGAGACTATGAAGCTTAAATCACTGAACCTTAGGGTGTCTTTCTTGTCTGGACAGTGATTATCAACACTAGTTTGCATACATCTGCTGATCTGAGAGAATGTTCAGTGTCTTATTCTTCTACAAAACTTCAGCCAAAAAAACGCCATATGTCCATTCATCCAACAGGGCTAGTTGCTCTGTTGTGTCCTGGGGAAACGGGACTGAGCAAGATTGATAAGATTCAAGCTTTCACACTCCGGGAGTGAAATGACAGATCCTAAACAAATAGAACCCTATGAAGAAAACTACCCAGGTTACTATAACCGAAGTTGACTAGGGGCCATCTCCAGATTGAATGGTCACAAAAAAAAAAAAAAAAAAAAAAAAAAAAAAAACACTTCGAAGAAATACTTTTACAAAGGGTAATGATGATGTCTATCTTGTTCCATCATTTTTCATATCCCCCACCCCCTCCCCCCTTTCATTTCCCTCCATGTAATCTATAGTTCCTCCAGTCTTCTCTCACCCACTCCCACCCTCGATCCCCATTATATATCATCATCCACCTATAAGGGAAAACATTCGACCTTTGAATTTTGGGGATTGGCTTATTTCACTTAGCATGATATTCTCCAGTTCCACCCAATTATCTGCAAATGTCATAATATGGTATTGATATACATTGTGCACAACCTTAGAAATGAAAAGATGTACCCCATTTGTGTACAATGAATTAAAATCTATAAAAATAAAAAAATAATAATTAAAACATTGTGAATAAATGGGACAATATTGTGTGTTTATCATGAGGGTTTTTTATTCTCATTCTCTTTGAATTTAAATTGTGTTTGTTTTAGTCTATGTATTTGTAAGATATCTTTAACTATTAATGCTTTGTCATAAACAGAAAATATTCTTTAAAAAAAATAGAAAGGACTTTTAAACTGAGCCTTGATGGCAAAAAAGGGCTAGCTATACAAAGATAAATGGAGCAGTCATTCTAGGTTAAAAGAAGAGCAAAAGGAAATGCCCCATGGAAGAAACATGCTCAGCTTTCTCATGTAACCACAAGGTCAGTTGCTAGGGTAGAGGGAAGTGGGGACTAGACCCCATCACAGTTTGCAGAATGGGAGAAAAGCTCTGAATGCTGTTATTAATGCAGTGGGAAGCTACTGGAGATTTGATGTAGGAAAGCAACATGACACGATTTATGTAAAAAAAAAAATGACTAGGAAACAAACACAACAAAACACTGCATGAAGAATGGATCATGGTAAAACAAGAAAGGAGGCAAAGAGAAAACTTTGGAGAATTCTGAGTAGTCCAGGACATTTTAGATTAGTCTAGTGGCAGTGGAGAAGGTTGGAAGAGATCAGATTTGGGACATAGTTTGGACACAGTGATAAGGTTTGCTATTATATTACATACGTATGCAGCAAAGAGAGGAAACAAGGATGACTTTGGGAAGGTTTTCTGAAAGGAGAAATTAGCAAGAGGGCCCAGTTTGAAAACAGCAGCAACAACAATAGCAAGTAATTAGTTAATACTTACTCTGTGTCAGACACCCTCCTGGGAATAGCACAGGTATTAACTCATTTAATTATCATAATAACCCAATGACTTCATTATTATCATCTTTCCCATTCAACAGATGGTGAAACTAACAGATAGATGCAAACTGGCCCATGTTCATCATTTCATTAGAGATCTTCATATAACCAATTCCACCACCTCCTTTAATTCTTTGCTTAAATATCCCCTACTTATGGAAGTTGACAGGAACGCTCTATTTAACACCAGACTGTTCCTACACACCACAGTCTGGTTAAATCCTGCTCTTAAGTACCAATAATATATTTATTTGAATAGTTTGTGCTATTAGAATATAAACTCCATGGCTACAGAGGATTGATCAGTTTTGTTGTATTCCTAGTGTTTGAAAAATCCTTGGAACATAGAGAATACTCAACAGGTGATTTCTGGTTAAATAATGAAACCATGGTGAAATAGTAGAGCTGGAACTCAATCCCTGGTGGTCTGAGCCAGAGCCTTCTTCCCTCCTTTCCATGCCAATTCTCTCTCTTGGGTTTGGACTGATCAATGACTCTTGTTTCTCAGTGGGCAGGAGTCCTGTGGACTTAACTGATTCAAAGCTGTACAGTGGAAGGGATGGTGGAGAATTCCCCATTTCCTTTTCTGCCTGGATCACTTCTCTTTACTGCTTTGCATAACTAACCACACACATTTTCACAATCATACCTGTGTAGATGTCAAGCAGTGTTCTGAAAACACTGCCTTTATTCAGCCAGGACTGAGTTAGTGGCCTCTTCTATGTTGTTCATGCACTCTGGGTTTCCCCCTCGTAAGCCTGGACAGATGGTTTAAGTCTCTCATTAATCTGCACATGGTTAATCTCAGCAAGCTTGCCCATACAACATCTAGTAGGTACTCACTAAATCTAAGTTGAACATTAATGACCTTAAAATAGCCCCCCAAAACATAAAAACACTGTGTATAGGTGACTTGGGCTCTAGTCTATAAGGAGTTAATGCTAACCAGTTCATATTACCTGGCAACTTTGTGAATCATTGCTGCAAACAGTTCAGTTTGAATTATGTTGTAATCAAGTCAGCCACTATTCCCCTCTCTCATTCCCATATCACTTAAAGTGCTAACTGAGAAAGTGCAGTTCAAATTCTAAAATCCTCTGAACCATTGAAAGCATACATTTTAGATTAAAATCCCTTTTCAATTGGCTGAAGTCACCATAATTGAAGCCAATTGAATCTGAATTTGAACATATCTGAGTTGTAATAATACAGCCAGGGTTGTGTTTACCACATACAAAATCTAAGCAATATGGATTATTTGGTAATACAAAGAGAATCTTTAGAATGCAATTTATATTTTGTAGATTGGAGGAAATAAGACCTTGAAAGAACATCTAATTACATTTTTGTATTGATATTTTAGGAAAATTTGTAGTAGCAATATACTAGCAAATAAACCCTACCAATGAACTAATCTGAAGTTTAAATCAAAATAACATGTATTGGTCTATTCTAGTTTCTGATGATTCATTTTTTTCTAAGGTTTGGAAGAGCAGCTATATAATCTCCTTTATGTAACTCATTTAATTTCTCATAAGTAGTCCTATGGTTGGGGAAAAAAGACCTGAGAACATACTATGTAATTGAATCATCTGGGGACTAGAACAGCAGAAGGTAATGAAGATTGAAGGACGCATGGGTTTCACACGGTTCCTCCTCCTCCTCTCCTTTGTAGTCTCATCAGTGAAGCTGAGGTTTCTGGTTGGAAAAATCAATAGGAAATCACAGTGAACCTTGGAGGAGGGCATTCTGATGTGACTAAGAAACTCTGAAGGCAATTGTTACTCAGTGTTGAAGCAACTCCTTTCTATCGCAGAGGAACAGGATGGGTAGGTGAGAAAAAAAATATTCAGTACTGTGAGGACACTGTCTGAATAGAAATAGAAACATCCCCATGAATTTATTTGTTGTTCATTCATGTACTTATTATTCATTCACTCAAAGGTTTCATATATTCCTACGATGGGCCAGCCTTTATATTGGCTTATGTCATCAAGAAATAAATGAGGCAAGGCTCTCACAGTACAGGGAGGCAGGGGGGGATGTAATCATTAATATACATAATGGTAATTGCCATGATGAGGATGATGTACCTGCTTATGTTTGCCTATGGAATACAGGAAGAAATTCTGGAATGAACAATACTTAAGCTGTATTTTCAAGGACAGTGGAAAAAATTCCCTATTGTACAAATCAGTACAAGAACTAGCATTCCAGGCAGAATCATTAGGATTCATTAAGACACTGGCATTCTACCAGGTAGGATTAAGTTTGTTGTAAATTGCAGATAGACATTAGTAACAGTAATATAAGCAAAAGAGACATTTATTTCCATCTCAAGTGAAGTTCCAAGGCTGATATAATCCTTAAGAATTTTGCTAACTCATTTATCTACTATCTCTGGATATGACCTGTTATTTTGGTCTAAACTGTCATCTACAAAGAGCAGATTAAAGAAAAGGAGAGAAGGGGGTGCAAAGAATGTATTCTAACTCTGTCTTAAAGACAAACTGAGAAGTTGTATTCTTTCTTGTAACTCATTTCCAAAATCTACTGGCATCCAGCTGCTTAGGACAGTGGGATAGACAGTGCACATTCCTGGCAGCCAAGTGTTAAGTGAAAAATCTGCGAATGTGGAAGACAAGGAAATTTGTGTTGGAGAAAAAAATAGGTTTGGCTACAATCAGGAAATAAGATGTTCAACAAAAGGCAATCATTTCCATTTCACTTAAAGTGCAGGAGGTGGGGCAGAGATGGGGAGGAAGAAAGATGTGACCTAGGTTGGAGGCATGATAACAGACTGCACATGAAGAATCTTTAATGAATTAACAATAAATATGTACTGTGCTCTTAAAAACTGTATCCGGTGTGATTTATATGCACAATCTTCAAGCTTCCACATAAACTTATGCAGTACAATTTTTATCATTTCCATTTTAAATACAAGGTAACTGAATTTTGGAGATTTAGTTATTTTGCTATAATTATGCTGCTAATAAGTGTAAAATGGAAGTTTGTCTTTGGGTTTGTCTTTGGGTTTCCAGAGATAGTGTCTGATGGAGCTTGGAATGCCTAGGAACTTCACCTTCACCCTTTCTCCTTTGGCTCCACACACTGGAGCTCTCTTCCTGTGCTTGCTTTCTGATGATCTACCAGGATGCAGTGAGTCAATCTTGTTCTGGTCAGAATTAAAGCCCCTGAAAGAAGTCAACTAAGCCTTCAGGAACTCAGAATGTGAAATAGGAAAGGAGTCTGCAAATTAACTCTTGGCATTTCACCTCACGTTTTCATTAAGTTTTAACTCTGTATTTAAAAAAGTTAATTATACGGTGCTTTAATCCTATATAAAAGGTCACCCAAGTCCTGCATTGTGTAAGGTGTTAAGGCAATTCTTGAAGTAGAAACACATTTGAACGGTTGATCAAGGTAAATCATAGCATTTCATGAAGCACTCTTGATAATAAGATTCAATTATCTCCAAAGAGAGTGTTTAAGTCTGGCGAGTGGACTGTCTTACCTACTGTAAGCAAAGCTAATCCTGCCAAGGATAAGCTGTGTTACTCACCTTTGAATCAGATTTGTTTTTAGCAAGCATATTTTCTATGCATGGGATGACATGCTCATTCCAGAAAATTTGGTAAGCGTAGAAGGTTAAGAAGAAATAAGTAAAAAATTACTTAGAGGACTATCACCCAGAGAGACCTACTGTTGTAAATTTATATTTTTTCCTAATGTTTTGAACAGTTTCTCTGTGTATCTGCTTTTCTTTGTTTTCTTTTTCTTTTTTTTGGTGGGGAGCTACCAGGGATTGAACTCTGGGACATTACTGAGCCACATCTCCAGCCCTATTTTGTCTTTTATTTAGAGACAGGGTCTCACTGAGTTGCTTAACACCTCACTTTTGCTGAGGCTGGCTTTGAACTTGTGATCTTCCTGCCCAAGCCTCCCCAGCTGCTGAGATTACAGGCGTACACTACCTTGCCCTGCAAGTATCTGCTTTTCATAGGGAGAACTCACACTGTTTACAATTTTATTCCGTATTTTTGTAAAAATGATTTTTAAAAAGTATGTGAATGTAATTTAAATGGACATATACTATCCCCTCTTTTGAGATCATTGTCCTTCAATTAGCCATGCTTTAGCTGAAAACACTGTAGAGTGTGTGTGTGTGTGTGTGTGTGTGTGTGTGTGTGTGTATGAGTGTGTGTGTATGATTTGAGAATCTGTGAAGCAGTTTCTGTTAAAATGGTAACTTGGATAGACAAGTGATGCCTAATTCCATAGAATTTTAGAGTGTCTTCATTTCTCTTTCCTCTTAAGGTTGAGTCTGTTTCCTCACCATCCCTCAGGTTAAAACCTACCACTCAGGGTAAAACTCATCCATTGTGATGATGCTCTTAGTTAGAGTGTCACAGAGGCAAGTTTCAAATAGTAACATGGAATAAAAGACCATGCACTTGATTACTCACCAGTGTGTGGACTACCATCCTTCTGTTTGATGCAAGCATGTGGCCAGTGTTCCCATCTATAGGGTACACCTTACACCCAATTCCTTTGCACATACTGTGTCCTCTGTCCTGTCACACAGCATTCTTCATCCTTAAAGTCCAATGCTACCTTTCTCCAGCTTAAAATCATTCTCCCTTCTCCCAATCCCTTCTTCAACTACAGGGAGAATAACTCTCAGGTGCGCTCTCTCTCTCTCTCTCTCTCTCTTTCTCTCTCACTCTCTCTTTCTCTTTCTCTCTCTCTCACTCTTTCTCTTTCCCTACCTCCCTCCCCCCGCCTCACTTTCCCTTGATTTGGACCATTTATTATGCTGTTGAGCAAAGCAAATTTTTTCTCACTCTCTGAGATGTTTGTCCCACTGGACTGGACACTTCTGACGGCAGAGACTCCAGCTCACTATCATTCTCTTTATCTCTCCTGTCTGGCACTTCACTTGTCCTGTTGGACTCCTAGAGAGAGCAAAATGGACCTCAGATTTCGTTTTTTAGTTTCTAAACTGGAAATTATCTTCTATTCTTTCATAGTAAAACATAGGGGTGTATGGTGGTGGCTATATTCTTGTAAGTTGAGAATTTTCAAAGTAGGTTGAAATGTAATCCATGCCTGCAAGCTTCCTACAAAGCTTTGACTTGGAAAATCCTTCTCTGTTTCTCCCAAACATATGATTCATGACACTCTGGAGAATTGCTCATGTGTGCATTTGTTTCAGTAGGGTATCATATGAGTAGGAGTTTATCACTGAACTAAAATAGATGAAATAGAAAAGGTTAAACCATTTCTACTACATTTTGATACAGTGATTTGATTTTCAAATGAGACAACTCATTTTAAAAGATTTGTGTCAATAAAATCCCTATTAATACTTGCCCAATGGGACTTAGGGAGAGCTAATGAAATATGTTTGTAAATCATGTTGAATATGATTAATAACTTCAACTTTAAAAGCCTTACTCTATAATTTCAAAGCACATTCTGATGCTAAAACAGACTGTTCCTGAGGGAGAAATTGAGACTTAAAAAGGAGTGTGAATCTCTTAAGACCACACAATGGGATCCCTTAATTTCAAACATAGCTTATATTTTAATTTTCTTTACTACAAAATAAAAGAATAAAATACAAATCAACATTTATTGATTCTCTCCATTGCACCAGGCATTATCAGGAACAGAGAAGTAAATGTAATCCTAAAACAAAAAAGTTAAAATATTGCATTTTTGTTGTCTTATGTTAAGTGTAATTATGAAAGAAAACGCAGAGATGGAAAGGATTCTGTAAAGGATGGACTGCTTGTCTCTGTCAGGATCAAGGTGTTTCCTGAAGAGAGAATGACTAGAATTGGGTTTTGCAGGACAAATGGGAATCTTCTAGGTTCACAGAAAGTTAGGTGCACACATAGGGGTATGTTGTAGCAGCAGCTTCCTGAGAGCAAGAAGTATCCTGAAAGTGTTGGCTGCTGTAGTGTGTGTGTGGGAGGAGCAGGCATCTGGGCTGGGGATGGGTTGAGGGGAATCAGGGCATGGAGATTTCAAAATGCCATGCTGCAGAGTGTGGACAGTATGTCATAGATAAGTGGGAAGTGTTTAAGGAGGGTGTGATGCAAACATTTCTGTAGTCTCTAAAGTTATCTTATCAGCTTGGCTTACATTATCCTGGAATAAATAAATCCAGCATATAAAAGACAGCACTTCAAAGTTCTTTTAATGTGTTCCTGTTCAGTCACACACAGTCCTGTTCTCTGTCATCCCATGTCTGAGACCCAAGCTCTTTATAGATAATTTGGTGGCAGAGGGAAAAAAGAGACACTGACAACCTTGAGTTTGTACTCAAAGTTTTTTCTAGATTTGATAAATATTTCTTTCACATTTTACCTGTCAAAACAAATGACACAGTAACTCCTTGTTGGTCACTCTCACCAATGTAAGAACAGGGTGTATATAATCCTTGAGTAGGGACAACAAACTGAATTAGGAGCAGCAAATATTGTGAGGAATAATTCAGCCTGCCACAAAAGAAAACAGTGGGCATATTCCAGACATGGAAAACCACATGTGTAATAGAGTTAGGTTAATATATACCAGAGGCAGCTCTAACTTAAGCAATATGTTGCAAATTATAGGTGGATACTTTGAAGTACATACAGAAGCATGAAACAAGCAAAAACATATGGTATGACTAGATTTGCTTGATAAAAGATAATCTGTGATCATTAGCATATTATTACTAATGAATATCATTACTTAGTCTGTGCTGAGTACCTGTTCATTGAGGATGCAGATGCAGGTATGCTTTCCAGTTTATGTTTCACAGTCAATGATGTGAGGCATGTAAAATCATTGTTATTATCCCTGTTTTATAGAGGAGTACATTAAGCCCACTATGTACTTCCCTGCACTTGCCCTGATTCCCCTCAACCCTTCCCCAGCCCAGATGCCTGCTCCTCCCACACACACTACAGCAGCCAACACTTTCGGGATACTTCTTGCTCTCAGGAAGCTGCTGCTGCAACATACCCCTATGTGTGCACCTAACTTTCTGTGAACCTAGAAGATTCCCTAGAAAAGCAGTTGAGTGTTGTATCAAGTTGTAGTTACTGATGGACTTGAACTTAAAAATAAAGACCTCTGCCTCTAAAACTAATGGTATAGTTAAATAGAAAAAACAAACTAACCTTAGGAATTTAGTCACATCTCTGACACTGTTTCCACATGGGATAACTGCTTAACAGGATGATATAAAAGTAAACATCAGTCTTTTCCAGTCATGCTTATCATGAATCTCCAATCAGTGAAATCTAAGTTAATGATATATACTTGGTACTGTGAAATTGGGAGCTTTTGCTGTTTAACTGCATAAATAATTTAAGGTCATCCATTAAATTAATTTTCATCAAGTAATGAAGATTTTTTAATATGCATTAATCATAAAATAAGCCATACTAGTCCCAAACATCACATTACTTTATGCATTTACAGGTTTTATTAGAAAACACTAAGTTGCCCTTTTCTTTAATCAGCCTTTTGTCAGATCTCTGGTCCATATTCTTTGTCAGAAAATATTCTCATTCATTGAACTTAAATCAAACATTCCTTGAACACATTTTACCCAGTGAAAGTTTTCTGAAAAGTTTGCAGTTGCTTTATAAAAATCTACTCTGAAGAGGTAAAAGGAGAAAATCAGTTGTACCAGTTGTTTATAGGAAGCTACAAGACCCTGATTCCTCATTTTCTGACACCTGAATTAAAAAAAAATGTTTAAGGAAATAAGTCATGGGGAGGTAACAGAAAAGAAATGTTCAAGACACTAGAGATCACCTTTCAAATTCTGGATCTACCTCTGAGTTATGACAATCCAACTCCCAAGTTGCAGCAATCATAGACTTAGGATCAAAGAGATGATTCCAGAACTCCCTTACAGTCTTAATATTATTTTATTCTATCAAAACCAAAGGGGTTAGAGTATAACTCGGTAGTAGAGCATTTGCCTAGCATAGGCGAGGCTCTGGGTTTGATCCACAGCACCAAAAAGCAAACAAACAAATAAAAAATCTACTATATCCATTCATAAAATTCTTAATGTACCTATCAAATTAGTTGTACTTAAGTTGCTACTCAGTGTTAGCTCACATGAATAAATAGAAAGCTGCCTATGGTGGGGTCAGATATGACCTCAAGGTCTACTGCAGAGAGGATAATGCACTCAGCACAGTACAGTGCAATGCTGGAGTAGAAAGGAGAGAACAGCCAGGGATACAGAGGAGGTCTTCTGTTGGGTTGCAACACAATTCCATCCAGAATGGACACTTTTCATCTTTATTCCTCTTCATGAAAAATCTTCCCTGCCTCTTCTCGGTACTCCTGTGTGCTTTCCACATGCCATTATCCCACTTAGATAAGAAGAAACTGCAGCGCAGAGGCGGAGTTGCCCATGCCTCACTGATGTGAAGTATGGAGGTGGCCTTGGAGGCTCCATCACCTGACCCTGAAGCTAAAGCTTCTATCTCCCATGCAACTTTGTGACTGTGAGCATTTTAAACACTGTAAATTATTCTTTTCTCTGCATCATTGATTCACTTGTAAAATTTCTAGGAAATTCAATTGCACTTTCTCTAGTGACTGATGAGATCGGCGACCCATTTTTTTTTCTTTTCAGTTTCCTGCTTGTTAAGGACTTGCCTCCCTTCAGTTTTGATGAGGGTCTTGATTAGAAGAAGGAGGCATTGATAACCCTCAGAGGAGTGGCAGGGAGGCTTGCAGAAAGTACTCTGCTTTCTCAATTAAACCACTGAAGAAGGCGTTAGTTCAGAATAGAAACAACTGGATCCCATTTGGCATTTTCACTCCTGGATTAATTTTTCCAAGATGGATGCACAGCATTGCACTTCCAGGCCACTTAACAAAAGCCCTTTCAACTGCAGAAGAAAATGACTCCTTCAGCGGTCAGAGAGCAGCTAGAGGAGTGTTAAAAAAAAAAAAAAAAAAAAAAGAAAAGCAGTTGAGTGTTAAAAGATGCCTCTCCCAGGAGCCTTCTTCAAATCCACTAGCTAAACTACTTGGAGCATGAATCAGCATCTGTAGGGGCTGTAGTCAGATGGAAATGCAATAAAATATAAAGACAAATACAGATTTAGCCCTCCAAAGCCCATTTTAGTGACTTGCATAAATCCCTTGTACTTAGTTACTTGGTACTTAGTTACTTCAGACAGGCATGGAGGATGACCTTTTCCATTTCTTTTTAATGCCCCTAGGTATGTGTGTCAAGGACTTTTCATAATGAGGGCATGAGGAGGTTTCACTGGAAGCTTCTCAGCCACCAGGTTCCTGCCTTCCCTGTGTATATGATATAAAGGAAGATTAAAAATGAAAGGCCACCCTTTCATTAGGTCCAAGTATTGCAACATGAGCCCCTGCAACCTACCTAAAGTCTCTCTGGAGCAGAGGGATTCAAAGTTAAGTATGAAGTGCCTACATGATGGCCCAGAGGTAGATGCTATGTATCTGAAGCAAAAGCTTCACTTAAAGTTTATCTGAGCAACTAAATCCATGGTTCCCTTTCCCCAGCAAATTAAAAGACTTGAAGATCAATAAGAAAACCCCAAAGTATAAATGAAAAAAAAAAATCATGGCTACCAGTTTTCAGTGCTAATTATATACGTGGCAAAGCATTAACACACTTTATAGATACAATTGCCCCACAACCCTGAGTGTAAGTCAGTATATTTCTTATTTTTGTTTATTGTTTATTTTATTTCCAGATAGAGTGACTCAATATTAAGAATTAAAACAATTAAGTAGTTTTTCTAAAGTCAAGAGATCAAAGTCAGAGTTTGTACTTGATTTTGCCTGTTTGGGCCCAGAAAGTGACTATCATGTGACTTAAGTTCCACTCAAAGAAGGGCGTGTCTTTGAATTTAAAGACCAATTCATTTGCTTGGTTGTGCAAGCACGTAATCCCGGCGATTCGGACTGAGGCAGGAAGATGGCCAGTTTGAGTTTAGCCTGGGCAATTTGTAGGATGTAGCTCAGTCGTAGACTGCCTGAGTGCAATACCCAGTACCACACAAAAATAAATGAACACATTAACTCCATGAGTAATAAAATAGATGGCAAGAAGCAGTAAGGGCCTGGTGAAAAGAATGCAGAGTAAACCACAGTCATCCTGGGCTCTGGTTCTGGGTCTACCCTAAGAGCAATCCTCCTGTGACCTTGTGACCTAGGAGATGGTATCGAGTGACTCTGAACCTCAGGTTTCTTATTTGTGAGAGAGGGGTTTCAGAGTATGGTGGGCCTCAAGATGCCTTCAACCCACCCCATTTCAGGTCCAACTCTTTGTTCTTTTTTATACTTTATCTCATTTATAATTTAATTGTCCATAGATTATTTCACTACAAAAGCTTTCCTCCCCCATAGGTCTTGATGCTTTTCTTTTGTAGAGAGAATTCGATTAACACCATTTCAACCTAATACTTGCACATCATTTATTTACTTGTATTTCTTTTAAAAGAAGGGGTCCAAACCCTACTTTATGCTTTTTTTCTTAATAGAGAGAGAATTAATATTTATGACATCATAAATACATATGTACTCTGGGACTATTTTATTTGTTAAATATAAGATCTCATTAACTTCTCAGTTATTGCCCAAGAAGGGCAACACCCACAATTTAAAGAAAAGAAAGTTCAAGTTCATTGTGTTATGACATCTTAAATTTGAGCAGTTTATTAGTGATGAAACTGGGAGTCAGACTCACATATATTTTGATTGACAAATCTGTACCTTCTCCCACTGCCCCCATTGCTTTAGGTCTAATGCCTCCCATTGTGCAGTTGGAAGACAAGCAGAGCTGACAGTGACCAAAGTGGCCCAAGTGAACCACAGCTGGTTTCCATGCAATCAGAGATACCATTTGCATAACAATTTTTCCAGAGTTAAAGCCTCAGATGTTACTCTTTTGCCTCTTCCTAGTCCCACAGGGTTGCAAAAAGCTGTGAAGCAACTTATCACCTGGGATGAGCTTTATTCCTTATTTTTTGGCCAGTGAGATCAATAGTTTTTTTGTCCCATGTTCTCTTAATGAACATTAAGAAATAACCAGTCTTATAAGGTACAAACTCTCTGTAATCTTAAAACATGTAAGAACATTTATTCTAAAATGGAAGTGATGCTAATGTACGTCTCATCAGGGGGGCAAATCCTCCATCTGCTTTCCTACTTGGAAGTTTTTATGCATCATGTCTCACAGTCTGCCATTCAAGATCATTACATTCTGATTATGGAAGTGCTTTGTCATTGGAAACATTCATATATGTTGACTAGTCAAATCTCTACCATATTTATTATCAAGTCCCTTTTATGGTATAAGGGAGTGGTATTTGAATTAAAAACTCAAAAATTTATGATGTCTGGTATCTTGTCAATAATGGTGTGTACTCATTTACTTAAGAAGTTGATACCTAAAAGTACTAAAAATAAACTTCAAAGCAGCCTTGTTTGCTACTGGGAAAGAACACAAGAGATTATTTTAATTATATGTGTGTAACATGTGAAATAAAAGTCTGAAAAGTCTTATAGCACATAAATGTATTTACCAAAATATGTGTGCGTGCGTGTGTGTGTGTGTGTGTGTGTGTGTATGTGTATGTATGTATGTTTCATCAGAATTCTCATGCCAACATAAGAAAGATTTTACCATGGCAAACATAGTTACCTTCGGTAGAAAAAAGAGGATTTTTTCATATGTTCATAGTGATTGTCAGAGGAGCACTTACAAGGAGCTTAATTATAATTAAGTTAAATAACTACTAATATTGGCTACAAATAATTTGATTTTAGCAAGGCATTTATAATTTTTTACAATATATTTAATAGTATATTTAAACTATATACTAATAGTTTTAAAAACTTATTAAAATTGTATGTGCCCAGGATGGTAATAATGGGCAGATAGTCTTAATAATTTGATTTGCCCACCTCCAAACATCTGCCTGTGTGTGTGCACATTGTGTGTGCGTGCGTGTGTGTATGTGTATGTGTGTGTGTGTGTGTGTGTGTGTGTATGTTGGTATGGTTGATTTACTCAATGGAAAGTCCTTTAGTCCCCTTCCTGGGATGACTGGGCCATGGATGCTGGGATTCTAGGGGTTGAGATGGAGATGTGGCTGAGGGCAGCTTAGTTTCTTTCTTTTCTATGTTGGCTATCACTCCTGCCTTAGCTGAGATTCAGCTCTGATGACCAGCCCGCAGCCTCACCTCTCAAAGGTCCTGTTGAAGGATCATAATAATGAAATGATAATAGAAAAATTAACATTCAGTTAAGAATGATGATGCCAGGCACTTTGGTAGACACTTCACACGGAGTATTGGATACAACCCTGGAGGCACACTCTTCATTTCTTAGATGAGAAAACAGAGGTCAGTGAGGTTAACTAATTTGTCTCAAATCACACTGTTTTAAATTGGTGGAGCCAACAGATGCTTTCAAGCCTGTCTAACTCCAAAGTTCTTGCCCTTTCTACTTGTAAGACATTAATAAAAATAGGTAGAAAAAATATATGCAGATTTTTAATTGTGCATGGCAACCCCTGTTACACATGACAATACGTGGTATTCTGACCAAGGTATCTGTGTTCTCATTACATGTGAATTTATTTCATGCACAAGACCTTCTTAACATCCAACATCTTAGAAGAAATCTAACCTTCCTAATGAGTGTCAAGTGTGATGTCTTGTGGTTTTGATTTGCATGTACCTAATGTCTAATAATGGATGACTTCTTTTTCATGTCCTTATTTATCATTTGTATATCTTATTTGAAGAAATGTCTATTCAAGTCCTTTTCCCATTTAAAATTACATTTTTACTTATTCGTTGTTGAATGTAGAGACGTCTTTATATATTCTGAATGTGAGATGCTTATCAAACATAATATCTTGATAATGTCTCATTATTTTAATATTCACCAATTAATCATTAAATTATGACTACTAGTATAAGTCATTGTGAACATTAATAATAAAGCAAGGAAAGGATTTACAGACAAATATGAAACACTTAAGTATACAAAAGAAATAATTAATTTAAATGTAGTAAATCCATATTTAATGTGACATTAATCTGCTACCCCAATAACTGCCAAAAAATTACCATGTTAGCATCAGTTCTAGATTTTTATGTTTTATTTGCTGTTCTATGAAAACAGGTGGCAAATTCATTTAAATTTATTTCCAGTAAATAACCCACCAACATCTTCATTCTTCCTCAACCACATCCGTTTGCATTAAAGTTGAAAAACTAAAATTTGTGAATAACTGAAATGTTGCTAATACTTTCTAGTCAGTGGATATTTGTAGAAAAATTTTAATGTGTTCATAAATAGCATTCCTTAGTTATACAGCATTTCCCATTTTTATACACAAAAAAATTATCACGTTTCTCAATCCCTTCTTCATAGACATTCTCTAATTTTAGCTTGGTAATGCTAATCTTCCATCCTCCTCAAATTATGAATTAGACTTCTTAATTATTTTAGCTTAACATAATTGTATCAGGGTGGTTGCAGAGTACAGGGTACGGTTGGATAGAAGAAATAACTTTTAATGTTCTATAACACAATAGGGTAACCATGGTTGACAGTAATTTATTGTATATTTCTAAATAGCTACTGGAGAGAATTCTGAATGTTTCTGACACAAAATAATAAAGTTTGAGATGTAATATACTTTTATTGTGATCTGATTTTATAATTGTATATATATATTACATTATACTCCATAAATATGTATGATTATTATTACCAAATATGGTAATAAAATAATTGTATTCATATATTTCCCTCATTTTCATACTATCAGATATTTAACTATCATCTGAAAGGAAGAGATAATTTTTATGATCAAGTTAACACTTATTTTGTAGGAAGAGCAAGAAGAAAAATCTTAGCAGCTAATGAATTTGTAATTCATTAGTTTAACATTTATTGGGCCCCCAGTGTTTGCCAGGAACCATGCTATGCTCTGAGAATTCAAAAATGAACATTCTATGCCCCTCAAATAAGATCATTATGTTATTTCTATGCATTCCAATGGAAAGAAATGGTATAAAATTCCTAAGCTAATATGTAGAAATTAGGAACTAATTGATAGATTAAACTGAGCTTCCAAAAACTAAATCACATGCTTACCAAGGTTAAAATAAGGTTAGAATAGAGGTGCAAGAAGTACTTGACACAGGTTACAGTATATATAGGAATTTAAGGAACTATGAGAGAATTTTTAAGGAGAATTTAGTGTGGATAAAACAAAATGGAAGAGGAAGGAGCAACAGATGAAGCTGGGCAGAAAGGACAGATAATAATAACTTTTTTAGGTGACAGATCAGCATAAATTCAGGCTCAGAAAGCAGAATATTTTATTTAGAAACAGTAAGTGCATTTGCTAAAGACAGCATGTTCTTTCCCATTCTTATCCAATGACCTGGAAAAGACACAATCATTCTGACTTGCCAATCTAGACCTGTATTTCATAAGCAGAGCATTCATATATAATCATTAAGAAGAAGAAAAACTCTGTTTGACCTTTGCTTGCGAATGTGTTTTGGAACACTTCACTCAGTTCTATCCAATACAGGAAACATTAGTTCAATATTCACATGAAACACATGGAGTTATGTGAAGATAAGTCCTTTTTTCAATGAAATTCTTCTGTTGCAAAGAAATGGAATCTTAAATCAGTGTTTGTAATAAGATAGCTATATAAAATGTGCTGAGATAATGAAGGGACTTATCTTATTGGGTTGCAGAAATGCCCAATGCTTAGATTTAGCAATGAGGGATATGTTTAAGTTCTAACAAAGAGGAAAGACTACTCATAAAACAAGAATGAGAAGGTATTTAAAGAAATAAATACATGAAACTATGTTAATAAAATTACTGAAATTTTTTCACTTGTATTAGGAATGTAGATGTCAGGGGAAAGTGGCAATACTGGAAAATAGAAAGAGGAAACCAGGTAATAAAAGATTGAGCCAATAACAGTGGTGCATACCTGTCTTCACAGTAGTTAGGAAGGCTGAGGAAAGAAGATTATGAATTCAAGACCAGCCTGGGCAACATAAGGAAACCCCCAACTCAAAACAACAACAAAAACAACAACAAAATATACAAACAAAAAAGCAAACTACAAAAGTAATATAAAAGCTTGAATTTAAGCTACATAGCATAGTATCTGGTACAGTATAATGTGTAAATGTTATCTTTGTTTGCCACCTTGACAATCAAGTATTTCTAGAATGTCATCATTTCCATTACTGATGTTCATATAAGCTTACTCCCCTAAAATAAATCATCAAAAGAGATGGAACTTCTAAAATGTTTTAGTGAGAAGCTTGGCAAACCCTCTTTCCAGGAAAAATAACTATTTTAATGTTATGAATTATTCTGAATGCAATCAATTAAATTTGCTACAATTTGTACTAAAGGAACACAACCACTAGGGTGACATTAATTCAAGAAAATCCACTAAATCCCAATAAAAACTGTAAGAGTTTGTGGCATAACTTACTCTTTCTCCATTACCTCTTTCTCCATATTTTAGAAGCCTTATCTCACAGATGTAGACAAAAAGGTAGGGCTTCTTCTTCCCCCAGATCCCAGTTTGGGGCTGTTTGTACCCCAACAAAGTCATACAGTCTCTCTTCCTCCTTCACTGTAGTCCCATTTTCAGAATCTTTATTCCAGGTAGGTGCAGTCAAGACAACTGGGTCTTCCTTCCTTCCCAAGACCCCTATCATAAAGTGGAATATCTGTCTCAGATGTAGAAAACCAAGAATTCTATGTTACTACTATTCAACTGGTTCATAGGAGAGTGGTTCTACACCAGAAAAGTCAGGCTATGAGGACTAGAGATGCTACCACTGCCCAGCATTCTTGTAAGGCAGCTATGTCACTTTGAGAAAAAACATTGTTCCTATATCCAGTTGTGGATAAGTGGCTCCCAAATTTTTCCCAGGGGCACAGACAGTCCATGGGAATAGGAAGTTCTGAAGCTCTATCCAAAGGAATGACTCTGGGTGGAATAATAGGGGAAAGTTGAAGCCCAGTATTTTGGTGGCAAGAAATTAAAAGGATCATGTAACTCCATGAAAGCAAGATTATGCACCACAATAAACCATATATCAGCTACTGTACTAGTAAGGATCAGGAAAAGAAACAGAAAAAAACAAACCAAAAACTCTTCTTACTATCAGACCAGATTTCAAACACTGACCTAAAAAACCATTCCTACAAAGGAACATAAATGTAATTGGCTAAAACTGTGTAATAATTTATAATCCAAAACCCTTTGGAACACAATGGAGCAATGGTAGGCATTAGGATAGCCTAATAGCTGTATATGGTTATAAAAGAGGCAGGCATTTTAACCCAGAAACTAGAAAAAGATAGAGACTGGGAGCCCATTTAAATGATGTTGGTCAAGTCAAAAGACTATGCTTGCTTATAGTTCCTTCTTCAGAGGTGCAATATCAAGAAATCTGCAGTATGCTTTACAACATTGGTCTTCACTAAAGTTGTCTAGTTGTTTTAGTGAGCTTTTTTGGTGCTATGACTAAAAGACCTGACAAGAACAATTAGTGGAGGAAGAATTTCTTTCGGGCTCACAGTTTCAGGGGTCTCAGTCCATAAACAGTCTACTCTACTCCTTGGGGCTCAAAGTGAGGCTGAACATCATGGCAAAGAGTGTGGTGGAGGAAAGTGGCTCAAGACATCACACTAGGAAGCAGCTCTGGTGAACATGAACAAAATATATACTCCAAAGGCAGGCCCCACAAGGACCCACCTCTTCCAGTCATACCCTACCTTCCTATAGTTATCCCTAAATTAATTCCTATCAGGAGATTAATTCTCTATTAGGTTAAAACTCCTTTAATCCAATCATTTCATCTTTAAATTCTCTTGCTTTGTCTCACATGTGAACTTTTGGGGGACACTTCACATCTAAATCATAACACCAGTCAAGTTACTAAACAAATAGATAAGCACATGGTCACAACAAGTTACTTTGTATTCAGAGATACTGCAATATGTTAACTAAAATTCCCAGTTCTGACAAGAACACTGAGAAATGCAAAGAAAGTAGGTAGAATAATATAACAGGTGGAAATGCAGACAATAGAAACTGCTTGTTAGAGTATTAAAATGTCAAATGGTAATTCTGCATTTGAAAATTATAATGGAAAGGAAAGCAATTACAACAAGTAATCAATAGTAGACTTGAATTGGGAGAAAAAACAAGGCAAAAATAAAGGGAAATTACCTAATTCAAAGATAGAAAAACAGTGAAGAAAAATGAAAAGACCTAGAGGAATGTGTTCATCATTAAGTGAACCAACCTATGTATAATGGATACCCTAGAAGGGGAGAGAGGAGGATGAAAAGAAAACATTTGAAAAATTAATGGTCAAATGTCTGAAATACAAAGAAAAATATTAATCTACACATCAAGAAAGCACAGTGAAATCCAAGTAGGATAAACACAGAGACACACACCAAGATACTTCATAGCAAAAAATGCTGAAAGGCAAAAACAAGGAGAACTTTTGAAAGCAGCAGGAGACAACTGACTAATCATGTGCACAAAAATGTCAATGATATTGACATCTAATTTCTCATTAGAAACAATGGAGATCAAAAGACAGTGGGATGCTGTTTTCAAGGTGCTGAAGAGGAAAAATATGTCAACTAAAAATCTTTTATTCATCAAAATTATCTTTCATATATCAATGAAATTTCATTAGCATTATGAATATACTAAATGCCACTGAAATTTTCACTCTGCTTATTCTTGTTATGCAAATTTCATGTTAAAATAAAATGCATTCTCCCAGATGAACAGAAATTGAAAATATGTTGCCAGAATACCCAAATTATAAGAAATAATAGACAACTACTTTAAACTGAATGCTGTGATTCCAGAAAATAACTTAAATACACATGAAAACACAAAAAGGCATCAGTAAATATAATTATAAAAGATAGCATAAGCACAAATGTCATCTTCTCTTATCTGATTTAAAAATCAATTGCATCAAACAATACATGTGTAATTGTATATGCAGGCTTCAGACATACATAATGGGATAAATTTGAAAAGAATTTCAAAAAGAAAGTAGGTGGGAGCAAGGCTTACAGAAGTTAAAAAAAGATATTAATTCAAATTCACAAGCACAAAACTAACAGAATTGTTCAGAGAATATTCTACAACATATTTTGAGACTCCACTGTCTCACTATCAATAACAGTTAAAGCAAACTATGCACAAGATCCACAAAGAAATAGAAACTTAAAAAATATGATAAAGCATCCAGACCTAACAGAATTAATTGGTAGAACCCTCCACTGGAGAATAGCAGAATAAACATTATTTTCATGTGTCCATGAACCTTCTCCACGTTAAAATGCTGGGTGTAAAACAAGCCTCAGGACATTCAAAAGAATGAAAATGATTCAAGATGTATAGCCACAACTGAATGAAAGCAGAAATCAGTGACAATGAAATTTGAGAAATCCTCAAAGATACAAAAAATGGGCCACATAACTCTAGATCTCCATAATTGAAGAAGCACAGAAAAACTTAAAAACATTTTGAGATGAATGAAAATGAATACAATAATTAATAAAAATTATAACATATAGTAAAAAACAACACCCCTACAGAGAACTTCAATAACTTCAACAGAGTGCCAAGAAATATTACAAATCAATAACCTAATCATTGACCTTAGACACTTGAAAGACAAGAAATAAACCAATCTGAAAGCAGTCAGAAGAAGTAAAAGAATAAAGATTAGATTGGAAATAGGGAAAAGATAAGCAGTAAAACACACACACACACACACACACACACAAAAAAAAAAAAAAAAAAAAAAAAAACCAAGAATTTGACTCTCTGAAGAGATCGACAAAGGCAATAAACTTTTGGTTAGACTGCTCAAGATGAAATGAGAGAGGCCTTAATCTAAAAGAGAAATGACACAGACTCATTACCTATTATGAAGTATTTTTTGTGTTACAAGGGAACACCATCAGCAATTATATGCCAACAAATCAGATAACAGATAATATTAAAACAAAATTGTACAAAGACACAACTTGTATATCAGAAGTAAAAAGAAAATCTGAATAGATCTAAAACCAGTAACAACTGAATTCCTAAACAAAAATCTTTCCATTAAGAAAATCCCAATCAATAATGTAAAAAGAGAGCCTACAGAGTGGGAGAAAATCTTTTCCACACATACTTCAGACAGAATACTAATCTCCACAATTTATGAAGAATTCTGAAAATTTTATACCGAAAATACAAAGAACCCAATCAGTAAACAGGCTAAGGAACTGAGCAGACACTTTACAGTACAAGATATACAGGTGATCAACAAATATATGAAAAACTGCTCATCATCTCTAGCAAAAAGAGAAATGCAAATCCAAACCACCCTAATATTCCATCTAACTCCATTTAAAATGACTATTGTCAAGAACATAAGCAATGATAAGTGTTGGTGTGGATGTGGGGCAAAAGGCAAACTCATACATTGCTGGTAGAGTTGCAAATTGGTGCAACCATTCTGGAAAGCAGTATGGAGATTCCTTAGAAAACTTGGAATGGAATCACCATTTCACCCAGCTATCCCACTCCTTGGTTAATATCCAAAGGACTTAAGATCAGCATACTACAGTGATGCAGCCATGTCAATTTTTATATCTGCCCAATTCACAATAGTTAGATTGTGGAACCAATCTAGACGCCCTTCAATTGATGAATGGATTAAGAAACTGTGGTATATATACACAATGGAATACCACTCAGTCATTAAAAAAGAATAAAATTATGACATTTGCAGGTAAATGAATGGAGTTGGGGAATATCATGCTGAGTGAAATAAGCCAAGTAAAAAAACAACAAAGGCAAAATGTCTTCTCTGATAACTGGATGATGATACATATTGGGGGTGGGTGGTAAGAGAAGAATGGAGGAACTTTGAATTATGTAGAGGGAAATGGGGTAGCGGGTGACAGAACAAAAGATAGTGGACTGAGACAAACATCACTACCCTATGTACATGTATGATTACACGAATGATGTGAAATGACATTGTGTACAACCATAGAAATGAAAAGATGTACCCCATTTGTGCACAATGAATCAAAATGCAGTCTGTAAAAATTAAAAAAACAAAAGAAAAAAAAAAGGGAAAATCCCAAGCCCAGATAGCTTCACTGTTAAAATCAACAAAACTTTTAAAGGAGAGTTAATACCAGTTTTTCACAATCTCTTCCCCACCAAAAAAGAAAACCTACATGTGGAAATAACCCCCAAGTCATCCAATATTACACTGATGATAAAACCAATATTACCTGATGATAAAACCAGACAAAGATGTTACAAAGAAAGGAAAATACAGTATAATTTTCCTTATTAATAGAGAAGGAAAAACATTATCAACAAAATGCTAGCAAAACAAACATAGTTATATGGAAAAAAAGAATTGTTTATCATGACCAACTGGAATTTATTCCAGGGATATAAGGGGTTTTGGCATCTGAAGATCAATTCATATAATACACCATATCAATAGAATAAAGGACAAAAATCACATGATCATCTCCATAGAAACAAAAAGGCATTTGACAAAATTTAATGTATTATTGTACAAAAGAAAAAAAAAACTTAAAAAACTACAAAGAGGAATAGAAATGAACTTCCTCAGTTTCATAAAACACATCTATGGAAAACCCATAGCTAAAATCTTACTTAGTAGTAAAAGACTGTGTGATTTCCCTCCTGATATAGGGAATAAGATAGAAATGTCCTCTCTTACTTGTACTGTACCTTGTAGTACAGGTTCTAGCAAGGACAAGTAATTTAGAAAATTAAAAAGTAAAGGAATCCAGATTGGAAAGGAAGAGGTAATACTATTTTTACTTAAAGGTGACATTATTCCAGAAAGAAAAACTTAAGTAATGATTAAAAAGAACTATACATAATGAACAATTTCAGGGCCAGGGATGCAGCTCAATGGGAAAGTGCTTGTTTACCATGCACAAGACCCTGTGTTCAGTCCCTAGAACTACATCATTATCATCATGATAATAAGCAATTTTAGCAAACATATAGGATACTTAATCAAGGTATAATAATTATATTCCTACATTATAGCAATTAATGCTTTGAAAATGAAAGAAAATATTTCAGTTTATAATGGCATCAAATATAAACATTTAGGCATATTTTTAAGTAAGTTTCTGACACACTGAAAACTAAAACATTATGGAAAGAAATTGACTATTGAAATAAGTAAAAAGATGATTCATGCTTACCGATCAGGAGCTTTCACCTTAGTAAGGACTGAATCCTGCAAATTGATTCAACACAGAATTTATTAGAATCCCAGCTAAATTTTTTTTACTTAAATCCTCAAAATGGTCCTGAAATTTATGTAGATACATGAGGAATCAAGAATATTTAAGACAAGCTTGACAAAGGAGAACAATCTTTATAAATGTATACCATTTAAAAAATATTTTTACATGTACAAAAATCAGAAAATTACAGAAAGTAGAGTAGTGGTTGCTTATGGGAATGGCATTTCTTTTCTATTCTTTCTTTTCTTTTCTTTTTTTTTTTTTTTTTTTTTTTTTTTGTACCAGGGATTGAACTCAGGGTCATTCAACCACTGAGGCACATCCCCAGCACTTTTTTGTATCTTATTTATAGACAGGGTCTCTCTAGTTCCTTAGCAGCCTGCTTTTACTGAGGCTGTCTTTGAACTTGAGATCCTCCTATCTCAGCCTTGCTAGCAGCTGGGATTATGGGTGTGTGCCACTGCACCTGGTGGGAATGGCAGTTCTTTGAGATGAAAGGAAAATGTCCGAAAATTAAATTTGTCCAACACTGCAAAGATTTAAAAAATGCATTAAGCTGTACCCTTCATATGGGTGAATTTTATGATTTATGGATTATATCTCAATAAACTTGGAAAAAATCAAATACACAAGTACACATTCACAAACACATGCACAAATCTGAGAACTTCACCCTATGAAAGCTGATGGTAGATGTTAAGTATATAAATAGTCTTTTTTTCTTACTCCTTCCCCAAACTATAATTTTCTTTGAGATGAAATTATTACTTGACACTACTTAATCTTCTTGAAACATTTTTAAATCCTATTTAAATAATTTGCACTTCTTTTCCTTCTGTTGATATTCCCAAGGGAAATGTATGTGTCTGCATATGAACAAACAATTATTTCATTATGCAAAAGAAAATGAAATTGCTGCTGTTGGCAATAGAATTTAAAATAGCAAATTTTAGTTGTCTTCTTCCCAAAGGTTAGTTGTGGGGATTTTTGTTTTCAGATGAGTTAGTGAATGATTTTTAGTGTCAGAACAATTATATACCTGTTAGGCACAACAATTCTATTTCTTCTAATTGATCTCCAGTGAATTCTAAGCACTTTCAGATTGTTCTGTCTATACTGTAAGCTGTTAAGGAAAACACCAATGGAAAAACAAGGAAACTACTGAAAAAGAAAAGAGAAGTAGTACAACTTGAATATTTGTTATCTAGGTCTGTCTGGTCATTAGCTTTTGATACAGAAAAGTTTACTATCACTTTGACATACCTAAACATATAGTTGTTTATTTGTAATAACTATTTTATTAAAAGCATTATTTTTCATTCAAACAACATTACTTTAAGGGAAAACATTTACCTGAAAACCAATTTGAACTTCATAGTATCTCTGCCCTAAATACATTGACTTTTAACTCACATTTTATTGCATATAGAAACAGTGATATGACAGAAAACATCACAAACCTAAAATGCAGATATTGAGTTGTACAATAACAATCCAATGCTGCTTCTCTATGGTCCATGGGATTTTTTCACCCTCCACTGTTGCAGAATCTTTCATGATCAAACTTTGTTCAACATAAAGTACTGGGAAGTGGAAACACAGCCCTCCTCAAACATGTCAAGTAAGGGCTTCCTTCTCTGCCTTTACAAGTGGTGTTCCCTTTGCCTGAAATAATCTTTCTCTTTCCTTCTTGGTGAACATCTACTCATTCTTTGAACACACTTCATCTTCAAGTTCTCTATAACCCTGGTGAACCATCTGCAAATGCCACTGTCAATCAGTAGGTTTGCCGCACTGTGACACTTCCCACCGTAGGCCACGTACTGTATACAGTAGGTTCTGTGCTAAGTGTTTACCACAGGACTTGGCCAATGGCATTGCAAACAATGAAACTGTTTTTTTGTTTTTGTTTTTGTTTCTCAAAATCAACTACCACTTTTTCTTCTGTTGCTGATTTAGTCTATATATTCATCCCCACTTATATTATGTTCCTTTATTTAATGTGCACTCTGCTTTTCTGACTAAATTTTAGGTAAATGCTGTGTTCTTTACCAATATTTCTATGGAGAATCTTTAAGGTGGACCTCTTTCAATCTGTATAGCATTATATAGTTTAAATAATGTATTCATTTTCACTTCATTTTAAATGTTTATAGTAATCCTGTGAAGTGGACGTTTGATTCCCAGTTTGCTTATGGAGAAATAGACAGAGCTTGATCTTGAGTCACATTATAGGCAAGTGATAAAGAGATGCAAAATTGGTAACTTGCAAGTAAATTTTCTGAACCAATCAAGAAGCTACTTCTTATAAACAAGGGTGTCTTTCTCAGAGGGATATTTATTTAAAAGGCTAGTAATTTCACTGCATAACCAGTACACACACACACACACAGACACACACACACACACACACACATATTTAAATCAGCATATTTTGTTGTGATTTTTAGTCAAATACACAATTGTAGTGTTGTTTGAATCAGTGATACCCATGATACAATTTAATTCTAGAACACCAAAGAGTTTATTTTTTATTATTATTATTATTATTATTATTATTATTATTATTATTATTTTGGTACCAGGGATTGAACTCAGGGGTTTAACCACTAACCTGATCCCCCAGCTCTTTTTTATATTTTATTTGG
Source organism: Sciurus carolinensis (assembly GCF_902686445.1). Taxonomy (NCBI): domain Eukaryota; kingdom Metazoa; phylum Chordata; class Mammalia; order Rodentia; family Sciuridae; genus Sciurus; species Sciurus carolinensis. Next base: position 82,963,679 of record NC_062223.1, on the reverse strand, counting down.
AGACATGGTCTCACTAAGTGGCTTAGAGTCTTGATAAGTAGATGAGTCTGACTTAGAAACTATGATCCTCCTGCTTTAGCCTCCCAAGTTGCTAGGATCATAGGCATGGGCCACTGGGCCTGGCATGTTTTTCTTTAGAGGATAGATGCTATGTTTTTGCAGGAGAAACATAAGTCACATAATCTGATATTTTTCACATGTGAAATCATATTTAGAAACATCAGGGCTGGGGAGATAGCTCAGCAGGTAGAGTGCTTGCCTTGCAAGCACAAGGCCCTGGGTTCAATCCCCAGCACCGCAAAAAAAAAAAAAAAAAAAAAAAAAAAAAAAGAAACATCATTATAGAAATGTAGGAAATTTAGAATATATAAAATATGTAATTGCATGAAAATCAACACTAATATATTAAAATTTAATATATTTTCTTTTAGATTATTTGCACCCATTTTATATTGTTAAAGCAAGCTGCTTAATATTCTCTATAGAAATTCTGTAAACCTTGAAGAATTAATCATTTGGAGGTATATTTTTAAATTCTTAATTGTTAGCAATATTACAAATGTAACTTTCCATCAAATTTTAATTAATTTTTCTAACATTTAACAAATTTATAAAGTGGCATATGTAAAAATTTAAATTCTAGGTTGTTATTGATAATATTAATCCTAGTTGTGAAATTTTTCAACTCCCTTCAATTATTTGATACTGCATTTTTAAACTTAGTGAGCATTATTTTTAGTTTTATACTTTAATTTTACAACATAAAACAAAAAAAAATTCTGAACTACTTAGGTCTAATAAGTTAAATTCACAAATATGAGGAATCTTAAGTTTTCTCGAATATTTAAATACTACATGAAAACTTAATACTATTTCCACCAATAAGCCAAACTAAATTAATTACCCAATCATAAATAGTAATTTGGCTTTAAAAAGCTGAACATTACTCTAATAGGGTCAACTTCTCTTAAAGTGCAATTTTTTAAAATGTGAATGTGAGACATATTCATTGATTTCTTCTTAAGTGCCAAATATTTGATATGTCATTTTAATTTTATTCTTTGACATGTTAATGTTTAGTCACTGAGAATGTAATTCTAATATCCTGAATGAAGAACAACCATTGCAACAGATAGAGTTGGCATGATGAATAGAGATTTTGATTGCAACTCTTCTTGAATTCACCTCAAGGCTTTTGTTGAGCTATGCTGAACCATATATGCAGTCTGAAGAGAATTTGTGATTGTTTTACTGCTCTCAAAATATGTGGCTCAAGAGCCCAATCTGCACAAGAAAGTTTCCAATTTATTCAGTCTGTCAAATACCTTGTTTAGCTTTTGTATGTTTTCCATTTGTATATTAAACTGTCTTCCTCCTACCTCTAACGAATGTTGCAATCAACAGAATTTTGAATCTTCTTGTCAAAGAGAGGATGTTATTGTTCTTCTAGACACTAAACGGAGGTGGTTACATTTGTCTGTACTAAAAATTGTGTTTTCATGTTTGCCATATGAATAAATGAGGGTTTTCTGGCATTTGTTTTTAATGAAGAATTTGAACTCAGTTAAAAGAAAATTCTATATCTAGGTAAAATTCCTGAAAAAAAAAAAAAACTAAAAAACTATAACATGGTCTTGAGACTCAGCATACATGAAAACTTTATAAATGATAGAATTATTATTCAGGTCATATTAGTATCATCTAACAAAATGTCTGGCATATAGAAAACAGTTAAATTTTAGTCACATGAACCAATAAATAAATGAATTCACATAATTAGCAACCTATTTAATAGCTGGTATAACCAAATATATTGATCATTTTTAATGCATGTGAATTTCCAAAATAAATCTGAGGTGTTTTTGTTTTGCTTTCTTTTGCCATCTATTTAATTCTTAAAAGTAATAAGTTTCTGGGCATATTTTTCAAGAATGAATGGTCAATGAGTGCTAATAACTACCATCTTCCTCTAATGCACTCAACTCCCTTCCTCTGATCATTAATCCTGCAGGGATTCTGTACACCTTGATCATTATTGCATAATAAGAGGATCCTGTGTTACAGGAGGAAGCATAAGAAATGAAAGATCGCCAGACTTCAACATCTGAGACCTGAGCCTCCACAAGGCTCCTTATTAATCAACTCTTGAGAGCGACATCTAAACTGAATGATGAGCAAAGAGGGAGCTGTTGATTGATTCCTCGAAGCAACTCTGTTTTGATAACCCCTTGATATTGGTTTGACTCATGCGCCTGTCATCATAAAGCCCCCTATTGTGTGAACTAATTGAAACCTCACAAAATGGTGTTGCTTGAATAGCATTACTCCTGCCTGATTGCAAGCAACTCTAATTCCCAATGTCAAGATCGCATTTCACTTCACAGTTATATGGGTCACAACATGAAAAGGATTAATTTCTGGTTGATTACCCTCTGCTGCTATAACATGAAATGCACTTCATAGCAAGTGGGCTCTTTACATGTTTGCTAATCTGCCACATTGGCAATTGTTTTGAGGGTCCTTTGAAGAATACTGATGAGCATTTAATGGAACAAGTACTTACAAAATACAAACCAATGATGCAAATGTTAAAAGTCATATTTAGTAAGATTACATATATCTGTGCTTGTACTAACACGATTAATTTAATCAATTCCCTTGTAGGTCACTTGATGCAAAGTTTAGTATACAGTGAGTGCAGTCAGAGAAATATTTCAGGGGATGCAAGCATTAAACAAACAAAATAGTGATAACTAATATTATAGTGTAAGTGAAAAGATTTTAAAAAACAGATTTCTTCAAAATATCCATGAATCCCAGTAAGGAAAGGTCTCAAGATAGCTGGTACAAACTCTAGAGCCTAATTTAGAAAGGCAGAATATTTGGAGGATATAATAACAGGTTAAAATTTTTTCAAATTTGAATATTTTAAAGAACTTATAAGATTCTATTAAGTATGGAAACATACATCTTTATTTATAGGCAAATGATACTTGTAGTAAAAGACAGTGCAGACAGGTATCATCAATAGAGTGATATCCAGGATCTTTATTCATATATGCAGATTCTTTGTCTCCAGACTGGATCACCAAAAACCATGCTGTGAATCTTGTCTTTAGGAGAACTCAATAGAAACATTAGTGAACTTTCCCCATTCTTACTACATAGGCAAGTGAGGCTGTCTCATTGTACCAGATAAAGCCATCAGTATCCAATTTCAGAATTCAGCAAGAACATGATCGATCTCACTATATTTGGCCAACAATAATCAAACCTAGCACACAGATATGCCAAGAGATAAGGGAGAGGTCTACTCAGTTCATCTGTAAAATACCTTGGTTTTCTATAAATAATTGCATTGATGGTAGTAATAGATGTATTAATATCCCATTGCTGCTATAACAAACTGTCACACAGTTGCTTAAAAAAACCAAATTTATTACTTTGAATTGTTTTAGAGATGAGAAATCCAAAGCTGTCCCTAAACAACATATATAAGCCTAGCAGAGCATTTGTTCTAAATTACACAAAATGAATGAGAACATTTTGTATTACTTTTGGGATCTTCAAAATATTAACTATTTGAAACAATATCGTATCATGTTATAAGTAGGAATAATGCTTGTCTCTCCAAAATATTTTAAGAGTTTTTAGGGCATACTTAATGTTGCTCCCATTTTTCTTCCTGTATTCCTATTTGAATAATCTATTATTACATTGTAGTGAACTCAACGCAACATCTTTACCAGCGCTCTTAACCATGTAACAAATATGTGGGCTTAAGGTATCTTTCCTCTTGAGAGATTCTCTCTTTCTACATAGCTGTGGCACAGCTCCCCTAAAACTGAATAATTCAATAAAACAACTAGTCTTTTACACCCAGAAAGCATTCATCAGCTATTGATTTCAAAAATCATTTTGTTATTTTCTGACCCTTTCTTAAGGAAGTTTAATGCTAAGTAATTCCAAGTAACTCCCTGAAAATTATACTAGATATTTGTGTTTTTTTTTTTTTTAATTTTCTAAGTCAGAAGTAATGAAGGAGTATTTTAGGAAAATTATAGAAATTCTTATAATTTTATAAACAAGAGTTAGAATATATTCTTGTTCTAGAGGTCCACTCTTCATTTCTTCCTGTTCTGACATCTTTATGATACTTGAGACAATACAATTAATATGCTTATGCATACATTTCATTAGCTTTTTATGATTATGCCAGTTTTTACTTCTAACAAAAGTATGGTATTTATCCAACTATCTACTACTTTATTGAGTCAATTCCTAGATTCTTTACATTTTTTTTTAAATTCAAAAGAAACTTTGTTTATCATTTGCTTCAAAATTTTAAAGGGCTCAGCAAGCAATTTGCATATGTCACTGGTTAAACTGTGCAAGGATTAGCAAATTAAATCTTAATTAGCTAATTTTTGCATAATTTTAGGGAAATTATATGCTTTGTGCAGATGACAGGTGGGAGGTAAGGCATTTAACTTGTATCTGAATTGAAGTTTTCCTTGGCTTTATGAATTTTAATAGAAAAATAACATTTAACAGTTAAAATATATGTCAAAGTGAATAGATTCTATCAGGAACCACTAAAATAAGAAATTATTTTATGAAAGAGAACCAGTGATAAACATTTAACTATTCTTAATAACACATACATAAGAGTTATTTTGAAGCTAAAAGAAGTTTTTCAAACAGGCTTCATGGTTCATAGTATGTTTTGGGTTGTAATACAATGAGAAATTAATGGAATGTGAATACTGATTTGTGGTTGGTGCATATATTTACAAGGCAGTCATGGTATTAAGTCTGTATATGGGTGACTCAGTAGCTTTGGGCTATAATTGTACTAACTCACCTGTGCAGGGGGTTTGGGAGAGGTTTGTGTAGTATGCAGCAGCTCTCAGATCCTTTGGTCTGATGCACTCTTGGCTATTTCTGCCCTTTGTACTGCTTCCTCTCTGAATAGTGCTTTTCCAACTGTTCTTCAAAATTCAACTTGATGTCAGGTTATCTGTCAAAACTCTAGTTAAGCATCTGTGCTGAAGAGGTTGTTACTAGCTGTGCTGTGTCTTGCCAATGATTTAACTCCCCTCAGCTCTGTTTCCACTGCACTCATCATAATGTATTCTAATTGCTGATTTGCTTCTTCATTCCTTTACTGGTCTCTTGAAAGCAAGAACTATATTCTATCCAACTTTGTATCATTTCAATAAAAATTTCTATAATAAATTCAGGAGGGAACCCTTACTATCATATATCAACCATCTAAATTCAGTTAAATACAGTTGGTCAAAACCCTTCCCAGTATCACTTGTGAATCAATGCTATGGGTTGAATATTTTATTACAGGAACAAGTTTCTGCTTCTTAATACTGTGTTGTATCCACTGAGATAATCTGTACAAGACATGACATGCCTGACCTCATCATATAGTGTAGGGCACATGATGTTACAGATTATTTTCCAAGGTCCTCAAAAATCAGACAAAGCATAATTACGATCACTGAGTCAAGCTGAAAAATTATTCTCACTGACTGTGAATAGTTATAAATAGTGGAGATCAATCTTAGAAGGCAGCAATTATGCAAATGAATCCTTGAAGTGTAATTGTCATGTTTGGATATGTTAATTATATATGAAATAATTATTTATATATGTATATATGTATCACACACTCACGTATATATGAAAAAGTCTAACTCCACCCCTGCTACCTATCACTATTTTTCTTTACTTTTCCTAATGCTGGGAAGTGGATCTTGTCTCCAAGTTTTTTTGACAGGGAACTAAGACACTACAGTATTACATGATTAGTTACAGAAAGATGTTAAAGCAGAATATATACATTCATAATGGTATATTTTTTTTATTTTTTCACTCATTCAGGAAAGTGCACTCTGTAGTTAAACTGTCTGGGGTTAAACCTGATATTCTCCTTACTAGCTTTATGAATCTAGGCAAATTACTTAGCTTTTGTCTGTCCTGGTGTCTCTGTTTTTAAAATAATTTAGAAAATACCTAGGCTCAAGTAATCATGTTAGAGGTTGAGTGTTTATCCCTGCAGTATTTTTAGAAGCAATGCTGGTACATGGTTGGTTTTTAGCAAGTGTGAGTTACCATGGTAGCTGAGGAATGACCACCAAATGTGTCCAGGTCCTCATCCCCAGAACCTGTGAATACATTCCTTTATGTGGTGAATGGTACTTTGCAGAAGTGCTGACACTCATGGATGTGGGAATTTACTTTTATGTCCAGGGTCCCAAGGTAGTCATGAGAGTTGTTACAAGGACAGTCTAGTCCACTTGGCCTTCTGTTCTGCTGAATGGATTAGCAGACCCTGTTTTTCTTTCAAACCCACTCCCAGCTTCTGCACTGAGTCCCTTCTCCTGTAACTTATTCTCAGACTTTTCTTTAGCAAAGGTCAACTCTTTTTTCCATGTCATTAATATTTCTCTCTTCGTGTGATCATTTCTATCACAGACAGACATGCTATTCTCTTTCAAATCTTTTTAAAAAATGACAACAAGCTCTCCTCAAATCCACATCCCCTCTGCTGTGAACTTGCTTCCCTGCTCCATGGCACCTCAGAAGAGCTGATTCCTCTTGGTTCTGTCATTTCGCTTGAGCTCATTCCAGGGAAACCTTCATACCTGTGACTCTCCTGAAATAAATGTCTGATACCAAGGTCATCCAGGACTTCTGTGGTGCTAAGTGCAGTGGATTATCTGATTTTGCTTTTAGCAAGTTTTCATGTAATTTATCGATCACTTTTTTTAGATTTTTTCTGCACTTAAATTTGGGGCATCTTTTGCTATTCCCTTACTTCCTAATTCACCCACAACTCTTTATTAACACCATATGTAAATGTTGGAAAAACCTAGAATTTTCTCTTTGGTTACATCATTTTCTCCACATACATCATTTCCCAGTTGATCTCCTCCTCATGCCTCACTTTTAAAATATTTCCAAATATGGTAACAGCTGGTAGCATCATATGATAATAGTTACATCTCCATCTCAGCTCCTTTTCTACTTTTACAGGACTATCTCTATTGGCCTCTTTTATATCTCTATTTGGATATCTTTAAGGTAACTACAACTGAAACTGCTGAAAGTGCCCCTCTTGATTATCAGGAAAAGAAAGTCCTTTTCCCACAGTATTCTGCACTCGAAAATACTGATAAAACTCCCATTGCTAAGCCAAAAGCTATGCACTCATTTTTGAATTCTTTCTTTCCTAACCAAGACCAAGTATTCTAGTTCATCCTATTAATGCCACTCTAAAAATATATTCAAAAATTGACTGCTTTTCATTACCTTCTCTACTACCACCTGACCCAAGCAATTACTTCAGCTTAAAAATTTTTCCCTGCCAACCTCTCCCTGCAGACCATTCCCACCTATATGCCATCTCAAAATATTCTCTTAACATAGCACAGGGAAAGTTTTTTTAAATCCAGAAAGTTACTCAGTAGTTTTATATCTGCAACCCTCCCTTGTCCCTCTGTACTTAAATACTCCTTTCTCCCAAATTCTCCAGTCTCTTTTCTTCTCCACAACACCCACTATTTCAATGGGACATAGTAAGTTAAAAGATATGTAATTTAATTGCTGAAATCCAAAAATTTTTGACCCATGAAAATGATAATTTCTCTAGTTGAAACAAACATTTACTTATTTAATTATCTCTGCCACTCTTTATACTATAAGCTCAAAGAGAGCAGACATTTGTGTCTGTTTTGTTACTGGTCTATCCTCAGAGTCAAGAGCATCGCCTGAACATAGTACATAGGTAATCGGTAAATATTTGTTAAATGAATAAAGGGATTATTGAACAAAATATGTAAGAAGGGAGTGGAGGGTGGAAGGAAGGCCATTACCAAATTTATTAAGGGAAGACTATTGCTTCATTTATTATATAACAGTCTGTTCAAGCATGGCAGGCACTTAGTAAATATTCTTTGTTGATTAAGCAAATGAATGATTGAATACTATTGATTACTCTTTAGTTTAAGCATTTGACATTGAATTTATAGGTGTGGTTTTAAACATCAATTTTACATATTTTAGCTTTAAATACTTGTAATTTTTAAATAATATAATCTAATTCTCAATCCTGGTCATTGTTTCCTGACTACCATACTTACCCTTTGGCTTTTCAATTTCTATTTATAATTTTGTTCTAATAGGTAATCCTTTACGTGACACCAGACATTGCAATTCTGTGATAAATATTTGTATTATATATGTTTATTCAGATACTCTGTTTGCTAAAACTTTCTTGCTTCTTTCTTGCTTCTTTTTTTGCAGTTTTTTCCCTGTGCTCACCTCTAACTGCATAAACAGTTTTGTCATTTTTTTTTTCTCCTTGATGGAAGCAAACAAACCAATTACTTCTGGCATGGGATATGCTTTTTACTCAAATTATATGAGGGAATAGCCCCAATATGTTGGTTTTAGAAATGCATGTCAACATTTGGCATCCAGATATTCTATGTAAATGCAAGCTTTTTGCAGAATTCCAATTGAACAAATTATAGTTTTTGATTGTAATTTATGGAAACTATGTAAATATCTACAACTTTATAGGCAGTACTTCCTAAATTACCCATGAATTACTAATTGCCTTTTTTCAGCTACAGGGTATGCAAATATATTTTCACAGAGAAGAAATACTAAAAACTCCAAGGACATTTGGTTAAAAATAAATAACGACAAAATGCCTTACTAACAAGAGAGGGCACAATTTTCCTTTGACCCAATAACTTATTTGGATGAAAATGCTCTAGGTTGATGAAAATTAGAAATTAAAAGAGAATATCTTTGAATGCAAAGCTGGTCTTAGGTTAGGCAGATATGTGGTCACCTTTATGAAAAGCAGCTCAGCACAAAGCACTTGAGTTTGAAGCCCCCTAGATCTGGGTTCAACTTCTGCCTCTGCCCTGTACCTGACCCTAATCAATCTTTGGCAAGTTGCTTATATGCTCCAAGCCTCCGTTGCCTCATCTCTCACTCAGTGTAATAATTCCTATACCAAGCCCATGCTAATGAGTTTCACGAAATCATATGTTAAAACAGGATTCTGTGTATTCATGTTTTGTTATTATGATAATTATGATGTGTTTGAGGATCATCTGATTAGACTAAGATCTAGTGGCTGAACAAAACCCCATGGACAGGTATTCACTTAGACTTCATGATGTCACAAAAATAAATTGTGTTGGTAATGATTTAACTGCAGGAAAAAGTATCCAAAATTTCATAAACATCACATTTTAGGGTGTTACTTTCTGGTTACATATCATAAGATACAGAAAAAATGCAGGATTTTAAATCAGAAAGTCTATAGTAAGAATGAGTTCCACTTACTAACTTGGTGGCATTAAGATTATCCGAGTCTCATATCCACTCATCTAACATTAGAAAACCCTAAGTGGGAATAAGAAGAAAAGTACATCATAGGTTTCATCATTCCAACAAGCCCTTTTTGTGCTCCTCCTTTAAAATTCATGGCACCTTCCCTCCTGGAGTATATTGTATGTAAGGGAGAGAGTAAAAAATACTAAATAATTTTATCATGATATGAAACTTAGTACAAAATGTTGTAAGATAACAGATGAAATACAAAGTGAAGAAATTATTCTATCCTGAATTTAGTTATAGATTCTCAGAAGTGGCATCTAATGCTTAATTAAAATACTTGAATAAAAATGAATAAAGCAAATAGGAAGATATGTCCTAATTTCAAATATAATGGTTTAACCTAAGAAGAACAATTCTCCCAAAATTTATAAATTTGATGAGAAACACTCCCCAAATCACTTTAGCAATCTATTCACTTATATATAGTCCCCCAAAACTAGAATAACTCTATAATTAATGTAAAAAATGATATTAAGTATTGATGAAAATCCTAAAAAGAAAAATGAAAAAAATAAAAGGTTGAGTCTAACAGATATTAAGACTTAAAATCTCAATTGTTTAAAGTATATCATTTTGGCACCAAAAAGACAAATCAGTGGAACAACATTTAAACTGCAGAAAGAGGTACAAATATAGTGATAAGGAAGTCAATGTGAAAACCTGAACTTTTAAATAAATAGGGTTGGACAACTGGGTATGCTTTTAGAAATAAGGCTGGATGAACCTGAACAATGAATATCAAGAAAAGCTACAAGTGAACAATTTTTTTAACCTAATAATAAAACCTTAGAAATAAAAAAAAGAAAAAAAAAGAGCTAATCATTATATAATTTTTGTAAGGAATATACTTCTATTTCTCAAAGCGAGAATCTGTAAAAATTAAAGACTAACAATATAAAAATGCCATAATCAAGTTGAATAAAAACCCAAGAAAGATAATGCCATTTAAAGCATAGATTATCTTAATTTTCCTTATAAGTGAAAAAAATTAGAAATTGATATAAAAATTAAAAATATCTAAAGTATTATTAACAGAAAATACACAGAAAACTATATAAATGACCTCTATTCATATGAATTGATATCGGAACTCATTTGTCATCTAAGTAATTAAGATTAAAACTATAGTAAGATAATATTTAACTATCAAACTGGTAAAAACATAAAAATCAGCACAATCTTTTAATGAAACTGTGGGAAATCAACCTCTGGAAATATGGCGGGTTTAGTGCCAAGTGGCATACTACTCCTGGAAGATATGAGAAATGTTTCAAGGACAAATATGAACTGGGGTATATCTTGGTAGTAGAGTATTTGCTTGGCATGTGCAAGGCTCTGGGCTCAAGTCTCAGCACCACACAAAAAAGTACAAATGTATTCATTCTTTGACCTGGTAATGTTAGTGCCACACACACGCACAGAATAAAAACAAATATACAAGTTATTGTTGCATTTTTGTGTGAATGACAAGTAAACTGATATTATCACTCTATGAAATATTTTGTTATGAAGAAGAATAAGAATGCCCTTTTGAACTAATATGAAATTATTTTCCAGGATTTATTTTTAAACTGACAAAGAATAAGAAAGAGGGACACAGTAGAGGAAGTTGGAGAGAAAGAGACCTTAGGTGGAAGGCAGGGAGAAAGGAGTTATGTATATTCTGTTAGGCAGCACTAAACACCCTAGACTGGCTAGTTTAACATGAGCAACAATTAATTTTCTCATAGACCAGAATGCTGGATTGAAGCTCAGGCACCTGACAAGGGCCTTCTTGCTATGTCATCCCATGGTAGAAAGCAGAAAGGAGAAGAGGTAAATGGGAGCCAAAACCACCCTTTTATAAAACCATTATCCACACCTGTGAGGGTGGAGCCCTATTGTCATGCCAATTAAATTTCAAGATGAGTTGTGTAGGGAACAAATATTCAAATCTTAGCAGATATGAGGTCTTTTATATAGGAAAGGGAACAGGAAAAATAAATATCCATAGTTGCTTATAAAGAGGTAATGTTTAAAAGAAAAAAATAGAAAAGAAACTAATAAAAATGGTCATTTGTGGGAGCAAGTGGAATGGGGTCTACAGAAACAGAGGTAGGTGTATGCATTCTCAATATACCAATTATGATGTCACTACATTTTTCCTCAACTCCATTTTGTAGCATTTCAGTTCTTCAAAAACAGTTGAAAGAATAGAAAAATAAATATCCATTTGCCCATTGTGTTGGTTCAGCAGATGTTACCATTTTGCTATGTTTGCTTTATCATTTGCTCACAGGAGCGATCAAAGGGTCCATAACAGTGATCTCCCATGTAATGCAAGATTTAATTGAATGGGTGGGTAAAGAATGAGGGGTCATGTTCAGTAATGCATTTCTTCCTTACTTTATTTCTTCAACAAAAACTTACATACTTTAAAGTTAGTTACTGTTCTATGCATCAAGATGCAGTAATGAACACAACTGATCAACATCTTGGTTCCTAGCATATCTTCTCTTTATACATACCTTAAGGTGATGAGACCTATAATCACAGAAGGTTCTATTTTTCATATGTATTTTAGGGCTTAGATTCCTCCCTGAGCCAAATTTCTCAAATGAAAAAGGAGTGTGTAGGGGAAACTTGTCTGTTTTCCTTTTCAAAAAAAAAAAAATTCACATTCATTCTCAAAAGATGCTTTAGATGATCCCACCAAATGCTTCCAGCAAGAAATTCAATAGCTTTTCTAAAAACCACAGTGTAAAACAGAGCATTTTCTTTGGGGAGAGAATAGAAGATTCCTTTGTAGAGAATTACAGCGTGGACAAACATATCTGTTGTTTCCTGCCCTTCAGACCTCCATAAGCTGTATAATCATTTAGATGTATGCAGATGAGACCTCTGCTAATAGTAAAGTTAATGGAACACGTCTCTCAAGGTGAGATATAAGTGGCAACTCTAAATAGGAGTTTCTAGTCAAATGCTGAGTAAATCTATGATTTTTGTATTTTATTATTTTTATTGGTTCTTTTTAGTTGTTCAATATACTATAATTCATTTTGACACAATTATAAAAACATGAAATATATTTTGTTTTAAATCAGTCCTAGGAACTACTCTCCTTCTCCTCTCCTCATACCTACTTCTCCCTTCCCTCTGCTCTATTGATCTTTCTTCCATTTATCCATAGTTATTTTTTAATTAGTTTTTTGTGAAGGCACAAGATGCCGAGATTCATGGTGGTATATTGATATATGTAAAGAGGAATGTTATTTAGATTAATTCCATTGTCTTTCCTTATCCCATCCTCCTCCCTTCCCTTCGTTTCCCCTTTGTCTACTTCACTGAACTTTTTTTTACCCCCCAACTTATTGTGGATTAGCTTCCACATATCAGAGAAAACATTTGCTCTTTGGCTTTTTGGGACTGACTTGTTTCACTTAGCATGATAGTCTCCAGATCCAAGCATTTACCAGCAAATGGCATAAAGTCAATATTTATGGCTGAGTAACACTCTATTGTGTATATAGTACATTTTCTTTATCCATTTATCGGTTGAAGGGCACCTGAATTCTCCGTACCTTAGTTATTGTGAATTGTAGTGCTATAAACATTGATGTGGCTGCATCACTGTAGTATGCTGATTTTAAATTCTTTGGAGATAAAAATATCTCCTCAGGAGTTTGTTACATGTCAATTTTTAGATATCAGCAAATTATTTAATTGTGTCTGTGGTGGGGAGTAAAGTAGTGGGATTTATAGCGTCACTAGAATGGAATTGCTGACAGAGATTGCACGTTGGCTAAGATATAGGAAGATGTTTCTGGCATATGGGGAAGTAAGATCATATAGACAGATAAGTGATCAGTTATCAGAAAGAAAGTAAAACTTGACAAAGTTCTGAGAGAGGAATCAACTATTGCTGTCTTGGGTTTCCTGGCAGAGTCTCAGGCGTGTATAGGTGGCCTTGTCTCTTTGCACCCTGCCTTGACAGTCAGACTTGAGGCTTGATTAGCTGATGCTTTGTCTTCTTCCTTTGCTCCATTACTCTCTTTCTCCAACTGATCTTGTTTTCTTAACTCTGGCACTATCAGAGAAATGTAGACAGCATTATTTCCTATATTGTTCTTTCAAAAGTGTTCTGCTATAATAAGGAGAAGCAGTCATGGTTATCAGCAGGAAATAATGGATGTCAAGAACTTTCTTACAACCAGATCCTGTTTTATTATGGTGCAGAGAGATTAAAGCCCAGACTTTGTGATGTGATACTTTGAATTAGTTTAGATCAGAAAGGAAGTTTTTGGATGTAGCACAGTTGCTAGAGTTCCAGCAGCTGTGTCCTCAGTTCTTTTGGAATTCTAAGCATGATAGTACTGACCTCTGCTCTCACTGGGTCATCTTTTGTTGTCTGGCATGATAGGTAGCTAAATCAGGCATTTTCAAATAGTTTGTTTTTGATTTTGTATTGTGATCAATTTATACAAAGTGACTCCACCTGACATCAGTGTTTGCTTGAGCTTATAGTGAATGAAATTCCACCTAATCATGTTATACAGTTAGAAAATTTCTGTATTTTCTATGCCAGGGGTATGTGGAAACTGTAGATGACTAAATCAAGTAGATGTCATTAGCTTAGGGATTATTATTAAAACATTAATGAATGGACATATTTCATGAATTATCTTTAATCATTTATTTGCAAGCCAATATTTTTAATAAGATTATAAGTGCCCCCCTCCACTTACATACAACCTGAAACTGTGAACTAACATTTGTTCACCAACAATGTATGCATCATCATTTGTGTAGTTGAGGAGACTTCTATTTATCTCTTTTATGGAGCAGGCTACAATGGGTAATTTTTATTTTTATTATTATTTGCTATCTCCAACTTCTGAGAGATTCTAAACTTAAATGTAGTGATTTTTTCTATTCATTTCCCTAGTACTGGTACCTAATTCACTGCCTGGCTTGTTGTAAAGCTTACTGAGTATCTGGTGAAATGAAAATGCTTTGTGTTCATCTTGATATATCTGAGGAGTTAATCATTTGAGGGGCTGGGAGATAGCTCAGTCAGTAGAGTGCTTGCCTTGGAAGCACAAGGCCCTGGGTTCGATCCCCAGCACCACAAAAAAATAAAATAAAAAAAAAATAATTTGAAGTGGTTTCTAAATAACTATATGTCATCTCACTCTTATTCCCCTTATTTCTCTCACTTGGTTCTGCACGCCGTATTTGGCCTATGTCCCATCGGCCCTTGGGTTCAGATGCTTAATGCTACGCCAACTTTCTAACATGCTATCACATTGAAGCCTCATGTAGGACCTCCAGCCCTACAAAGTCTCCTTCTGTCTTTTATTTCTGGAAGACTTCAGTAGTTCCTCGTTAGATCTTGCTAAGTGTTGCCTCTGTGCTCTGGACTTCTGCTGGGCGTTTGCTGCTCTCACTGTATTCCTTCTTTCTTGCGAAGGGTGATTTCAGAACCAAATTCCCTCTGTCCTCATTTGTAAGTACAGGGATGGTAGATGGATGCACAGTTGGAAGGACAGACTGACATACCGAGATTGAGTGATCTGATAGAAACTGTTGAGTGACATCCCTGGTGCCCTGGTCTTTGTGTTCTTCCACCTCTTCAGGGATTAGATATTATTAATCTGGGTGAAAAGTGCATCCAGAAACCAAGTGGTAGGGAAATTCAATGTGTCTCCCAATGAAAACTTAATCCCCAAATACAATAGTGTTGAGAATAAGGATTTTTAGGAAGTAATCAGATCATGAAACATTGGCTTTCAGTAATAGACTAATGCCATTATTGAAGGGGCTGGTTTAGTTATCATGGTAGTGAATTCCTGATGGAAGGACAAGCTTGGCCCTTTTCCTTTCACGGGTAGTACCCGCTTACCCTTCTGCCTCTGCAATAGGATGTTCCAGTAAACACTCCCTACTGACCTTGGACTTTTTGGACTCCACAATTCTAAAAAATAAATCTGCTAATTATAAATTACCTGGTCATAGGTATTCTGTTATAACTCAAGACAGACTGATGCATCATCATGCTTTTCCTCCATCTTTTTTCTTCAGATTTTATTCTCAGTACCAGGTCTCAAGAACCCCCTTCTGACAGGTTATCACGTTTGAAGCAATCCTGCCTTTTAAGCTAACTTTTGCAAGTAACTGCCTATGGATTGGAGGTAGGTCTGGAACCACAATTTAAATTTTATAGGATCAATATTCTCTTTTTCATTGATTCAATCCATTCTCTAATTATTAATAGGGTGCCTACTATATGCTAGACATTAGGATATTCTAATGAACCAAATGACAAAAACTTTCTCTTATGAAGAGAGAGATGTTAGGTAATGGGTAGTTATATATAAGAAACAATAGATTAGCAAATAGCATGCCACATAACATGGTGATATGGGCTTTAGATTAAAATAAATCACAAAAGAGGAATATATATAATGTATGGGAGTGACTGGTTTGAATGTTATCTTTCCTAAGATGATATTTAAGTGAAGACCTAAGGAGGGGAGGATGGGAGCCGTGGGGTATCTGGGAAGAGTGGACAATGCATAGGCACAGAGCAAGAGTCTTCATGCTAACTGAATCCTGTGTGATTCATCATGAGGCATGTGAAGAGATATCCTGCAGCAGCCATCTCCCAATGTGTGCAGTTGGCTACATATATTCTTAAATTTCATTTCACAGACCCTTAGGTAAGCTTGGAAAGTCTTCAGTATGTTAAATAATACTCAACTCTGATCAGTGGAGTTCATTTTCACATGAGGAAGCCTGAAAAACATTGTAATTGATAGTAAAGGGAAGTCTCCCTTCAAATTATGGGAGCAAATCTTCCACATCTATTGAAGTATAGGATAAAAATAATAAAATGGAAATAAATTTTAGACAAAGATTCATGTTCTCATTTTCTCTGAGAACATTTACAAGCATAAAAGATACAGCATGTTCTTAACAATATGTGATGATTTTAAAAAACAGGGTATAAAGATCCTTGAAAGTATGATTCCTTTTAAGGAAAAAAAATATAACAACATGATACCAAATTCACAAAACAGGATTCCTAATGTTAGGGATATGCTTACCTAATGAGACAACAGAATGTCACCATGTCCCTTTGAGAATGCATTCACATTGCCAGCTTCTCAGCTTGCCCTCAGTAACATGGATGGAGAATGGATAACAATGGCACCAAATTCACTTGGTGGTAGGAAGAATTTAAGAACATCATGAGAAAATAGATACTGCAGCACTTTTAAAATACAAAATTATAAGTAGAAGAAACTCATAATGACTGACACATGGACATTTCTTCTCTAATCTGAAATCAGACAAGTTAAAGAAATTTAGTTAATACCTATTATAAAAATTTAAGTGACATTTTGGCAAGTAATTTCTATTCATTATAATTTACCAGGTAAATGAAACCCCAAAGTAGATTGGTTATCTAAATTATCTGTCTTAAAATTTCATGGTTCTGTGAAATTTTTGACTCAGTCAAAGCACTGACTTAGTCATCCTAGGTAACTTATAAAAATGCATGTTTAAAATCTTACATTTGTACTTTTTGAGATAAATATTTAATAATAAATCAAGAGTTTTATGTTGCTCATTCCCATTATTTCAGTTATTTTAGCAATATAATCTATCTGTGCAAATGAAACAAAATCATAAAAATCCATAGTCTAACCAGAGAGATAGACTCCAAAGATTAAAAAGCAGGTTTATACACAAGAAGTTTAATCTTCTTCTTAGGAAGATTAAATTTTTTACATAAATCATGCTTCCATTTTGGTGGAGGAAACCATGTAAATGAATACTGTTAAGATGGCCAGTTTACCTCTTAGACACTCACATCTGCCCTGTTGTCCCCACCCTACCTGCTCCCCAAACTGCCTTTGTCCTTCAACTACCTTATCACAGCAGTGCCTCATAACCCTTCTGGTCTGCTCCTTCAGGAGTCAACCATGCTTCTGTGGGTGCGTTCCTGGAACCCTAGCTTCCAGGGACAGTAGCACAAAGGCAGTTTAACCTGAGGAGGGGCCATGTCAGCCTCTCCTGGAAGCCAAGTTCCCAAGATGTGGGGAAAGCCAATCCCGCAAACACTCCCTCTAGGCTAAATTGAGCAAGAATCAGGATGTTAAGCGAGGAAAATCTTTTAAAAATGCAAATATGATCACGTTATGCCTCTGGGTAAAATATATCAATGTTTCCACATCATACACAAGATTAAGAACAAACTCCTTACCCCTCAGGCTTCATTTTCTGCCTACCCAACACACTCACTCAGCACCAGCCACACTCAGGTAACTGCCTTCCTCGGCACATATTCAGTAAATAATTTATTTCTGCAAATTAAAATGTAAATAAATAACAAACAGCAAAGTACAACCTTTCTATGACATTATAGATAGCAATTCCTACTGTCAAAAAGTATTTAAAGGCCAATATTGCATTAAATATTTTAATTGATTTAATTAATTAAGTACTTTGTTTATTTTTGGTAACAGGAATTGAAACTAGGGGCACTTACCTACTGAGGCACATCCCCAGCACCCCCTCTTTTTTATTTTGTTTTGAATCAGGATCTCATTAAGTTACTTAGGGCCTTGGGAAGTTGCTGAGGTTGTCTTTGAACTTTGTATCCTCCTGCCTTAGCCTCCCCAGCTGCTGGGATTACAGGTGTGCACCACCATGCCTGGCTTAACTATTTCTGATAGAAGGTTCTTTGAATTACTTTATTTATATAAATTCCAAGAAACCCCAAGAAAACTAAGTTACATATATGCACATTTGCATACACATACATATACACAGATAATCATACCTGTTTTATAGCTAAGTACTGACTGTATTGCACAGATTTTTTTGATTAACATAATACAGAATAATTAAAGAAATGATAGACAATAAAATATACATATATCACCACCCTGGTATGGCTAATATTGTCATTTTGATTTTCATGCTTCATGCTTGTTATATAGTTCAACCAGAGCTTAACAGAAACTGGTGTTATTTCCAACATTACAGCAAGCTACAATATGGCCGCACCTACCAGAGGAGCCTGTGGATATTGAACTCTAATGTCTCATACCTTTGCACATTAAAACTTCAGTCAGCTTCATTCCAGCATTGGTCTTTCCCAAACTCTCTGCTGTCATTTTCACACTGCTGTGAGTTTTATTTTCACCTTCTATTTTCCAGGGTGCTATAGAGTAAAGCGTTGGTAAGATCATTAGATTATCCAACATGTTCAGTGTATATGACAATAACTCTGCTAGTCTTTTCTAGAAGTTTTAAAATTTAATCTTTTTAAAGGTATTCTTCTGCCTATTTTATAAATAGTTTCAATGATAATAAATAGTATTATATGGGGAAAGGATAAAATACAATTATGAGATAATCCATTAAGACCCAAGCTTTCAATTCTTCATATGTTTCTGGAGAAATGACACAGGTGCGTTGAAATCAGTCAGAAACTGTAGAGCTTCAAATATATATTTGTATATCATAACATAATTATGTTCTTATTATAAAATCATGTATAGATTAAATTTTATAGGTGTTCCACATCTGGCATGATGAAACAAATTAAAAAGTAAATTGTATGATTTATTCTACATCTAAATACTTTTTCACCTTGTTTTAGTTAACTTTCCACTGAGAACAATTTTAGGGGAAAAAAGTTTATTTGAGAGCTCACTATTTCAGAGGTCTTAGTTCACAGAAGGCTGGCTCTATTTCTTGGGGCTGGAATTAAGGCAGAACATCATGGTGGAAGAGTGTGGCAGAGGGAAGCAGCTCACATGGTGATCAGAAAGCAGAAAGAAACTCCACTCTCCAGATACAAAATATATACCCCATAGCTATTCCCCCAATGAGCCACATCCTCCAGCCACACCCTACCTGTCTCTAGTTACCACTCAGTTAATCCCATCAGGAATTAAATAACTGATTCCATTAAGGCTATAACCCAATAATTTCTCCTCCAAACCTACTTGCATTGTCTCACGTGAGCTTTTGGGGAACACCACATCTAAACCATGACACACCTTTTTTCCTCACTTCTATATATTTCTCTCTTTTCCCCTTCCATATCCCTCCTATTATTTGTTAGTGCATGGTGCTACATGGAGGATATAAATTAATATTTAATATTTCATCCTCTTGCTAATTGACCAACACTGTGAGCAATTCAGGGTCCACAGCTTGGACCTTTGATTCTCAAGGAATGTTTTATCATTCTTTACAGAGGTTCATCCTAAAATTTCATAGTTCTTGTCTTTTTTTCTGACTTTTGAAAAAGAATAGTCTCTGTGAAATAAATATTTATTTCAGGTGTGAAATATAGAGAGAAACTAAAGTAAGAAAAGAGCTATGTTTCTCAACTTTGTACAACTTGACACAAAAACATATCCCCCATGCACTATTTTGGTCATGCTAGACATTTTCCCATTGTTTTTTAATGGATTGATGCACCAGTTAACTTTCTAACTTACTTTCTTTAACTTAACAAGAGGTTTTGAGCATATTTCTCCAACTCTAATGTCCACAAATGATGTTAAGATAATCCAATTTCTTAAAATAAAATGATGCCCATATAGGCTTACATTTCCACCTTGTTGTGATTTGTAAAGTTAATCACAGCAGTGTGGGTATGTGTACAAATATGCACAACCTTGACTACCTACACATTTGAGCACATTCATGGTTTGTCTTGGACTGACTACACCACCAACTGCACAGCTGTTCTTTCCTGTCCTCGCCCCATGGGAAATCCAAACACTTCTCTTCTCTTTATCCACTTTGTATTTCTGGATACCAGGCTTTTCAAACTTTGGAAAATTGATTTGAGGTCTGATTCCTGAGCAAGGTAATTTATCAAGTCTCTAAGCTGGGACAAATATTTTAGTTCCACTCAGTACATAGCTTTCTCATTTCCATTTCAGGTCAGTAGATAAATCCTTCACTTAATATTTCATAAATGCCAGGAGTTAGTTAGCAGTACTGAGATAGCATTAAACTAATTCCTTTGGTTCTTGACATATCCTTTATTTTATTCTTTACCCCAGAAGATGTCACGTTTGTAGATCATATTTATATTTCATCTGAAACACTGTGAGCTGTGGTTTCTTCAAAACTGCAGTGTTCTGCAATGATGTCTTAACAGTCACTATGGGAAATTTTGCGACCTTCAGAAAGCCAAATCTTTCACAATTCATAAAATTCTCACTTGATACAGACCAGTACTTGGAAAGAAGTCAGTTAAATTCTGTGCTTCACTGTTATTTAGGTAGACCTTTTTTTTTTTAATTGAACATTGGTACTTTGGTCACCTCTCTAATTAGGTAGCTGATAGAAGCAAAGCAAACTACTGAGATTTTTTAATTTGACAACCTTACTTGATCCATAACTCATTGCACATTTAATGTAGTTATATTTTTACTACTTAATTGTTTTCCTTTGAGTTCAACAGTTGCACTAGCTGGCATGCTATAAACCTAGTCCTAGCTTTGAGGATATCCCTCTTCATGCTTTTCTTTTTTTCTACATTAGTCCTGTTTTGTTTTCCTGCTCCATATTGTTTAAAGCTCTGTGCGAAGCATCCTATCTTAATATTGTCATTGCTGTTAAAGAAACCAAACAAAACATATTTAAAAGCATTGAAACAAGATGGTCTTAGACAGAATTCTTCCTACTCTTCTTTCCCTTTTCCTCCTCTTCCCTCTATGGGCAAAATTTCTATTCAGAAGGTATGATCATGTTTTTATGATGTGATCACCTAAGGAATATTGTTTCTAGTTTTGGCTTTATTATTTTCTGCCTCTCTTGGATAATTTATGTCATACAACTGCATGCATTTGGAAATCATCACATGTTAAATTTAAGAGAGAATCCTCTTGTCTTTAATTGAGCCTGTTTGGAAATAATGACCAGAAAACATAGGTCATCTTTTAAGATCTTTAGACCTTTACTAAACAAATAAATGTCAAATGAGATAAATTTATTAATCTAAAAAATATAGAAATGTATGTAACAACAGAGGTTTTGCTTTATTATATGGAGACCAATTTTCAGACACACACACACACACACACACACACACGTTTATATATGAATTGTTTTTAGAGATTAAATTCCATATCAATAGGTCAGGCAAAGGAGAAACACCAGTTTACTTGACCAGATTATTTGTGATACTCCTAGAATACCACGAATTGCAAGAACTACTGATTCCTTTGCTTTTCTTCTACTTCCCATCATTTCCAGTGCTTACTACTAATTTCTCTGCCACTAGAAAAATAGGACTTATTTGAATGTTTAATCTGTGTTAGCAAATCATCCTTAATTTTAATTTTGAAAGTTTCCTAAAGAACGCTTATGTATTCTCATTCACACTCTCTTTAACATTTTAATATGATCAACTCAGGGCTGTGCTCAGCACATCTTTGCTAATTGAAATATCTGATATGAAGTCTCATGAAGGAGGGCTGGATTTATGAAGATTCTGTGAAAGTTCATGATAAGACAGTTTTCTGAATCTGCATGAGAACTTTATCATGCCTGTTTGCATTGTTCATTACTGCACTACTGTTCTGCCATGCACTTTCAGTCCTCTGTTAAAAATTACTCCTGGGGTCTGAGGATGTGGCTCTTGTGGGGTAGAGCTTGTGCCTAGCATGCAAGGTCTGGAGTTTCATCACCAGCACTGCAAGAAACAAACAACAAATAAATCATACTTCTGAGAACCAATGAAGTTCATGCCTTTAATGGAACATAAATTTAGATGATATGGAAGAAGATATCTTGGGTGATGTATATTAATGGGTTTAAAAAGCAATTAAATAAATAATATACTTTTAGTTCACTGTTCCTTACCTTCACTAATAATAAGAGCCTACATTGTTCCTATATATATTCATTAAGTACAAGAATTTTATGGAACTTAAATTTCAAAACTGAATCCAACTGAAACAGTAAATTAGAGCTGAATTAAAATTATGTCTATCCCTTGATTTCATAAAACTATAGTTGATTTCTTTACTTTTATCATTAAAAGTGAGTTCTTTAGATAATATATCATATTTTAAAAGAACCAAACCCTAAGTCATGAGTGTTGGATTTTTAGTCCCAGGGGCACCAGTGACTGGACTGAGTGACTTTAGACAACTCACTTGCCTCCTTAGAATGTCGACTGCTTAATTCCAAAAAGTGACTGGAGAAGATTAATTCATGTGCTCATTTTTTGCTTGACTATTCTGAAAACATACTCTCTTGATTCAACTTTCAGACACAAGGTGGCACTATTAGTAGTGATTTTAATTTAATCCACAGACAAAACTAGGGAAATTTCAAGATCTGCAAGTCCAAGGAAAGTATCTAAATACATAAGGACACTATACACCACCACACACACACACACACACACACACACACACACACACGCAGAGATTTGACTGATTACTGTTAACATCTGGATGAATGTTCAACAATTCCGTCAACCAACTGTTTGTTTAATGCCAAGGTGATTGATTTCTTTTTTTAATTTCCATGTGAAAATTTCAGTGTTGAGGGAGACAATCAAGATATATTTGTCAAAATGTGTGCAAGATAAAGATTGATAATGGTATGATTTCAATATAAATAGGAACACTTATACAAGATACATCAATTTTATAGGATGTGAGGAAAGGTGTTGAAACATGGGCAAATGACAGAACTGAGTTTACTATCGAATTTAAAAGAATGTATGCTGCTATGCAGACAATTTTTGAATAACCATAAAGACACAAATTTTAGAAATTGAGAACATATACCTTTTCAAATAGATAACTTAAAGTCTCTAAGATATTTTTGCTCAGATCTCTCGATTTTTTAACTGGTATGTTCTGAAATAGTCCACATATACCAAGGACCAAAAAATATTTTGTGACTAAACCAATAATGTGATTTACTCTGATAGTGAATATTTTGCTCTAAAATCTGACTTTTCTCCCCCTGTTTGTTTGATGGTTCCAAATCATTTGTAATTAAGTTGAAATGCAATACCTGCTGTTCAATGTTTTTTTTTTCCCTAATCCAGCAAGAACTGATTTTCCTAAATAATTTATAAAGTTTGTGTACTCACTATTGGACATGTTAGCCATCTCCTAGACCACCCACTCCTTTCATTTCACTGATGAGGAAACTGAGTCTCAAAGATGAAATATAAGAGCAAGAAGCTTCCCCTCTGACCCTGAGACAGGGCTAACCTGTGGAGAGGTAACTCCAGTATCTCTAACCATGCACTATTACATATTTCAGATGGGAGACAGTCCCTTCCACCCATGTGAAAATCTTACATACATTCATAAACTATAAATTCCATTTTGAGAAAGTCCAGTTTTCTCCTCTCATTCTCTCTAGCATATAGTATTTGGTAATGTGGAGATGATCAGTGCATACATTTAAATAAATAATGATTAAATCTAATGAACAATTTTAATAAAATACTTCTCCCATATTTACTTGAGCTCACTGCAGTACTTCATTTCAGTTAATAACATAATTTCTTTTCATACCTCTACAAATCCATCTGTGGTGAGAAGTGAGGTTTTTTTTTTCCCCTAATAGTTTATTGTTGGCTACTCTGAAATGGACAGTAATTACATTTTCTTATAACTTAGTGGTTGTCACTCACCTGACCCCAATTTAAATTGTTGCAATAGAATGAGTAATAAAGCTGTGGCTTACACAATCCTTGTTTTGGCAGACACAGGCTGAAGGCATGCTATTTCCTGGAAAACCTCTCTGTCATGTATGTGATTTTAGTCAGAGATTCAGTCTCCTTCGGCCTCCCCTTCCTCCCTGTAGAAGGGGTGGGTGGGGAGGAAATCATTAATGCCCAGAACTGTGTCACTGAATCAATGAGATGCATGGGTACAATTCCAAGAACACAGTATTCTGGTCCATGTGTTATTAGGTCAAATCTATTCCTTGTACAGGAGAAAACAGAGAATAAATGAGTATTGGACAGTAACAAAATTAAAGTCATTACCCTCTCCCAATGGTTGGGTGAGTGTCAGTAGTAAGCAAACACATATGCACTGGTTTCCTTGGTCTTTGGAAACACAACTTGGTGACATACAAATTGTGTTAAGCCATGAAACTCTAGGTATTACTCTATGAATATAGAATCTTAGCAAATCCCATTAAAATTTCACCCCAGTACTTATGAGAGTCATGCTCAGAAGTCTCGTATGTGCTGACGAACAGTCCTCTCATGTTCTTCTCCATCCGCTCTCTTGGTGGTTTTCTACTGAGGCCACTTGCAGGGAGCAGGTGCTTTCATCATCCCCACAGTCACCTCCTTTTGCCCTCGGCTACCACTATGCATTGTGACTGAGCAAGTGACCAAGCAGAGCAGAGAGCTGATGACAGAGCCAGCCCTGTGCCTCAGCACTTCTTCAGGGCCTAGCATCTCAGCATAAGACATAAAAATATGTGGAATGAATGAGAGTTATCAAAGTTCTCCTAGAATTCTTAATATATTTAAGCATCATTGTGTTCAGCACAAAAGGAAGGAGAGTGACCCTCCTCCCCCTTCAGTGTCCTACTTTCTTTTTATTTATTTATTTTATTTTTTATAGACTGCATTTTGATTCATTGTACACAAATACATCATTTCATTTCTATGACTATGCACGATGTAGATTCATACCATTCATGTAATCATACATGTACTTAGGGTCATGATGTCTGTCTCATTTCATAATTTTTCATACCCCCCTTCCTTTCATTTCCTTCTACATAATCTAAAGTTCCTCCATTCTTCTCTCACTCCCCACCCCCACCATTATATATCATCCTCCACTTATCAGGGAAAACATTTGATCTTTGCTTTTTTGGGATTGGCTTATTTCACTTAGCATGATATTCTCCAATTCCATCCATTTACCTGAAAATGCCATAATATTATTATTCTTTGTGGTTGAATAATATTCCATTATGTATATATACCACAGTTTTTTTATCCATTCCTCTGTTGAAGGGCATCTAGTTTGGTTCCACAATCTAGCTATTGTGAATTGAGCTGCTGTAAACATTGATGTGGAGAAATGTGAATTAAAACAACTCTAAGATTTCATCTTTACTCCAATTAGAATGGCTATTATCAAGAACACAAGCAATAATAGATGTTGGCATGGATGTGGGGGAAAAGGCACACTTTTTACACTGCTGGTGGAGTTGCAAATTGGTGCAGCCACTCTGGAGAGCAGTTTGGAGATGCCTCAGAAAACTTGGAATGGACCCACCTTTTGACCCAGTTATCCCACTCCTGCTCTTCCTTCGTTTTTACCTCCATTCTGCAGTCGATGCTCCTCCTCCCGATTCTGCTCATGTCCTCATGTATTAAGGAAAAGGAAAATTTACTAAAATGCCCCTCTCTGGTTTAGTATGTGTGCCTAGAAATACCTAATTTTCAAACTGGACTCAAGTGTTCACTGCTGCTGATAAACAGATACTGCAAAAGGGAAATAAAAAACATACAAATTAGAAATTCACAGAGAGAGAAGGATGATTTAGAAAATTGTGGGATTTAACTTATTGTACTCTACTAAATGGATAGTTTAAATGCCTTAAAATTATTACAAATAAGTAAGTTAAAGTTAGCTTCAGAAACTACAAAGCAAAATAAAAATACAAAAGGAAAAGGATTAATAAAATAATAAAACAATATTTTACAAACTAAAATTAAAATAGGACTAATAAAAATAAAATGTTTCTAATAAAAACAATAAAAAATGAGCACCTAAAAAGCCTCAGAAAAATTTAAAAGTAAAAAGTTTAATAAAATCTCGATAAAGAAAAAATTAGCATTCCTAATATTGTGTACTTTTTACTTGTTTTTATTTGTTCTAATTAGTTGTACATGACAGTAGAATGAATTTATACATTTTGATAAATCATACATAAATGGAGTGTAATTTCACATTTTTCTGATTATACATATTGTAGGATCACATGGATTATGCAGTAATGATATCTGTTTTGCTCTACTATCCTTCCAACCCCCATACCCCTTTCCCTCCCTTCACTCCCCTCTACCTAATCTAAAGTAACTCTATTCTTCCCTAGCGTCTACACCGTCCACAACCCCTATTGTCAATTAGTATTTGCATATCAGAGAAAACATTAGACCTTTGGGTTTTGGGGTTTGGCTTATTTCCCTTAGCATCATATTCTCCAACTGCATCCAATTGCTGGCAAATGCCATAATTTCCTTCTTCTTTAAAGTTGAGTAATATTCCATTGTATATATGTATGTATGTATGTGTGTATATATATATATATATGTGTGTGTGTGTGTGTGTGTATATAAATAGATAGATAGGATAGATAGATAGGTAGATATTTCTTTATCCATTCATCTGTTGAAGGGCACCTATATATAAAGAACTCAAAAAACTTAACACCAAAAAAAAAATAACCCAATCAATAAATGGGCTAAGGAACTAAACAGAGACTTCACAGAAGATATACAATCAACTGATCAACAGATCTATGAAAAAATGTTCAACATCTCTAGCAATTAGAGAAATGCAAATCACAACTACTCTTAAGATTTCATCTCACTCCAATCATAATGGACATTATCAAGAATACAAACAAAAATAAGTGTTGGCAAGGATGTGGAGAAAAAGGTATATCCATACATTGATGGTGGGACTGCACCCATTATGGAAAGCAGTATGGAAACTGCTTGGAATGGACCCACCATTTGACCCAGCTATCCCACTCCTTGGCCTATACCCTAAGGACTTAAAATCAGCATACTACAGAGATACAGTCACATCAGTGTTCATAGCAGGAATGCAAATTTTGATATATAACTATAGATACAAATGAAATTAAGCAAAATCAAAAGATAATTTTATTTGTATAAATATACAAATAAATTTGAACTACATTAAGTGGATGATTTTCTAGCAAAACATAAAATTTTGAAATTTGCCTAGCTACACACAATAAATAATAATAACACAGTAAAAACTATTGTGCTGACTTTCCAACTTGGGCAGGACAGGATGACTTCTGCAAAAAAGAGTGGTGAGAAGGGCCATTCTGCCACCGAGGGAATGATGACCTGAATATACACCGTCAACATTCACACAGTGAACTTCAAGAAGTGCACGCCAGCTGGGCGTGGTGGCACATGCCTGTAATCCCAGCTACTCGGGAGGCTAAGGCAGGAGAATTAAAAGTTGGAGGCCAGCCTCAGCAAGTTAGCAGAGCCTTAAAGCAACTTAGTGAGATCCTGTCTCAAAGTTAAAATGAAAAAGGGCTGGGAATGTAGCTCAAGGATAAAGTCCCCCCCTCACCGGGTGAATCCCCAGTACCAAAAAAAAAAAAAAAAAAAAAAAAAAATAGAGAAATAAAAAGAAAGATGCTTGCACCTTGGTCACTCAAAGATATCTGGAAATTTGCTATGAAGCAATTGGGGATTTCAGATCTGTGCATTGATTCCAGCATCAGCAATGTTGTCTGAACTAAAGAACCATTCCATAATCATATTTATGTGTAATTGTCCAGAAAATATGGGAATGAAGATTCACTAAAACTCTATAGATTATCATAGATTATCCTGTTTTATCATGACAAAGCATAATAACAGCACATTTAAATAATTGTCTATTAATAACTTAAATAGAAAACACTTAGGTGACTAAGAATCTATGCATAGAATTAAAAGTGACATGCTGAGGAGAAAATGAGGCATATAAAACAGATGCATGCCTTTAAAGTTGAAGACGTACACAACCAAATAGAAAAATGGGCAACAGATACAAACAAGCCATTGAGATAAGAAAAAAATAGTCACAACATAAAATGATTATGAAATTCAGGGCAAAAGGTAGAGAAACAGGATTAATCAATGATGAAGATAAGTATAGTATAATTTCACTTATATTTAGAATATACAAAAGTTGATCCCACAGAGGTTTAGAGTAGAAGTGGTGGTTACCAGAGACTTGGGAGAGTAGGTGGTAAGGAGCGATATGGAGGTTGGTCAACAGATCCTAGGTAAGAGGAATAAGAATTCCTGGTGAGCTATTGCACAGTAGGTGACTATATATAACAATGTACTGTCTATTTAAGAAAACTGGAAAAAAGGAATGTGAGTGCTTTTACCAAAAAGAAATGACATGTACAAACAGAGAAACAACATGTATCCCATTTGTTTACAATAAAATAATAAAAAAATAAAATAAAATAAAGAAATGATAAATGTTTGAGGAGATACAGCTTTAAATATTATAATATATTCATGTATCAAAACATCACATGGTACCCCATAAATATGAGCAAATTTGATGTGTTTATTAGTTAAAAATAAAAATTTTTTAAAGTCATGAAACATGCATATTTTGTCCATTAAATCTATAAAAAGGCCAGGTGCAGTGGTGCATACCTGTAATCCCAGCAACTCAGGAGGCTGAGGCAAGAGGATTGTAAATTCTAGACCAGCCTCAACAACATGGCAAGACCCTATCTCAAAATTAAAAATGTAAAATAAAAAAGACTGAGTTTGTAACTCAGTGGTAGAGTGCCCCTGGGTTCAATCCCCAGTACCACAGGAAAAACAAACTAAAACAAAAAAATCTATAAAAAGTTTTCAATATTGATGATATCAATGTTAATTGGGGATCTGGGAATGAATACCCTCAGACGATATTAGTGAAAATACAGATTGGTCAAAATATGTTAGATATTTGAAGCCTTAAATATTGAAATGCCAATCCTTATCTTTTGGGACCTTCCATAATAATAAATTAGACTTATAAATGTAGATAAGCAAAAGAGCCATTGAGGCATTTTGGTAATGTTGAAAACAGTGTGAACCTTAAAAACCATTCAGTTAATAAAGAGCTAGATAATGTGGGAGTCATTGGAATAGTACTATATTCACTACAGAATACAGAACATGTGTATATGGACTAAATTCAAAGCGTGCATGAGATGTTTTGTTGTAAAGTATCATTTTGGAACTACATAGATGAAAAATTCTGTTTAAAAATATCTACATATATATGTAAAATTAAGACTTTCTACAACATACGTAGGTTTTATTTTTTACTTGAGTAATCAAAACTGCTAGTTTATGCATCAAACAATGGTTTCAATAGTTATTTCTAAAGTTTGTGATTGGTGAGAAGGATGGGGGAATTTTTACTTTTGACTATATGTAATTAAAAAATACAAGTGACAATATAGTATATGTAGCCTTTTATAAGCTTTTCTCTTTTTACCTTTCTTTTGTTCTTTTTATCTTTTTATTTGTTCTCATTAGTTATATATGACAGCAGAATGCATTTCGATTCATTTTACACAAATGGAGCACAACTATTCATTTCTTTGGTTGTGCAGTCATACCATTCATTTGATCATACAAGAACCTAGGGTAATGTCAATCTCATTCTACCATCTCCCACTCCCCTAGCCCCTTTCCTTCCCTTACTCCCCTCTGCCCAATCCAAACTTTCTCCATTCATGCCCTCCCATTGTGAATCAGCATCCACATATCAGAAAAACATTTGGCCTTTGGTTATTGGTGATTGACTTATTTCACTTACTATGATATTCTCCAACTCCATCCATGTACCTGCAACTGCCATAATTTTATTCTCCTTTAATGCTGAGTAATATTCTATTGTATATATATACCACATTCCTGGATCCATTTGTCTATCAAAGGGTATCTAGGTTGGTTGCATAGCTTAGCGAGTTGTGAATTCAGTTGCTATAAACATTGATGTGACTGTATCACTCTAGTATGCAGATTTTAAGTGTTTTGGGTATAGACTGAGGAGTGAGATAGCTGGGTCAAATTGTGGTTCCATTTCAAGTGTTTTAAGGAATCTCCACACTGCTTTCCAGAATGGTTGCATTAATTTGCAGTTCCATCAGCAATGTATGAGTGTATCTTTTCCCCCACATCCTCACCAACACTTACAGTGCTCTATCTGATGTGCTTGTGCTAAAGATTTTCTCCCACCCTGTGGGCTCTCTCTTCATGTTATTGTTTCCTTTGATGAGAAGAAGCTTTTTAGTTTGAATTCATTCCATTTTTTGATTCTTGATTTTATTTGTTGGGCTTTAGGAATCTTGTTAAGGAAGTCAGGTCCTAAGCGACATAATGAAGATTTGAGCCTGCCTTTTCTTCTATTAGGCTTGGGTCACTGGTCTAATTCTTAGGTCTTGATCCACTTTGAGTTGAGTTTTGTGCAGGGTGAGCTATAGGGGTTTAATTTAATTTTGCTGCATATGGATTTCTGGTTTTCCTAGCACCATTTGTTGAAGAGGCTATCTTTTCTTGGATGTATGTTTTTGGCACCTTTGCCTAGTATGAGATAACTGTATTTATTTGGGTTTGTCTCTGTGTCCTCTATTCTGTAACATGGGTCTACCTGTCTATTTTGGTGCCAATACCATGCCATTTTTGTTACTATAGCTCTGTAGTATAGTTTAAGTTCTGGTATTGTGATGCCTCCTGCTTCTCTTCTTGCTAAGGATTTTTATAATTTTCAAATTAAAAGAAATATCCCACAGGACAAATGATAGTGCCTGAGTGTTACAATAAGAAACCTGGACTGTGAGGGTTAGTTAGGGAGCTCTGGAATGCCATGTGTGCATGGGAGACGCAGTATAATCCCTTCAGGATAGCCCTAGCAGTCTTCTGACTTTATCAGGGGATAGAGTACATGTCTTTTAAGCTGGATTTCCATGTCATCACATTCACATCTGTGACATCCCTGTTTATAAACATGCTCACTTCACATGAAGCATTATAAAGAAATGGTCCTGGGTTGCATCCTTCAAACCATGAGTCATGGCATGTTCCTGAGTCAGTTTAGGGAACCTTGGCCAGCATGTTTTAGACAATAAAAAGAGGGTGGAAGAGAGCAGAGTAATAAGATGCTCATGTGTAATAAGATGCTCTATTTATGAAACTTTGCCTGTAGGTAGTTGGATTGTGCCATAGGTTGAGATGAAGATATGTTTTCTATGTAGTCAAAACCAAGATATTTGAAAGATGTTGGTCACTACCCAGATTTAGAAACAACCAGTCATGTCATCTTCTGGATACCTCTGCAGCTGTTGTAACTTATAAATTTGATTGAGGGAGGTCCAAGATAGGACTTCATGCTAGTTTTCCTTATTTGGATTTCTATCATCATAGCTAAGTATGTTCAGATATTGAAGGCTTATTTCCCCTTCTGTGATGACTAGTTTGTGACTGTATATATGTTTTAAGGGACTTAGTCCTTAATTAATTTTTTTTTTTGCATTGAACCACATCCCCAGCCCTTTTTATATTTTATTTAGAGACAGGGTCTCACTGAGTTGCTTAGAGCCTCACTAAATTCCTGAGGCTGGCTCTGAACTCATGATCCTCCTGCCTCAGCCTCCTGAGCCTCTGGGATTACAGGCATGGGCCACTTTGCTCACCCAACCTTACTTCTTTACTATTTAAAATAATGCACATGGTGGTATGTTGCCCTCCAAAACCACAGAATAAATATTTTCATATTAAAGCAAGCATGGTCAATATATTAAATTCTTATGAAAGACTGCAAAAGTCATGGATTTATAAGCAAGGACGCAAGATTTAAAACCCTTCTTTCTTGCAGTTGACCACTGAACCTAATGCCTCTAAAATCCCAGGGCCACTCATTCTTCCTTATGCCCACTCACTTTCCCTCAAACCCCAGAGAGCACTTCCTTGGAGAAGTATAGTTGTAAACCATGGAAAGCCAGAACTATAGTTAATAAGCAACACCTTGGCAGAATTAATTGACAACTAATGGAAACTAGAAAGAGCTCTTTGAAAAGAACATGTAAGAAAATACCTTCTGGCTTTACCAAGTTAATTTTGTTTTCAGTGAACAGAGTTCAAACAGGTTACCTCAAATACTCTGGTTTTGTTATAGAGATAAACAAATAAAACAACCACAATAAGGACAGCAATAAAAATGGAAATATCCCAGGGATGCAAAATGTCCCACAGGTTAAAATGGAGCCTCATTGAAACTCAAGCTGTCATTTTGAATCCCAGGGAGCAAGTGGTTAGAGACTATGTTGTGGCCCTTTCAGCAAAGGTGATGTTCTGCTTTTCTGCTTCTGTGAGCTGCCAATGAACTACCTGAGCTTCTGGTGCTTGTTGTTGTTATCATTAGTGTTTTGGTTTGCTTGACTATGTCTTCTATATAAAACATCTCTCAGAGTTGTTGCTGCTTCATGTCGCTGCCCCTTGCCTATGCCCAACTTTGACTGACTCGCTGCCTCCTCAGGTCCTATGATCAACGAGCAGTTCTCAGGAGTATGTCTAAAGAAAGTATGTCCTGCCCTCAGCATGCATGGGGTTAGGAGTACTGACTCTGGAACCTGCTGGTCTGGTTCACAGCCCAGCTCAACTGAACAGTAGGTACATGACCTTGGGCAATTTGTTGAAAGTTCTGTGTCTCAGTTACTTCATATAAAAGTGGAGTATAACTCATGGTAGTGTTGAGAGTTGGCAAATACTTAGTAAACTAATCTGTAAACGAATGCCTCTGACTCTTAGTAAGCCCCTGACAGGAAGTGGAGCTTCTGCAGCAGTTCACCTCAGTTCACTGCATAACCTAGTATGTTGGGGTCATAATATAGGGAACATTATTTCCTAATTTCTTATGAGTACCATGGGACAAGCACTCTGCAGAAGCTTCCATTATGACAGGGCATGCAGAAAACAAGCAATTGATTTCAGAAAGTGATAAATACACTGAAGAAAGGAGGATCAGTGCTTGTGTGATAACGGTGGGAGGATCCTGTGAAAAATATAGCATTTTAGTTGAGCCTGAATGACAGGAGAAACCATTATCAGACAATAGGAGTGGGAGGAGCATTTTAAGCAGAAGGAATAGTTTCTAAAGCAGGGATGAAATGAAAATCACATGACCAAAGCATGTTGA
Organism: Sciurus carolinensis; assembly: GCF_902686445.1. Classification (NCBI taxonomy): domain Eukaryota; kingdom Metazoa; phylum Chordata; class Mammalia; order Rodentia; family Sciuridae; genus Sciurus; species Sciurus carolinensis. The sequence continues at coordinate 82,930,251 of NC_062223.1, read as the reverse complement.
GCCGGGAGAAGCATCATAAAGATGACATGAGAAATATAAATAAGTATAAATAAGGTCCTCAAAATAAGGCCTTATCAACATTTTAAGGAATCTGGGCTTGTTACATGTACAAATTGTATTCTACACTATGTCCAATAGGATTTACTCATATTTACATCAAAAAGTGTTAAGTGGGGAGATTTTATGATTTATATTTTAAAGTTCTTCTTGCTAGATTGCAAGTGGGCAGGAAAGGTGGAATAAAATTGTTAGACAAATGCACAGTAGGTTGGGAGAAAGATGGTGGCTGTAGGTAGGGTGGTTAGAGAAGAATTAAAGAGAAGTAGATGAATTTTCAATAAGTTTTGGACTGGGCAGCATTTGCTACTGGATAAGATTAGTGGTGAAAAAAGGAAAAGAAAAATTAAAGATAATGCTTAAGTATTTGATTTAAGCAAATAAGTAGATGGTTGTACCCTTTCATGAAATGGAAATATACAGGGAAAGAAATTTGTAGTGGGGACACCAGGGGTAGGAACTCAAAAGTAATATTTATTTGTGTTAAATTTGAAATAGTTATTAGAAATCAAGGAGTCTGTTGAACAGGTAGGACTGGAATAGGATAGGAACTTGGTTGTAAGATCATAAATGGAGAAGAAAATGATGGTTGGCAGGGGAGATCAGTACCTTCATTCGGTGCCTATAGAGATGACATTAGTAATCACTGAAAGGAATAAACTTGGGGAGAAAGTTGAATTCAAGCAAGGATGATATCAAGGCTCAGAGGTCATTCAATGTTTATAAATCAAGGAAAGGAAGGGAGGTTGATGTTCGGTTGAAAAGGGAGGATTAAAACAAGGAATGTGGTCTTCCATATTTAAGGAAAGAATACTCTCATATCTCACCAAAAGGGCCCTTCAGGCAGCGTTGAAAGTGTGGTGATATTCTGACATGATGTTTCTGCTCATTACATCCATGACTGACCAAGCCCAGCACATACCTCCTTCTTTCCCTACAATTTTGTTCACATATCTGTAATCTTCCTGAGAAAAAGAGCACATATCCACTTTTTAATGTTGATAGGACAGGAGCAACACATGTAGGGACATTAATTGTATCCAAAGCTAATATCACTGGGGAATTTCAAAAGATACTTATTGATCTCTGAGTCTATAGCAATACCACATGATATCCATTTATTTTTTAATTCCTTTGAGAACTTGTTCAGGTGTTGTGTTCACTACCCTTATTAATTGATTTGTCAAGATTTCCTCTGCCATCACTACCTGTACCAAATGTTTGGAGTAAAATTGGGAGCTATTTAATAATTTCAATAGAAGTTCCTTGTCAAAACTGCAGTACCAACATCTGTGTGTAGATAAGGTATGCAGTGGATGTTTATATTTCTTATCCCACAGGCTGAGTAATGGAAATAGAAAGAACATTATACTCAGGTGGGGAGGAAAGCAGGATTCCTCTTTGGAAATCTGATGATGTTTCTTTCATTAATACCAGATTATAAGAACTTCTTATAAAGGGAGTTTGGGATTTGAAATGTACCCTGAGACCCAATGACTCTGAGACTTCATAGGGATAGGAAAGAAGCATTCAGTCAGGCAGAAGCATCTGAAAAGCAGGCATGAGAGTCATACCCTTCATTTTTTAAAATTTGCCCTGCTATGGCCCACATGAGCATGCAAGCCCATGTAGATATATGCTCTTGTATTTGTAAAAACAAACTCTTCCCACCCTCTCTTCCTTCCTCCCTCCCTTCACAAGTTTATATTCATGATCTAGATAGAGTTCTCTTCCCCCAGTCAGGGACTACCTTTGTCAAGAAGCCTGTAGAAATGTGGAAAGAGATGGGGTCTAGCTGGATGGATGGCTGTCAGTTCTCCCTGCTGAGGTTCGTTCATCCCTCCCACTGGACATCTTGGATGGTCCTCAGATCATCTACCCCCAACTCTCTCTTTGTGCAACTCTCTCTTTGTGCGCCTAGATCTACTCCACAGAAACCCTGGAGCTTTGGCCCAGTGGGACTGGCCAGGTACAGTGGCACAGCAACTCTCCTTGGCTTCATGGTCAAAGATGCTAGCCAGACCACCACTCTCCTCTCCGTGATTCATGCTGCAATCAGACACCTTGTGTAGGTACAATATACTCTCAAGGTCCTAGATAGTTGTGGTTTGTGTAGTTGTTTGTTAATGAGTGACATTAGAGGCAAAATTGTTAGTTTTTCACAATACCAGCCAGTTAGTAGAGACCTTATCTATTTCTTTCCCATTGATAAAGCTACATGATAACCATTATTTTAAATAGCACAATAAGCTTAACTGTCAAATCCAAAAATGCAGCTGTTTCCACTCTCTATAATTAAAACACCCAAAACTCATGAGGCAAGAACTGGACTTGGTTTCACTGCTCATTAGTCCTTTAAGTCATAATTTAATAAACCAACACTATGTATCATTACCTGTGAAAAAGAAGGACAATAAAATAAGATGGGAGAATAGAGAGAAGACTGCTACTGAGGGTCCAGGACATATTTGTTTACATGCATTATCAGTTCTAATTCTCAAAACCATCTTAAGTATCTATTATTACCCTCTCTTTCACTAAGGAGGATAGAGGTGTTTATAATTGGAGGCATAAAACCACAGGATGGTTAAATATCGTTTTTTCTCCAGGAAGAAGTATGGACAGTCATGCTAATTGGATAACTGATCACATTATAACTTCTTTAAAGGCAAACAAGAATCTCTTCCCGATGGTGAAAGAGAGGCATATTCCTTTGTGTACTTGTCTTCTCCCTTTCATCTTTCAATTTAATTTTTTAAACCAAACCTTCAACTTGGAAAGGAGAAAAATCCCTTCCTGTTGAAATAAATAACAAATCTGGAGTTTTAGCCACCTGATGTTCTTTGAAATGTCAATTTCAAGGGAGAAAATTAGTGTTGGAGAGCCTGGGACTAAATTTCAACTGTGCCTTTCTAAATTGTGCATGCAAATGGGCAATTAGACCTTCGATGGGTAATTGCATGCCTAAGTGAACCCTTCCACATGTAGCTTTGAAGCCGATTTTAAAGGTTGAATTTGTAGAAATCCTTATAAATTTCCTTTTGCGCTGAAAAATCCTGTGGAAACTCACCCTTGACCCCAACAGGAAGTGTGCAGGTGCTTGAGCCACTTCTGAGCAAAGCAGTAGATACTCAAGGAAGTGAAAAAGGATCATGTGAGGAATAAACAGTGAAAAATTTATGATTTGAAAACACTTGATCATTTTGGAAAAATTTTCAAATTATATAAGTTAAAATAAATGTAGAGTCACTTATAAGCAATTTTTTGCATCCAGAATTACTAATATTAATATCTTCCATTCCTGGCCAATCTCATTAATATATTGATGAAATAAACACATATAGCACCATAACGTACTTCTTGAGGTAGTTTACAATGAACATCCTTCCACAATCACCTTGTCACAGGCTTTCTATTTTAATGTATTTCAGTGTATGAATTGATATCCAAATGTTTAAAACTTTAGCTTTATTTTCAGTTTGCACTTTTATAAAATATATGATTACAAAAATGCAGTGGTGACCAGAGTATGCTTAATTCTACTTGATTCACTATTTCTATGAAATTATAAGTATTATTCTTTTAGATTTTTGTCATATAAGTAAAAGTTAACTCTGTCTTACTATTTTCATTTACATTTCATGTGTGGCCAGCATCTTGTAGAGCCCAGATTTCTTACCAGCTCAGTATTAATTTGATTGGTCTCTGCTCTTTTAAAAAGTTCTTGCTCTCTCTCATCTAGTAGTATTAACTCCCTGTGAAATAAATGTGCTGTAGAACACACAATAAAGAACACTAATCTTGATTGACTCTTATCCTTTCCTTCCTATTCCACCAAATAAGGTACTATGAGATTAAATATATTCAAAGACTCATTTAATCATGCATACTTTCATGTATTCATATTTGTTTAAATCATAAAACACAAGTTATATTTACTTGGAGACTAAGGAAAAATCAAGGACTACTCATCTTCAAGCAAAGCATTTGCTTCTCTCTCCGTATTCCTCTCTTCTTCCTTGTGTTACCCCTTTCTTTCTGTTTTAGTCAGCTTTTTCACTGCTGTGACTAAATAGATCTGACCAGCACAATTATAGAGGAGGAAAAGTTCATTTTATGGCTCACAGTTTCAGAGGTCTTAGTCTATAGAAGGTCGGCTTCATTCCTGGTGCTCAAGGTGAGGTTCAACATCATGTTGGAGTGTGTGACAGAGGGAAGCAGCTCACAGGAGATCAGGAAGCAGAGACAATGAGTCTCCACTCTCCAGATACAAAAAATATATTTTCCAAAGTTATGTCCCAATTTCCACCTCCTCCAGCCATACCCTACCTGCCTCTAGTTACCACTCAGTTAATCCCATCAGAGATTAATTCACTGATTTGGTTAAGAATCTCCAAACCCAATTACTTCTCCTCTGAACCTTCTTACATTGTCTCATATGTAAGCTTTTGAGGGACATCTCACATCCAAACCATAATACTTTCTTTATACATATAGATAAAGTTATAGATATGTGTGTATATATGCATATATTCAGGCTACATACTTAGAGATATATAATACATCCATATATCCCCTTAAGTAGGATACATGCTTTATCTCAGTGAATAACTTTTGGTATTTATTAATATTTTACTAATATTTTAATATCAGTAGTAATAGTTTAATTTTACAAAGAACTCTGTTCACAAGCTAGGAAGTACAACTATTCATATCTCTTGATACACAAGGTCTCATCAAAGTATACATGCAAATTGTTACCATCCCACACATTTAGAAAGAAGTCTGATAAATCCACTTTGAGAGAATTAATCTGACTGAAAGTCATTAACACAGGGATAAAAATATAATTAAATAAATAAAAATTCAAAACCACACAAGAACAAAAGTTCATGTTTTGATGATTCTAGGAAAAGGATTAGTCTATCATGATCAATTTTGTAGAGCAGAAGGAATCAAAACTCATCAATTCTTGAAATTTAAATGAAAATGATTGTTTCATGAGATGATGTGCCTGCCCATATATATTAACATTTTATAAACCACTAGTGAATTGTGTGCTTTGTAAAGTTGTATTGATAGTGAAATAATTTATTTCATTGATAGAAAATTAATGCATATTGGCCACACACTCTTTAAATTGTGTTATTCTATTACATAAAATGCTTTATTAATGTTTTGCCAGATTGTTGGGTTGCTTATTTTTTGTTCTGCTTTGATTTTTAGCCTTTTAGGAATTTTAAGTTTCCATTTAAACACATAATTTAGTTAATATCATGTGAACATATATCTTACAAAGCAACTGCTGCTGATTTTAAGCAAATGTTTTTCAAATGATTCCTCTTGCATAGTTTATGTAAGATTCAGTTCATCTATTCAGCTATCATTTTCTGATTATTTTAACTATTTTGGGTGATATTTTTTGTTTGTTTCTTCCTGTAGATTGAACCCAGGAGCACTCTACCACTGAGCTACAACACCAGTCATTTTGTGTACTTATTTTTATAATTTTGAGATAGGGTTTCACTAAACTGCTAAACCTGGCCTTGAACTTATAATCTTCCAACCTCAGTCTCTTGAGTCATTGGGATTATAGTCATGAACCACAGCACTCAGTGACAATTGCTTTTAATTAATATGACATAGGCAATGTTATAAAATTATGCTATGTCTTTGTAATCTCTCTAGCCTAATCCTCTGCCCTCTCCCTTTTCCAAATTGCCACCTTTGGTCATGCTAGAATTCTTTCCATTCTTTACTGATGTCAAGTCCACTCATATTACAGACTCTCTTTCCCTCTTTCCTTCCTTTTGCCTTTCCTTCTGCCATCTTATATGCAGTTATTTTTTATATTTATTATTTCTCCATAGAGCAACCATGATGTGTTTTGTTTAAATTTGCATATTTGCGGGCTGGGGGTTGTGGCTCAGTGGCAGAGCGCTTACCTAGAATGTGTGAGGCACTGGGTTCAATTCTCAGCACCACATATAAATAAATAAAGGTCTATTGCCAATCAAAAAAAAAAATTGTATATTTTCTTTTTCTTCTATGAATTTCCATAACTTCTGTACCTTCCATCTGACACAGATTGAAGAATTGATATCTAGTGAAAGTGAGATAAATGAATGGATGGAAAAATAAAATAATGATATGAAAAATTAAGACATATTTGGGAATTCTTAGGAGGCAAATGAAGGCATTTACTTACTATAGTTGATTCTTACTACCTGCAACAGTTATGCTCTATACAGTTGCAACAAACACAGAGTAACAAATACTGAACTGTTGTTCCTAGGAGAAATATTAGTTTAGGTTCCTAAGAACTTCTTGCCAGAACATTTTTATCTGAGGCTCCATACATAACCTTATTTTGTTTGTGTGTATTTCTGCTTAATGACACCTTATTAGTATGTACTGCTGATTCCTTAATGTTGAATTCATGGCCACAGCATTGTTCCCTCATGCTTGCATGAGGATTAACACACATTTTCCCATAACCTGCATCACAACCATCCTGTGTGTACATACACTGGACAGTACTTCTGCACTATTGTGGCAATTTTGAACAGCAAAATCACCAACAAAATGCAAAAAATACAAAAATAGTGACACTTAATAGACCAAAAATAAGGTCTATTTCCAGTATAAGTGGCTGGGAACTTGTTTCTAGCGTAAGTACTGAAAAAAGGGAAGAAGTATCATTCTACCTAAACTGAGAACATGTGCACCAGGAAATTCAAAATTTTTGTTTTTCTGCATATTTTAATCAGCTTTTTCACTACTGTGTATAAAAGACTTGACAAGAACTATTAGAGGAGGAAAAATTTATTTAGGGGCTCATTGTTTCAGAGGTCTCAGTCCACAGAAGGCTGGCTCCATTCTTCAGGGTCTGAGATGAGGCAGGGCATTGTAGCAGAAAGATGTGGTGGAGGAAAGCAGCTCAGGACATGCCACCAGGAAGCTGGGGTATGGGGGCTACTCTGCTCATAAAACATGTAACTCAAAGGCAAACCCCCAGTGACCTACCTCCTCCATCCACACATTACCTGCCTACAGTCATTACTCAGTTAATCCTTATCAAGGGATTAAATCACTGATTGGTTTAAGGCTCACATAATTCAACCTTTTCACCTCTAAACTTTCTTGCTTTGTCTCACATGTGTGATTTTGAGATACATCTCACATCTAAACCATAACACTGCAATATGCATATGCATGAATGACCATGTGTATCCTATGAGTTTTGCTTGAAGGGTTATTTTAGTCACTGGAAAAATTTGCAAATATGGAATTCATATATAATGAGGATTGACTGTATTTGGTGCTAGTGAAAAAACTTGACCCCTATTATCAAAGAGTGTATAGTCCAATTAAATATAGGAAGCAATAATCTAATAAGGCAAAAGCAACATAAAGATGCACAAAGAAAATGTTAAGGGAGTTTGGAATAAACAATTGCAACTGTAGTCAGATGATGGTTCATTGGGGAAGTAGTCTGTGAGCAATAATTAGAAGAACACATAGAATTTAACAGGGGGATATGAGAGACAAGAATAATCTAGATTGAGAAGAATACCCTTGGGAAATGAATAAATGACTCAAAACTCTTCCTTCTATGATCTGAATGGTCTCCCAAAATACATGTGAAAATTCTAATCCCCAACATGTTGCCCATAGGAGACTTTTTATAATGATTACATCATAAGAGAAGAGTTTTCATGAGTTAGATTGCCATAACAAAAGAGATTCCAGAGGAATACCTTGTTTCTTACCATATAAAGAAGCAGTGAAAGCATGATATCTATAAACCAGGAAGTAAGTGAAAGCACCCAGAAACCTCTCCAGATCTGGGAACTCACACAAGAGATTTTGTTAAGTGGACAGACAGAGTGTCTGCCCAGATGGTGAGAGAGAGAGAGTGAGTGAGTAAAGAGAGAGAGGGTGAGGAGGAGAGAGAGAGAGAGAGAGAAAGCAAGGGAGAGTGAGGAGGAAAGAGAGAGAGCAAGTGAGGAGAGAGAGAGAGAGAGAATGAGAGAAAAAGTGAGAGTGAGAGTAAGAGTGAGTGAGAGAGAGAGAAATGGCAGGGGAGTTATTCTTAAGTAGTGGAATTTTGTGGGCTGATAACAACAAACCAATGACTGACTAGGGAGTTTGCAGGCTCCAATCTTGGTTGTAAAGTGTATTGGGGAGGCAGAATAACGACAGCAGCAAAATAGCAGATCTGATGCCAATATTAAGTCTTCACCAAATGCCAAGTCTGCAACCAGATCTTAGATTTCCCAGCCTTTAAAACTGAGAAGTGAAGTCCTGTTGTTTATAAGGCATCTAGTTTATGCTATAGCTGCCCAAATTTCCTAAAGCACTATAGAAAAGGCAGGAAAAGATTTCAATAGGTCATCCATCAGGAGGATAGACTGCACCAACAATCCTAAGTGAAGGAGGTACTGACGTAGAAGCAAAACACTTGCTGTGGGGGTGGGGGAGGAAGAGGAAACACAACCACTGAATACTGCTGATGAAGTAGATCCCAGAACGTGGTCCATTTTGATGAACTTAGAGTCAGCTGATCAGGAATCTTAATTACATTTGTAAATCCTCTCTCTTTTGCCATATAATGTAATGAGGGTCTATTGATTTGGTTCAGGAGAGACCGACGCTGCCTCCATGCTTCTTAGGACTTAGTTACTAGTTACTAGTTAGTTAAAACTTTCTCGGTTGCATCAGTGTGGAGGATCCCCAGGAAGAATCTTTGTGTTCCTGACCTGAGACATGAGATGTAAACTAAGACAATGACCTAAGGAAAGGTTCTAGAGCAAGGAGAAGAAAGGGTCGTTTCCTTGGAGATGTGAGCCTAGGCAAGCAGAGGGTCACACAGAGGTAGAGAGGGGGAGAAAGGAAGCAGAATGTGAGAGGTGGAGTTGGCAGGAAGAGTGATGGTGAAAGGAGGCTGCGGAGGCTGCTGTCAGACAGACCGAATTCCTTCCACTTCTCTCCCAGAATTGTATCTCCAATAAATCATTCCTAACTGTCCCTGTTTTCAAAATAGACTTGGGTGCAGGATTCTGTTACTATTTTGCTGTTTTGAGAAAATGACTAAAATTGACCCCAAGTATGATACTCAGAGAGTTCATGGACAATTCAGATATTGTTGAGTACCATATTTTCATCTACCTACTATCTATCATTTGTCTTGTTGCTCTTTCTGTCTCTGACTATCTCTATCATCATTCTCCTTTTATCACCTATGTGTCATCTATCTGTGACCTATCTGTCATCTTTCTGTATATGTAGCTGTTTGATTGGCTCTATCATCTATCTATCAATTACCTATGTATCTATATTTGTCATCTTTCGGGCTCTTCTTCCTCTTCTTGCCCTTGAACCTCTCATATGGGCATTCTCTCACTTTCTTACATGTATTTAAATCTCTTAGGATACTTCCTTCAGCTAAAACCTTCCAGTAGTCTTTTAAGAACATAGATAGTAAAGTCTAAGCTCCTTACCTAGGCTTTGAAACTCCACATTAATGTGCCTCATCTGACTTTCTCTTTGATTTCATCTGATATGACCCTCCCTTTGCTGCTGCAGTGTTGACCTCCCTCTGTTTCTCAGACATGCTAAGATCATTCCTGCTCTGTCGGTTCCGTACTAGTTCCCTCTGTATGATTGGCTTCTTTATTTAGTTCAGATAACAGAGTAAATATTTCCCCAGAGAGTGCTTCCTCAATAACCTAATATACTGCAGGTACCAGGTCCCTTCCTATCAAAGCCCCCTATTTTAATTCTCTAGTTTGTATCACCATTTGATATAGTTCTTATTTATTTGCTTATTTTCTGTCATTTTCCCTCTCACTCCATCTCCTGGACAGGCATGGGCTGCTCAAGGTCAGGCACCTTGTCCCCACTGATTACCAGTATGTCACTGGTAATTAGAAAAATGCCTGACATGCAGCAGATGCTTTACAATTACTTCTTAATAAATGAATCCCTAAAAGATTAGAATGTGCTGGGGGCTATTTGTCAGTACTTAACATAACAGAGAGACGATCAGAATAAGTTTGGGGTCCACTTGACAAATAGTAGCCCAGGGAGGAAACTTGGTGTAGAGAAGAGAGAAGCAGTTTTGTTTTTGAAATACTGGGGTTTTTATCTTGTCTCTGCCATAGCTATCTGACCTTGGATAAGGACAAGCTATGTCTTCTGAATTTGTGGTGGAAAAAAAAACAAAAACAAAAACAAAGATATGATTATTTCTATACATGCAAACTCTTACATTTTACTATCCTACTCTATGGAGAATGAATCTGAGGCTCTGTCAGATGAAGTAATGCATGATTGTTATGCTATGGAGATGGGATTTGAAACTACCTGTTTTTAGGCTTTAAATACTCCACTAGTTCTGACACACAGCAGTCTTGAAATGCCACTCTCCCCCATATTCTTCCATTGATCATACTTCCCCATGATCTAGCTTCTGGAATTTTTTTATCCTGAATGACTTTTCTAACTTATAGGGAAGAGAAGAATGTACAAAGGCTGAAGTTTCTGACTATGAGAGTTTTGAGACTGTGTAACTTTATTTTTCTTGTATATAGTTTTAAAGAAATGAAAGAAAGAGAACTAAGCAGTGGTAATATGCACAGTATTGTCTTTTCGATTATACTTGAGAATTTATACTCTAAAATAGTGTAGTTTGTCTTTATCTAAGCATTTTATTTTTTCATCTACTGTTTTGTGTGTTAAATGCTTTCTAAATGATTTGTAAGGTTGATATTTAAACAACACTTACACTGCTTAATCACATAGTTCACTCTTTTTAAACGTCACCTTTTTTTTCAGTTTCAATACCTTTATTTAGATGTCAAATTATGCCAACACTGCCAATGTTAATTCAGCAGCAAGCAGCGATTATGTCACATATACCTATTTTATTCTAATTCAGTGAATAATCTCATTTTATTTCATTTGCTTTTGTTGGTCTTCTTTTTGGGTATGTGTGTGTATGCTTGTGGGTTTTATTTTTCTTTCCCTTTTTTTTTTTTTTGGTGATTGTTGTTCTTTTAAGTTCTAAGCATGAGTTTAATTAGTTCAAAATTTCAAAGGCAAAGTTATTTCCTAGATGCATGAGAGTCACTGTGACATGAACAAAAGCTGTTTTAAGCTATGGATGAGTAATTGCTTAGTAATGCCTCTTGAACTATGGGAGTGCTCTATTATTTTTATAGCAGATGATATTCTGTGGAAGAAGATGAGAGACAGATTCCTTGCATTGCACAAACTTTTGAAGAATGCATGTGCCTTTCCAATGGCTTCATATAACCAGAAATTCCTTTCCTAACAAGAATAACAATGCTAACAAAATGACATTAGGCAACTCTGAGTGTTATTATTATCCTCAGTTTACATGTGAGGAAATTAAATCAGAGAGGTCAAGTAACCCCAGTTAGCAAGGAGTTGACTCAGGGCTCTGACAACAAAATCTAAATACTGACTGATAGCCATTGAGTTTTAATGTTGACATGTCCATATTCTGGCCTGCCCTAACTGAACTGCACTGTATTACTCGGCCTTGCCATTCCTCTCTGCCATTTAGGAAACGTGTATTAGCCATGCCAAACAAAGCAGGAGAGGCAAAGCAATGAGTAAGTGTAGACTTTAAGAACTCAGAGTTCATCAGTGAGGTAGAGGAGGCACACACATAAACAAGCATTGGACTAGAAAGCAATTATTTCAGTTTGGCAGTTTCAGAAATTGTTTCTTATGTCTATCTAGGTTTTGGAGCATCATGTTAAATAAAAAATGTATTGACTGGGGAAAAGGAGACTGATTATTGAACATTTACTATGGAAATTGAACCATTTTACATTTATCTCCTAGACAAATTCTTACATTTTTCCTTTACACCCTCAATCAATATATGAACAAAATATTCCAGAATGCATTTCTACCAACACCAGTCTTATCCACCTCTCCACCAGTACTTGGGTCTTTGTTGAGAAACTATACATCAGAAATATTCTTATGATGCTATGGAGTACCACCATTTTAAACTGTCTCTCATCTTCTCACAGGGACATTCACTTCATTTTTAACTACTCTTTCTGAAATGATCTTTCCAAATGGATATAGCTTGTTTGTTTGTTTTTTATTTTTTATTATTTTATGTTATTTTATTATTATTATTTTTTACGGACTGCATTTTGATTCATTGTACACAAATGGAGTACATAAGTTAGAAACAGCTTACTGAAAGTAGCAAATGGAGTACAAATGACAAATGTCTATCTCTGTGATTTCTGTGCTCTGAGGGTAAGTGTTGGTAGGTTGCCACTTCTATTTCTTAATCTAAATCACTGGGGCCTGATAATTAGTGAAAATCCCTCCCAGAATGTGTCTAATGGTTTTGGGTTCCCATGTTACTGCTTTCTTTTTCTACAAATTCATACATATTTTATAACTTGATGGGGAGGACGTTGTAAAGGCAGCTTTTCAGATGTAATTGAAAGCTACACCAGGAGTGATTGCTACATGAAGGAGTGAATGAATGAATGAACAAATGCCTGAATAAAATAGTGAGGGTCACCAAAAATGCAAGAAGACCTTACCTCGGCCTGTGATGACGCTGACAAGAGGGCCAATTCTGTGTGCAATCACTGAGAAAATTACTGCAATTTTCCAATAGGCTTAGAACAGGCTTGTTCCTGAGCAGAATGATAATATAAATGCCAACATCTTCCAAAACAAAAGACGCCACTACTGTTCCCATTGTAAACACATTGTTTATCTCAAAATACTCCTGTTGATAGCTTGGCATTGGGAATAATCATTGCATAACAATGCTTTCAAACTGCAAGGGAATGAGTATGAAAAATGAATGTTTCACAGATGATAAACATAAATGCAGGCAGCATTTAATATTTTAATTACAAAAAAAAAAGCTTTTCTTTTGAATTCAAACCTCTAGAAGATTGCTCAGAGATACTCTCATCACTGGAAACACAGGAAAAAGAAATCACCAAGAAGCACTGCTATTTCAGTAACAGATGAAAAAAGAGCAAATGTAAGGAGAGACTCCCAGCTAGCTATGCTAGGACTGGGACCATTTTAAAACCTAGTAGAAGACAAAGGCAGTTCAAAGCAGATAAATGTAGCCTAATGATGGCTTTGATGAGCCTTTGTCTCTCATCTCTTTGTGTGCAGTAAAATATGAGGAATTAAAAAAGGGAGAGCAAAATAGTCAAAGACTTATCTGTATGTGTCACTAATGAGTGATGAGAAATGGAAAGACAAAGGATAAATTTCAGTGGTTTTGATGGGCCTTTATCAGATATGTCTGCGTGAATTACAAAATATGAGACATGACAAAGAGTGGGAGTGGGGGAAGAGGGAGGAGATAAGTTTGATATGTGAAGAGTAATACATTAAATTTTTTGTGAGGGAGATGTTGGATGGGAGAGACATGACTATCCTACAGTTTCTGTATAAATAATCAGGCAATTGATTATCTGGCATGAATGTCCTAGTAGAATATGTACATTGGTGAACATACATTAGAGCCCAAAGCCTTCTATGGGAAGGAATCCTGAGTTCGGCTTGCAGGGAAATACTCAATTGATTTATTTAACAAGCTTAAGTCACAGACTATCTGCATAGACTGTCAGTCCAGTTGGTTTGAGTTGATTGGATGGAGCCATCAATCAAATTGGTAATTCAGTTAGTTTCTATTTTTGATCTGATTTTTAAACTAAATGGACAATTTGTTTCAGTCAAACTACCAATGTATGTGCACATGTCAAACAAAAGTTACATGCTTTTATCTACAAAAAAATGAACCCAGATTGGAACCCTGGCTGTCCTGTTGCCATGTTTTAAGTCAGTTAATATTTGGGGTCTTACTTTGTTTAATGTTCACTGAATATGATAATATGGCATAAATATGGTTAAAAATAAAAAAGGGATGCATGTGTAAACACCAATGCTATGCTCTTACATGGGGTAGAATTAGGGGTAATATTGACTTGATCTGCATAATAATGGAATAAAAATTTGACATTACAAGGTGGGTAAAGAAAAGATCAGTAAATTTTTGTTGCTCTATTGGTAGTGTATTTTTTTTAGAAGAAATATATAGATGGTTTCTTCTGCAACCTTATGGATGAAGAAGTATAGAGACTGCATTTGTGGAAGAATTCACCTGGAGGGAGTACCCGAATACAAGCTATTTGCACTGAGATCCATCTGATGTGTTAACGGTAGCAGTAAACAGTAATTGGTAGCTACTTTATGCCAGGATTTGGCAATTGCATATGATAGGACCTGAACCTTTGAGGTTCTCATGGTGTAGTGATGGATACATGTGAAGAGATAGTGAGAGTGCCTCATAAGCTACAGGTCCAGGTACTGTGGGATCTCAGTCATTTTTTTTGTTCCTAATTCTGCTGTTAAATGTCTTTTATTTCTTAGAAATTAATAAAATAATATTTTATCACCACAAATATTACATGCTAATAATAACTTATTTTTTAATATTTCTATTAAAAAATCTAGAAATTATCATAAATGCCTATGCGAGCATGTTCATTAAGTGATGTAAATGGGTATGTTTTCAGGGCTAGGTTACTGTCTATCCCACCCAATTTGTGAATGCCCCCACAAGAATATTAATACTGAAGACTTTGAAAAATATAAGTTCAGATCAGTGCCTCAAGATAACCTTTAATTCTGATGTCACAATACCATATGAATATCATTTATTATGGTGAACATCATCTCTAATGATTCTGATAGACTTGCATAAATCTTTAAATATGTGTGTTTTTTTTTTTTAAATTAGACTTTCCTAGGTGAATGGAGTACAAAATGTTTCAACCAAATTTCTATGGGATTTCAAAATAAAGGCAATCCGGTAGGGAAGAAATTAAAAGGTTTCTTTTTTTATGTATTTATACTTCCTTTTGAAACCCCACCTTTTTCAAGTTTAAACCACATGCCAAGGTGGGATTTAAGGAAAGTATTTCCTAAGCCTCAGTTTCTTCCTTGTACTAATGGGAAAAAAAAGACACATCTTATACTTTTATTTCAAATTAAATTAGCCCTGACAATTAAAAAAAAAAAAGGGACTTCCCATGTTTCTCATGTACGACACAAAAAACCTTTATCATTAATTATTTGCTACTCTTCCCCCTCCGTCTGAAGCAGAGTTCTCCTTCCTATAAATGTCCCTCTCACACATATACATCTCTACAACTTTCTTTGCTTAAAAGTTAGGAAGTTTCAGCAATTATTTTGTGCTAGATTGAAACATTTTAGTCCACCATAAAATATTTTGGAAGTAAGATGTAATTATCCAGGCCGCCCTTTGGGCTAGTGAAGCTGAAAGGCTAACACTGAAACACCATATGGGCTGCGCATGGTGGGGCCTATTGGAACCAAGCATTTAAATCCATTTCTTCCCGAGAACAATTAGATGAAACCATCCAATTCTTCCAGGAGCTTTGAAAATGATCACCTGTTGGACCCAGACTCCGGGTAAATTGCTTTCATTTGAATACGATTTGGAATTTGTTCAACTAATCACAGTCTGTTAATTGCATTTCCGAGGAAGAAAGAAATTGAATGAAGCAACTGGTTCTTGTTAGATCTGAGCCAGCCAGGGATTCAGCGTGTGGCTACAGCATTCTACCTTGTTAATCTCAATAAAAAACAGAGTTTGCAAGCTGTAATAATTAAATCACCCTTTACAAACCAAAATAAATTCTGTATTAATATGCTATGCAATACTGTGTAAGATTATATGTATATACATACATATATATAAATATATTATATCCCAATTTATGCTAAATATCTTCCTTATCCAAAAATGTCAGGTAACAATAATCTAATATATTTGGATTATCCAAGGTCAACTATTTGTGTATTTTTAAATTTTTAATAGACTTTATTTTTTAAGAATAGTTTTAGACAGTAAAGTGATTACAAAAACCAAGCTAATTAACACATCCATCTGTCTATACATCAAATCACCATGCTGTATACCTTAAATATATACAATTTTTATTTGTCCATTACACATCAGTAAAGTCAGAAAACAAAATTTTAAGAATAATTTAAAAAATAATAGTTTTAGGTAGATTCACAGAAAAATTTAACAAAGTACAGAGATTTCCCATATACTCCCTGTCTGCACATGGAATGGTGATTTTTCACTTTTCAGAAGAAGGAATTTTCACATGATGTTCCATAGTGTGGCTAATTTTTTTCCACTAGTGTGGTATAGGGAAACAGCATGATCTTCTAATTATGTCAAGCAAGATTTGAATACTGTTTGTGCCAAATTTCTAAATGAGTAATTTTGGTAAAAATATAGCACTTATCTAAACCTTAGTCTGAAATGACCAGTTCTTATTTAAACAATATCATGGGATGAACCTAGAAAACTTCATGCACCACACTGAGCATAATGTTTATCTCACAGTGAGTAGTTATCATACAGTTACTGAGTAGAAGCAGCAGTAGTAGTAAAGTATAATTATGCCACATTAGCATTTGGAAGAATGAAACTGAATCCCAATTCTGAGTCCTTCTTCCCTTTTTATGATCAATATTGATTAATTTATTATCTGACTCTCTTGACCTTTCTCTAAACAGTGATTGTATTCAGGATTCATGATTTACATAAAAAGTGTAAACAATCATTTCCTACAAGTTAATTAAAATGTACTTTAGGTAATGTGAATAATACAGACTGGTACAAACAGAATTACTTTTTTTCTTGATTCTATTCTTGTAAGACTGGATAACTGTAGAGAATTCATAAGACATAATAGCAAGAAAAGAAATTATCTGCAATTCCAAAATTAAAAGCCTGTTAAAAGGCATTTTTTCTTATCTTAGATTTGTAACAAATGCCCAAAGCTAAGTACTACAGGTGATAAGTGCTCACATATTCTAAAGACAGGAACTAAATTTATCACCATAGCTCAGGATGATAGGTGATAAAATCCCACATATTCTGAGAAGTGCTTGATATATCTACCTCCAACCTGCTGATATGTGACCAAGTCATGCCAGAAACTCTAGTTAATGCATCAATCACACATTTCCAAATTACATAAAAAACTGCTAAAATTTTATCATGATGAAAGAGAGAACAGGATCTCTTCAATGAATTTCATAGCAGCACAAGGCATTTTAATATTTTTCCTTGCATTGCTGTTGTGACCTGGACTTCGCAATTTCATAAAATAAAAATGACCGAACAGCTATGGGACATGCCAGAGACATCATCTGGTTGGTGTGGAGAACCAACAGAGCAGATTGAATGAAGTATTGGGGAAAAAGTAAAGCTTTTCCTGATTGAGCCTCATTAATAAACTGGGTATATAATCAATAAAACAAACAAAAGTACTGAATTCAATTACTGTTTTAAATATTATTAGAATCATTCTTCTCACTAAATGTTCTTTGTTTTTAAAATCTATTTCCCACTTTTGGTACAATTTTTTTTTGCTGTTAAAAATTAAGACATGCATGAATAATTTCATGCATAACAATTATTTAGCATCTCTGGTTATTTCCTTTGCATGAATTACCAAGCCCAAGGCTATGACCATTTTTAAAGATCTGGATACATGCTGCCAGCCTGCTCTCTGTAAAGGTTACAATATTAGAGATCTCATCAGGTTATACTAATCAGAGGTCCAGCACACAGTGTAAGATAAGAGAGCCACTGCACCATGGAAAACATTATATAAAAAGTGACCAAAACAAACCCCTTCTTTTTTTTCAATAAATCATGAGGTCGACTTTTTAATTTACTTATTACTCTTTTGAGTTCTCTCTTCTGAAAATTAGCTTCTTTTGTTTTTTGCTCATTTTTCTATTGGGTGTTTTGTAGTATTTTCAATTAACTTCTTAGAGTTCTCTGTATCTGTCTACTGTATTTATAGCAAACCTTTCCTCCACTTTGACAGTTGCTTGTTAGGTGTGTTTATTTTATTCTTCCCCATAAATAAAAAGGCTTTTTTAAAACCATGAATTTAGTACTACAAAGGGCCAATGAGTATGCTAATTCACATTTATTATTCAGTTTAATCGTCATGCATGACCTCTTTCTTTGGTGGGTACTTTCAACACTAAAAATAAAAAACTGTTAGTGATTTACACAGGGAAGAGCCTGAAAAATAGAAATTACCACCCAGTTGTGATTAGGTAATGTTCAGTAACTTTTCCACAATACTGTGGAGTAGCAAAAGTAAGATTTAAATACCTTGCATACTTCATGTAAATTATTTAATTTTCATAATTCTTTAAGGTAGGTGGTGCTATTATTACTCATTTTAAAGATGAAAAAACTGCAGCTTAGAAAAAAAATGTTAGATTCTTTTGCAAAGTAAGGCAGAAGTAGGAGTTGAAGCAGGTGACTTGCAAAAAGAGACAGGTAATATCTTTATTATATGTAAAAAATTAAAAACTAGATAATTCTGATCATAAAAGTGAGAATAAGTGTTCAAGTTTATGGTAATCCACTATTAAATAGGTCTTTAAATTTTCAGATGTCAAATGGTGAAATCCAATCATTTGTAAACACAAAAGAATAAAATATTTCATCTTAAAATTGTTGGTAAACCATTCCTTGTTTCACATTTCATTTAAATTTGATTAAAATGTGTTTATCTTTAAATGGGCAAAGGTCAAACTTTAAAAATATACTTATCTAGTACATATTTCTAAGAAATATAATAAGCTTTGTTCAAGTTAGTATTATCTTTGAAGTCACTTTTCTATTGCCTAACACATAGTAGATAAATGTATGTTAGAAAATGCAGAAGGTGACTACATATTTGTTAAATTAATGATGAAAGGAATTGATATCCTGGGAAGATAGGATCTGTGAAACTTAGGATGTAACTTGAGGCTTCATTAGACAGTATGGACAACTAGGGTCTAATAATAAAGAGCTGGACATGTGTATTTAATAGCATCATTCTGTTTCTCTTTCTTTTCTAGTTTATATTCTCTTTTCTAGTTTTTTCTAAACTGTTAAAATAAACCTGAAAATTGAAATATTTTTCTCTGCTCCTTTCTCTTTCTTTGTACCTGTCAATTCTAAAGTCTTCAATTTTAATGTTCAAATCCCTTTTCAAAATAAAATTGAAAATATCTCCCTTGGTTGAGTATGTGTATGTTTAAAAACAAAGGCTTGTAACAGCTTTTGGTACTAGTATTGTTTCAAAGCTAAGTGACTTTAAAAATAACCTTCCTCATTGGATACCCAACAACCATAAATGAAAAAGAAACCCAAGCAAAAAAGTACAGAAAAAAAAAAATTAAGAAGCTGAATGGTCTTGACAGCTGCATTGAAGGATGCACCACACTGCAGAGAATACCATGAATAATGAAGGACTCTTCAGGGAAGGAGAGAAGTGAAGGTCTGTGCCTTGGAAGGCTATTCCCAATGTTTTTTATCAACCCCTAATATATCTGCTTACTATTTCTCACTCCTTTTCCACATCAAAATAATGTTGCTAATGATGTAATGATGGTAAAGGAATGGGCCCACTTGGTAATTGGGAGCCTTTGATTTTCCTTAGTCCTTATTCCTTTGGCGACTATAAGCAGCCTAAGTCTCTCAACTTCTAGGGACAGAGGGAAATTGTATTTGGGTGAATCAGTATTCTGCTATCTTCATATTACCGACTAGTATAACTCCAAGCAGAGTGACGGGTGGCAGTCCTGAGCACATGAGAAACTGGTCAGCCAGCCCTGAAATCTCCTTCACAGACAGAGCCCTTCAAGGGATAAGAGGGAAGGGAATAAGTATATATTTTTTATCATATACTAATTATGTATATTTTATTTAGTTCTCACTTCCATTCTTCCTTTAACATATACTAATGTTGTTCTTCTAAAAGTAAACTCAAAAAGGTCAATTTTGCCAGAAAATTTTGAATAATTGAAAACAGTTTCCTTAAAGTACAAATTCTCTTACTTATTTATCAGTTGTTTATTGAACACCCACAACATATAAGTATTGTCGTTGACCAAGAGTTGACAAACATTTTGTGTTGTAATGGACCATATAACGTAGTTTTGTGGGCCACATGTTTTCTCTCATATGAATTCAAAATTAATATAAACAAACATGGTTTTATAATAAATCTTTTCTATAACAACTAGCAGGGGGCTATATTTGGTCAATTGCAATTCTAGAAATCAAGGATATAGTAGTAATGAAATAAAGTGCTTTTTTCATAAGCTTACATGAGGAGGAATACAAAAATATATAAGTAATATCTCAGATGATGAATAATGATAAACATATTAAAATGGAAGAAGCCACAATAAGGGATAAGAGAGTGACTATTCCTTCGTGCTATCAAGTGTAGACCATACTGAGCACTGCTTACAAGTACATACTAGAGTTTCCTTATTTATGTGCCTAAAGAAAAAAAATCAACCCATATCAAATGTCCCTTAGATCTGATAAAACTCTGAAACTTCAAAATATCCTGTTGATAAAACAGAACTCTTAATGGATCTATCCAATGGGTGTATGTTGTTTCTTAACTCATGTTTATATATTGAGGTTTCTTCTTTCTTGAAATTGTTTCTTCTTTTCTAATGCCCTTGTATCTGGGTTTTTCTCCTCTCAAGATGAACCTTTTCTAAATCTTCTTATTAGACTTCATGCTCTCTTCTCATTCCACAAAGTTTTAATTAACCTTTACCACACTTCTCAGTTAATATTTTCTTTTATTGACTCCCCAGGTCATAGTTATCACCTTTCTAGCCTATTTCCCAAGCCTCCAACTCTGCCATAAATTTACCATCTAAATTACAAGTTCATATTTTTAGCTTTTATCAAAAATCTTTTTCATGTACCATGGCTGCCTAAAACTCAACAGTGCAAAACCAAACATATCCTCCTATCTTATACTTGATCACTATTTCTCTTTATATATTCTCTTTTTCAATGGAGACTTCACCAGTCATCCACTATAAGAGTTATCTGCTAATTTATCAACAGAGTTGGAAGTAAATTGACCAAAATTCTGCAAGATCAATCATGGAAAAAACTTACATGTTCAACATTATGTCGTAGAAAAAGCATAGACTGTAGCATAAGCATTTGGCAATGTAGATTCCCATGCCAGTTTTACCATGTACTGTCTAAATGACCTATGATTGTCTAAATTCCCTGAACTTTCACTCCCCTATTTCTATACTGAATAACCCTACTGTCTGTAAAATGACAGTGAATGTGAGGTGCTACATAGAAATGTAATTATGTTAGCACTACATAAGTCCTCAAAGAAATGCTTCATCACCTTCATTTTCCCTCCTTTCTGTTTTATGTTTTAATATGATCTTACCTGAGCTTGTAATAAGTCATAAATATATAGAAATAGAGATGAATATAATGAGGTTATTGGTTTAGCAACCCAATGTTAAGTGTGTGTGTGTGTGTGTGTGTGTGTGTGTGTATATCAGAGATAACATGTAAAGATACATTTTGATACATTATGATACAAAGTTATACCTGTTCAGTTTAACATCCAACTACTCTCCATACCAGGTTTCCTGACCATTATCCTTCAGTCCAGCAATAAAACCTAACAATAGCCAATTGGTAATATTTTGAAGAAATATTACTGATTGTTTTCTTCAAAAACTATTATACACCAGTTTATTAAATTCTGCTACATCAAGGGTAATTCAATGAATAACTGATATCAGAGTTGTTTTGAACTTACTTGTGGAGTGTGGTCCCTGAACCTTTTGTTTGACCTTGGAAAATTTACTAATTCTCTAATTCTCATGAAAATAACAGCACATTCTACAGATTACTATTTTAAGAAATCAAGATTTTACAGGTTATTTCTTAGTTTGGTGAATGGCATACAGTAAGCAACTTCATAGGGTTTAGCCATTATTACTCTTGATGTTATTTTTTAATTGGCAAAATTCATTTCCATTCATGATTTGAGATGGAATATCCCTGTAGTTTGTATTTCAGTACTTTTTGAATTGATCTGGCATTTGCTGGTTTCTCCCAAAGGTTATATAGCTAATGTTCTTTCTCCCTCCTGATAAAATAGTTTTGTTCCAAGCTTCCAAGGGAGGAGAAGTTGTCAGAAGTAGGGAAAGAAAAAGATCTGCCTGCAGCCTGCTAGGGTGTAAACACCTCAGCAGGTTGTTATTACTGTGACTAAATCTTTCTTTTTACCCATTGTAGTGTAGTTAAAACAACAAAGCAAATGGTATCATGGGAGAGGAAAACAGATACCTAAGTCTCCTTTTCTTGTCCCAGTTAGTCCCTCATTTATCTGACTCAGAAGGACAATTATCCTTCCCTTTAATCTCTATAGCTTGTGTTGCTTATTTATTATTTTAATTGGCAGTCAATCCTGGGGACAAAGCATATCTCAGGCAATCAGGCATCACTATACACAGCACTCAAAAGGCATAGGACTGTTGTGCCAAACGGTGAGCTTGTTTCATTAATAACACTAAGTGTTCCTCCTGCAACCCCTTAAACCTAAATATTTCCCCCAGATGTTTTGCAATCATTGTGTTAGCAGACTTCTGCTCAAGCAGTGTGGGCAAGCAAAGGAGCCATACGGATGGTAGAGAAGCACTTCAGGGAAAAGCCTAGAATGTCTTCATTTTCAGTTTCACCGACCAATGGGATCTCCCAGAGGAAAATGTGAAACTCTCCAGCTGTCGTTGCTGTATTAGAATCCATCATTGTGTCCTGGACAGCAGAAATCGCTGGAAGGCATGGATAAATCTGGAGGTTTTTAAAAAAAGAGAAACAAAAATGAACAGCCCAGGGGAAGAAGGGATTAGTTAAACCAAAAACAAACTGTGAATCCATTTCCCTAGAGTAAGGCAACTTGGGAAAGTGCTTTTCTGCTTCATTCTTTCAACCAAATATGGAATAAATCATTGTGTCTGTGCCGGAGGAGAAAGTGCCTAGAAGACAGAGTGCATCTTCCAGAAATGGGTGTCATCACTACATCCATGCTTCTCAAGCTAAAACATACCTACTCCCAGAAACCAAAGTCAGAGGGACAGAGGTACAGAATGTGCAAAAAAAAAAAAAAAAAAAGCAAACAAAAAAGAATTTTTAATAATTATAACATGCATTGATCTACATGTTAGCGTTATCTATAACATAGTCCTTACCTTGCCTTGATCCTGTAGGTTAGGGTTTTTTTTTTTTTTTAACCAAGCTTTTCTACTGATGAAGGAAGAGAGGCTCAAAGCAGTTTAACTAACTTTCCCAAGGTGTTGCAGCTAGTAAACAGAAAATTAGGATTCCCACTCAGGCTGACACATGGAAAAAACTTATTTCTCTCCTCTACTGCAGAATCAATTTTATTCAACAATATATAATTTAAAACATAATTTATTTGAACAAATTGAATATATCTTGTAGTTGGATATTTATCATGTTTTTGTTGCTTTTTTTGTTTGTTTTTGTGTTTTTGTATCTCAGTGATGGTTCGGTTTGGCCTGTACTTTGGAACTAGAATATGTGTTCATTATTCCTACCAGCACAGATATTTTTAAGAGAAGTTTTTAAAAACTCTATGCCAAAAAAGAGGAAGAGCAGAATCTGGATCCATAAACAATAAATATATGAAGAACACAAGTAGTTTGTGGTGTATCTGGAGTATTGATTTCATTTGACCCTAGGGCTAAATAACACCCTCCTGTCAAGTAACCACCATGAAAAAAGTTTTTAAGAAGTGCTGGACATACATTAGTTCAATGGAAATCAAAGTCCCACATGATAACTTATTAGGCTACTTCTGAATGCCTACAAGTAAAACTGTGGGGAGTCTTGGTTGAAATATGTGCCTTATGATCCAAGATCTTCTAAAGAAATTACCAGATTCTATCATGTTTGACCATATATGTGGTTCAGGAATCCAATGCAATGGCCAGCATGCTTAGGCACACATACAGAGGGAAGAACAACCTTATATCAACTTATCAACTCAGGCTTAGAACTGGCATAGGAAGTAGGAGAGCACTAAAGACAGAGTCATGGGTAGGCAGATGACCTATGAAAACCACCATATCCCTCTAAAAACCTGTGGATGCACTAGACTCTAATAGGTCAGGTTAGCAACTTCTCTTTTCTTTACTTGGGAAGTGAAGGATCAGAGAGACAACATACAGACTGACCACAGTCCCTACTGCCTTTATTCTTCCCTCCATGTGGTTAGTCTGTTAACTCAGATCAACTTAGCAGCCACTCCCAGGATCATGCACTCAGAAATACAGATATTTCCTCAATGTAGGTACTGCTAGAGTTTCAGTGAAGCCCTGCCTCTGTCTCACAGGGCTGCATGCAAATTTGTCAATGTGCTGCATCAAAACTAGTGAGATGCAATGTTCAAAGACTTCAGACATTTTTCACATGAGTCAGTGTAACCATTAACTTCAAAGACACCCTGTAAAGTAAGTCAAAACTTCATGCCCCTAATTCTAAATCTATTTAAAATGTTCCTTGTATATTCTCCATACTAGTTCATCTCAACAGCTCAAATGGTATGTTGAAAAGTGCTGTAATATGAACTACACCTGCTCCTTTAGCAAATCCCTAAAGGAAAAAAAAAATCTAGATATAGAAGTAACCTCAGAAGCAGCCTACACTATCCCCTCGTGGGTTATCTTTCTCTAAAACAGTTCTTTTGAATACCTCTTTTGTCGAGTGATCAAAAGTCCTAGTTTTTCATGTGTTCACTTTTCCAGGGTTCAGTGAATTAACAAATTACATATGTACAGAATTTAGTATTGTATATATATTTAATAACTGTAGTAATGAGCACTCCCAAGCAAAGGTTATGTTTCTCTCTTATTTTCATCTAAGTGTATTGTTATCTAGCAAAATCAAAATAGAGAAGGTGGAAGAAAAAATCATAGCTATTATTAGTGTCACTTTACCTACAAGTCATTGAATCCATGCCAGTTGTCCAAGACCACAGTGTTGTATGATCTTCAAAGAGACATTGTGATGACATGGGCTTCTGTCAGGTAGCTCTTGAGCCCCTCTTAACCCTGTAGTATTTATGCAAATATCCCCAAATCTGTGCATTCAGAGTTTTGATAATGAATATTCTATTTGCAATATATATCTCCCCAAACCTTTGCATCCCATTAGTTTATGGCCATTGTTTAACCCCCAGGTCTTGGCTTGTCGTTACCCAGTGTCGCAGAAATTCCACCATTAAACCTGGACCCTCCTAGCCCTGGGTTACATTTTGGATGTGTTTTTTAACTCCAAAGGTTCACATTCTAGAGGTTTGGTCTGCCACATTGGCAGTGTTGAAGTGTGAACTAGTACACCCTATTGAGAAGCAAGATGAGAGGTAGATTAGATGAGAGAAATCCAGGAAGCCAAACAAAGCAGTAGAGGAAAACTAAGTGAGTTATCAATCTATGGGACAATCTCTTATCCAGAATAGACAATCTGAAGACTGTGACTCTTACACAGTTGGGGTTTGTAGCTTTATATAACCTATAGGCTTTATCTGAGTGGTCTGGAAACAGGATAGAGAGTAGAACAAGTTCCGATCCTCAAGTTCTTCTGAGAACCATAGTCGAAACGTCTGTGACCAAAGCTTCCGTGTGAGATGTGCATTCTTTCCTCACACATCTAATTTACATCTAAAAGAAAGAAGGCTACCCTAGCCCAGAGTCTCTAAGAGAACCTGATTTTTCTGTTTTTACTCTTCTAACTACCAAAGCTATTCAGGCTCAGTAAATGTAGGAACATAGTTCCTTAGCATTATGGTATGTTCTGGATGCCTCTGAAAGTCATTCTTATATTTTTGGGGTTTATTCATAGGCTGTGTCTACTTCACCTTCCCACACATCAAAGTCACTATGATACTAGGAAAGTCTTGTTCAAAGTATCCCCACCATTGCTCTGAAGAATGAAAGACTGAATAGAAAGTAGAGTGTGTTTGCCCTTCCTAATTAGTAGCAAGGGAAAGAAAAAAGGTAAGCTGGAAAAATGTGTGATTTGTCCTGAGGCAAAGTTATTGCTCTATTTACACATCTGTCCATGTGTATAGGAAGGGAAGATTGGAAAAGATACATGACAGCCTGTACTGAAATCAGAAATCTGTTGGCCTGTGGGGAAACAGGAAAGATGAGAGCAGGGACTGTTGTGAGCACTGAATCTCACCAACAAAGAAGGTCACTCAACTAATGCCTTAGGCTCTGAAAATCCAATTTGGAATTTCCTTTCATTTGAGGAGGAAAGGAGTATAGGTGGGAGAAGTAGTAAAAGAAATGAAAACTTTTTCATTCTCCAATGATAAACCAATGGCAAAGAAAGGAGGTGACAGATACACTGGTGGGATGGTGCTCGGTGACTAATACGCAGGCAACAGCCTTTAATGACAGGAGGGATGAACCACTGAAGGAACACCAGGATTCCTCTGCTAAGTTTCATCAAGTTTATGGTTGTTTGAACTGAGTCATCCATTAGTGGGAGTCATGCATACATTCAAGCTGAATCACCCCTTACCTGAGTTCAGTAATAATAAATAATAAGCAACAATTTATTGACTGTATGTTTTCATGTGCCAGATTCTGTAGGATACATTTTGCATGTATTATCTAATAAACCAACCTGATGATCACAACAATTCTAAGGATTGCTTCCATTTAACAGAAAAGTATACTAATGATTTGCACTTGCCCAAATGATGTTGACAAACTTGCCCAGTAACACCAAGTTTATAAGTGATAACGAATATTCATCCATGAATATGCTCATTTGATAGACAGTGAAACCTGTTGGGTGTCTGTGTTTCTAGATTTTAGGACTTTTACGATTGATTGGAAGGCAGGATTATAATATTTTGCTACTTAAATATTGGCACCATTTCCTTCCAGTGTGGAGAGTACCAAAACAAACATTATTGTGGGTAACATTCAGCATGCAGGCAGTTGTTTACAACTTCTGGGTTTAATAGCTTACAGTTTACAGTAAGAGCACAAGCATATAAGTTCAGAAAGCAGGATAAGAATATAGAGATAGAGACTAGTATTATGTTTTATGTGATCCTATATGGCATTTTCTTGTAGGTCATTATAAATATTCATTGTATGTATTTTATGTGATTGGCACTGTGCTAGATACTGAAGATACAATAATAAATAAGAGATAAGGTCTCTTTCCTCACATGAAAGAATTAGGAAAAAAGGTAAATAAAAAATTTAGTTCAATATACATTCTAAATGCTTAGAGGCAAGCATCTAAGGAACACAGAGGACTAACCAATCTTAAAGTTTATTGGGTGGGAGGGAGGCAAGAATGAAGGAAGGATGGATTGTATAGAGGAAAGAGGGGTGAAAGGGGTGGGGGGAAGGGAAAAATAACAGATTGAGACAAACATCCTTACCCTATGTATATGTATGATTACACAAATGGTATGACTCCACTTCATGTACAATCAGAAAAATAGGCTTTACCCCATTTGTTTATAATGAATCAAAATAAGTAAATTTAAAAAAGATTATTCCTAGTTAATAACTGATATCTAATTTGAGATAAAAATGTGATCAGCTCATATGAACTTCCCAAGTTATGATATGCCATTGTCTCATCTAGAACCTGAAGGTTAAGCTCAACATGCCTCCACAGAATAAAGGGTTAAATGACAAGAGCGATTGTTAGAAAATGAGGAAAACACCATGCCATGAGGGACTTTGATAATCACCCTCAGACCATATTGAATGATTATGGGCAGAAGACAGAAACAGATACATTTTGGAGGAAAGTCACAATTAAGTGTGCCTGTTGAAATCATCTGCCTACTCTCACTGTGGGTGAATGGATTGGAAAAGTCAGGATTGAGGGCATGGAGAGCAAATGGAAGCCTATGACTGCAATCAGCACAGAAGATAAAGTGCCTAACATAAATTTATCAATGATAAAAGTAAATGTATAGAAAAGAGAAGCTTTTGAGGGGCAGAATCAGCAAGTTTCCTTGGATAGAAGGGACAAAAGAAGACTTTTACCTAAAATGTCAAGTGATTGATGGAGACAGGTATGGTGAATGGAAATACCAGGGGACGGGACAGGTGTATCAGGTATTGGAGGGCTTGCAATTTTCTTCAAAATTTCTCTGTAGCCCAGAAGTGGAATAGAAGAAGAAGAAGACTGATTCAGAATTGGGGCTTCATTACATAGTGAATGGTTGAAATGACATCACATGATGGAGAAATAAAATGAGAGTGACAATGGATAGGAAACAAACATAGGTAGTACCTCTAGAGAAGGGCCATCAGATTCCCCTTTCTTCTTTGGCCCTTTAGGACTTTGGAGGTTGGGAGTCATTAATTTCATCATCTGAGAAGAAAAAGATGAACAAACTAGAATTTAACAACTGTTCTTAAAACCTTTAGGGAACTGACATCACATGTCACACTACTGTCCCCGACAGACAGGCAGATAGAGGGAATCACATTACCAGAGCAGAAGCCCAGAACCAGACCGTAGGACCCAGAAACAGGGCAATAAAGTCTGATCTGTAATAGGAGAGCTGCTGGAAGCTCAGTGCGGATAAGTGGATGGGGAGGGAATCCCAGAGTTCCCGCATGCTAATGCCTTTCACCTCCAATAGCTCAACCACGTTCTCATTGTGGATCATCTCCTCCCACTTCAGAAAAGAGAGGATGTGGAGAAGAGTTGTGCTATTTTGTAAAATGCCTAGAGCATTCATTCTGTTATTAATAAGACTTGCCTTTAAGTAAACACTGCTTTATCAGACCTAATCTACTGGGGTTTCACCATAGTCTACAGATCTAGGGAAAGTAAAAAATATCCAATGTACTTTAACCTCCCTAGCTCATTTAAGGGGAAAAACAAACAAAATCAAAATGGAAAAACACAGTGAGACCTAATCAAAGGACAAGAGTGGTCAGACACCTAAGTACAGTTGAGTCCAGAGACACAGACTCCACGTGCAAACTGGATTTCTATAAAGCTGTGATCAGAGAGAAGGAGGCTCAAACTTATGATTTTAGAGGTAGAGCAAGAAAGCAAGTGCTGTCACATCCAAAATGCATAATCTGCCAAAAATGTCTAAAAAGAAATTTAGAAAAGAAATGAAAACATTGACCTAAAGAAAGTGCAAAGGGGTTAGGCAATCTCACTGCCTGGCCAAATAAAATACATAACAAGTAATAAGAGGAAACACAACAAAACAAGGAAACATAGAAAATATCTATTAGTTTGTTGGTACAGTCAGTCAGAAACTTTCCCATGTGATTTTCATATTCATAAAGGTCATGCCTTGGACTCAGACATCAGCACAGCAAAAATAAGAGATAAAATTGTTTTATAGGTAGTGCAGGTTTATGGAAAGTCTCTAAGGTTTTGTCATCTTAGGGACCAGAATTAATCAGATGATCTTGTTATTTGGGTTCATCTTGGGGCCCAAACTGGTACTTATCTGTCATTGCTAGGGTTTTTTTTTTTTTTTTTTTTTTTTTCCCCCTCTCACTATGGGTTGAAATGGTTATGTAGAAAACAGGGCAAGGGTCACTTTTTTACTTTTTTATTTAACAAGTCTCACTTCTAGTGAAAACAAACTACAAATTATGACAGTTATCAATCCTTCCCTCATTCTAGCTAATCCTAATGAACCCACAAGTATCTACACATGACCTTATCCCTCTCAAAGAAGCCATGAGAAGCAAATGAACAAGTAGGTGGATTCTTATATGTAATGAAGGCCTAGAGACACATACACACACACACACACACACACACACACACACACACACACACACACATATTTTTTTTTCTTAGGATATAGGCTCCTAAAACAAATGGATTCATTCTAATACTCCAAATATACATTCTATTGTGACCCTAAAATATTTATTGTAGGACATAACAAAATCAGACTACCCAACAAAAAATAAGGAATAACAAATCCATCACTTTCTAGTATATTTCATATTCACTTATTTGAATAAATATTATTTTCCTTTATGACAGAATGTTCTTGAGTTTTGTTACAGCTGGTAACAAAAGCATTTCTTTCTGCAAAAATGACCCAATAATCAATCTCTCTCTCTCTCTCTCTCTCTCTCTCTCTCTCTCTCTCTCTCTCTCCATATATATATATATATATGCAGGTAAGCACTGAAATATTACCTGTTATAGTACCTGCAGTCACACAAAGTATACAAAACAGATGCTTCATATGTGCTCAGCTATGACGATAGTTACAGTGACGAATAGAGGAGGGAGTTTGTATGATGTTACCTAGACTCAATTTATATTTGTTATGGAATTTAAACCAAAATGATTACATGCAGGAGAACTAGGGATCAATATGACATTTGAGTATGATTACTGTAAATGGAGGTGACATAGTTACTGACAGAAACAGAAAAGAGAAAGAATGAAAGGTAAGATTTGAAAAGGGTAGCTATTTATCATTTGTTTTCTTAAAGGTGGAAGTGATACAGATAATGGAGACATCAGGAGATAAGCAAGGACAAAGCCCAGGAGGATCTGAGTGGAGAGTTCTACTTGTGGGTTACTAATATTGATAGGCATGAATGTGAAAGCAGAAATCAGATTTTCCAGGGAAGACCAAAGAGAGAAAAGAAAAGACAGGAAAATTGAAAGGATTCCTGAAAAGACCCAATGATGTGAGAAAGAGTAGTGAATGCTTGTTAAAATAAAGTTAAAAGATTAAATGAAACAACACATATGTATATGGATCAGAATTATTCAATTCTTGGAAGATGAGAAAGGGGATTTGCAAGTTAGTAAAGCCCAAGTAGAAAGCAGACCCACTGATTACTGTTCTCATCCTATCAGCAAATGTTTATCAGGAGTTCACCACCACTGTCTTAAGTCACCAATCACTTATGGAAGTATTTTCCAATTGCAAAGTGATTTCTCTATATGCCTACCATCATCACCCTTGGAGATAAACAGAAAACCTCTTTCCCTGTTGCCAACTTCTTTATAATTCTTTTCTGTCCCCATACTCTCATTTATTCTGATTCTTACTTTAATCAAAATTGCCATCTGCCTTATAAATATTTCATGCATGTTTGTATCAAACATTATTGAGCACCCACCATGAGCCTGACATTTTGTTGAGTTCGAGGGATGTATAAATGCCCTCAAGGATCTTATAATCCAATGGTAGCAGATTGAGAAATTGGCAAATAAATATAATAAAGGATTGAATGTAGAATGGCAAAAGGTCTCTATTTATTAAAGAGACATCAAGGAGAGAATGATAAATTCTACCAGAAGATTTTCAAGAAAAGGCATCAGGAGGAAGACAAAACTCCCTATGTTGTGGAAAAATCAAGATTGAATCAAGAGCGAATGAAATACAAATGCATAGCAGAGGAGTCATCATAAACTGAGTTTTGAAGGTCTGCTGAATGTTTGTGTCTGTCTTTAACATTTTGAAAATTACTTGGGGGCAAGACATAACACACAAATGCATGAGTGAACCCCCCCCACACACACACAGTCTTTTTGAAAACATTGTTCACCTAATACACTTACCCTACTCCAAACCCTTACACTAATCATTACTAACCTTTGTAGTTCAATACCTTGTACATAGTAGGTACCATGTCACTATTTATTGCAACAATGTACAAATTACAATGAAACTTTGTCAGCTGCTGCATATTGTAAAAATAAGAAATGAGCTTTCTTCTAAGTGAATAGTAACTGCCAAATTCTCCCCTTGCTATGTTTGTTATGCTGCAATAATAACTGGGAACTCCTGCCAGCACCAGAATATCATATAAATCAATGCTCAAAAGCAATATTATTGTACACCATCTTGCTTTTTGGCTTTTATTTCAGGACTCCTGAAGTCTGGTTACAAATAGATCATTTATATTCGCACATTTATTTTTTATAGTTTTCATAATGAAAACTACATTCCTACCATTTCTGTATGTGTACTCAGCTTTTATAAGCACGGCTATGTAGAAGATGAGTTGCTCCAAGTTGTAACGCAAATTGCTTGGTGCACTAAAAAGGCATTGCTTTCCCCCATGTAAATGTTTTATTTGCATTTTAAGACTCTTGTAAAACTCTTATTAACCATCATTCTCCTACTTTAGTAATTTTTTTCATCTTGGTGTTTTGGGGCACAAAATATGAGCATTTATTTCTTAAGCATTATTAATATTTACAATAACTTTGAAGAAAAAATCTAATAATATTGTTGCAAGAGCAACAGAAAGCAAAGAAACAACAACAAAAAAGGCAAGGTAGAACAAAGGAATATCCAGAATCCCACTCCTTTAATAAACCAACTGTTTTCATTTACAATGGTTATTTTTAGACTTCAAAATGCATTCATTGGTAAGGAGCGACTGTGGAACTAATTTTATGTGAGCATAACAGTCTGTTTTATCTTCTCTATAATAACTACCTTCTTGGGGATGAGAGCTCAGATAGTCCTGAGATTCATCTGTGCATTTCTTCCCTTTCCACTCAGGCTGCTCTGGGGGCCCTCCTTTAGAGGCAATAGTGTAGATGAGAGCATTAGATGACATACCTGAGCATTATTGAACCTACTAAGGGTGACCAAGTAGAGTTATGAATTATTAGAGACTAAGGAAAAAGGCTGCTTACTTCAGGAGAGTAATGGATTCAGGGTAGCCCTGCAGTGGCACTGTCTAGGTTAATACTGGGCCCACCAACTTCATGTTGGGAGGCTTTGGTAACAACTTTGCTGAATCCTGTTTTTTTTTTTTTTTTTTTTTTTTTTTTTTTTTTTTTTAAATCTGTAAAGTGGATATGATCACAGCATTTAAAGCACTTAAAGTATTGGTGAATAGTAAATGATTTAACCTATATGAAATGCATAGAACAGTGCTAGTCATATGATACACAGTAGATGTTAGTGCATGTTTTCCCTAAATTTGAACCATATTCCCACTACCACCAATTGTGCTTTCTTCTGTGAAGAGAAGTACCAGCCAAGCTCAGATTGTTACATGGGCCTATTAAATATGCAATCTGGGAGAGTTGGACATTTAACAGACCTTCAGGTAAGAATCAATTCATTCTGCTTTGCCATCTGACTACATAAACAATTTCATTTGGTTTGAGCTACCCTGGAATCTGGTTGAGCCTACTTCTCCACATGATTTAAATCATTGTGGAATCTCTCTTCATAATCTCAGGAACATAGACACGGTTCAGCACCAGAATATCATATACCTACTTGGGTACAGAATAAGTACTCATTCACTGCAAAACAAACTTTTTCCCATCTCTGAACCTTATTTTAATAAAATATGAGTTCTCTTAGATAATCTTTCAGGTTCCTAGAATCTCTCTTGAATTTCCATATGTATTAACCCATGTTAGTAATTTCAGGAATATGAACTGAGTCCAAAGAAAATAAGTGGGAGGCAAACACTGCTGTCTTTCTTCATGTCTTTAAGATGTCAACATCATCTACTGGGAAAAGAGTAAGAGAAAGATTTTGACAAACAGTTACGGTTTCTGATTCTGAAGTCTTATTTTATAATCACCCACTCATTGAACAATAATTTGTTACATCTATTCTGTAAGTAAAGCATTGTGTCAGATTCTGGAAGTACAGAAATAAAGATTCCTGACTTCTACAGTATAAAGATCCTAATAGGTGATGAATGTATATTAATAAAGAATTATAGTATGATAAGTTCAAAACTATTAAAATATGTATAAAAGGACCTTAAAAACATAGCAGTAAAAGTTTTAATTGGAATGGTGAAGTGGGAAAAGAATGGACTTCGAAATCAGGCAGAATTTCCCACACAGTCACTTATAAATTGTATGACTTTGGATAATTTGCTTAATCTCTCAGTTTTATCATCTGGATTATGGCTTGATGTTATTAATGTCATAATGTTATTATGGCAAAATATCTAATCTGTGTCACTCTTTATTTCAACCTTAGTAGGGAATCACCAAATACCAGTGTACTACATATGTTAGCTTTCCAGCACCATGCTAAGGTGTTCAAGCAAAAAGACTGAAGTAGGGGAAAAATTTATTTTGACTCTCACTTTCAGTGTTGTCAGTTCATGATCATTTGGCTCCTTCCCACGCCCCCCCCAGGCAGGTGGCTTTGAGGAGTCAGAGCATCAAGGCAGGGGAGAGCACACTAAATCAGAGCTGCTCATCTCATAATGGTCTGGGAGCAGAAAGAGAGAGAAAGTGGCTAGGGACAAAATATATCCCTTGAAAGACACACACCCTGGTGACCTAGGTTCCCAAGGAAGCCCCACCTCCTAAAATCTCTACCATCTCCCACTAGAGTCACCAGCTGGAGATCAAACCTTCAACCCATGAGCTTTTGGGGGACTTTTAAGATCCAAACTGTAACACTTCTTCTAAGAGAGGATGGCATTTGAGCTATACCTTAGAAGGATGGGTAACTTGGTAGGTACAATAAAATGAGCCTGGGGGAAGAGGCAGATATTGATGGAAGGAGAGAAATAGGGGCAGAAAGACAGACAGACATAGTTCTCACCCCAGATAGTGTAGGAGGAAGACATTTATGGGAAGAGTATAGTAAAAGAGTAGGAAAACTTGTAAAGAGGATTTGTTCTCAGGTAGAAATATAGAAATAGCCTTTGCCTATCATACCATATTACAGGAAGGGAGGAGGCATTGGAAGGTAATTTATATACTCTTTTTATGTTGTTTTTCAGTACTGAGTGTCCCACGCAGGGTCTCACACATGCTAGGCAAGAGTTCTATCGCTGACCCATGCCCCAGACTGCTGGAAATTCCCTTCAAATGCTTGTTTTTAAGATTAACTTGACATTAACGTGGTGATTGGTTTTAGAGGAAGGTGCTGGGAGGAGAGTGGTATAAGTAGTCTACCAGTTATTTGAGTATAGTGGAGAAAAAATAAAACAAATAATATGAAGTAAAGAAAAATACATATTAACATGGTAATATTTTTAGAAGGATCGAGTTTGAGGTTTGAGGACAAATGGTAGATTTCCCAATTTAGTAGAAAGAGTAGAAATTTAGGGATATATTATCAAAGTAGTAAAATCAACAGATGCATTCCTTTATTTATGTTTAAAAGACACTATCTAGGGATAGCAGTCAGCAAATCAAATAGTATGCTTAACAGTAGAAGATTGGGATCAGGCTGTAGCTCAGTGGTAGAGGACTTTACCTAGTGCGTGTGAAGCCCTGAGTTAAATCTCTAACCCAAGGGGAAAACAAAAATAATGAATGACATGTTTGGAGAATTAAGATGCAAAAAAGACCAGGACACATTTTCAGCAATGAATTGTTGCTTCTCATCTATGAAAGCACTTCCACATTTCAAAACTAAGCATTACAATTGGAAAAATAGCAGTTTCATGACAGTTTCCTCAGTGTGAGTGAATAGACTTTTCTTAAAGTGTTTTAAAGTCTTAAAGTGAAACACTTTTATAGAATAGTTGTACCTTGGGTTTAAAGTTGTACCTTGGGTTTAAAGCAAATGTTGTATTTAAAAACAAAAAGAAAATAAGCCAGAAAGTATTCCGTGTTCAGAGAAGTTTTGAATCACCGATCTCTTTTATAGTACCTTCTATTATTTTAGCATAGCGTTATGCACTCTGAATTTTCAAGTAGTATTTATGTCTTAAGTTCATTTTTCCACGTTTAAAAGTTATGATTGATTAGTAAAAATGTGTAAGTCAAATGTGTTCAGCAGGATGATTTGATACAGGTATATATTGTGAAATGATTTCCATAATCAAGTCAGTTAACACATCATCTCAAACCTAGCTATCTTTGTGTGTGTGGTGAGAACATTTAAAAAATACTTTCTTAGCATATTATAGCACATTACAGTCCCAAAAGATACAATATGAATAGTTTCTTACTTGTGATGATTGGACCTAGGATTTTTCAACTTTATTACAGTGCTGAAGTGGTACACATTCACTAGAAAAGTACTTCAAATTTAGGAATGTGTCCTTGGCAGGGACCGGTGATATGATGTACAATACTCTCTTGTGGCACCAGGCAGAGGCAGCAAGCGTCAGCTCCCAGTCAACACGTGACTACAAGGCTAGAGAGCAGGTACTCTACAATGCACTGTTCCTGAGCTGTGTTCTGTAGGGTATGTGCATCTAATGCATTTTTGACTTACAGTTTTTTTCGAATTGCTTTGGGTTTATTGGCATCTAACTCATAAGTCAAGGAGCATCTGTCTTGTTCACGATGGCTACCATGCCCTTGGTTAGATCCCAGAAGCTCATCTTGTAACTGAAAGTTAAATTTTCACTGTGCTTATTTAACAATGGGCTCTCCCCTTTCATCTTACCTAACTTTTAGCATTATAGATCTAATATCTTAAGATACAGACTTCAGGGAGTTCTATATTGTTTGAAGTTTTGTTTGTTCCCTTGCTTTTATTTTTTTTCCCAGCATGTGTGTATGATGATAAAATTAACAGGCAAGGAATAATTTATGATAAAGAGCATTTTCCCCTTGCCTTCAGCTCAGAAGAAGTGTCTTTTAATTGTTTCTGTGTTTAATTCTTGTGGTGATTTTTCTGTAGCTCTAGATAATATATTTTATTAACTTAATTCACAAACTTTTGACAATACCTATTGACTCCCCAATGTGAAGATAAGTACTCAGTTCACATGTCTGATTGCTGTTTTCCCCTCAACAAATAGTGATGTTTGATATTTATCTTATTGTTTTGCCATTTTTATTGATTACCATTATAATCAAATATAGTAATTTCATATCCTTCTTCTCTGTTCCATCAATTCTGATGCTATCTCTTAATAATATTTTCCATACTTTGAGACTCATTATACAACAGCCTCATTTTTATTTTTGCATAATCAAAATTCTTAATATTTATTTCCCACAATCATAGAAAATTCTTCATGTCTTTGTGAATAGTTTAAATGTACAAAGTCACAAAGCTAAGATTCCATAAAAAGCATATATTTGAGTTTAATTAAATAAATAAATATTGTTCAGTGTTAAAACAAAACTGAATTTCATTCTGTAGCAATCCAACAAAGACACCTTGGACTACTTAAAGAAGAATGTTTCTAGAAACATATTGCTCAAATTACTCATTTTATTTTGCATTCTCTCTATAGCCTAAAATCCATTTAGATTTTAAGTAGCTTCATATTCAGAAATTCTGTTTATTTTCAATTTCTAATCATTGTTATTTTTTTTCCTTCCTTGTTTTAGAAATATTCTAATTCTTCCCAAGATCCCATCATGGGTTCTGCTTTGCCACAGGAATCCTCCTCCCTCCCTCCCACACCTCTTTCACCCAGCTCTGCTGTTAGAGCCTTCTTCCTCCTGCACTAGCGAGGATGAATTTTTTCACACTTACTACCCTGTCTTAATCCATGACTTCCCCTCACTGTTCTTCAGGTCAAATCTACTTTCTCTCAGATCTTATGTTTGTTTACTTTTTCTTTTTCTTTCTTTTTTTTTTTTTTTTTTTTTTTTTGGTACCAGGAATTAAAGCCAGGGGCACTTAATCACAGAGCCACATCCCAACCCTTTTTATTTTTTTTATTTTGAGACAGAGTCTCACTAAATTGCTTAGGGCCTCACTAAGTTGCTGGGATTGGCTTTGAACTTGTGATACAACTGCCTCAGCCTCCCGAATTGCTGGGATTATAGGTGTGTGCCGACATGTCCAGCTTTTACTTCTCTTTTTTGGATATAGTTTGATAGAATATGATCTAAAGGAGCTTTTCAAGGAAGGCATACTAAACAAGAGCTATCTGATATTTTTGTGAATAACTTTAAAGTTTCTTGGCTTCTCTTCATTCTTCATCAAATAATAGCATTATTTCAAACAAGAGTTGAAAAATCAGAAACTTTTACCATTCCCCTGATTTTTTTCTAGCATCTAGTGTCACTAATCAGAAGTCGATGATAGTCATCAATCTTATTCCATGTCTCTGTTTTTCTTTCTCTAGAAGCAATCAGTATCTATACTTTGAAATATACAAGGATGCAATGCATTGTTTTTATTATTTGCATGCAAATGATGCTCATTGGTACTGTGAGCCTCACTTAGGCCTTTCTTTGGCCACAAGGAAATCTTCATTCTTTAGTTCTTTGATAATTTTCTCCTTCACTGCTATTTTTTCTAAAAAGTTCTATTGACATCATGCAGCACATCTTAGATTGAGCCCTGTTAACTTTTCCACACTATCTTACATTCTCTTTTTTTATTGCTGTCTTATGTTCTGAGAAGTTTTCTCATAAAATATAAATATACTTTATATATTCTGTTGCTATTTATGCTCAAATATCTTTAATCATAGTTTTAATCTCTAATTAGTGTTTTTTGTACTTTCATCACATCAGTTCATTTTTTGGTTATAATATTTTCTCTGATTTGTCTGGACACATGAATTAGGGGATTCTTTTAAATTATTTTGTTCCTTGAATTACTTCTGTTTTATTCTCAGGATAAACATTTCTGTTCAGAACTTTTGTCATTGTTCATGATGCTTAATCATCTCACAAACTAGTGACTTTTGGTAATTTGTTCATATTTAATCGTGTGACTTCCATTGCTGCTAGATGGATAAGGATATTTCCCAGCTACATTGATCCCCAGACTCAAATTTTATGATTCCAAGAGATGCATTTTTCAATGGAACAGTCCATCACTCAGGGATATAAGGGATGGCTTGCCAACTGGAAACTCTGAGAGAAAAAGTCGTGGTCAGGATTATTACCAGATTACCAGCTTCCAGCCTGTCTTTTAAAGGAACACTACCACGAACAACATGTGTGGAAGTGTTCTGTAGAATTTTTGCTCTGCTAATTTATCTAGAGAAACATGACTAAATAGAAAATAAAAAATAGTTAAAAACATTGACTAATATCAAAATGATCTTATTCACTGTGTAACCCATGCACACATGCAGGAAAGCATTTGAGTCAATAGTCTGCTTATGATAAACCACACTGAAAAAAAGTTGAGATAACTGGGTAGATCTCTTTAGACCTATACTATACTTTTTTGATTTTCTCTTGTGGCAGAAAACACAATCAAGATCTAATCTCCTAATAAAATTTTAACTATACAGTATAGTATTAACCTTCAGTAAAGTATTACACAGCAGATATGTAGATTTTATTTTCGTTTTGCACATCTGAATTTTGTCCCTGTGGAATGGAAACTACTCCTGGCATCAACCATTCCACTCTGCTCTATGATTGTGATTATATCAGGTCACTTATATGAGTAGAGTAGTGCAGTTTTCTTTCTGTTTTTGCCTGTTTCACCTTTCATAATGTTCTCAAAGTTTATCCAAGTCACACACAATAGGATTTCATTCCTTTTAAGTTTGATTATTACTCTTTTTGTGTATATGTATGCTTATGCCATACTTTCTTTATCTATTCATCTATTGATCAAATTTCAGTTGCTTCTACAATTGTAATATTGTGAATAATATTGTAATGAACATGGGAGTGCTAATGTATTTTCAAGATCCTGATTTCTTTGGGGTAAATGCTCAGAAGTGGGACTGAGGATCATAGCAATTTAATTTTTAATGTTTTAAGAACTTCTATATTATTTTCCATTCCATAGTGAATCCATAAAGTCACATAAACCATGAAAAAGGGTTCAAATATTTTCATATCTTTACAGTTCTACCCATTCATTCAGTTACTCAATATAATGGTCATTCTTTCAGGTGTGAGGTGATATTTTATTGAAGTTTTAATTGTATTTAACTAATAATTAGTAATGTTGAATATCTTTTTCCATACCTACTGGCTATTTGTACATTTTCTTTGGAGAAATAACTACTCAAATCCTTTGTTTTTTTGTTTTTGTGTTTTTATGGTGCTAGGCCCTCATACATGCTAGGAAAACACTCTGAGTTACCTCCCAGCACCCTTTGCTGATGCTTAAATCAGCTTATTTGGGAGTTTTTGCAATTGAGTTTGTGAGTTCCCTATATTTTAGATATTAACCCTTATCTTTATAATTTTCAAATCTCTTTTTACCATTTCACAGGTTGCCTTTTCTCTTTGTTATTTTCTCTGTTGTCCAGAGGGGTTCCTTTGGTGCTGCTTTTGTTTGTTTATTTATTTATTTATTTTGGAGGTATTCTGTGTTTATTTTTAAATTTTATTGGTGGAAAGGTGACATTTACTTTTGGTTTCATAACTAAGCAATCAGTAAGATCAACATCAAGACAATTTTCCCTAGTGTTTCCTTCTAGAAGTTTTAAAGCTTCAGATCTTGTGTCTAAGTTATTAATCAATTTCAAGGTGGGTTTGGTGGATGTTATAGGAGTTCCATTTCATTCTTTTTAAGGGGATATCCATTTTTCCCAGTGCTTCTTGTTCAAGGGACTTTCCTTTTCCCATTGTGTATTCTTGGTGTTCTTGCGAAGATCAGTTAAAAGAGCATTTCTAGGCTCTCTATTAGATTCCAGCATCTACATGTCATTCGTCATACTACTCCCAGTTTTGTTTACTGTAACACTTTAAAATGTTTTGAAATCAGGAAGCATGATGCCTTTACCTTTGTCCTCTTTTCTCAAGATGATTTTGTCTATTTAAAGTCTTGTGATTCCATATGAATGTGAAGGATTTTTTGCATTTCTATAACAAAGGATCTCATGATTTTGATATATATCACATTAAGTCTGTAGATCCCTTTGGATAGTATGGACTTATTAAAATTATTTAGTCTTTTCATTCATGAACACTAGATGTTTTTCTATTTGTGTCTTCTTTTTTTTTTATACAATATTGTTAGAATTTCATCTCTCCTTCACTTTTGAAGGGCAATTTTACAAGATGTAGTATTCTTGATTGGAAATTTTACTGTTCCTTTAGTATTTGGAATGTATCATTGCATTTCTTGCCTGTCTGAAAAATTTATGTTAAAAAATCCACTCAGTGTTAAATAGATTCTCTTTTAAGATACAAGTCACTATTTGACTGCTTTACAAATTCTCTTTGGGGCTTTGGGATTTCGTGAATCAAGATGTTCATTTCCTTCCTCGATTGGGGAAGGTTTTGGTCATTATTTCTTTAAGTAAGCATTTGACACTTTATCTCTCTGTCTGTACATTTTTGGAACTTATGTAATGAGTATATTAGTGTACTTCATGGTATTCCATCAATCCCTCAAGCTTTATTTACTCTATTATTTTTCTCCTCTAATTGAAACTGCCCAAATTCAAGTTTTCTTATTTTTTTGACTGTTTGATCAAATGTGCTCTTGTGTAGAGAATTTTCTATTTCAATTATTATATACTCAGTTTCCAAATTTCTGTTTTATATTTTCTGTCTCTTTACCAAAATTATTTTTATTTATGCATCATTTTACTAAGCTTAGTAGGCATTTTATGATGTTTATTTTGATGCTTTGGTCAGATCATTCATATACCTCTATTTAGGATTAATGGCTAGAAATTTATTTTGTTCCGTTACGTGGGCCACATTTTCCTGTTTCTATGGAATACCTGACAATTTATGTTCATATCTTTGCTTTTGGGAAACCAGCCAGGTCTCACAGTCTTTATGAACTGGATTCATCCAGGAAGAGTTTCACCAGTAGTTCAACTAGAGATTCTGGAGTTTATCAAATCATTTTTGTGTCTGTGTTTCTCTTGATTTTGTGTAAAACTTCTGATTATAGAATTTTCTGATTTCTTTTTTCAAAACTACATAAATCTTACTTCCTCTTATGTCTGTTTGCTATACCATGGAGCCTCTGGAGCAGAAGCATGGCAGCTCTTTTACATTGTTAACTGTTATTCTCATTGATATGCAGGGATCTAGAGTATGGCATGTTTAGTCAGAACACTGAGACAGATAAAAAGAAACCAGTTCCCTAAGAAGTCCACTAGAAGTCTCAGCATTGGATGTATTTTTCAGTGTTCTCTTTCTGTCTCTAGGGAGAATCTGGGACCATGCCATGCTTATGTGGTAGTAAGGGAACTTCTGACAGGTGATACCTATTGTTCTGAGCATTTACTTTGGTTCTTACCGACCTTTATGTATCTAGAGTATGTTGGATACTTGCAGTGCTCTTTGACAGGTAAGAGGATAGCCAGTCCTTGGTCAGTGCTATGAAATGCTGGGACATTGGAGGTATGATCCACTCCTCCTCATCTCCTCTGGGAAAGAAGCCTCAAGTTACATCTTGTTCTGATTATAGAAAGTGAGCCAATTACAGCAAACTGCCACTACTTGCCTTTTTTATTTGTAGCTCACAGCCATCCAAACTATGCCTTTACTTTACATCCTCTGAGTGGGGCTGGAACATTGTGCACACACTCTGCTTTTCTCATTCTCTTTGAGAAGTCATGAAATGTTATTCTCTCTGCTGGGCCAAGCTGGCTTGGGGGAGGAGATAATCAAGCAGAGCAGAATTATTCTTCTTACTTATGGTAATGTACTATTCTGTGCTTTTAATACATGTTTGTACTTGCCTAAGTTATAACTTCAAATTCAGGAATCCTCAAAAAGGGATTTTGGGTCATGTATCTGTTAAATTATTGTTTGGTTGGGGGGATATTTCATTCAGCTTGCTGATATCCATCTCCTTCTGTCTTACAAATATTTCTATTATCACCCTTACATGATTATCTTATAATTATTGATTTAATTGTTTTATTCCTATTTCCTATGTTATGAATATCTTGATCTATTGTGTCATATTTATTTGAAATCACTCATGTATTAATTTACTGTTAAATCACCAGTGCCCAGAACACTGGTACACAGCAGGTACTCAGAGTTTATGGACTAGCTAAACTAATGAATGAAAGATGATTCTAAAATTTCCCACTTAATTGCTCCTTGATCATGGTCCAGGTAATTCACCAGTCCGATCAACAGTTTCTTTATCAAAATATGAGGATGATATTCTCACAGTTTTCCTAAAAGAAAAATACTAATAAGATATACCAGTGCTTTAAAAGTTCTCCTGTGATATATGTATATATGACTATAGTATTATCACTTTCATTATTATCATTATAATCTCATCATTATCACCACCACCACCATCATTATCATTCTT
Organism: Sciurus carolinensis; assembly: GCF_902686445.1. Lineage (NCBI taxonomy): Eukaryota > Metazoa > Chordata > Mammalia > Rodentia > Sciuridae > Sciurus > Sciurus carolinensis. The sequence continues at coordinate 82,887,091 of NC_062223.1, read as the reverse complement.
TGTTGTGCAAGAACATATTTTTATTTTTTAAAGCCTGTTTATTCGATAATCTCCAAGTTCACCTGATTGATTCAGGTGTTTTTAATTTCTAATTTTCAATCACTCATGCAGAAAAAGCTTATTCAAATTTCTAAAAAAGGTGTAAATTTACTGGCATATAATAATGGTCCTATGTCTTCACAGAAAGTATTCATGACTTTACTGCAAATACCACTTAAGAGAATATTTTACAACAATGAATGATTAACAAGGAAAGTAAACATTTCTATAGTTTTATACTGTTCAAAATGTATTCAAATTGGTGATTAAATTGTGTAAATTTAATCACCATGGATACTGTATGATAGAATTAAGATATATGCTATTATTCCAACATAAGTGATAAGGAAATTGAAAGTGTGGAGGTTAAGTAATGTGTTCAATGCCAAACTTAATTAACAACATTTGTGACAGAATCAGATCTATGATACACTAGTTTAGTATCATTTTATTATAGAATATTAACATGTGCTTCTAAATTTCAATTTCACTACCATTTTTGCTATTATCTTTATAGTAGTAATATTTCATTATAAAGAAATAATGGGAGCAGCATAATGTAGAGAAAATCAAATGTGCTTGGCATCTTTCAACTTATCCACCAGCTGTTCTTACTTTTAATTTATAAAACGGTGTTAACTGGACCCCCCAAATAACAAGGCTTTAATGACAGAACAGAATTGCTAATTATTTCCCTTAGCCAATTTTTTATTCCTCTACCAAAGAACTAATTATCAAAGAGAACTTAGTTATATTTCTCCCAGTTTACTTTTAGTCCATAGTTACAAAAACAGAAAGACACATGATAGTGTCTAGGGACAATTATTGTGCCTATTTTGTTTGAAGCTTGAAAGACACAAAGAAAGGCAAAGTAGTGGGAAATGGGTGTTATTTTCCACAGACGGAGCATTGTTTGACTCCTATGGCCAAAGAGCAAAATCATTTATGTTGAATCATTGTTTCCACCAAGATCATTAAAGAAAATAACTACTTCTAGACCAGATGGAAATGTTAGAGAGTCGCACCTAAATTAGAGAAACCATTGGCCGCATGTGAATCCCAAGCTATAAGCAGCAGTTTGATTGATGAATTATTTCAAAAATGGCTTTAGCAATGAATTTTAGAGCACACAAGAAAGAAGGATAACTTTTACAGGACACTGAGCCTTGGGCTGTAAGACTGGAAACCAAGATTGTGTCAGAACAACCCACTCAACCCACTTTCTCACTTCACCTTAATAACTACCATTGTCAAGTGGGTTTCTTTTATGTTTTAGGAAGTTCTAGGTGGTTTTCATATATTATATCAAATCCTAGCAATAACATCATAGGTCGACATGAGGATTATTTCATAACAATGTTAATGGTAGAAATAATTGTTATTTGTCCTAAACCATGTGGATAGTGGCAGCCATCACTTTTTAACCCTCAGATGAATCCTGAGTTGTAGGTACTATTATTTCGTCCCCACTTAGAAAGAAGGAATCTTTTATTTATTTATTTATTTATTTATTTATTTATTTGTTTGTTTGTTTATTTTTGGCACCGGGGATTGGACCCGGGGCACTTAAACATCCCCAGCACTTTTTTAAATATTTTGTTAGAGACAGGGTCTCGCTGAGTTGCTTAGAGCCTCCCTAAGTTGCTGAGGCTGACTTTCTACTCACGATCCTCCTGCCTCAGCCTACTGAGCTGCTTGGAATACAGGTGTGTGCCACCATACCTAGCAAATAAGGAATCTTAAATCAAAGAGATTAAGTAACTTGCCCAAGTTAATACTTGCCATGTAGCCAGAATGTGAACCCAGGTAATCTAGTTCTAAAGCCTACCCTTCCAATCATGATGGTAGATTAACAAGGAAAGAAAAGTAGGGATTGTTTCACCAAATAGGAGGGAAAGTGAGGTTAACTGAGTAAAAAGGAAGGAAGGAAGGAAGGGAGGGAAAGAGGGAGGGAGGAAAAATCTTGCAATGTCACTCTTTCTGACTTTAAACTGCTGTTGGATTTTTCCTAAACAAATACTCTATCACATAATCAATTCTGGGTCTGGTCTTATTGATAAGTCTATGAAAACTCTAAATGGTTGAGTATCCATTATCCAAAATGTTTGGAACCAGAAGTATTTTGGGTTTTTTGGATTCTGGCATATTTGCATATATATGATGAAATATCTTGGGAATGAGACCCATGTTTAAACATGAAATTCATTTCTGCTTCATATTTACCTTACACAACTAGACTGAAGTTAACTTTATCCAGTATTTCTAGTACATCTCTTCAGACTGCATCTCATCTTATGAGGTCATGTGTGGAATTTTGCACTCATGGCATCATGACAATGCTCATAAACTTTGGGATTTTGGAGGACTTCATATTTCAGTTTTTCCAGATTAGGTGTATTCATCCTGTATTAAAGATGGTCTCAGTAAACAGGGACCTATAAGATGTGAGGAAGAAAAGAATTCAGGTCAATACTTCTCAGAGCACTGTGCATACAGAAGTGGCTTTGTGGGCCTTGAAAAGGAAGGTAGATCTCCACAGCTGGGAAGTGTAGACACATATAATCACTTTTAATTGTTTTTATTTCAAAGCATTTGGTAAATCATTTTTTTATGTTTTATTTGAAAATAATCTCAAATTTACAGGAAAATTTCAAGGACAGCTGTAGTACAGAGAACATCCTATACTTTCATCTTTTCCTTGAGTAAACTATTGTTAACATTATGCTTAAATTCATTTATTATTTTCATTTCAACATGTATGTATTAAGAACAGGAATATTCTCTTATAGAACCAGGACCAGTTATCAATTACATTATTTATGATAACACTTTACTAACAATATTTCAATGTTGTCAATTAACCAATAATACCTTTTATGGCATTTTTTTCCTTCCAGTAATGGATCAAGTCTATATTGGTATTGTTTTAATATTTAAATATCAGTTCTTTAAGAACATTTTCCCAGTTTTTAATTTCTTGGTCTTCTATGACACTAATAAATTTTAATAATATTCTCCAGGCTTTAAAAATTAAATATTATTCACTTTTTCTGATGTTTCTTCATAAATATATTCAGGGTATTGAATTTCTGGCTGGAATTGTAGCTAGGTGGTACTGGTAACTCCTCAGGGTACTACATCTGGACTTTCACAATATCCATCTGTTTTTCACTGATCTATTGATCAGGATGTTGTCTGGCTTCTCCATGTGTGTGGTTCCTATTTCCCCCTTACTAGCAATGAGCAGTCTACAATAAACACTTCAAAACAGCATGCTTTTCATGTAAATATCCCTCCAATTTTAGCACCAATTGATAATTCTTGCCGGGTCCTATTATTACAATAGCTGTAAAGAAATGATTTTTCCATCTCCAACATTCTTCCTCTACTTACCAGATTGAACTTAACACTCTACTCCAAATAAGATCCCTCCTTTTATGCACAATGTATTAGTGCATATGTATGCACAGATGTACACACACATGCACACATACACATGGAATATGTAATTTTTATCAGTTTGGACAGATGTATTCCCATTTTTACCAAAGACTCAAAATTAATTATTATACTAAATTATATTTGTGTTCAAAGAGTTCCAGATTTGGACAGTGACCCCTTCAGGATAAATTCCATATCCTAGTGATATGCTCCTGTCATCCAAAATAATATTTTTCTTTCCTTTTTTTCCTTCTCTCCTTCCTTCTTTGTGTTAATTTTTTGTTGCTTGCTAAATAAATATATTGTATAGAGGAATCACCACCTTCTCAGACTCTTGTCCAGCATCAGACTGGGTGCAGAGTCACGAAGCCTGGGACCTAAGTTGTGCTATATAACATGAACCAACTGTATAAATATTGGTCTTCAAAGAAGTGGATTCCATGACAGCATTAAACATGTAATTACTATATTAGAATAAAGGATTATATGATTAGAAATGTAAGGGTGCTGGAAGAAGTTGAGCATCATCAGACAAAGATGGAAATCTGAGTTTGAATGAAAAAGAATAGGAATTTGACTGAAAACATCTTAGCCTGTGCAGGTGAAGGCAGGTTTAGCAAAGCCTGTGGGGAGTTCTTGAACCAAAGTGGGTCATCAGCTGGGATATGTGTTTCACAGAAATTGATTAGTCTTGATAACCTTCCTGTACTATCACTGACAGAGATTGGGGAGGCAATTCTCAGCACAAAGACAGAGATTCCAAAACACTGCATCTAGAGAACCACACCTGTTAAGCCCCCTCTTTACTGGAGTAGAAAGTCTTCTGAGCACTGTTTTGTCTATGGACTGGGTCTCTTCTGAGTATCACGTATCCACTATGGAACAAGTTCACTCTCACTGCCCTTCTTCTTCATACATATATTTGAGAAACAAAATCAGGTATGAAAACACTTTGTGAAAGTCAAAACCTATACCACCATACCAGGGTTTATGTTCCTATTATTTATTTTTAGAAGTATCACAAAACTCAGTTGACATAAGGAACAGAGGAAAAGCAATCTCCATAAAAGAGCATTTGAAGGTTAAAAAAGGCTTTGACAAGTGAGAACATACCATGGGAATATGTGGAAGAGGTCCTGATTCAGAATTAGAAAATCAGGAAAGACTCATTGAAGAAAGGATATCCAAGGAAAACCCTAAGCATAAGAATTTCATCAGCTGAAACAGGGAGGTGAGAACAGAGGAAAGTGCTTAACAAGGAATCTATATGTGTAAGAACTAGTTTAGGAAATGGGAAGAAAATCATGGTGGGGATTGGAGGGAGGGGAAGAGTAGAAAACACATCTGTGATATCAACAGCCTTGGAGTCAGTATTAAGGGATGTGTATCATTAGCCCATACACAAGAATCAACACAGTGCCGACGCTAAGTAACCCTGGAAGGGAAGAAGTATATTCATCATTTCATGTTTTTTGTTTGTTTGTTTGTTTTTGTTTATCTTTGAAGTCTTCACTACCTTCCTACCATTATCTTCTTTGGGAATAAAAGTATGTACTACTTGGAGACTTTTCTGGGCTCTCCTCGAATGGGAATATCACATATGAAACTCTCCAAAGTGGTATAAAGACCACGAGATATTTAAAGTTAGAATCATAAATTAAAATTAGTATTTACTCCCAACAAGTTGAATGGGATTATCTAAATTAGAGATTCTAATATTCCTATGGGGTGTCAATTAAATTTCCTTGTTAATTAAGAGGTTCTATGAAAACAGTCCAAGATGCTGGTTTAGTTGAACCCATTGGAGCCTGTGTAATCAGAGACTAAAGTACACAAAGACATACAAATGAACTCTTTCCAAAGTGATTGTTTGAAGTGGTCCAAAAGGATCTATAAGCTACAACTTAGATCAAAGAAAAATTGGGGGTAATCCCCAAGTCAAACTGAATTCTCCATGGGTATTTGTGGCAATTTGACAGAAAACTGCATACTCTCAAATCCCTGTGGAGCTTGTTTGAGATTTGAAGAGACATGAATAAGCATGCAAGATGGAAATTGTGAAGTCCACAGATATTTATTGACAGAGCTTATTTCACTTTTCCCATGCCAGAGACATGAAAAGATTTTCTGTTTCTTTTTAAGCACTTGATCCACTCCAAAAGGACAGCTAGATAATCACCTCAGACAGGAGGAATTACTGACTCACAGAAATACACAGACGTGGGGACAGCAGTAAAGTCCTGATTGCCAGCTATGTGAATAGTTGGTACATCTACCTATCACCGTCCATTGAAATTTTTTCTAGTCAGTTTCTTATATTAATTGATTCCCTATGTCCATTTTTCTTGTTCTACATCTCTTCTAATGAAGGGGCTATGCAGAGGACTAAGACTTGTGGCATATGATGCTGAACATGAAATGCTAATGACTAGTCATTGCCTGAATATTGAGCTATTTTATTATTCTTTTTCTCAAACATGTGTTTTCAATGAGCTAACAGAACCAGATTTGACCATGAGTTACAGGGGGGTTGCAGCTGTTATAACAGATGTATTGCACAGCCATGAAATAAGGTGTCAAATGGTAGGAGAAGCAAGGGTAGTTCAGTACAGGGTTGCTTAACAGAGTGAAAGTCCACCTTTATGGCATTATAAGTCCTGATCAGGCATCATTCTGTCAGGACTTTGCTTAAAAGGCAGACAGGCAGACCTCAACATGGACCTCAGCCTTGCAGCTTACTAGCTGTGTGGCCTTGTGTACCCTGGAAACTTAACATTTTAAGATATAGTGGACTCAGCTTTCAAATGTAGAGAATGATGCATAATTTCTGATTTATTTGAGGACTCAGCAAAATGAAAGTAAAATACTTAGCATGCTAGAATTTCATTATATGGTAACAATTCTAATTTATTACTATTTTTTTTTTGTACCAGGGATTGAACCTAGGGGTGCTGAGCCACATCCTCAGCCCAATTTATTACTATTATAATCACAATTGTTAATAAAAAATACAGAGCTGTTATCACTATTACCATTTCTTTGATAGAATATAGATTGTCTACTTAGTGTAGTACGTAATTAATTCACCTTAAACTTTTAAATGTATTTAACACAAATCATGATGTAAACAGTAGAGTTTATTGGCAGAAAATGCATATATATAATATGATATAATCAATTGAGGATAAATTACAGTATAATGAAATTTTTATATATGATCAACACTTGTGAAATCATAGGTAAAAATAATAGAGCAAGTAAATTTCTTTAGTTTAATAAAAAAGAAAATCTAAGCTATAGAAATGACATTCAAACTTAAGGTATATATCAGTGGTCTTTCAATTGTTAGATATAGTAAATATTTAATAGCTTTATTTTTTCCTGATATAATTCTAAATACAGTCAAATATGAAGTGTCTTACAGTTGAGTTATTAATTTAAATAAAGTATTTCCCTAAAGATAGAAAATGAAATAGTAAGATTTTCTCCTAGATTTTCCTTTTAGAGAATCCTCGTTAAGTAGATCATCTCTAATTTAAAAAATTGATATCCAAACTCCTACAAACTCCAAAAGATTTTGAATTCCTACATAGCAGAGAAAGTAGAAAATTCCACACCAAACCTCCTCTGATAGATCACAGTCAAAATACAGGGACACTAAAAATAATGTGTAAAATTAGCTTCAGAATATGATTTTAATGTGTGTGTATGAAACATAGATGAATTTCATGTATAGATTTTGGATTGATCCCCAAGATATCACATTATTTATATGCAAATACTGCAAAATGTAAATAAGTGCACAATTCAGAACATTTTTGGTTCTAAGCATTTTAAAATAAGGGATATTAAACATATATTTAAAAAGTATAGATTTGAAAACATTGATTTCTTATTTTCTGGTCCAATTTTTAGATTTACATTATTAACTTACCTTATTCACTATACCAATTCACTTGTCATTATCCAGAGGTTTTTAAAAAGTATAATAATTTGGACAAAGAATTATACAACAGTGGTATACTATATACAATGTGATGAAATTAAATGCTTAGAGACCTGGAAAGTTCTAACTGGAGGACGGTTACATTAAAAATATCTGGTTCATTTCTCATTGCATGAGGACATTTCTTTCAATTAGTTAATATAATCCTGTGACGGAGTCATTTTATGGTATAAATATATTATTAGTTTAACCAATTTAATTTCTTTGCTTAACTTTATATACAAACTTGCATTTAACCTACATGGCAAACTCTCCCCATGGAATAATGAGAAAAATAGGAGCAAAGCCCATAAGAAATATTGGGAAATAACTTCCTAGTAGAGCTATCAATGTAGCCTTAACATTTGTGAAAATTTGCAACATCAGTAATAGGGTGCATTGTAACTGTACATTGTAACTAGAAAGATTGAGTAAAGTTCCTTGTTTGTATCCCATTATCTAAACTGAATCCTGTTAGCAAGTGTTTATTGTTTACTTAATTTGTGATAACCAATTTTCTGAAACTATGAAGAATATAAATTCATATTAGAGTATTTTTTTCCACCAGATGTTTTGAATTTAAATAAAAGGAACATCATCTCATTAGGCATTGATAAAAAAAATAAACAGAACTATATACAATCTGCTATAGGAACTTCGTGTAGGGTGATATTGTAGAGGGCAAAGAGTGGAGCTGACTTCAGAGAGAACAACAGAAGATTTGGAATAGGATGGAGACAGGCATGTAGAGACAGAAGGGCCCTCCTTTCTGATCATACTGTTGCAACAGTATGATCAGAAAACATAGCCAAGTAGTAGTAAGCCTTGTACTAATGTTATAAAAGAACTTTATTATATAACTCAAGTTCATTTTATGTTTATTTGCTGAATGAAACTTACCTCATTACCTCATTAAGTCATTTACTTCTTGCCTATCTTAAACTCCACTCATCAAGGCTTTGTTCAGAGGAGAAAAGTCACATAAATTAGCTCAGGAGGGTGTAGTTATGTGTGACTAGGTCTATGCAAATAAACTTCTGTTTTTTTTTTTTTATTGTTTGTTTGTGTTGTTGTTGTTTTGTTTCCAACCCCAAACATATTATGGTCACATACTAAGCATTCAACAGAAATTTTATTTAACAAAATTGAAATGAACCTACTTCCTCACAGGCTGTCTACAAAGTTAGGTATGTAAAATTTTATTAAGCAGAATAGTTCATCTTTCTTAAAAGATCTGCTTACATCTGGAAGGATGGAAGTCTTTGGTAAGTTCTGACTGTTGGTGGTTTTATATTGTATTGAAAGCATTTAACTATATTTCAGCAAGGTAAACATAAAAGAAGGTTAAAAGGAATAGTCTTTTAGATAGCTAGGCAGCTAGTGTTTGACAGTATAAATTGAATCTGTCCCTTATCTTATAAAGGCAGAAGACACTGAGAATGAGTGAAGAAAATTGGACTTCTAAAATGATAAAATATTCAATAACTCTCTGGAAGGAATATCTCAGTTTTCATAACTTGATTTCTAACCAAATTTATATTATGTGGAAAAAACACTGCATAGAAAACATTTCAGTCTCCTATTGCATTCTAAAGTATATTAATTATAACAAAAACAGTGGCAACACAGTAAGTGGAACCGTTATTTGGTTTTCTACAATGTGTTCACTTTCTTCTGTTTTGCATGTTACCTTGCTAATCTTTGTAATGACTCTATAAAAGTGAGTATGAGAAAGGCCAACAAATGCCAAAGGTTCTCAGCAAGGATGTAAGAGTGACTATTTCAAATCCAAGTTCTGTCTGGCCCCACAACTCATGCCTATTCCCTACACTAGTATTTACAAAATGTTTTTTATTATCCTTATAAATTTTGCCATATTTGAGTATCAACCTAAGGAATTTATTAATATGTACACATGTGTGCAGATATACGTTTACACATGTATGTGTGTATATATATATTTACATATATGTATTATATGTCCTATATCTTGCCACATAAGTCTTGTAAATATTCAATTCAGTGGCATTGATTATATTCACATCATTATACAATAGTCACCATTATTCATCTAGATAATTTTTTCATTATCCAAATTGAAACTCTCTGCCCATTAAATACTAACTCCCTAGTACCTACTCCCCTCCAGTCCCTTGTGACTGCTATTTTCTGTCTACGAATATGAGTACTCTAGGTACCTCATATAAGTAGAATCATACACTAAAACTTGTCCTTTTTTGTCTGGTTTATTTCACTTGGTATAATGTTTTCAAGGTGTATCCATATTTTAGAATGGATCAGAATTTTATTTCTTTTGTAGACTTAATGCTTTAATCCATTAATCTGTCATTGGACATTTGTGTTGTTACAACATTTTGGCTACTGTAAATAATGCTACTGTGTACCTGAGTGTGCAAATATCTATTCAAGCTACCTGATTTCAATTATTTGGGGTACTGCACATAATTAGAATTGATGACCCATACAGTAAACTGAACTATTAAATTATTAATTTAATTTACTTAGAAATCATCTCAGGTTATATTAAGTAAATTATTTTAAAAGGCCACTGTATCATTGATATAGTCAGGATAGATTTAGTTAAACCACATAACACATCATTACTATTCATACAGTAAAATCTTACATTCTTTGCACTCTGGATATCCCAAGGGCTTCAGAGGGAGGAGGGGAGGTGGACTCTACACAGTCAGCCAAGGATCCAGCCTGGCAGAAGATTCATCATTTATAGCAACATAAGGGCCAGGAGAACTTTTTTCCACTGCAGTGGCAGGAAAAAGTGACTTCTGGAAGGTCTTACAAAGGCAATGACATACTTGAATCTAAAAATGGCTCCTATAATATTCAGACTTAGATCATTGGTGAGAAATAGTTCTGTGGTCCTGATAAATTGCCAGAAGTGTTAGAGGCAGAGAGTGGGGCACAAATACCTCTTACTATTCAACAGAAGAGAAAGGTTTACATAGTTTGTGTAGGTGCACTCTGAATCTCTCCCCATGCAGGAAGTGAAATTCACCTTTATAGGTTATACATATATATTTATACCTTTTTACCATTTAATTTCAGTTAAACTATCACCAGAGGTATGCAAGCTACTTAGTAAATGTTACTCTACAGTTAGGAAATGAAGTCTTCTCAATAAGAATAGTCATGTATTTGTTACATCCAACGAAAACACATCTACAATATTAATAAGAAATAAAAAAAGAATTTGGATGAAAAGGAAATGTTTTTCAGAAAAAGGAAATGGGTCATTCATTTACCAATTTACAAAAATATTTAGCAATAAACACAGACATTAAAGTGAGAAATGACTGATTCAGGAGAGGTTGGAGCATATAATCAGATATGCTTGACCCTTAAATAGAATGAGTAAGGGTCAAGAAATTATTTTATACAGTCATAATTTGAATAATAAAGATATGGGGGAATCAAGAAAATGTGGGAGATTATTTTAGGCAGTGGAAACATAATATCAAAATTCTTGAGGATGGAAAAGAGTGAGGCAATTCAAAACTATTAAATCCAGTATTTCCTGAGTACAGAGAATAAGAAATGGAGGTCATGCAAGAGGTAACACTCTCTAATATACACAGTATCACATATGTTCTCAGAACAGTGAGAAGAAAGAGCTCCTCTCCCTTTGGGCAGGTTCCTTATCTCTATCCTGTGCATGATTAAATGGAGTCCAGGAGAAGTTATGTGACAGTTATACAGTTTGTGCCCATTGGAGCCTGCATTTAAACCCAGTTCTTGTGATCTCATGGAAATACTCTTTATAACTCTGTGATTGTTATCTAAATTGAATATCAGAGCAGAATCTATTTTCTTTTGACAAAGATTATAGGCAAGTAAAACCTAGATTACATAAATGAATGATTGTGAAATGTTGGGAGAAAAAGCTTTAAAAAATTCCGTTAACAAAATCTGAATTAGAACATGGCTAATCAATTACAAGAATTTCAAATTATTCAGCATTAATGACAAAAACAGACCATAATGAGATATGTTAGGCTTTCCAGTTGGCAAGTGTGTTGATGGTGGTTGGACATCTTAAATACTGGTATTTTTAACATTGGGATGAATGTAAATTGGTACAGTCCTTTTGGATGACTATTTGTGTCAAAATGATAGAGTTTATCTCAATCTCAATTTTTACCAAGTAATTCTGTTCCCAGGAATTCATTCTAAATAATCATACATAAGCACAAAGTTTATGTATATCTAAATCTCTACATTTGTATTTCTTCCTAATATATATTCCAACATTGCTTAGAATAACAAATTAAAAAAACCAAATATTTTTGCTCAGAAATTTATGAAATTCTATACAGCCATTACAAAACACACCAAGAAGGACTATTAAGTATAAGGAGAAGAAGTTAAAATTTTTGAAGGGGTCTGAAGAGAAGCACCCTACTGTATGACTCTGCCAGAGAGTAGAGTTAGGTCATCAGAGGTGACACTCTTCCTAGTAGTAAGCAAGAGAAACTTTAAACCTATAAGAACAGTGAGGGAAATCCTAAATAGGTCAGAGAATTAGAAGACAACAAGAGAAAAAAAGATGTTAATTTGGAAAAGGCACTTTAATTTACAATATAGGATGTAAGGTCAATTATATAAGTGAATTTGTGTGTAGAGTTAAACGCACAGCACAATCTGGATATCAAAATGTTGACATTTGTTTTTACGGGTGAGGTTTGAATAACTTCCTTAGATATACTTTCCCAGTTTTCTACAATTAACATTTAGTACTTTTATTATCAATTTAAAAAATACAAAATAAAACTAAAAAAGTTTACTTAGAGTCTCTGGACTGGAATTCAATGATATCACCACCCAACAGCCAGATGGACTGGAGAAAACACCTGAAATGAGTGAAATTTGGCAGTTTTTTTTTTTTTTCTTTCTTTTTTTTTTTTTTTTTTTCCTGCTAAGTGGTACTTCAATCTGTGCTGTGTTGCGCTATGCTGTGCTAAAGAAGGAGTCCAGGTGGAGCTGTAGCTCTTGGGGTATGCACATGCCAAAATGGAGGAAGAGTCTGTAGAGGGAGAGAAGAAAGGAAATGACTGGAGAGAAGCAGAGGTGAGGAACCCCAGAGTAACCTGAGCCCTGATTCCAGGTCCCATAAATCCTATCCCATGAAATATCTATGTTCTTCAATTAAGTTCCCTTTTGAATTAGACTGTTTTAAGTGAACTTTATTTTGTATGCACTCGAAAGATTATAGGCTAAAACTGCATATGGTAGTCACTAAATATATTTGATTTATACATGACTGAAATGTGGCTTCAGAATTAGAAAGACTGAACTTGAGAGTTCAGAGGACATTCTAGGAAATGACTAGACCACTTTATACTTCATAAAAGTCTCACAACAGCATTGCCAGTTTTCATTCCTCTTCTGTTTGCTTGCTTCCAGCATGGAAAAACGCTCTTCTGTAAGAGTTCTTTACCTTTTAGTTTCATTCTCCTTGTTCTTCAACAAATGAATACTTTTGTATCATGCCCTTCAAATCTCCTATGCCCGGAATAACGTTGGCTAATTGCTCTGTAATTTCAGTCTTATTCACTTTGCTTCTGACCCTCTGCCATATTGCTTACTTTTCACAGAAAGACATTGCCCTCTTTAAAGGTATTTACCTCTCATCTCAGGATTTTTTTACACTACTGTCAAATAATACACAGTCAAGCATGATTCTGAGTGATGTGTCCAGGTTATGATTTGTCCCATAATGCTTAATATATTATAAAAGAATCTGGAGTTATAACTATAGGAAATTACCTCATTAACAAATGATGTGCTCATAAGAAAATTGCTTAACTCTTCTGAACCTTGGTTTCATCGTTAGTAAAATAGTTGCAACCTCTAATAGGGTTGTTATTATGCTTTGGAGAAAGGATCAGAAAAACAATGGTTAATTTAAAAATCAATAAATATAAACTTTTTGTTGCCCTGTTCACTTTTTGAAACTAGTGAAAGTGGAATCAAAAAGGCATAAATAAATGCTTTTCAGCTTTTTCCTACCCTTAAATTTGGTACTTTAATGTAGGAGTTGTATAAGTAACAAAAAATAAATAAATAGTAGGCATATGAACACTATTTCTTAAATATCACTGATAATTTTGTATGGTTATTTTGAATTTGTAAAATTGTTAAGCATCATGTGAGATTATTTTCCTGAATTATTACCATGTGCCATGCATAGTAATAGGTAGATGCAACTAATCCTGTTTTTACAGAGGAGGAAATTAAGGTTCAGAAAGGTTAAATAATTTACCCCAAGTGAGATAGAAAATGAGTGTCAAAGTCAATATTGGAACTGTTTTTATTCAGTTACAAAGTTATCATTCTTTCCTTTAAAGGGTCTTGCACCTGAGAAGGAACACAGTTAATGCCATATTATGTTGATTGAACCTAATTCACTTTGATTTTTATTTTTTTTGGTCACATGTACAAGCAGAAAAAAAAAATCAGATCAAATTTCATCAGTAACCTTCCTTGTGGTTATGTTTAAAAATGAAAATCAGAGCAGGTATGTGCCCTTCAATCATCTTTCTTTTCCCAGTCTGCTGATTGTCTTCTGTCTGCCCTTCTGCAGGAGCACACCCTCCTGCTTTTTGCAAGGAGACCAACCTGCAAGGCTACACCAATAAGGCTCTAATCTGGCCTCTTGCTGGACTCAACCAAGGGAGATAGTAAATGAGAGGGAATTACTTTGTAAGTATTCTAGTACTTGGTCCTTCAGCTCCATTCTAACCCCAGGGTGAGTTTGCAGGAATCCACTCAGATCACATCTTGATAAATAGTTCTTTTGTTAAACCCTCTCAGAATAATGATAATCTAATTTTATTCTAGGACCTTGTCATTTATTTTGTGATCTTTTCTCATACATTTGACACAGAACAGGGGACTTGACACACTAAATGTATGTGAAAGAATGGATAAACTCCAAAAAAGACTAAAGTGATTTCATCAGAAAAAAATGATACATTTGCTTTATACTTAGAGAAGACAAAACTAGCTGGTGGAACCCACTGATAATTCCAAAATAGTTTATTCTTCAACAAATGTCATTATACCAAATGGAAACATAACTTTCTATCCAGGCTTACTTCCTCTTTCATAAGCAAAGTCTTCTTGGAGCCCCATGAAAGCTGAGAAGACTAGGTCATATAGCCAGACTCCCTGCCTGGGAAACTGAAGGTAATCCAAAAAGAGGTTCCAGGAGGTTCACCCAGAAGCTGTGTGGTCACTCTGGTCTGGCAGAGAATGAAAGCCTTGGGAGCTTAGAACTACACTCCTAAACAGCAGTCTTTCAGCTGGGATTAAAATGTTAGCCAACTCTGGACAAGATGTATTCTGAAAATAAATAAAAATTCCCAAGAAGAAACCTTCAGTAACACAAATATAAATCCAAGGCTGGAATTTGTCTTGAACAAAGGGACACCTCTCTCTTCTCAGTATTGTTGACTGTCTTTAAAAATGTCTTCTACCTCCCTCCCAGGAATAATTCATGGAGTGCATGATTTTGTTTTGCTTTGTATACAGTACTCATAGTTGAAGTGAGAAAGAGGCAAAAACTATGCCTTTCAGACATCCTAAAAGCTGCTGAGAATTTTCATTCATCAGAACAATTCTCATGCTTTAAAGAAGGCACAGAAATTCTCAATTTACTTACTCAATGATCACTTCAGATCACTCAATACAAGGGAGAAGGTACTGCTGACATATCAATAAAAGGCATTTAATAAATTGCTATTGTGATGCAATTATGAAATCAATTTGCTTCTGGGTACTAGAGACTATAATCTCTCTAGAATTTCTGTAAGAAGTATACATTCCAACTTATAATTTTAAAAAAAATGGAAACCGAGGGATAAGGCCACTTGCTTAAGGTTTCACATGGAAGAAAAGGGTCAAATGAGAACCCTGCCCTCCTTATGTCTCCCAACACATTGATTTCACCAGGGAAAAGTAGCCTCTTAATTTTCCCCAAGCTCATCGAGTTCACAGAGAGACATGTAGGGCACACCATCAAATGCAATGACTGGTGATAGTGTGAACTTCTGGACTGGCTGAGGACACATGAAGGACTGGGAGACAAGTGGTTTGGTTTTGTTTTAGTTCTGCTATTTCTATACAGGTTATCCTGTTAGTGAAAAAAAAATATATATATATATATATGTCAAAAACAACTATTTTATTGGGTTTTGATTCTGAATCAGATTTGTTCATATACCTAGTGTGATATTGATACCTGGAACAAGCACCAGATATTCTGAACTGATTTCAACTATGGCATAATACTTAACTTTTGTGAAATTCCCCAGATAACTTTTATTTATAACTAGGGTTGAAAATTCTTGCCTTGTAAGTATGGTGAGAAGAAAGGAGTATTAGAGAGGATACAAAGAAGGAGAGGAGGCAATAAAAAGTAAAGTAGACAGAAAAGAAGGGAGGAAGAGGAAGGAAGAAAAGAGATTTCTATGTGAAAAGCAGAAACACATGGCATGATTACACATATCAAGATTAATGTAAGACCAAGCTTAAAAAATTATTATGTGTCATCTGAAAAAAATTAATTCATACTGTGCACATCTTTTTTTTAAATTGTAAACAAATGGGATTACATGTTGTTTCTCTATTTGTACATGGAGTCAAGGCATACCATTTGTGTAATCATAAATTTACATGGGGCAATGTTGTTTGATTCATTCTGTTATTTTTTTCCCTTCCCCCCACCCCTCCCACCCCTCCCACCCCTCTTTTCCCTCTATACAGTCCTTCCTTCCTCCATTCTTACCACCCTCCTTATCCCTAACCCTAAACCTAACCCTAACCCTAACGCTAACCCCTCCCATCCCCCATTATATGTCCTCATCCGCTTATCAGCGAGATCATTCGTCCTTTAGTTTTCTGAGATTGGCTTATCTCACTTAGCATGATATTCTCCAATTTCATCCATTTGCCTGCAAATGCGATAATTTTATCATTCTTTATGGCAGAGTAATATTCCATTATATATATATGCCACAGTTTCTTTATCCATTCATCAATTGAAGGACGTCTAGATTGGTTCCACAATCTGGCTATGGTGAATTGAGCAGCAATGAACATTGATGTGGCTATATCTCTGTAGTGTGTTGATTTTAAGTCCTTTGGGTATAGGCCAAGGAGTGGGATAGCTGGGTCAAATGGTAGGTCCATTCCAAGTTTTCTGAGGAATCTCCATACTGCTTTCCAGAGTGGCTGCACTAATTTGCAACCCCACCAGCAATGTATGAGTGTACCTTTTCCCCACATCCTCACCAACACCTATTGTTGCTTGTGTTCTTGATAATCGCCATTCTAATTGGGGTGAGATGGAATCTTAGGGTAGTTTTGATTTCCATTTCTCTTATTACTAGACATGTGGAACATTTTTCATATATCTGTTGATTGCTTGTAGATCTTCTGTGAAGTATCTGTTTATTTCCTTAGCCCATTTGTTGATTGGATTATTTGTATTCTTCATGTAGAGTTTTTTGAGTTCTTTATAGATTCTGGAAATTAGCGCTCTATCTGAAGTATGAGTGGCAAAGATTTTCTCCCACTCTGTAGGCTCTCTCTTCACATTACTGAGAGTTTCCTTTGCTGAGAGAAAGCTTTTTAGTTTGGATCTATCCCAGTTGTTGATTCTTGCTTTTATTTCTTGTGCTATGGGAGTCCTGTTAAGGAAGTCTGATCCTAAGCCAACAAGTTGAAGATTTGGACCTACTTTTTCTTCTATAAGATGCAGGGTCTCTGGTCTGATTCCGAGGTCCTTGATCCATTTTGAGTTGAGTTTTGTGCAGGGTGAGAGATAGGGGTTTAATTTCATTCTGTTGTATATGGTTTTCCAGTTTTCCCAGCACCATTTGTTGAAGAGGCACTCTTTTCTCCATTGCATATTTTTGGACCCATTGTCTAGTATGAGAAAATTGTATTTATTAGGGTTTGTGTCCATGTCCTCTATTCTGTATCATTGATCTACCCTTCTATTTTGGTACCAATACCATGCCGTTTTGTTACTATTGCTTTGTAGTAGAGTTGAAGGTCTGGTATTGCAATACCCGCTGCTTCACTCTTTCTACTGAGGATTGCTTTAGCTATTCTGGGTTTCTTATTCTTCCAGATGAATTTCATAATTGCTTGCTCTATTTCTGTAAGGTACATCATTGGAATTTTAATTGGAATTGCATTGAATCTGTATAGCACTTTAGGTAGTATGGCCATTTTGACAATATAAATTCTGCCTATCTAAGAACATGGGAGAGCTTTCCATCTTCTAAGGTTTTCTTTAATTTCTTTCTTTAGTGTTCTGTAGTTCTCATTGTAGAGGTCTTTCACCTCTTTCATGAGATTGATTCCCAAGTATTTTATTTTTTTTTGATGCTATTGTAAATGGGGTAGTTTTCCTAATTTCTCTTTCTGAAGATTCATCACTTATGCATAAAAATGCATTGGATTTGTGAGCATTGATCTTGTAACCTGCTACTTTACTGAATTCACTTATGAGTTCTAAAAGTTTTCTGGTGGAATTTCCAGGTTTCTCTAAATATATAATCATGTCATCAGCAAACAGGGATAGTTTGAGTTCTTCTTTTCCAATTCGTATCCCTTTAATTTCTTTGGTTTGTCTAATTGCTCTGGCTAGAGTTTCAAGGACGATGTTGAATAGAAGTGGTGAAAGAGGGCATCCCTGCCTTGTTCCAGATTTTAGGGGGAATGCTTTCAGTTTTTCACCATTTAGAATGATATTGGCCATGGGCTTAGCATAGGTGGCCTTTACAATGTTAAGGAATGTTCCCACTACCCCAATTTTTTCTACTGTTTTGAGCATGAAGGGATGCTGTATTTTATCAAATACTTTTTCTGCATCTATTGAAATAATCATGTGATTCTTAACTTTACGTCTGTTTATATGGTGAATGACATTTATTGATTTCCGGATGTTGAACCCACCTTGCATCCCTGGGATAAAACCCACTTGATCCTGGTGCACTATCTTTTTAATATATTTTTGGATGTGATTTGCTAAAATTTTGTTGAGAATTTTGGCATCAATGTTCATTAAGGATATTGGTCTGAAATTTTCTTTTCTCGATGTGTCTCTGTCTGGTTTAGGTATCAGGGTGATATTGGCTTCATAGAATGAGTTTGGGAGGGTTCCCTCCTCTTCTATTTCATAGAATACTTTGAGGAGTATTGGAATGAGCTCTTCTTTAAAAGTTTTGTAGAACTTGGCTGAGAACCCATCTGGTCCCGGACTTTTCTTTGTTGGTAGGCTTTTGATGACCTCTTCTATTTCATTGCTTGAAATTCATTTATTTAAGTTGTGTATATTTTCCTCATTCAGTTTAGGTAATTCATATGTCTCTAGAAACTTGTTGATGTCTTCGAGGTTTTCTGTTTTGTTGTAGTATAGATTTTCAAAATAGTTTCTAATTATGTTTTGTATTTCACTCGTGTCTGTTGTGATATTTCCTTGTTCATTCTGAATTTTAGTAATTTGAGTTTTCTCCCTCTTTCTCTTTGTTAATGTGGCTAAGGGTTTATCAATTTTGTTTATTTTTTCAAAGAACCAACTATTTATTTTGTTAATTTTTCCAATTGTTTCTTTTGTTTCAATTTCGTTGATTTCAGCTCTGATTTTAACTATTTCCTGTCTTCTACTACTTTTGGTGTTTGTCTGCTCTTCTTTTTCTATGGCTTTGAACTATAGTGTTAGGTCATTTATTTGTTGATTTGTACTTCTTTTGTTGAATGCGCCCCATGAAATAAATCTTCCTCTGAGTACTGCTTTCATAGTGTCCCAGAGATTTTGATATGATGTGTCTTTGTTCTCGTTTACTTCTAAGAATTTTTTCTTTTTTTTGGCTTTTTTTTTATATTTATTTATTTTTTTTAATTGTATACAAATGGGATACATGTTGTTTCTCTATTTGTACATAGAGTCAAGGCATACCATTTGTGTAATCATACGTTTACATAGGGCAATGATGTTTATTTTTTTTCCCTTCCCCCCCACCCCTCTCACCCCTCTTTTCCCTCTGTACAGTCCTTCTTTCCTTCATTCTTACCGCTCTCCTTATCCCTAACCCTAAACCTAACCCTAAACCTAATGCTAACCCCTCCCACCCCCCATTATATGTCCTCATCCGCTTATCAGCGAGATCATTCGTCCTTTAGTTTTTTGAGATTGGCTTATCTCACTTAGCATGATATTCTCCAATTTCGTCCATTTGCCTACAAATGCCATAATTTTATCATTCTTCATTGCGGAGTAATATTCCATTGTATAAATATGCCACAGTTTCTTTATCCATTCATCAACTGAAGGGCATCTAGGTTGGTTCCACAATCTGGCTATGGTGAATTGAGCAGCAATGAACATTGATGTGGCTGTATCTCTGTAGTATGCTGATTTTAAGTCCTTTGGGTATAGGCCAAGGAGTGGGATAGCTGGGTCAAATGGTGTTTCCATTCCAAGCTTTCTGAGAATCTCCATACTGCTTTCCAGAGTGGCTGCACTAATTTGCAACCCCACCAGCAATGTATGAGTGTTCCTTTTTCACCACATCCTCGCCAACACCTATTGTTGCTTGTATTCTTGATAATCGCCATTCTAATTGGGGTGAGATGAAATCTTAGGGTAGTTTTGATTTGCATTTCCCTTATTACTAGGGATGTTGAACATTTCTTCATATATCTGTTGATTACTTGTACATCTTCTTCTGTGAAGTGTCTGTTCATTTCCTTAGCCCATTTGTTGATTGGATTATTTGTATTCTTCGTGTAGAGTTTTTTGAGTTCTTTATAGATTCTGGAAATTAGTGCTCTATCTGAAGTATGAGTGGCAAAGATTTTCTCCCACTCTGTAGGCTCTCTCTTCACATTACTGAGAGTTTCCTTTGCTGAGAGAAAGCTTTTTAGTTTGGATCTATCCCAGTTGTTGATTCTTGCTTTTATTTCTTGTGCTATGGGAGTCCTGTTAAGGAAGTCTGATCCTAAGCCAACAAGTTGAAGATTTGGACCTACTTTTTCTTCTATAAGATGCAGGGTCTCTGGTCTGATTCCGAGGTCCTTGATCCATTTTGAGTTGAGTTTTGTGCAGGGTGAGAGATAGGGGTTTAATTTCATTCTGTTGTATATGGTTTTCCAGTTTTCCCAGCACCATTTGTTGAAGAAGCACTCTTTTCTCCATTGCATATTTTTGGACCCATTGTCTAGTATGAGAAAATTGTATTTATTAGGGTTTGTGTCCATGTCCTCTATTCTGTATCATTGATCTACCCTTCTATTTTGGTACCAATACCATGCCATTTTGTTACTATTGCTTTGTAGTAGAGTTGAAGATCTGGTATTGCAATACCCCCTGCTTCGCTCTTGCTACTGAGGATTGCTTTAGCTATTCTAGGTTTTTTATTCTTCCAGATGAATTTCATAATTGCTTGCTCTATTTCTGCAAGGTACATCATTGGGATTTTAATTGGAATTGCATTGAATCTGTATAGCACTTTAGGTAGTATAGCCATTTTGACAATATTAATTCTGCCTATCCAGGAACATGGGAGATCTTTCCATTTTCTAAGGTTTTCTTTAATTTCTTTCTTTAGTATTCTGTAGTTCTCATTGTAGAGGTCTTTCACCTCTTTTGTGAGATTGATTCCCAAGTATTTTATTTTTTTTGAGGTTATTGTGAATGGGGTAGTTTTCCTAATTTCTCTTTCTGAAGATTCATCACTTATGTATAAAAATGCATTGGATTTGTGAGCATTGATCTTGTAACCTGCTACTTTACTGAATTCACTTATGAGTTCTAAAAGTTTTCTGGTGGAATTTCCAGATTCCTCTAAATATATAATCATGTCATCAGCGAACAGGGATAGTTTGAGTCCTTCTTTTCCTATTTGTATCCCTTTAATTTCTTTGGTTTGTCTGATTGCTCTGGCTAAAGTCTCAAGGACGATGTTGAATAGAAGCGGTGAAAGAGGGCATCCCTGCCTTGTTCCAGTTTTTAGGGGGAACGCTTTCAGTTTTTCACCATTTAGAATGATATTAGCCATGGGCTTAGCGTAGATTGCCTTTATAATGTTAAGGAATGTTCCCACTACCCCAATTTTTTCTAGTGTTTTGAGCATGAAGGGATGCTGTATTTTATCAAATGCTTTTTCTGCATCTATTGAAATAATCATGTGATTCTTCACTTTAAGTCTGTTGATATGGTGAATGACATTTATTGATTTCCGAATGTTGAACCAACCTTGCATCCCTGGGATAAAACCCACTTGATCGTGGTGCACTATCTTTTTAATATATATTTGTATGCGATTTGCTAAAATTTTGTTGAGAATTTTTGTGTCGATGTTCATTAAGGATATTGGTCTGAAATTTTCTTTTCTTGATGTGTCTCTGTCTGGTTTAGGTATCAGGGTGATATTGGCTTCATAGAATGAGTTTGGGAGGGTTCCCTCCTCTTCTATTTCATGGAATACTTTGAGGAGTATTGGAATGAGCTCTTCTTTAAAGGTTTTGAAGAACTCGGCTGAGAACCCATCTGGTCCCGGACTTTTCTTTGTTGGTAGGCTTTTGATGACCTCTTCTATTTCATTGCTTGAAATTGGTTTATTTAAGTTGTGTATGTCCTCCTCCTTCAGTTTAGGTAATTCATATGTCTCTAGAAATTTGTTGATGTCTTCGAGGTTTTCTGTTTTGTTGGAGTATAGATTTTCGAAATAGCTTCTAATTATGTTTTGTATTTCACTCATGTCTGTTGTGATGTTTCCTTGTTCATTCTGAATTTTAGTAATTTGAGTTTTCTCCCTCTTTTTATTTGTGAGTGTGGCTAAGGGTTTATCAATTTTATTTATTTTTTCAAAGAACCAACTATTTATTTTGTTAATTTTTCCAATTGTTTCTTTTGTTTCAATTTCGTTGATTTCGGCTCTGATTTTAACTATTTCCTGTCTTCTACTACTTTTGATATTGGTCTGCTCTTCTTTTCTAGCGCTTTGAGCTGCAGTGTTAAGTCGTTTTTTTGTTGATTTCTACTTCTTTTTTTGAATGCACCCCATGAAATAAATCTTCCTCTAAGTACTGCTTTCATAGTGTCCCAGAGATTTTGATATGATGTGTCTTTGTTCTCGTTTACTTGGAAGAATTTTTTTATTTCCCTCCTGATGTCTTCTGTTATCCATTCATCATATAATAGTGTATTATTTAATCTCCAGGTTTTGGAGAAGTTTCTGTTTTTTATTCTGTCATTTATTTCTATTTTCAATCCATTATGAGCTGATAAAATACAAGGTAGTATCTCTATCTTCTTGTATTTGCTAACAGTAGCTTTGTGGCATAAAATATGGTCTATTTTAGAGAAGGATCCATGTGCTGCTGAGAAGAAAGTGTATTCGTTCTTTGTTGGATGGTATATTCTATATATGTCCGTTAAGTCTAAATTGTTGATTGTGTTGTTGAGATCTATAGTTTCTTTATTTTATTTTTGTTTGGACGATCTATCCAGTGGTGAGAGAGGTGTGTTAAAATCGCCTAGTATTATTGTGTTGTGGTCTATTTGATTTCTGGAATTGAGAAGGATTTGTTTGACGTACGTGGATGAGCCAATGTTCGGGGCATAGATATTTATGATTGTTATGTCTTGCTGATTTATGCTTCCCTTAAGCAGCATGTAATGTCCTTCTTTATCCCTTCTGACTAGTTTTGGTTTGAAGTCCACATTATCTGAAATGAGAATGGATACTCCAGCTTTTTTGCTGTGTCCGTGTGCATGGTATGTTTTTCCCCATCCTTTCACCTTTAGTCTATGGGTGTCTCTTTCTATGAGATGAGTCTCTTGCAGGCAGCATATTGTTGGATTTTTCTTTTTAATCCAATCTGCCAGTCTGTGTCTTTTGATTGATGAATTCAGGCCATTGACACTCAGGGTTATTATTGTGATATGATTTGTATTCCCAGTCAATTGACTCATATTTGTTTTTGACATGATTTGGTTTCTCCTTTATTTGGCTATTCCTTTTCGGCTAGCGCCTCCTATTGCTGATTTGCATCGTTGTTTTTCATCTCTTCCTCATGGAATATTTGCTGTAATGCTGGCTTTCTTTTTGTAAATTCCTTTAGCTTTTGTTTATCATGGAAGGATCTTATTTCATCGTCAAATTTGAAGGTAAGTTTTGCTGGGTATAAGATTCTTGGTTGGCATCCGTTTTCTTTCAGGGCTTGGTATATGTTGTTCCAGGTCTTTCTAGCTTTTAGGGTCTGGATTGAAAAATCTCCTGATATTCTTATTGGTTTCTCTCTGAATGTAATTTGATTCTTTTCTCTCGCAGCCTTTAAAATTCTGTCTTTATTTTGTATGTTAGGTATTTTCATAATAATGTGCCTTGGTGTGGGTCTGTTGTAATTTTGTATGTTTGGAGTTCTATAAGCCTCTTGTACTTGGTTTTCCATTTCATTCTTCAGATTTGGGAAATTTTCTATTATTATTTCATTGAATAGATTGTTCATTCCTTTGTTTGTTTCTCTAAGCCTTCTTCAATCCCAATAATTCTTAAATTTGGCCTTTTCATGATATCCCATAATTCTTGTAGATTCTGTTCATGATTTCTTACCATCTTTTCTGTTTGGCCAACTTTGCTTTCAGGATTAAATAAATTCTCTTCAATGTCTGAGGTTCTGTCTTCCAGGTGTTCTATCCTATTGGTTATGCTTTCTATGGAGTTTTTAACTTGGTTTATTGTTTCCTTTATTTCAAGTATTTCAGTTTGTTTTTTTTTTCAGTATCTCTAACTCTTTATTGAAATGATCTCTTGCTTCCCGTATTTGCTCTTTTAACTGTTGATTGGTGCGATCATTTAATGCCTGCATTTTCTCTTTCACCTCCTCCTTCAATGCCTGCATTTGCTCTTTCATCTCCTCATTAGCTTCCCTGATCGTTTTAATTACGTACATTCTGAACTCCCTTTCTGACATTTCTTCTGCTGTGCTGTCATTGGGTTTTATTGATGTAGTATCTAGGTTTGTTTGGGACATTTTCTTCCCTTGTTTTCTCATATTGGTCAGCTGTCAGTGGGACCCTGAGATATTGCAGTTTTCCGCTATTGGCTTATAGTGTCCCAGTAGATTTCCAGTGTATCACCTCCCAGCCTTCAGTAGCCTTATGTCTTGGAGGAATCTGATAAAGCAGCGCATCCGAAGAAAACTGCCCCTAGCCCCCTACTGGTTCCACGGTTTGGAACTGGTTCTGTGCGGAAATGCTCTCACTGTGGGCCTGCACCGTGCAGCTGGCCGTGTGGGAGGAGCCCACTGCCGGAGTGTGGAAGGCTACCTTGGGAAGACTCTAGCTGCCCTGCCTGGCTCCGATAAGCCACCTCTATCTGGGCCTGCCACCCGGGCCGAGCTTTACCCAGTGGGCAGACTCACCTGTGGCTCTATTTCAGTCCGAGTCTCTCAATGCCTCCCCTTCTTAACTCCTGGGTTCTGGAGCGACTGGGGGTGCAGTCTCCCTCTAGGCCGCCATCTTGGATCGCCCCCAGAATTTTTTAATTTCCCTCCTGATGTCTTCTGTTATCCATTCATCATATAATAGTGTATTATTTAATCTCCAGGTTTTGGAGAAGTTTCTGTTTTTTATTCTGTCATTTATTTCTAATTTCAATCCATTATGAGCTGATAAAATACAAGGTAGTATCTCTATCTTCTTGTATTTGCTAACAGTAGCTTTGTGGCATAAAATATGGTCTATTTTAGAGAAGGATCCATTTGCTGCTGAGAAGAACGTGTATTCGTTCTTTGTTGGATGGTATATTCTATATATGTCTGTTAAGTCTAAATTGTTGATTGTGTTATTGAGATCTATGGTTTCTTTATTCAATTTTTGTTTGGAGTATCTATCCAGTGGTGAGAGAGGTGTGTTAAAATCGCCTAGTATGATTGTGTTGTGGTCTATTTCTGGAATTGAGAAGGATTTGTTTGACGTACATGGATGAGCCAATGTTCGGGGCATAGATATTTATGATTGTTATGTCTTGCTGATTTATGCTTCCCTTAAGCAGTATGTAATGTCCTTCTTTATCCCTTCTGACTAGTTTTGGTTTGAAATCCATATTATCTGAAATGAGGATGGATACTTCAGCTTTTTTGCTTTGTCCATGTGCATGGTATGTTTTTTCCCATCCTTTCACCTTTAGTCTATGGATATCTCTTTCTATGAGATGAGTCTCTTGCAGGCAGCATATTGTTGTATTTTTTTTTAATCCAATCTGCCAGTCTGTGTCTTTTGATTGATGAGTTCAGGCCATTAACATTCAGGGTTATTTTTGTGACATGATTTGTATTCCCGGTCATTTGACTCATTTTTGTTTTTTGACATGATTTGGTTTCTCCCTTATTTGGCTATTCCTTTAGGCTAGTTCCTTCTGTTGCTGATTTGCATCGTTGTTTTTCATCTCTTCCTCATGGTATATTTTGCTGAGAATGTTCTGTAATGCTGGCTTTCCTTTTGTGAATTCCTTTAGCTTTTGTTTATCATGGAAGGATCTTATTTCGTCGTCAAATCTGAAAGTAAGTTTTGCTGGGTATAAGATTCTTGGTTGGCATCCATTTTCTTTCAGGGCTTGGTAAATGTTGTTCTAGGCCCTTCTAGCTTTTAGGGTCTGGATTGAAAAATCTGCTGATATTCTTATTGGTTTCCCCCTGAATGTAATTTGATTCTTTTCTCCCATGGCCTTTAAAATTCTGTCTTTATTTTGTATGTTAGGTATTTTCATAATAATGTGCCTTGGTGTGGGTCTGTTGTAATTTTTATATTTGGAGTCCTATAAGCCTCTTGTACTTGGTTTTCCATTTCATTCTTCAGATTTGGGAAATTTTCTGATATTATTTCATTGAATAGATTGTTCATTCCTTTGGTTTGTTTCTTGAATTAAGAAAAAAGTCTCCATCCTCAAGACATATTTTTTACATATAAAATCTCCATGTAGACACCACTGCTACTTAAAACTGTTTTTCTTCCTTAGTCTGAATTCTATAAGTAAATATTTGCATCCTTAGTGCATTTACTGGTGCAGCTCAACACTGTGAAGCGCAATACAATGTGGGACAATTGACATCCTGTGAGTGTACCAAGGTGTGATCACCTGGCCTGCACCGCTGCCCAGCAGTCTTCCCCGATTCTGGGTTCTACTTCCCATTCCTTTCAATGACTATCTCAAACTTCTATGAGGCCTACAAATTTCTGTTTCCCCTACCAATTTCTTCTCCTGCACCAAACAGCTGCCACTGACTCATGGATCCCTGATTCAAGGACACCCACTTCAAGATGGTTCACCTTGGGTTTCAACTTTCCAGTTTGTGCTCTGGCCAGGACCTGCCCTTTATTTTCTTTATTTCTTCCAGTTACATTTTCTATTCTCTTCTTCAATATCCCAAGTAGCTGTCATGTGTAGTCCTATATTCTGATCATTTATGCTGTCTTTTGAATTCAGCAACATTGATTATGAGTATTGATTAACCTTTCCTGTGTTTTCAACCTTTCTCTTCAGTACCCTTCCCACTAACACTAGAATATGCTCAGTCCTTTTGTCCCTTAAATGAAACAAAAATATTTTTGGCTTGTACTCCCCAACCAGCTGCTGATTTATTTGCTTGCCTCTTTTATAACCAATATTTTCAGAGACATCTGTATCTTGAATTTTTCTCTTCCCCTCTCTTCCAATCTTTCATCTTCCTAATTCAAACTGGCTTCTACTTCCATCCCTCTGTCAGGAGGGGTCTCCTTTGTGACATGTTGTTAAACATAGTTGGCATTTTTTTTCCTTATCTTGTTTTATTGCCCATCAGAATTCAGCTCAATGCCTATGTTGCTCTTAAAACTTTTATCCCTTAACTTGTGTTGTAGTTCTTGCTCCTTGATTTTCTTCTCTTATTCTTTTTCTGAATTTCTCCACTATTCATATTCATCCTACAACCCAAGATCTGAGTTCAGGCTCTGGAGCTACCCTCAACTCAAACATCCAGGTTCAAATCCTAACTCTAGAAAGAGCCAGCACAAGTCACTGCTTTGTAAAATTGCTGACAATAACATTAACTTCACCAAAGTGTTCTTTTGAAAGCAATAAGTCTCTGTGGCCTTCAGACTTCCAGTCTCACCTGGCATTTCTTATGGAACTCTTCATGATTCCCTGGCACTGTATCAGACTGTATCTGTATGTTTTTTTCCTGGTGTTTTTCAAGTTTGTAATTATATATTTGATTATTTGCTGAACATCTCTATTTTCCCTTCAACTGTAAGTTTATCATTTTCCCCAATATTTTATTAGAATATCTAGAATATAAAATATTTAAGCAACATTGTTGACTAAATGATCGATCTCGCAAGATGAAGTGGCAACCCGAAAGAAGTTGGATCCCATGTATGCATCTTAGGGTTCTAGTGACAAAAATGTGCACTTGGCCATGTCATTGGTTTTGATGTGATTTTGATGGGATCAGAGCACAGCTATAATACTCTACTCTTCTAAGGAGCAAAGATCTCTTTCTAGTCGTTCATTCATTCAGCCATTCTGTAACTATTTACTAATAGAATACTGCCTTCCCAGCAGCATTCAAAGCATTGAAATACAGCTGTGAACAGAACAGAAAGGACCTCACTTCTCTTATAGCTTATGATAAAGGCACAGAGTCTAACTAGTAACTTACAGTCAAAAGGAGATAGTTTTAATAAAAATCTCTATGACATATTGATCTTACAAGATGCTCCATACAACAAAAGCCCTAAGAAATTCTGGGCCATGTGGCAGGCTACATTTCTCTCATAGAAGCATATAAAAAGCATTAGCTTGTTTAAAGATTTGTGAAAATGTTTTAAATTGTTTAATCCAGAATTTTGCAATGTATGATTTGTTTGTTTGCTTTTGTTTTGTTTTTATAAAATTCCTCAGAGGAACTCTTAGACACCTTGGTGGGATTGTGAGTTAGTACAACCACTGTTAATATCAGTATGGTCGTTCTTCCAACTATTAGGGATGGAACCAACATATGACCCATTATTTTATCCAAAAGAATTAAAAAGTCAGCATACTAAAGTGATACGTGCACACCCATGCTTATAGGAGTGTAACAGCAGATTGTTATAGAACTAGCTGAGGTGTAGCCTATGTACAAATGAATGAATTTTAAAAGTGTGGTCTATGTAGCAATGGAGTTTTATTCAGTCATAAAGAAGGACAAAACTATGTCATTTGTAGGAAAATGGATGTAAATGGAGAGCATCTTGTTAAGCAAAATAAGCCAAACTCAGGAAATCTAGGGTTGTATATTTTTCTCTCATATGTGGAAACTGGAGTAAAACAATAGAAAAAAAAAGTGATCTCATTCAAATAGAAGAGATACCAGTAGAAAGGAAGGAAGTCACAGTAGGAAGGAAGGGAGGAAAAGGAGGGGTAGTGGGAAATTGATTTGACCAAATTATGTTAGGTGTATGTACAAGTATGTCACAATGAATCCCACTATTATGCATAATTATTGCACATCAATCAGAAAAGGATAAAAACCTCCATTCATTGGGAGCTTACTACTTGACAAGACAATCTATTTCACATGTAGACTTGTTATTACCCCCTTTATTGAATCCAAAGTACAACCTCTACAGCTTAGAACAACTAGATTCTGATGTGTGGAGTAAAAAAATTATTTTGAATTATGTTTTATAAACTTTCTTGACAAGCAGAATATATTGCAAAGCGTTTTGAAAACGTGAACAACTATCACAGTGTGTTCAGGATGAAAGTGGAGGTGAGATCTGAGCCTCACCAGTTAGGTTCATTAGTGGGCTCTGAGGAATACAGCTGGAAAACCAAAGATTTGTTTTGATCCTGTCACTTAAATTATCAAAAGGATGGAATCCTAGGGAAATGATGAAAGATCTAGTAGGCCACACCTGGTCAGGTGAAGGGCAACAGTTAAAACTTGGGTCACTTAGTTCTAAACCAGGGCATTTCTCATCTAGTACAAAGCCACCTTACTTATGCTCTTAGCCAAATGTTCTGAGGCAACCCATAATGGTGTCTTTCAAATATTCCACCACTTGCTATGTGACAACAATACTGACCTCTGTTTTGTTCCCCAAACATACCATGCTCATGGTCCACTCTCTGTTACGTCTGTCTAGAATTCTTTGGTCCAGATCTTTATACAACCAGCTCCTATCTGTTATTTAGTTCTCAGCTCAAAAATGTTGCCTCCACAGAGTTACCTTTTTGACCACAATCTAATGTCCTATTTCTACATTTAACCTTGTTTCTAGCACTTATGGTCACTGTCTGGTTGTTATTTTCAAACTTTATTTATTGATGGATTGATTGGTTTCAATATACTGGATTCTTTGAAATTGATTTTCCTGTTAGAATGGAATGAATCTTTCTATGGACTGCTGCATCTCAAGGACTAGAATAGCATTCATGACATGCAGGGCTGGCACTTGATGAGTATTTAATATGTAACTGCACAACAGTTGAGCTGCCTTCTGCTTGTGGTGGTAGTGAGATGCTTATTAAACTAGTTATGCAGAATGCTGGATCAAGGACTGTAGAAATCTAGGTCAGACCTCTAAGTTCCCTCCTAACCTGGGTTTTCTGATTCAATAATATTAGGATTACTTCTGTATGTAGAAAATGCTCTTGCTATTCTGGAGGAAAGTATAACTCTGATATAACCCAGTACATAGTATTATAGCAATTCCTATACCTTTCAAAAGGATTAAAATATTAATTTTAGATGTTCCTTTTTAAAAATACTATAAAACTCTACATTTACTCATATTTAAGTTTTGCAAAGTTTTCTTTACCATCTAAGTGAATCATTGTAGCTAGGAATACTTTAAAAGTAAATTTTTATTCTTTTTTTCTCTATTCCCTATGCTGCCACATTATTTTGGGATCTGAGGATGACTAACATGTATTAAATACCATTCATATTCCTCTATTTTTATCTCTAAGCTTCCTCTCTAATAATGTTATATACATATATTATTTTTGCTACAAGAAAGTAACTTACTCACTTATAGAAGCTGTATGTGTTTCCTGTGGCTGCCACAAGTATGGTGGCTTAACATAAGGAAAGTGCATTCTCACATAGTTCTGAAGTCTAGACAATTCTAAATCAGTGTGCTTAATTCAGGATATTGGCAGGTCCATACACCCTCCTGGCCTAGAGGGAAGAATCAGTGCTTTGTTTCTTTCAACTTCTGATGGCTGCCAGCATTCCTTAGCTTGTGACCTTTACACTCTTAAGTTTCAAGACCAACACCTTCAAGCCCTTCTCTACTCCATCTTCACATCACTTTTTTCTCTTGTATATATATCAAACCTTCCTCTGTTTCCATGTGATTATATGTATGGTTCATATGACTAGTCTAGAGTAAACTCCCATCTCAAGGTCCATACAAATTTCTCATTGTGCTTTTGCCAGATATGGGGGGTGGGTGGTATTGACAAAAGGTGGAGGTCATGTAGAGGTCTTCAGGATTATGGGATTCTGTTTGGTTTTGTAGGAGGCCTAGATTGCTATCCTATAAACATGGTTTATCAAGAGTGGAACCCTTCCTTTATATTTTGAATAAAACCACTTGAAAAATTCTAATACAAAGCAATATAAATATGGATATATAGCATATATATGTATATGTGTATAAAATACATATACATGTATGTATATATGAAATACATTTTATTTAGTCCTAGTCATTGTCAGGTTTTAATCAATATTTTGGCAAGGAAATCTTTCCTATGGACACTATATTATATCATATGATTCTAGGATATTTGGAACTTTCATCATAACCCTCTTCACTTTTGACTAAAATCAATTGTTTAATAAGTCTTGCCTGAAGTTTCTGAAATGGTAAAGACCTTAAAAATTATTTTCTTTGCTTTGTATGAGGTACAACACAGTGCTTGACATATAAGAGTTTTTTAATATATGTTTGTCATATGTATTAATATAAAAGTCAGAAAAAAGGACTTAAAACTCACATTGAGTTCCAAGAATAACTATGCTCTGACTTCTCACACTGTAGTATTTTAAGAGTGTATGTGGGGGACTGGGGTTGTGGCTCAGTGGCGGAGTGCTTGCCTTGCACATGTGAGGCACCAGGTTCAATCCTCAGCACCACATCACATAAATAGATAAAATAAATGTATTGTGTCCATCTACAACTAAAAAAAAAATTTTAAAAAGAAGAGTGTCTGTGGTTCTTGCACACACCTCACTGTTGCAGTGTAACAAGAATATGCACCAAACAGAAAACAAATTATCATGTCATAGATGGCTAAGAGTTGAAAAACGTAGCAATATAGTCCATTGATTTGCCTGTGGAAAAAAGGCATTTTCATACTTTGCTGGTAAATTACTATGAAAGTTATTTATGTGCATTAACCATTTAACCAAACAAAACTTACTTCTAGGGATTAAACCTAAACATATACCACCAATAATATCAATGGCATGTACACAAATTTTCACATTATTTATACTTACATTATTATTTATATCATTTATAGTTACATCGTTTTTTATATTAGCAAAATATTAAAGGCATTGAAATATTTAATCATAGAGAATTTGTTAAATAAGCTATGGTTTATGTGTAGATATACAAAGAATGAGTAAGATCTCTGAACTGACATGAAACGATATACTGGAGATATAACAAGTTTTAAAAAGCACAAACATATAGCATAATACATGAATACATATTTATAATTAATATATGTTAATATGTTAAATATGAATATTATACTAATATTTATATGCACAAGAAGAAACACATGAACTATAAGCCAAAAAACAATAGAAATTGGCTATTTATTTGGTTATTGCAGGTGGAAATCAATGTGAAAGATATATGGAAAGAAGTTATAAGTTTTCCTTTTGTATAGTTTTGACCTTCAAAAATATGTTGGTGTTCTATGTACTCAGAAACAAAGTGGATAAAAATGGAAAAAATCTAAAACTAAACTGAAGAGAAAGGATGGAAGAGAAAGAACTGATCCAAGGTAACATTTCTGTAGGATATGACCAAAAACCCTCTGGTTATGGGAGGTGTCGATGAAGGAGGTTTTATTTTGTTTCTTGGTGGTAATGTGGGCAAAGCAATTCTTCAGGGGTGTATTACAGCATTGGGCCAATGAATATACTGATAATTTAGTGGGAAACAAGTTTTCACTTTGATATACATCTAATACAAATGGCATGATAGAAGGCAGTAGACAAACTAAGACTTCTATGAGGATGAGTGTGGGATATCTTGTTATGAAAGAAAGTAAGAAAGTACTGCAAAGAAAAAAAAAATATGGAACCATGTCAAAAGAACAGACAGGAACATAACAGGACTTTCACTTTCAAGTCTGGTGCAGTTTGAACACCAAAATAATTAAGTAAAATTAAGAACTATCATCCATTGAAGAAGTAGAAATTAACTGTATTGAATTATAAATAGATTTAATCAATATGTCAATCATCAAGAGAATAAGAGGGCTTTGGCTTATAATAACATTCCAAAAGTCCGTTGGTTAATGTGTAGGGAACATGGGAATTGGGAAATTTTCTGTATCATTATATGTCAGAATGGCTTAGGAAAAAATTTTCAATATATGCTGATCCAGAGGGAAATTTTGAGAAGGTGTTGCACATTCTGTTTATTTCTCTATACACACACACATGACCATATACATGTATGGACATATTCAAATCCACACACATGATATATGTGTTGATATGTATATGTGTATGTACCTCCACACGAGCATTTCCATGCATATGTAGTACTTTCCTGCTGTTGTGCACAGAATCCATGGCTATTGTGTCATATTGTTTCCAAATCTTTGGATATTAAGACCAACACAAGGTGGACTTGATTTCATTATTCACCTACTTGTAAGTTGTTTATCCTTGAGCTACTTACTTAACTTTTCAGTTCTTAAGTTTCCTAATTTATTAAGTGAATATAATATTAGTTCTTACCTCCTAGGAATTTGGTGAATATTAAAATCAATACTCACACAAACAGATCCCTACAAAGTCCTAGCACAGGTAGATACTGTTTAAGTTGCTGCTATTATTGCTTTCCTATTTTTATGATTAATGTATTATGATACACTGGGCCTGGCACTCAGGTTTGTTTCCCCTTTTAACTAAAGCAGTTTCTCTGGGGTCCTGTCTAACTTGTCCAGTGGCTTCCTGTTCCCTTTCTTCATCAACTCCCAATAAGCATTTGAGCCAGGGTCAGAGTGGTTATAATAGCAACCACTAAGATGATAAGTGCTGGGATTGAAGGAAGCTGGAGCTGTCCACATTTTCTAGTACTGAAACTGAGTGAATGCATCTGAAAGGAAAAAAAAAAAAAAAACAATGTTTGATTTGTGTACCAAGAGGTAGAACATAATATTAAAGCACCTCAGCTTTGTTTGTAATGACTCAGAAGCGGCCCTTCCCCACACAGCACCAAATAAATCAATTCCTTTGCTCTGACTTGCTCTTGACACTGCTTTTAATCTGTGAACTATGAAATGCAAAGAATCTTGTGTGTAGTCCTTCTCCTTCCATCTGTACGTGGCTGTCAGGCAAGCAGTCAACAGCACTCCGTAACAGAAGTTAATTGGAAGGAGCTGGTGTCTCTAGTTCCTTCGGTAATTATTGAAGTCATTCGCCTGGTGTGGAATAAAGCCTCTCATCTTCACGCTACTTGATAAAGAGACTCTTCTCCTTCCTGTTACAATCACAGAAGCAAAACAAAGCTAAACAAAATGAAATTCTTTCTGTTTGATAAATTCCAGAATTACTTTAAGGTAGATAAACAGGAATATAGGATCCATTTAATTTAAATACAGTTTAGAATCTTCAGGAGGAAAGTGTGTCTTGTTCACCTGTGCCCCTGGTACTCATCCCTGTCCCTGACTTAAAATGAACACTTGGTAAATGTTAGGAATTTTCATTATTAATGCTATTATTATTAATTACAGGTTATCTTCTATTATTCATGAGACTTTGAAATCAGTTCTATAGAGGAAAAAGTTTAATTCTCAAGTTGCACAAATGGGTTGAACTCTTAGCTGTAGCAACAGCAGTGATGATACTCCAGGCTATTTCATCTCACTGAACATCATTTCTTGCCAATATCATGGTAATCATATGTAACCCACAAGGCTGTGTAGATTAAAAGAGTTAAAACAATGTAAGTGCCTTGTGTTCTGGTAGCCATACACTAATTGCTTGATAAACCATGACTTCCTTATATTGCTTCACAATGTGTCTAGACACTATAAAGACCACTTGTTCAACTCATAGCTAGTATTTTGCTTTGGCTCTCTGACTTTAATATGATTAATTTAGAATGAGATACCATGTTCCTCTCCCTTGCCCTCTTTCACTCTCAATTCCAATATCTCTTTCCAATATCTCAACTCCAGTATCCCAATTCCAATATCTCCTTCATTTATTTCATTGTAGCTAAAGGACATCCTTTAAATAGGAATTCAAGAACTCAAAGATTTTTACTGTGTCCTACTTTAGTGGCAAGCATTGTGACATGGCTCGGGTGTATAGCTATAAGCAAACCGTGATCCTTTTCCTCTGGGTCTTTGCAGTCTTGTCAGGGAGACAGGGACATACGTAGCCAATCAAATACAGCATAAGAAATTATGAATAAGAGACACTCTTAAAATCAAAGTGCTAGCTGATCACAGCGTATGGAGCAGGCAACTCTTTTTAGGAAGCTGAGGAAATGCATTAAGAAAGGATCTGTATAGGAAGTGCCCTTTCAGATGGATTTTGAGAGATGAGCAAATGTTTTCTTGGCTGAGGACAGGCAAAAGATAATAAGAGAAGTGACAGTGTGTGCAAAACTTCAGAGCATGTGCCCAGAGCTGAAAATATATATTTGCTGCCACATGGTTTCATGCTATGTTATTCAGCAGAAGAACATCATAATGAGCTATGTGAAAGTCAGACAACTGGCAGTAGTGTGGGAGGGGATGGGAGATATTCCATACTGCCTCTGAGGAAGAACAGGGGTGTAGCTGCCCCAGCTGGTGTGAGTCTTCAGAATCTGGAGCTTATCAGCCTTAACAGTTATCTGCAGATCATCAAGAACTTGAATATTAGTGTCAATCAGCCTATATCCATAGGCCACAGAAGGACCAGTCTGAATTCTACCAACCAGTCTAGAGACAAATGCCTAAAGTGGGGTTTTAGTGATTTAGTAAATCACTAGTCACGTTTCACACAGATCATGATAAGAGAGAGCTAAGCTCAGATGGGAGACTGAGTAGGTTCAAGGATAACAGTCCAGATGACAAGGCTCTTCCTAGGACAGAGGTAATGAAAGGGTACTATGAAACATTCAAATGCAGCTTTAGAAAGCTAGTGGGCACTGAATACAGGAAGTCAGTGAAGCAGATCATTTGTGTAGTTTAGTGACAGATGGCATGATAATGTGATATCAAAAGGAACTGTTATTTGAGTTTCTTAACTTAGCCCTAACTTGTTCAATAAAAACAGGACTTTGTATTTAAACAAATGATTAAACTTGTCAGTAGAAATGCAAACAGCAACATAAGTCATGAAACTATTTATTCTTTATACTTCAGTCCTATTTATAAAAAAGTGCACATGAAACTTAAAGCTAATAATTTGATAAATTGAGAAAGTTCATAATAGTCAAAAGGGAATCTTGTATGTAGCTTGATAAGAGATGACACTGCCTTCTAAATAATATTTGCACTGAAGTAGAAAAACACAGAAAGTCAGAAAAATGTGATTTATAAGGCTGATCAAACCCTCTTAATTTTCCATAAAATTTACTTTGTGTTACTTTTCAAAAATGTTTGGAAATTAAATAGCAGTTATCATTAAATTTCATGCCAGGAAGGAATGATGTAGGCAATAGATTTTGAGTTTTAAAGATAGAAATTTGTGTATATACTTAATATTTTATAAATTCTTTACAAAGTGTGTTATTAAAAGTGTGTTATTAAAGTGTGTTATTAAGCATATCAGCAGCATACCTGCAGCTCACGGAGATTTTTAATAAACCAATGCCTACTTCTGAGGCAGGATTTTCACCTAGTATAGACCTATCCCTTCATAGTACTTTAGCCATTAGCACTGTAGGAAGACAACTTTTTATCACATACCCACAAAATGAATCTAGCAAGAATCTTTATGGCATCCTACACATAAGTTTAAGTGAATGCATTGAACAGGGTCAATTAGGATCTCAATTTAGATTGATGTGCACTAGTTTCCCTCCACTTTCCACTCTGTTGCCTTTTTTCTCCATGCTTTCTTTTTACTGTACTGCTTTTTAAAGAGGGATGTATGATACAATTTGCCTCTTTATAATTCCTAATTCTTTTTGTATAATTGGTTTTATCTTGGAATATATTTTTTCAACACCAAAAAATACAGAAGTACAATGGATTCAAAGTCATAATGTTAAGGGATTTTCAATATGGCACTGAATAATAATGATTTGAATAATGTTGGGCATATTTTGGCAAGAGTTTTTATAAATGAGTTTATGATTTTTTTCTTGGTTTTCATGGGTATGCAAGTCTTCCCAAACTGTATCTTACCAGAAAGCATGTTGTAACATCAGAGGATAGGTCATTATGCATATTTTATATTTTATTTATATTGGGACTATGGTTCTTTTTTGATTATTACGTATAGACAAAAGTTGAAAAAAGATGTATTCAAGAAAGTTAAATTTTACTAAATGTGATTTTGTGCAAATTACTTAAACTCTCTGAGCTTTGCTTTCAATTTTTAACAAAATGGGGATAATAATCAAATATCACAGTATAGAAATGGAGATTGAATGAATCAAAAATTTGGATAGAGGATGAGTATAAGTATATATATATATATAAAGAAAGATGAATAAGTCTGAGAACAGTACTAGGAAGTCTAAATCTTAGGAAAATGCAAGTTGGATCTGTAACACAGTTACCATTTATTAAGTATTTTTATATGCAGAACATATTCCAAATGCTTTATCTATATATCTCATGCTAATATCCATAACCCTATGACACTTGTATTTTATTATCTCTATTTTACTGAGGATAACACTGTAATTTAGATTAGATAAATGTTTTGCCAACATTTCTACAACTGTCAATGGAGACAAGGTTTAAATTCATGTTTTTCTGATTTTAAACCCCATGATTGTAACCCAGACTTTTAATTCATCTCTGAATTTTTTTAATGTAACCTAATTCACTAAGTGGGAAAAATGGAACCTAGCATTTGATGTATAAATGTTTTTTTTATGGGGAGAGCGAACCTGGACTGAATGTGATATTAAAGGTATCCAAATGATGGGACTTGGAAGTAGCTAAAAATTGTACACTTTAATGCAAAGTCTTACAATTAATTCCATCTCATAAAATAAAATACCAACAGCCATATTTTGCCTATTTTGATAATTCCTTTGATGCCTATTAAGGGAGAAACATTTTTTTTTTAAGTTTCAGTATAAGAGCACCTTGATTTGAGCATGGGAAAGATATGGAACATTCTTTAGCCAAATGAGTTAGTTTAGGCATTCACAACACATGTGAATACCCTGGGTCCAAAATGTTGGGAGCATCATGAGATCAATAGTGCTTCCCAGTTTGGTGTGTCAAAGCATTCTCTGTCTTGTCTTTGCTATCCCTTGACTCACAGAGATCACAGCTTCTTAGGCAACAAATTATAAATTAGGGCTAGCACGGAAGTGCTGTCTTTCTGTTCTTGGCATTAAAGTATTATTTCAGTCAGATTATGTGGCTACAACAAATTACCATAGACTGTGCTTACACAACAGACACTCATTCTCATAATTCTAATGACGGGACTGGCACGTGCATGCTGCTGACAGAGCCAGCATCTGGTAAGAATCCTCTTCTCATCAATTTCTCACATGTCAGTGAGCAAAGAGAGGATAAACTCTCATGTCTGTTTTTATAAGGGCAATAACCTGGTTCTCTAGGGCTCCACTCGCATGATGTAATTTTAACAGTGCCCCTCATCAAGGAGGGATGGGATGGGTGCATTGCAAGACCTCCCAGTGGATGTCTGAAATCTAGGATAACACTGAATCCTGTATACAGTCATGCATTGCTTGACAGAATGCATTCTGAGAAAAGTATCCTTAGGCAATTCCATCATTGTGTAAATATCATCAAGCGAACTTATATAACCCAAGATGACTATGACATCAACAGAACACATAACCTATTAATCTATCATTATCTATGCATTCCACCATTGACTCACACAGTGTTACATAGTACATGACTTTATGTGCATGTCTATGATAAAGTTTAACATATATTAAGCACAGTAAGAGATTAAAACAACAGTAATAATTAATAATCATACTATAATAAAAGTTATATTAATGTGGTTTTATTTTGCTTTTCTCTTTTATTTTACTGTACTTCTTCTTGTCAATCTTGTACCCAGATTTCAAAGAAATTGAAATCCGTTTCAGTTAAGGGGAGAATAATATAGCACTGAAAGGCCTCTCCTCCTAATACCATCACAAGGGAAGAAATAAGGGAGAAAACAAACATTCAGTCCATAACAGTGATCAAATGTAGAATTAAAATGGCCTAATGGATAAAGCAATGAACTTAATATCCATGCTTTGATCTAGTAACTGTGTGATTCTAGAATGTTGTTTTCTCTGTGTCTCACTTTGCATGGGATTTGAGGTCAGAAAAACCAGGATTAAAATGTCTCTAATCCTTAATAGGTTTTTGAACTTTGACAAAACCCTTTATTCACTCTAAATTTCAACTATATCTTGAGAAAAACAAAGTCAGTATGAGTACTTGCTTCATGGTGTTGTGAGGAATAAACTAGGATAACATATGAGATGTATTTGGATTTGTGCTTTGCACATAATATACAAATAAATATTAATGTCAATGAACATATATGTTTCGTATCACATTTTTAGGTACTATATCAGGTACTGTTCTAGTATCAAATATAAGGTTATATAATTGAAGATCATATGATGATTGAATTAATTAATATAGAGAAACTGAATAACAAGAACCTGGAATTTAGTAGATATTCAATAAATTTTAGAACATAAGGTAGTGATATGTAAGTAATCGAAAAAGCCACACAAGCATAATTTGGATTAGCACTAACGAGAAAAAATAATTTATTTGCTCATTTTTTAAAATTCTTTAGTACATTAAATAATTTTTATTGCCAGTTCTGCCTTTGTACCAGCAGGAAGAAAGGTTCATAAGGCAGTCTCTGAGTTTTGTAGGTGGAGTCATTCTGAGATCCAGGCATCTGTGGGTAAGTTTCAGAGTGAATGAATTCTCCAAAAGAATATTCAAAAATGATTTATATTTCCAGGGAGAGCAGGTGCCACTTTCATCAGTGTCTTCGTGAGCCATCCTCACAGAGTTCAATATGGAGAAAAGTGGAGACCCTGCCTTCAGTTTCCGCTTCAGTGGCACTATTATCTCTAAGTGCCTGGACTTGGAATTTGGACACAGCTGGGTTCAAATTCCAAATGCTTTCCTGGTTGCTCTATGACTTACGCAAACCTTATTTTTAAAACATGTAAAACCAGGGTTATGATTTGAACCTCTCAGGCTTTTCTCAATAATGTATGTCAAAGCATTTCTCACATGATATGGCATGTTGTAGGAATTCAAAGGGAAGGCTCTCTCCCATTTATGGTTCCTTTCACATTGATACCTGTGTCACAGTCCATCAGGATGCCTTCCTCACCAAAGGAACTCAATCTTAGCTTATTGATTGATTAAGTCACCGATCAGAATCTTGTGCTGGCAGAGAACAGTCACATAAAGGATCAAAATGTGAACACAATTAGAATCAGACAGAAAACCTTGGCTCACACTCCTGTTCCATATCTTGGTCCACATCTCATATTGCACTTGTCACTCTCAATATTGTCCCTGTCACCATTTAATTGCATGACACTGTGATTGAGATTTCCCCGGGCAATACAGAAACTCACTTACTGTGTATATAGGTGGATATGTGACACAGGGGTATGTTTTCTTCTCGGGTGATTCAAATCAATCAATCAATCAATAAAGGGACATCAAGAAACTCAAGAGTTTTACAGAAACATAGGTTGGTCAGAACTCACAAGAAGAAAAGATGCCTGTGAAAGTCACAGAAAGATATACAAATGCTAAAAAGAAAAAAATACTATTGGTGGAAGGGTGTTTTATAGTTAATTAAATAAATCACTGTGAGGATGTAGTCACTGAGAAAAATACTGAATCATGCAGTGTCACAGTAAAACATGTTTTGATCTTGCTAATTGTATTGTAGACTGTTCTAACCATGGCACACATCTTGTCTTCTTTCAGTGAAAAATTTCAACTTCAAGCACTTTTATCATAAAACCTGTAGTATTGGATCAGTCTATGAATCCAATGTGGTCAATAAAGTACAAATTGTATATCTGAGTTCTGTAGATCATAAATCCTGGCCTCCCAAGTACCAGAACCTGATAGATACCCCATGATCATATTAAATGAAAGTCTTTTCAGTGAATAGATTTTTGTTCTTTTCCTTATTAAGGAATAAATATTTTGAAGAGAATTCAACATTTTCTAGTTTCTTGGAGAATATTATTGAAGATATATTTCATGACACAGTGATATTACCATTTATCTGTGGATGAAGTCCAAATTCCTTACCATTACGTATATATTATGTATGTAAATATATTCATATATGGCTCCCCATAGTGATTAACAAGCACATCATGGACTCTGCCTTCAGGGAGTTTCTGCTCTACTGGAATCAGTCCAACAGTGAAACAATCAGGGTGGTGATGACAACAGGAAACCTGCAACTGTCCACCACAACAGGCCTTCACACAATAGGGACATCAAGTCAGATTCAGAAAGTCTGAAAAGAGTTCTTAAAGGATAGGCAGAATTAATATTGTCAAAATGGCCATACTACCAAAAGTACTATACAGATTCAATGCAATTCCAATTAAAATCCCAATGACGTACTTTACAGAAATAGAGCAAGCAATTATGAAATTCATCTGGAAGAATAAGAAACCCAGAATAGCTAAAGCAATCCTTGGCAGAAAGAGTGAAGCAGGGGGTATCGCAATACCAGATCTTCAACTCTACTACAAAGCAATAGTGACAAAAACGGCATGGTATTGGTACCAAAATAGAAAGGTAGATCAATGGTACAGAATAGAGGACACGGACACAAACCCTAATAAATACAATTTTCTCATACTAGACAAAGGTGCCAAAAATATGCAATGGAGAAAAGAGTGCCTCTTCAACAAAAGGTGCTGGGAAAACTGGAAATTCATATGCAACAGAATGAAACTAAATCCATATCTCTCACCATGCACGAAACTAAACTCAAAATGGATCAAGGACCTTGGAATCAGACCAGAGACCCTGCAGATTATACAAGAAAAAGTAGGTCCAAATCTTCAACATGTCCGCTTAGGACCAGACTTCCTCAACAGGACTCCCATAGCACAAGAAATAAAAGCAAGAATCAATAACTGGGATAGATTCAAACTAAAAAGCTTTCTCTCAGCAAAGGAAACTATCAGCAATGTGAAGAAAGAGCCTACAGAGTGGGAGAAAATCTTTGCCAATCATACTTCAGATAGAGCGCTAATCTCCAGAATCTATAAAGAACTCAAAAAACTCTACACCAAGAATGCAAATAATCCAGTCGACAAATGGGCTAAGGAAATGAACAGACACTTCACAGAAGAAGATCTACAAGCAATCAACAAACATATGTAAAAATGTTCAACATCTCTAGTAATAAGAGAAATGCAAATCGAAACCACCCTAAGATTCCATCTCACCCCAATTAGAATGGCAATTATCAAGAATACAAGTAACAACAGGTTTTGGCGAGGATGTGGGGAGAAAGGTACACTCATACATTGCTGGTGGGTCTGCAAATTAGTGCAGCCACTCTGGAAAGCAGTATGGAGATTCCTCAGAAAACTTGGAAAGGAACCACCATTTGACCCAGCTATCCCACTCCTTGGCCTATACCCAAAGGACTTAAATTCAGCATACTACAGAGATACAACCACATCAATGTTCATAGCTGTTCAATTCACAATAGCCAGGTTGTGGAACCAACCTAGATGTCCTTCAATTGATGAATGGATAAAGAAACTGGTATATATACTATGGAATATTACTCAGCCATAAAGAATGATAAAATTATGACATTTGCAGGCAAATGAATGAAATTGGAGAATATCATGCTAAATAAGATAAGCCAATCTCAAAAAACCAAAGGACGAATGATCTTGCTGATAAGTGAATGATGACACATAATGGGGGGTGGGAGGGGTTAGTGTTAGGGTTAGAGTTAGGGTTAGGGAGGGGGGCAAGAATGGAGGAAGGAAGGACTATATAGAGGGAAAAGAAGGGTGGGAGGGGTTGGGGGAAAGGAAAAAATAACAGAATGAATCAAACATTACCCTATGTAAATTTATGATTATACAAATAGTATGCCTTTACACCATGCACAAACAGAGAAACAACATGTATCCCATTTGTTTACAATAAAAAAAAGGAAAAAAAAAAAAAAGAAATATCAGTGAACTAGCCTATAGATGAATAAGAGTTAACCAGACAGCCATGGGGTTCTAAGAAAAAGACTAGTCCAAACACAGGGAGTGAAGGACCAGAGGAAAGTGAGGTCTAGCATGTATTCTGTGAAGTGGAAGAAATTTGATCTTACTCGGTATGAGTCAGCAAGTGGTCAGAAAATTGCAAAGAAAAGATAAATACATAGATTCCACAATAATTTTATATGACAAAATGCATACAATTTTATAGGCCACTGCTCTGGGAAAACTTCTCAAATCTTTATGAAAATCCCATTTTTCTTTATCCTCATGGGTCTAGGGGTCCAAAAGAAGTCCTAGATTGAAGCATATTTCTGTCATACTATGGCACAGCAGTGCGAATAAAATTAACTATATATATATATATATATACACACACATATATTTATGTATACACATATATATCAAAATAGAAGAGAAGAATATGAAGCCATAAAGAAATGATAGTTTAAGGTAATAGAAATACTAATTACCATGAAGTGAACAATTCAATGTATATGTGAATCAAAAACCTCACATTGTACCTCATATATATGTACAATTATGTGTCAAAATAAGGAAAATTTATTCTAAATTTTTACCACTGCAGAACTTCCCTTATAGTGAAGAAGACAGGTATTTAACAAGTAGACAAAATAAATATAGAACATGGTGTTCATATTCAGTAAAATATGAAAAATTAGTGCTTGTTTAACTAAAAGAAAATGTTCCAAAATGGGCCCATAGAATGGCAGTTATTCAGACTCTTTAAAACTGGAAAAGGCTCTTGCATAGATTTGTAGGTAATTCCTCTGACTGGATCCAGTAAATGCTAGACTTTTGTCTGATGATTGATACATTTATTTCACTATCTGCTTTTGCTGTGCACATTGCAGAACAGATCACATCCCACCTTATTGACCCTATGCAGATTATGTCACTTTGATATAAATTTAAGAATTAAAAATGATCTTTGTAATGTTTGTGTTATTTTAATTACTTCTCCTTTTCTACTAGTTTATTGTACTATCTATTATATAGATGTACAAAATGTCACATTTCAAACCTAAAGTAGTATGCTGTCATATTATGGTTAATGCCAGAGATTTCTAAAATGAGAACCACAACAAACAATGCATAGGGGTACATTTGACAACTTCATATCTGTTTTTATTTTATCACAAGTAGATATTTTTTTGTTTTTGAGAACCAAATATTAAATAGCAAGAAATAAGTCTTAAAACTCCACAATTTACCTATATTTCTAGAAAGAAATCACCAGTTTTCTCAAATCTACAATTGTTTTCTGTTTTAAATGTTTCTAAAACAGTAGTTTAATTGATGTCTCCATGTTCAAAATAATTCTCTAATCTTGTTTGGAGATTCAGAAGCATGCTTTCTCATTCTAGTTGTGCTTGCACATTGAAAAGTAATGACAGGATTGTGGTTTCTAGTCCCACACATTTCACTGTAGCTACTATAGAATATGATGCATACATATATTTAGAAAGCCTTGTAATATAATTCAATTACCGGAACTAAACACAGATTGCATTTTCCCCCGACCATTTATTCTACCTCAAGGCTTGAACACACACTTTTTAATTTTATATTTGTTCTTTAGTGGTGTGTATAAAAAATGCACCAAGAGCTGCTGCTTTTCA
This sequence comes from Sciurus carolinensis, assembly GCF_902686445.1. Lineage (NCBI taxonomy): Eukaryota > Metazoa > Chordata > Mammalia > Rodentia > Sciuridae > Sciurus > Sciurus carolinensis. Next base: position 82,842,234 of record NC_062223.1, on the reverse strand, counting down.
ACAGCACTGTGGTCACAGTTAGTTAAATATTTAATGCCACCAAGCACAAGGCAGTGCATGCGATGAGCATGAACTGTACTATATGACCACAGAAATGGGTTTAGCTCCCTTGGGTGACCAGTGTGCTCTTTACTAGTTCAGTAAATGAGGGAAAACTCTCATCAAGGTGCACATTTGAACAGGAATCTGTCCTGTTGTGTCCAGTGGTAAGATTAAGCATAGACCTATGAAACTGCTGTGTTTTCTTTTTTTATTAATTTTTTATTCTAATTAGTTGTACATGACAATAGAATGTACATTTTGATAAATAATACATAAATGGAGTTTAATTTCTCACTTTTCTGATTGTATATATTGTAGGATCACATTGGTCATGCAGTGTTTTCTCAATGTCCCTAAGTCACTTTACCAGCCTGCAAGCTAAAATATTGGGCGTGGTTTGGTATAATTCTTGATAGTTCTTTTCAGAGTGGCCCTTTCCTATATATTTTAAGCTTTGATAACTTATTGAGTCTCTCGTAAAAGCTTCCATTACTGATTTTCCATCATTTATTGCATCTATCTGTTGAAATTAGGACAGTCTTTTTTGCAATAGAGGCAAAATGATGAAAGAAGGCAGGAGTCCTTTCCATGAGGAAACTCAGCTATTTTCTCCTAGACATCTCTCGTCAAATGAAAGGAAAAGGCAATACAAACAGCAAAAAATATTATCAAGATACTTACCCTTGTGAGTAACATAATCTATAATTTTAAAAAAAGACTCAAATAATCTTTAAAAAATAAAATTGTGGTTTTATTAGGGCCAACACACTAAATGATGTTGCATATCAAAGAAATTCTAGCAGAGTTTACAGTGAGACAGACATATAATTGAAGCTGAATATCAGTGCTTACCAATTGGATGAAGTTATGTAATTTCTCTGATCTTTAGTTTCTCATTTATAAAATTGAAAATATTTAATTTTGGATTTTCTATAATGATTGCATAATGTAATATAAATAAGGTGATTATCACAGTATTTAACTGCATAGTCACAACATGTAAGCTTAAATATGAAAATTGAACTTGTATACAATGTGACATATCTTCCTCGGATTTCTATTGATTTAATCCTCTTAAATATGAATTTGAGATATAAATTTGATCAAAGTTTTTATATCTGATCCTAATGTAAATTCAAGTCTCCTTGTTTCATGGTGATATATCCTTTGGATAATTGGGGAAAATTTTATTGAGATACTACATTCAATGCTGTTAAATGAGAAACTGCTAAGCTGAACCAGCTTTTACTTTCCTCTCATCTTCTCTCATATGTAGAATAGTACCCTGAGCTTCAGGATATAGTAGGATTCATTTGGATTTTCTGGACCATTTTCATTAGCTCTTTCTCTCCCCACATCCATTCTCCCTTCTCCCCATTATGTGGACCCAAGCTCCTTACTCTCTTCGAGGTGTTGTGGCACATGCTTGTAATTTCAGAGACTTAGGAGGCTAAGGCAGGAGGATAGTAAGTTCAAGGTTCACCTTACTACTTAGCAAGACTGTTTCTAAAAATTAAAAACTTAAGAAAAATAAAAAAAGATTGGGGATGTAGCTCAGTTTGAAAGTACCCCTGAGTTCAAACTCTAGTACCACAAAAAAAAAAAAAAAAAAAAAAAAGTCACCACTTCCAAAAAGCTCCTTTCTGGTCATTGACTTCACTTCCTTAGTCCCAATTTTACTCTGACTTTTCTAGCCAAACTGCAAGCTTATTTATCTTATCATGAACAATATAATAATGATGGTGGTGATGATGATGGCGATGATGATGATATAGCTGCAGAGAAAGATCCTGTCAAAGTCCTGCTCTGAATTTGTCCAGCCATAACTCAGGGTAGAGAAAGATAAAGCCCAGACACTGAATCCCTCCTGGAAGGCGGGATCACAGGTTCAGTCTAGGCAGAAGTAAAAGTAGTATTCTGAGTAGAAGAAAACTGACAAAAGAATCTGGGACTGAGGTTATGTTAGGTAGAAATGAAAAGAAGAAGGTTGTCCAAAAGAAGTAAGGAATAAAGCTAGAGAAAGCAAGATAAAGGATTGGGACCAAGTCATTGTATTTGGGAATCTTATATTTGGGAAGTTTATTTTTCAATTGATTATATTTCTTTAAGTTGGGAACAAACCTTTAATGAAACTAAATCAGATTGGACAATGAACAGCATAATTGCAGACTTCATCAGATTTGTTAGCAACAGCATCACAATCATGTTTTTGGAACAATACAGAAATAGTGTTATAATGAAATTGTTCAAATGGGTTAAAACAAAACTTTATTACTATGTAATCTTTATTCAGTAGGTGATTGGTTGATTGATTTACAAGTTATAATTCACATAATATAAAATTTCATATAACACAGTATTTGCAATTTTAATGGATAGAATTCACTATTTTTCATCCTCTCTTTCACCATATACCCAAATAATGAGATTAATTTCTTACCTTTTGGATATGTATAAACAATAGGTGGATAGTTTTAATTTTAAAATGCCTCTTACTAAACTGATTTACTTTGCATTATTGTAAATTAGCACAAATGTAGTGGGTTAAGAAACTACATTTATTATCTTACCATGCTGGAGGGCTTGCTCAGTTAAAATTCAAGAGCGTTAGTAGACTGCATTCCTTCTGCAGGCTTTAGTGAAAAATCTGTTATCTTACCTTTCCCATTTTCTAGAGTCCAGTTGGACCATTTACTCATGGTTGCTTTCTTCATCTTCAAATATAGCACCATGCATCTTTAACTATCTATGTGACTCTGTCCTTTTCCTTCATTTTTTACGTATAAGGCCTCTTAGATTGTTATAGTTTAGATATGCGGTATCCCCCAAATGTTCATGTGTAAGACAATGAAAGAATGTGTAGAGTTGAAATGGTAATGTATTGAGAACATTAACCTGATCAGTGCACTAATCTACTTATATGGATGAACTGGATAGTTACTGTAAGTAGGAGGGAGTGGTTGGAGAGGTATATCATTGGTGGGGAGGTGCCTTTTGGTTTATATTGTATCCCTGGTGAATGGAACTCTCTCTGCTTACTGCTTGCCATGTCCTGAACTGTTTTCCTATGCCATACCCTTCTAATATGATTTTCTACCTCACTTTGAGTACAGAGCTGTAGAGTCAGCTATCTGTACCCTGAGACCTCTGAACTGTGAGCCAAAATAAACTTTTCCTCCTCTACATTGCTCTTGTCCGGTCTTTTGGTCATGGATATGCAAAAACTGACTAAAACAGAAATAAATTCTGAGAAGTGGAGTCATTGTTCTACATAACCTGACCATGTGGTTCAAAAGTCTTTGAAATTGATTTGTAGTGGGAGTAATCTTGAAAAGTTTAGAGACACAAGCAGGAAAAGCTTTAGAAGGTTGTTATCAGAGTTTAACTGGCAGTTCTGATGGGAGCTAAAAGTCCAGAATGCTGATAGGACTTTGGGCAGTAAAGAGTGGGCTTATGAGTTTTCAGAGTAGGAGGACTGAATTGGACATTGGACTAGAGGCCATTTATGTTATGCTGTGACTAAGAAGTTGTCTACATTTTTCCCATGTTCTTAGACGTTTTGTGAACCTGCATTTCAAAGTGATGTACTAATTAATCTGATGCAGATGATTTTATGCCAGTCCTGCATTCAGGCAGTGGCATGGATATTGGCTAGTGTCTTGAAGCCAAGTTTATGGTATTAATCAGGAACAGAAAATAAAGCATAAAGATCTGAAAAACTTGTACTTTGGACAGAAAAATGTGAGTATAACTGGGACTAAGAAACTTGTGGTTCTTAAAGACTTCACAGCCACTAAAGTACTGCTAAGAACTTTACCCAGAGACAGCAAGAAAGACGACTTGAGGATACCTCATGAATTAGCAAAAAGAGACCCATCTCAGATTCAGAGGAGTAAAAGTAAAAAGTTCTTTGATAAGAGACCAGGGCCATACCCTGCTTGCACAGGGAGGCCTAGGAAGTTATTCCACTGTGCTCAGCCACTCAGTCCTTCAGAGGGTGCTGCAGTTATGAACCCAGGGTACTTGGCTACTGCTTGAGATAGTGGCAGATCTTGGGGTCAACCACATGATCCAGTTTCAGAAGGAATGCAGAATGCTGGAGTTAGTGCATCATGAAAGTTTTCACTGAGGTTTCAAAGAAAGGCATGAAAGTCAGGCAAAGTACATCAGGGTCAGAGTTCCTGCAGATTGTCCTCGAGAAAGTGATGCATGAAGATGTGAGAAGGAAGCCAAAACTGCAGTGGAGACCCTTAGATTAAGAGATGTCAGTGCCATGGAGAATCTGCCAAAGATTAAGAAGTTCCTGTGTCCTGAAAACAGGGGTGGCTCTCACTGTCAAAATAATGTTTTTTTCCCTAATTATAAACACAGTCTTATAATTTATATTAAATAAATATGATTATCATATACAATCTAAAACAATGCTAAGCATTTTCTATTCTTTGAGCATATATTTGATATGGATGTATGACGATTATCTTATTGGCATTCATCATTTATTAATTCAATTTGCTTTTATTAAGTACCCACTACAAATACCAGAAAATTGCTAATTACAAATTCAATAAAGAATAATAAAACAAAAGGTCTTAATGTCATTGGCTCATGTTTTTATTGATCTGCTTTAGCCATTGCCCATCCATATCTTTATTTTGACTAGCATCTTTGGTGACTGACTTATACCTATCCACAAGTAATGGTCAGGGTAAACTGATGGCAGTAGAAGGCTTAAGTTTAACACTACTATAAATGGTCTTCATTACCTCAATCCCAGTTGCCATACAAACAGAAGTGTTAAAGTAGGATATTTCTGAGAGATACAATTGAAGTCCTGAATAAGCTAGAGGCAAATACCTAACACATAGAGATCTCGGACATTTTAGTTCCTTTATGCATCCACAATACACCAGCACCTTGCAAATCAGAACTGTAACCTAAGATTATATTTTACTTATTCATGTGACTTCCTCTTTGAAAAGCACATATTGTGATAAAAATTAAAATGATTGAATGATTAAATACATATATCAAAGTGTTTAACAAGGTAATAACAACTACCATTTATGACCATTTAACTTTGTGCCAGACACGGTGGTAAATTTCTGCTTTTATATTAACTTAATTTTATTCATCTTACTTTTAAGAAAAATGAAATTCAGGGGAGGTTAGTAACTTGTCCACAGTCATGCAGTTATCTACAACTTTGCTCTGAACTGTTACCCTTTATCACTTCCTAGTTACAGTGAATTACAATTCTCTTGTAGAGTTAGCTCCTTGACTAGATTGTAAAATCTAAAAATGGTAATTTTCACTCTTATTTTTCTGTATCGCCACTGCTAAGCTCAGTCTCTCAAAGAGAATGTGTTCAGAGACTACTTCTGGAGTGAAGCCATTCATCTTTACAAAATCCCTCAAGATGAGGAATCAGTGCAGAGCCTGTGGAGACTGGGAGGGCTGTGACCCATTAGAGAAAGAGCAAATCAAGCTATGCCAATTGGGTCATGATCACCTACTGGTACTTTTTTTCACAGATAATCTTCACTTCAAAAGAAGTTCCAGGTGAGGGTCAGGTACACCAAATTTGATATCACATTATAATAAAATACGAGTCTTAAATTCTGCAAACACACAGAATTTTATTAAACACAGACATTCATTATCAAACAGAAAACAGTTCACCCATCCAAAGGTAATCTTAAGTTGTTTTTAGGAGTTCTGAAGATTTCTCTTTTGGTTGATGTGAACGGTGGCAGATTTCTGTTAATGCTTAGAGTTGTTCTTAAGCAATTTCAAACTCTCCTACCCTAAAGGCTGAGCACAAATCACTTTTTAAATTTTTTTAATTTAAATTCCTTTTTAAAATTTGTTCTAATTGGTTATACATGACAGTAGAGTGCATTTTGACACACAATACCTAATGGAGTTTAACTTCTCATTCTTCTGATTGTACTAGGTGTAGAGTTACACCAGTCCTGCAATCATATAAGCACATAGGGTAAAAATGTCTGATTCATTCTACTCTCCTTTCTGTCCCCATATCCCCTACCCTCCTTTCACTCCCTTCTGTCTAATCCAAAGTGCCTCTATCCTTCCCTAGACCCCCCACCCCTTACTGTGAATTAGCATACACATATCAGAGAAAACATTCCACCTTTGGTTCTTTGAGATTGACTTATTTTGCTTAGCATAACATTCTCCAGCTCCATCCATTTATGGGAAAATCACTATAGCCACTATCCTTGCGGCTACAGTGCATGATCCCACTCAATTCTCTTCACGATGCTGAGAAGAGAGGATGTTTTACAAAAGTATCTGAGTAAATTCACATCTCTTAAGCAACTCCAGTTTCACCAGTGAGAATTTATACTTAATAGTTATACTAATCAAGTCACAAATTTCACCAAAAAGTAATTTTTTATGTTTATCAGATTAATTGCTAAAGCCTCATGTGTGGGCATAGAAAGGGATAACAGAGTCTTATAATTGATTCTGGAGGCCAGTCTTTCTGATATAATACAAGGTGAACACCACTGGAAATGTGTTGTTGTTGTTGGGGATTAAACTCAGGGTCACTGAGCTACATTCCCAGAATTTTTTGATTTTTTTTTCTTTTTTCTTTTCTTTTTTGACTTTGATATAGGGTCTTGATAAGTTGCTGAGGGCCTTACTAAGTTGCCCATACTGACCTTGAACTTGAAATCTTCCTGACTCAGTCTCCTAAGTAGCAGAGATTACAGGTGTATAAGACAAAGTGGTTTAGAATTTAGTTCTTATAGCATAACCAACTGAGATTTTTTATCTTTAACTAACTAGCATATCCAAAAATCATACATTTATAGCAAAGTTTATATGCACTTGTATATATACTCATGATTTTTGTACGCATTTATATATACATATGTATATGTGTGTGTACATTTTGTATCTATGTGTGCATAATCAACTTTAATATATTTTCTTCTACAGGCCATCTACACTCTAGAATTATTTTTAAGATTTGTGATATAGATGGTTTCAGTAAGTCTGTCAGACTAGAATCTTCTAGGTAGGTTTCATTTTTAGTCCCATTCAAATTATGAGTTCTATCTCATCTTTAGTTCCAAAATTATTTGTAGACATTTTGTATAATTCTAATTTGTACGAGTAATATGCCATAATTAATAAGCCTTTATAATGTGTTTTTTTCTTCCCAGGGAAATGATTAGTATATTTTCCCCATTTCATTTGCCACCCATTCATTTCACAAATATTTATCAGTGTTAACCTAGGATCTTTTCACCCTCACTTTTGCATATCCATGCCCACATAAAAGCAGGTTCAGTACCACAGTAGATACACAGTAAATGTCATTGATTGACTGGAAAACATCGTATTATGTGACCATCATTATTAAAGTTTGCAGGTTTCTTTTCCTAATTTCAAAATGCCTTTTTCATTTTAGATCACCCCAGGTAGCCATCTCACAACATCAATCTATTGATTTTCACGGCACGGCGTGAAGAAGAAACTACAGTATCAGGTAAAGCTTTCACTACCAAAAATTATCTGTTCAAAATTAAATATATATAACGCACTTCAGATGGAAACTTTAAGAATATTCTTACAGTGGAACTTGAGACAATTGATTTTGGGAATTACTAGAAGTAAGAGAATTTTTTATCCCCTAATATAAGATCTCTTTTGTGGAAAAGAAAGTATTTATACAAGTATTTGGTAAGATTCCACATTGTAATTTACTCCCCCTAATAATTACCCTATCAACACATATTCTGTCTAAATGTCTTTAGTCGCAGTCCTTCTAATGTAATCTGTGTATTCATTGTTCTTCTGCTTGATATGCTGGGAGCCCACAGCATCTTCTTATTCTAATCAGTATTTCAATGCATTGTCTGTTGAAATGAAAGTAACAGTGATTAGTAGGACAGATGTTTCCCTGAAATGTGAAAAAGTAGGATAAAACCACATATTAAACCAAATACTCTGTTCTTTGCATGTACTTTTTAGATAGCAAGATAAAATTATTTTCAAGTAAAACTAGGTACTGGTTAAAATCAAAAAGCATGACCTGCAAAATAGATGACATCTGGAAATAGTTCAACTGTAGAGGATGAACAGTATGTTGGTAAAATGAAATAATTATTGTAATATAAATATTACTACCATATTATTTCATTATTTGGTAAAATGAAATTATGATTTGACTTTATGTCTGATGGTTTTGACAAAGAGACTGGGAGAAATATAGACTAGGAAACAATAATCGGAATTTTACGCCAGGTGTATTGGTATGTAACAGAAGAATTAGAAGTCTGAATGGATAATCTTTATATGTTTGTACATCATTATTCTCATTAGTATTGTTTCTCTGCTCTTAGCTTAAAATGCTGTAAACATCAGTTGTTTTGATATTTAGTTGCCGAATATGTAAAGATTTTATAATAGCTCACCTACTTTTCTCATATTGGTCATTTTTAAATATTGTTTCTATGCTTATTCCTTAATATTTGTTCATTAAGATTTTGAGTATGTGCCAACGAACTGACATTAATACTAGAGTTAAGCAAGAGTTGTGGCCAAGGAGATTTCTACTCTAATCATCCTCTTTCTTTCCTTCCTTCCTTCCTTTTTTTTATAAAAATAATGTATTATTAATTCATTGCTTTTGTATTAACACCTTTGCGTTAATCCCTTCTCTTCAACCTTCATAAACACTTGCTGAGAATAGGCAGTGAATAAAGCTGCAGAATAAACATGAGCAGCCTGGATCAGGTATGGCTACCTACCTAACAGATGTCCCAAGGCAGAACATAGAGCCAACCTTAGAACCCTCTGTAGGATGCAAGGTACCATCACTTTAAAAGTGATCATGGGACTTTCTGAAAACAGTGGTCTTAATTGTCAGGTTGATTTTATAAAGTTGCCCCTATTTTTTCTGAATTGCTTAAACAATTATTAATAAGTGGATGAATATTTTTGTGCTGGAATGATTCCCCTGACTAATGACCTGCTCAGAGATTGTAGAAAATCGCTTCTCAGGTCTCCTGAATCATGAGCCCCTGATGGTAATCCATTCCATTATTCATATACAATTAGGATTTCAAAATGAAGCATCTTTGGCATTAATACTCATGATTAAGAGGTTATTGAGAGATGCTGTAATGGTGAGAGTGAATACCCGTCGCCACAGAACTCGTGAAGCAAACTTGGGGCCGAGAAGGACATTTTGAAGGATTTTTTTGGGCAGGAAGAAGTGTCTCTGGAATCCTGTGCTGTTGGACTTCACCATCATTCCAGATGTCTTACAAAGTATAACCTTTCCATTTTTCCCCGAAAATCTCAGATTCTTGCTCATTAGCAAAAAAGAAGAGGAGAATGCTCAGAAGATCCTCCAATGGGATGGAATCAAACTAAAAAACTTCTTAACAGCATAGGAAACAATGGTTGTGGGGCCCACCGAATGTGAACCAGGAAGTCCCGGAGTGGGACGAAGAGAGTGCTAGAATGTCACAAGAGAAGCAGGTCTCTGTGCAGCAGCTGGAAGTCTTCATCCAATGACCAACAGCCCATCCTCATTTCCATTGAGTTCCAGCTCTCCCAGCCGCTGTCTGGGATCAGTCCTGTGTTCTATTACTCAACAGGAATCTTTAAGGAAGCAGGTGTTGAGGAGCCAATATATGCCACCATTGGAGCAGACCTGGTTAATACTATTTTCACTTTAATTTCTGTTTCTGGGGAAAAGGGCAGAAAGAAGAACTCTACATATGATAGGACTTGGAGGTGTGGCTGTGTTCCATCCTCATGACTATTTCTTTGTTATTAAAATATGGGTATGATGCAATGAGCTTTATCTGTATCACAGCTGTCTTGATCTACGTGGCCTTCCTTGAGAGTGGACCAGGCCCCATTATATGGTTTATTGTGACTGAACTCTTTGGACAGGGACCATGCCCCCACTGTCATGTCTTCACCACATTCTTCCTTACCTTCCTGAACTTCACCTTCCTCACCTGAGACCTGAGGCATGAATTTTGAGGCTATCACACGTGACTTTGAAGGGTAGGCTCATGAGTCCAATAATCTGAGCAAGGCTTCTTGGTGGACATGAACAACATTCAACCTGTTAAGGAGTCCACCATCAATGTCTAGTCCACCTTCCTCCCAACATGGAAAGCAAATTATATTAAAACTCATCCCTATGTATACAGTAAAAAAGAGGTTATTAGTCTTCCTAGTTGGGGAGATGGCATTACAGTGGAATTCATGGTAACTTTCCTACTTCATATCTTATAAAACCTACCCCATATCTATAGTATTATTTCTTCTGACCATAGCAGTTTAATTTACTTAACATATACTTATGCTTATGTTTGTTTATTAAAAATTTGTTCTAATTAGCTATACATGTTAGAAGATATTTTGACATATTATACATATATCAAGTATAACTTCTCATTCTTCTGGTTGTATGTGATGTAGAATTGCATTGGTCATGTAATCATATATGCACATCAGATAGTAATGTCTGATTTATTTCTACTATCTTTCCTATTCCTGTTGCCTCTCCCTTCCCTTCATTCCCCATTGTCTAATCCAAAGTACTTCAATTCTTCCCTAGCACCCTCTCCACATTATTATAAATTAGCATCTGCATATCAGAGAAAATGTTCAGCTTTTGGACTTTGGGGATTGGTTATTTCACTTATAATGATATTCTCCAGCTCCATCAATTTACAGACAAATATCAAAATTTCATTCTTCTTTATGGCTGAGTAATATTATATTGTGTATAAATTCTACATTTTCTTTATCCATTTATCTGTTGAAGGGCACCTATGTTGGTTCCATAGTTTAGCTATTGTGTATTGATATGATATAAAGATTGATATGACTGTGTCACGGTAGTGTGCTGATTTTAAGTCTTTTGGATATAAAGTGAGGAGTGGTATAACCGGGTCAAATGGTTGTTCCATTCTAAGTTTTCTGAGGAATCTCCATATTGCTTTTTAGAGTGGCTGCACCAATTTACAGTCCCACCAGCAATGTATGAGTGAACCTTTTCCCCACATCCTCCCCATCGTTTATTGTTCCTTGTATTCTTGGTAATTGCCATTCTGACTGAAGTGAGAGGAAATATCAGTGTAGTTTTAATTTGCATTTCTCTAATTGTTAAGGGTAGTAAACATTTTTCATGTATTTTGACTATTCGTATTTCTTCTGTGAAGTGACTGTTCAGTTTCTTAGCCCATTTACAGATTGGATTATTTGGGTTTTTGTTGTGTTTTTTGAGTTCTTCATATATCCTGGAGATTAATGCTCTATCTGAGGTGCAGGTGGCAAAGATTTTCTTCTATTTTGTAGGCTCTCTCTTCACATTCTTGATTGTTTCCTATGCTGTTAAGAAACTTTTTAGTTTGATTCCATCCCACTTATTGATTCTTGATTTTACAAATAGTACTTTAGGGGTCTTATTAAGGAAGTCAATTCCTAAGCCAACATGACGAACATTTGGGCCTAGTTTTTCTTCTATTAGGTGCAGGGTCTCTGTTTTAGTGTCTAAGTCCTTAATCCACTTGGAGTTGATTTTTGTGCAGGGTGAGAGGGTATTAATTTCATTTTGCAACGTATGGATTTCCAGTTTTCCCAGCACCCTTTGTTGAAGAGGTTCGCTTTTCTCTAATGTATGTTTTTGGCATCTTTGTCTAGTATAACTGTATTTATGTGGGTTTGCCCCTGTGTCTTCTGTTCTATATCATTGGTTTATGTGTCTGTTTTGGTATGACTACCATACCATTTTTATTACTATAGCTCTGTATTGTAATGTAAGGGCCTAATATTGTGATGCCTCCTGCTTCACTTTTCTTGCTAAGGATTGCTTTAGCTATTCTGGGTCTCTTATTTTTCCAAATAAAATTCATGATTGCTTTTTCTATTTCTATGAATAATGTCATTGGGATTTTAATAGGAATTGCATTGAATCTGTATAGCATTTTTGGTAGTATGGCCATTTTGACAATGTTAATTCTGCCTATCCAGGAGCATAGGAGATCTTTTCACCTTCTCAGGTCCTCTTTAATTTCTTTATGTAGTGTTCTGCAGTTTTCATTGTAGAGGTCTTTCACCTCTTTTGTCAGATTGATTCAAAATATTTTTTAAAGCTATTATGAATGGGGTAGTTCTTCTAATTTCTCTTTCAATAGATTCATCACTGATGTATATAAGATCACATTTGGTTTATTGGTGTTGATTTTATATCCTGTTACTTTGCTGAATTCTGAATTCATTTATGAGTTCTAGATATTTTCTGATGGAATTTTTTAGGGTCTTTTAAATAAAGAATCATATCATCAGCAAATAGGGACATTTTGAATTTTTTCTTTCCTATTGTATCCCTTTAATTTCTTTCTTCTGTCTAATTGCTCTGTCTAGAGTTTCAAGGATGATGTTGAATAAAAGTGGTAAAAGAAGGCATCCTTATCTTGTTCCTGTTTTTAGAGGGAATGTTTTCAATTTTTCTCCATTTAGAATGATGTTAGCCGTGGGCTTAGCATAGACAGCTTTTACTGTGTTGAGGTATATTCCTACTATGCCTAGATTTTCTAGTGTTTTGAACATGAAGGGGTACTGTATATTGTCAATGCTTTTTCTGCATCTATTGAGATAATAATATGGATCTTCTTTTTAAGTTTATTGATATGATATCTTGCATCCCTGCTCTTAACCCCAATTGATCATGGTACACTATCTTTTAAATATATTTTTGTATGCAAGTTTCCTGAACTTTATTGATAACTTTTGCACCTATGTTCATCAGGAATATTGGTCTGAAGTTTTCTTTCCTTGATGTGTCTTTGCCTGGTTTTGGTATCAGGGTGATATTAGCTTCATAGAATGAGTTTGGAAGGGCTCACTCCTTTTCTATTTCATGGAATACTTTGAGGAGTATTGGGGTTAATTCTTCTTTAAAGATCTGGTAGAACTCAACTGAGAATCTGTCTGGACCTGGATTTTTCTCAGTTGGTAGGCTTTTGATGGTGTCTTCTATTTCATAGCTTTACAAATGTTTAGAGACATATGATCTATGCTTATGTTTCTTTCAATTTCATTAAATCAACCAAAATCCTTCAGTCAAGTTCATATTTGAAAAGTGAAAAAAGTGATGAAGTGGTAGTGTTTCATACTGCATACCAGTGCACACAAGATTCTAGGAAAACCACTTATACACTCTTCCTTCCCATTAAAAGAATGAAAGATACTTGTTAGGGGAAGACTAGCTCCTCTACTCTGGAAATTTAATAGTCTTTGTTTACTTCTTAAATATTGTTTTGGTAACAAAGAGATCTATGTGAATAAATTTCGACTGTCCCATTTGATAACTTTCTGATTACCTGAATGTCTTCTCAGGATATATACATCATAACCACATACATCATAAAGTTACAGAGAAGAGGATTAAAGTCAAGTCTCTTCTTTTACTGTATGTGGCTTAGAAACAAGTTAGTTTAATTTTTCTTGTAACAGTTTCTGTGTTTGCAGGTAGGAAATAATGAAATAAACTAAAAACTCTTTTCTTTTTTTCTTTCTTTTTTTTTTTTTTTTTGCAGTGCTACGGATTTAATCCAGGACCTTGTGCTTGCAAGGCAAGCATTCTACCAAACTGAGCTATATCCCCAGCCCCTAAAAAGTCTTTTATAAGAATTAAACTAGAAAATACATTTTAGTCTGTAATTATATTGGGTAACAGAGTAAGAGCTCAAAAATGTGAGCCATATCATGAAATTTCTTAAGATTGTTAGAGAGTTGTCACAGAAAATAAGAATGACTGATCTGTTTTCAAGTAATCAAAATAGAAAAAATATATTTGCCATGAAAGTTCATTGAATATGGCTTGTAGTTTGAAGATTTGTGATGACTTGGGTTTGTATCACTATCCATTATCATAAATGCAGCAAACTGGTAGTACTGAACATTCCATAGTTGTGATTCAATATCTGAAAAAGTCATGGGAAAGTGACCATCAATCTAGTTCAAACAATTTTTTCAGATGAGATTTTTAAAAATTAGTTTCAGTTTGGTTTAATTTCTTATATGGAACTATACTACACTGAAAAGTTATATTAAGAGAAAAAAATCTCTATATGGAGAGTTGATCTCTTTGGGATAGTAGAGGCACCAATTCTTATCTGTTTAGTTCTTTTCCCTGACATAAAACATCACTAAATTTGCTCTGCATTCTCCCCAGTGATTGTAAAATGTAATTCACAAAGCTCTGACCTGTTTTACTCCCTTAATATTTAAATAGAAAAACAAAAGCCAATAACAAAGAAGTGAGATTCCTAAGGTCATACACTAGGAGAGAGGCAAGTCTGGATATGTTGATTTCTATCTACTTGATTGTGCTAACCCTTCTGTTGAATTCTTCTAAGGTTTAGGATAGCAAATATGTCATTGGAACACGTTATCTTCCTTCCTTTCTCACCAACCATATTGTTTTGGAGGTTGCCATTGTATTACAACAGCAGTTCTCAGTGTGGTCACCAACCAGCAACATCAGTGTTACTTGTTGAAAATACAAATTGCTGGGCCTATTCAGACTGAGTCAAAAAGCACAATGATGGGCTCAGCAATTTATGGTTTAACTCTATCTCCAGATGATTCTGGTATCTTCTAAAGTTTGAAAACCTCTGATTTAAAAATATTCCTTGGGACTGGTAGAGCTATTGCTTAGCATGTGCTAGGCCTCGTGTTAGATTTTCAGTGCCCCCCACAAAAATTATTTGGAAATTAGCTCTATGTGTAAAGTCATTTTTGTTATTTTACTTTCCTACCAATGACCATAACTCACTGTGAAGATTCATAAAATTTTACAAAGAAGGGATAGAAAATAATGAAACTAAAAAGTGCTATTCACCATAAACCAAGCACACTATTTATCTTATTAATATTATAGTCATATTCTGAAGTGTATTTTATTATCCCAACTTTACCAATTGGAAAATTCACTGAAAGAGACTAAACTATCCAAGATAATTCATCTGCAAATTGTAGGTCAAGAATTTGAACCTAGATGTAGTTAATTCCAAAATCTTATTTCTTTAATTATGCATTGAAACCCACTGAATTATAAATATATACACACACACACACACACACACACATATATATATATATATATATAAATACACAGAGATATGTATCTGTGATGGAATATCCTTAACTGTAGGAGAAAATTCATGCATTTTTTCACTTTCATTGTCCTTCTGTAGTTATTTCACTTTGATTAATTTTGGGAAGCAATGTATATCTCTTGATATTACATAGAAACAATGATTTTTTTTCACTCAGAAAGAATACCATTTTTACTCATCTTTAATTTATTTACACTTTGAATTCTAAATTTCTGGGTGCTTCCTTAATAATGACAGGTTACTATGTATGTACTTATTTTTATATTTTGTGTGTATATAGTTATTTTTCTCCAGAAATAAATATAGTTCTAGTGTATCCTGTTTTGGGACACTTAAAATTTTTCTGAAATATGAATCATCACCTTAGATATTATATAAATAAAATCAAGTAAGTATTATGTAAATGTAATTACATATGGAAGTAATTACATAGATATGCAATGCAAACTTTGAAGCTATAATATGGGGAATTATAGCAGAAAGTAATTACATACCATTTTCCCAAAAGACTCAACTTCTAGGAAGAAGTTCATCAATTTTTATGTTTGAAAAATATGCTAAATTTCTTACTGTGTTCTGCAGAGAGGTGTGGTGAATAGGTGCTCTGATTAGGGAAATACAAGATGAAGAGTCATCGTGAAGATGGAGGGTGGTCCCATTGTACAGGCATCTCAGTTCCAAAGCTGTTAAGGTTACATGTCAGTGGGAGAAAAACAAAACACAAGAAAAGAAGCAAGCAAACAAAAACAAAGACATACCTCCTATTCCTGTGTCCTGTGATTAAAAAAAAAAAAAATCACACATCATTTCTAACTGATCACTATTAGTGATTGATTTTCCATGGCAGGAGAAGGCAAATTCCCCTCACCCACTCCATGATCTAGCCACGTTAGGTATGTTGTCTAGTACTTGGAGAAGTTGTGAGCTATTAAACTTGAATGGGTAAGTCATACTAGTGAATGCCAGAGGAAAAAATAAAACGTGATAAATACCAGAATTTTGTAGAAAAGTAGATGCAATATCAGCCTTTGAAGATTAGTAGCAACTATTGTGTCTGAAGCTTAATAAAGAGTCAATATATAGGGAAAAATTCAGAACTAAGGTGATAAAATCAGATGTAGAAACTGAACAAAGCAAAGAGTTCAGGTACTCAATCTTATTGAAGAAAACTAAAAGTCTTTGGGAACTATATCAGCTAACTTTAAAAACCAGGACTCAGAGAATTCCTTCATTCTAAAATAAATGTAATAATCACTCATCTGCATTAATTTCAGTATTCTATACAAGTTCAAGCTTTGTTTATTTTTTTAAAGCACACGTCCCTCTGGTTTCTTCTCTTTGCTTCCACTATTATTACCACCTTCCAGTCAAACATCCTCTCAGTAGCCCGAATGACTGCAATTCTCTTCTAACTGGTTGACTCAAACTGCCATTTTTTCAGTCTAAAATCATTCCAACCAAAGTGCTTAAATTCCCAATCACTTCTCATTGCTTTCAGGTAAGTTATTAAAATTCTTGCATGTTCTATAAGATTGTGGATGCTGTTATCTGTCCTTATTTCTATAGCCTCACCTTATCTTCCTCTTACCTCTGCTCTCTCTATAATGCCACACTGCCATTTTCAGTTCTTTTAGATGACTTGCCTGCTCTAGAAAGTGTTCTCTCCATTATACTTTCCTCATTTGGTCTTCTAGGTCTCTATTCGATCTTAAATACAAGTGGTCTAAAAATTCCCATTAAAAGTAAGAGATTATGAAATCACGGCATTTTCTAGTAAGTGGATGGAGCTGGAGAATATCATGCTAACTGAAATAAGCCAATCCCCCAAAACCAAAGGTAAATGTTTTCTCTGATATGCAAATGTTGATTCACAATTGGGGGTGGGCACAGTTAGGGAAAAATAGAGTCACTTCAGATTAGGTAGAGGTGAGTGAAGGGAGGGGAGGAGTTATGGAAGTAGGAAGGATAGAATCCCAGACATTATTACCCTATGTACACATATGACTATATGATCAATTTGATTCTGTATCACGTATAACCAGTGGAATGAGAAATTATACTCCAACTATGTATGATGTATCAATGTACATTCTACTGTCATATGGAATGAGAAATTATACTCCAACTATGTATGATGTATCAATGTACATTCTACTGTCATATATCACTAATTAGAACAAATTAAAAATAAAAAAGTAAGGGATTATAACATTGGAAAAAATTATATATTTACTAATATGTTAACTATTAGTAATACATATTAACTATAAAGATACAAATAGGTTAAACTTTTTAAATAGAAAAAAATATATCAACCTGTGGTAGTCAGTGTTCCATTGCTATCACAAAATGCCTGAGATAAACAACTTGAAGGAGTTAAGACTTGCTGTGGCTCATGTTTTCAGAGGTTTTAGTTGATAGTCTGGTGGCTTCATTTTTTCTGGTTGTTGGTGAGACAGAATATCATGACAGATGGGCATGGAGGATTAAGTTACTCACTTCATAGCAGCAAGGAAGCAGAGAGAGGGAGAGAAGGAGCTAGGCACATGATATTCTCTACCACAGCATCCTCTCAGTGTCTTACTTTCTCCAATTAGACCCTCTCTCTCCTACAGTTTCTGCTGCCTTCCAATATTCCATTCAATTATAAAAACATTCATGGATTAATTCATTAATGAGGTCAGAGCACTCATGATTCAATCATTTCCCCAAAACCCTACTTCTAAACACTGTTGCATTAGGGACCAAGTTTTTAACCCATATGGGACATTGCAGAACCAAAACATAATACTAAGCTAAACATTCTAGAGTATATACAGCAATGTCAAAGTGGATTTTAGACAAAAATGTTATAGAAATACAAAGGATCATTATTGTTTTGTAGGTCACCTCATTAGAAAGAAAGTAATCACACTAAACCATTATGGATCTAATGATGGAGCTTCAAAGTATATGAAACAAAAACTATCAGAACAGAAAGTAGAAATAGATTAGTCTATAATCATAATTTGAGACTTAACATTTGTCTCTCATAACAATAAAGAGAAAATCAGTAAGTTATAGCTGACTTGAACAAAACCATCATGACCTAACTAACTATAGAATAATTCTGTACACTAAAGCAGAAAGCAGAATACACATTCTTCTTGAGTATACTTTGAATAGTTAGTAAGATAGACCATGTTCTGGGGTCATGAATATATTTCAATAAACATGAAATAATTCAAATCACACATTTATCTTGTGTCACTATACTAAAATAAATCAGAAATCAATAACAAAATATGTCCAGGAAATCCCCAAATATTTGGAAACTAAATCATACCCTTTAAATAGCCCATAGTCCAAGGAAGATATACCAAGGGGGAAATTAGGAAATACTTTGAACTGGACAAAAATGAAATTCAACAGATCATGATTTGTATAATTTAGCTAGAAGAAGACAGAACTTAGAGGAAATTTAGTAGCATGAAATAATTTATCTTCTATCTTAAAAAAGGTTGAGGGCTAGGGAGATAGCTCAGTTGGTAGAGTGTTTGCCTTGCAAGCACAAGGCCCTGGGTTTGATCCCCAGCACTGCAAAAAAAAAAAAAAAAAAAAAAAAAAAAAAGTTGAGAGAAGAATATGCAAAGTAAGTAAAGACAGGAAATAATGAAGATTCAATGCAAGCTCCCTCAATGAACTAGAAGACAGAAAAGCAATACAGAAAGTCAATGAAACCAAAAGTTTATTCTTTAAAAATACCAATAAAATTGATAAACCTAGAACCAGACTGATTCAGAATAAGTGAGAATAGATATATGCTTCTCAAAATAAAAAAAAAAAATGAGAGATGAATATTACTAAAAAAAACTTTATGGCAATAAATTTGACAACTTAGTTGAAATGTAAATATCTTTTCAAAGACATAAAATGCTAAAGTACACTGTAGTGGGTTACAGAGCATCCTCAAAAATTGTCTTTGTAGATGTAATTGTTAAAGATCTCAAGAGGAAATGGTGTGAATCTACATTGTGTACATCCTTTGCAATGAAAAGTTGTACCCCATTTGTGTACAATGAATTAAAATGCAGTCTGTAAAAATAAAAAAAAATGCTTAAATAAATAAGTAAATAAAAAAGAAATGTTGTAATATAATTGGGGAAAAAAGAGGAGAAATCCTCCTGGATTTTGGCTGGATCCTAAATTTAATGACTGGATTTTTACTAGAGAAAGGAGAGAGGGATTTATATACAAAGACAGGGAAGACCATGGGAAGACAGGGACAGACTGGAACTGTGATGCTACACTCTGGGGCATGACAGGATTAACCAGAAACCAACAATGAAAGGAAAGATGTTCCTCCAGAACTTCCCGGGCAACTTTCTTCCTGGGCTCGGTGCACCTTAATTTGGAACTTCTGGTCACCAGAACTGAGAGCAAACAAATTTCTATTATTTTAAGTGACAAAATTTGTGCTAATATTCATGGCAGCCCGAGGAAACTAATATATTCACTCACAAAGAAGTGGATAAATTGAGTGGCCTTATAACTATGAAGGAAATTTAATTTGTAGCTAATATGCTTACCAAAAAGAAATTTCCAAACCAAAATGGTTTTGCTTGTGAATTCCACTGAACATGTACAGGAAAAATAGTAATTGATGATTTTATACCAATTTATATAGAAAATTGATGAGTCCTATTTCCCAACTATTTAATGTCAAAATTACCTTGAAACCTACACTAAAAACATTACTATAAGTTATTCTTTTTCATGAACATGCATGAAAAAAATCTTAATAAAATTTTAGTAAATTTAATCCAGTAATATACAAAATGGAACTGTACATGCTGTATAATGAGGTTTATTTCGTGAATGTAAATTTGACTTTACATTTGAAAATCACTAAATGTAATTCACCATATTAAATGATCCAATGGATCAAATGGACATAAAAAGAAAATATATTCAAAATATTAAAGGTATACCCCTGATAAAAGTTATCATTAACCTAGGACTAGAAGACAACTTCCCCAACCCATTCAAGACCAGAAAATGGTGAAAGTCCATTTTCCCTTGTGATCAGGAAACATGCATGGATATCTGCCCTGACCACGTGAAATGCAAAGTTCTGCCCAAGAAGGCTTCCAATCCATGTAATGAGAGGAAGAAGGAAGGAAGGAAGGAGAGAGGGTTTGAGGGAGAGAGGGAGGGAGAAAGGAAGGGATAGGAAAAGAGGAAATAAATAAGGGAGAAAAGGATGTGAGGGTGAATAAGGGAGAAAATCAAAGAAAAGAGAGAAAAAGAAGAGGAAGAGGAGGAGGAGGAGGAAGAGGAAAGGGGAAGAAAGAAAGGAATCCTAATTGGAATAGAAAAATCAAATCATGTATATTTGTAAACAGTACTATTATCTACGTGGAGATTCTATGGGAGTTACAAAACAAGTACTAGAACCAAAAAAAAAAAAAGAGAATTTGAAATTTTATTTTTAGATACCCTTTAAAATAATATCAAAATTGTGAAATATTTAGAGGTCATTCTCATAGAAGGTATGCAGGACATGTACCAAAAGTGAAAATATTGATGACAGAATTTAAAGAAAACTGAAATAAATGAGAGATAATTGTGTTCATGAATTATAAGACTCAATAGTAAGATCATCAATCTCCCCAAATTTATTTATAGCTTCAGTTCAATCTCCATAAAAATACTGTCAGATTTTTTTTTAAAGTAGACTAGCTGATTCTAAAGTTCAGATGGCAGTATAAAGTGCCCAGAGGAGCACAAACAACTTTGAAAAAGAAGTACAAACCTAGAATTATTACACTACCTGACTCTGAGTCTTATATTAATTCTACAGGAACAAAATAGTGTGATAGTGGCATAAAAATAGACATATAGATCAATGGAACAGAATACTGATTCACAGAAGTAGATCCATATAATTATGAACAATTGATTTTTGCCAAAAAAAAAATTCAGTGGAGAAAAGAAAGTCTTTTCAGCAAATGGTTTTGGAACAATCAGATATTGATATCAAAATGTGAAGTTGGATTCATATTTCTCACTATATACAAAAACTAACTTAGAATGACTCCTATGTCTAGATGTTAAATGTAAAACTATAAACCTTAAAGTAGAAAGCACAGGGAAAAAAATTCTTTTCAGCCTTGAATTAGGCAAGATTTCTCAGATACAACCATGAAAATAAAATCTATAAAAGAAAATATTGATGAGTTGGACTTCAACACAAATTAATATGTTTATTCTACAAAGGCCACTGCTAAGAGAACATTTTAAAAGCCACAGCATTGGAAAAAGCATTTGCATTTCAAATATCTAATGACAGACTTAATTCTAGAATATATTTAAGAAACTGTCCAAATGTGATGTTTGGAAATTTAAAAAAAATAGTGAACAGGCAAAAGTGGTTTTTTAACATAACAAAGATTATATATGATATGGTTGGAAAATAAATATTAATCATTAGGGAAAACTAAATTAAAACCACAATAAGTGCCTGTATATACCTAGTAGAATGCTTAAAATTTTTAAAAATAACCAAATGTGTGTTGGTAAGGATGTACAACAAGTGGAATTCCCATGTACTACTGATAGGCACAAACCCTTAGGAAAGTATTTTGGAAATGTTGTCAAAAATTCAACACATTTTGCCAAGTAATTCAGTCATTACAGTGTAAGACTTCACCCAAGAGAAATTAAAATATGCATCCATACAAGAACTTAGGGGTGAATAATTAACATGTATTTGTAATGTCCCAAGTTGGAAAAAAAGCATATCTCAAATAATAAGTTAAACTGTACTATAGACGTACAATAGAATTATATAATAAAAAGTGACAAAAAAATGCAGAACAGTGATTCTGAACAATAAAGAAGAACTAATATGCCAAGACACAGAAGCCAGATTTTTCAAAAAGAACAACTATATGATTTTTGTTTTTGCAAAATTCTAGAAAATGAAAACTAATCTTTAGTAAAACAAAAGAAACTAATAATTACTTTGGAACTTGGGGTGGCAGGAAAAAAGAAAGTCAAAGGAACAAGATAAACTTTTCAGGGTATTGGATATATAATCATTATTGTAATATTGGTGATCATTTATTGTGTGTGTGTGTGTGTGTGTAAAGGGTTATTAAATTTACACTTGAAGAGGCAAATCACAGAGATTTGAAAGAACTAAAAACCAGACTGAAACTGACAATGGTAAGAGTCAGAGTAGGAGAGGTATGGAAAGCTTTCCCCTCAGCCTTCTCAGGGCTATGGGTTAAGTTCTTCAGGCTGTGGAGAACCTTGCAAGGATGTCAGAGGGGTAGTGGCATGATTTGCATTTTAACCTTGTGACTAGCAGTAGAGAAGGGGAAGACTGGTCACATACACACATCCAGCACACCTGCACATGACCACAGTGTTTAGCATGGTAATGGAACTGCAACAACTTTTCTAAATAATCTCTGCAGGATTTCCAGAGGAACCAATTAACATACATTTGAAAAAGTGCTCTTGGGTTTAGGGAATTATTCTGTAACCATTGAAACAAATTGGCCCCCATTGGCACACAAATTCTTAAGTGGCAGAGAAGTGACATAAACCAAGCCTCTCATTTCAAAATCCATTTCACTTTCTGATGAACAGCTTTCCTCCTACCTGGATGCAAATCTGATTCCAAAGCCCAGCGGTGATGAGGTCTCATGTACTCAAATGAGAATTTCAGGGTTTTCCTCAAATCAGAATCTAGGTCACTTGCTGAGTCTGCCTCTTCATGCTCTGGTGGTGCTTAATGGAAGCTGAAAGGACTGTACTGTCATGTGACTGAAGCATACTGGACCACTCATGGATTACACCTGAATCTCAGTATTTGAAAATGTGAGTCAGTTTCCAGGATCATTCCTGAAGCGGCATCATTTTAAAATGATGAGAATGTCCAGTCTCTATTGTTTACAGACAGTGAATTCAGTTGGCCACAATATCACATCTGGACAACAATGCTCCATGTTGGCTCAAAAAGAGTTTCTCTAATCTAACTCTAATTAGATTGTTTCTCAGGGGAGTGCTGAGAGAGTAGAAAACAAGAATGCCAAACTTAAATTAATTCGGCAAAAGAGAAGTTAAACTTTAAAATTAGCAGTCTCTCTGGAAAAATGAAAAACAGTTACCTCTACTCCATCCTGTTTGGAAGCCTTTGAAGAAATTCGACATTTTGACAATCTGAAGTGTCAGTCATTCATTTTATGGCAAATGCATATAAACCTACATGAAACGTGCCTTTTAGTTTTTTTCAAAACTATTGAACAAAAAACTTCTTTGGACCTTGGCTAATAGTTCTAATCAAAACTTTAATAATAGACTTGTCATTTACCCTTTTTTTATTACAGTTGGATGGGTCTGGAGGCTGCTGATGTAGTTCTAACACAAAAGAATAAGCAATGAGTGTTTCACTCCTGTTACAGAAGGAGTTTTAAAGAAATGGCAAGGGAGAAGAAATTAGGCTGGGCCTAAAGATTAGAGAATTTCTTCCTAATTTGGTTGAAATTCATTTAGTCATAGAGAAGTTCTCATTTACTAGTGTAATGGTTAATATGAATTGTCAACTTGATTGGGTTAAGAGATCCTTATGATTAAGACACTTCTGGATGTGTCCACGATGGCTTGTCTAAGAATGATACGAATGTGGGGTAGGAACTGAAGTGGAGCCCCTCCCTAAGTGTGGGCAGCACCACCCAATAGGATGGTGGCTTGGATGGAATAAAAGTTGGAAGAACAAGGAAGCAGATGCAGATGCAAGCTCTACTCTTCTTGAACAGGTTCTTGATTGCTGCTTTGATCATTTGGGGATATTGGACTCTCCCTTCTCCATTCTTCCAAAGTGGATTCTGTCAGAGATTCTGTAGGTAGTTTCCAGAAACCTTGGTCTAGCACTGTTGATCTTTCTTGTTCTGGGGCTTCTGCCTCTTGGATGTGCAGTTACTGGTTCTAACAGCTCTCTAGCCTGCAGACAGTCATTGTGGACTATCCAGCTTCTGGTCATAAGTCAACCTTATAAATTCCCTTCTTATAATCATACTTCCTGTTGATTCTGTTCCTCTAGAGAACCCTAATACAACTAGTCCATCAGTTATTTATTGAACTTATCATGCAATTCATCAGGAATTAAGCAGAAAAGTAAAAATACAAGATAGAGAAAATAGACCTTGCCCTGTTGTTCAAGGGGCTTGGTATGAAAATTAACAAGGCAAAGGGATTAAAATGTATGCTTTGGCCTCACACAAACTTGATTCCAGTACTGATTTCCCCTATACTGCCTGTTTGATAAAATTCATTTCAAGCTTTTTTTTTTAAATTTGTAATTAATAATCAGATAACAACAACCATAATATATGAGGGATACTATAGTAACAGTGCACGCTTCAACATATTTCAATAAGGATCACATGACATTGTTCAACATTTTAAACTCAACAACCTGTAGAGTGTGTGCTTGTCAATTCACATACCAAAAAGTTATCAATATGGCACAGTTGGGCATATCATTGTGAGGACTGGGGTTAACTGTGGGTCAGGTAATTTGTGTGTGTTATTTCACCTAGCCTTCACAGCAAATTTTGTGTAATTTTCATTTTATCAATGAGAAAACAGGCATAGAAAATTTGAGAAACTTTCTGAAGTCATTCAGTTAATAAATAGCAGAGTCTGAATTTGAATCAAATTCCCTTTGGTTCCCAAAATTATGTGTTTTCCATTCTGCAATGCCGCTTTATAATTTAAAATTAAAGGAAAGAAATAT
This sequence comes from Sciurus carolinensis, assembly GCF_902686445.1. Lineage (NCBI taxonomy): Eukaryota > Metazoa > Chordata > Mammalia > Rodentia > Sciuridae > Sciurus > Sciurus carolinensis. The sequence goes on along the minus strand of NC_062223.1, from coordinate 82,817,220 downwards.
CCATTTGTTAGAGAAAATCCTTTGGTACAGTTATATTAGTAACCAAATGTGCATATTTATATCCAATATCCAAATATGTAATGCATATTTTCTTATTCAATAATATGACTTACCAGAGAATTTCCCATTGAATATGCCCTCTCTTCTTGAGTCTTTATATGGATGTTTTGATTGAATTTTCCAGTCATGTTTATGTTAAATGCACTTACTGATATAAAATTTGAGTGTTCTTAAGACAAGTATTGCTTTTTAAAATTACAAATTACAAAATTGCTCAAATAGTTGCAACCACCTTTAAAGTCTATAAAGTAGGACAGTGTGAGAAGAATGTCTCTCTTAGGACTTAACTAACAGTGAGTAAGTGAGGGAATCTTAATGAGAGACTGGTTCCACCCCAGTCTCCAACTGTGTGGTCCACAGACAGATTAATCTTTTCAGTTCAATTTACTCAACTTTAAAATGGAAGTAACAATAAGAGCACCTATGTATGGGCTGTTTAAAGGATTAAATGAGATGATGGTGCAGATGAATTAGCTCGGTCCCTGGAAAGTAACACAGTTCTGAATAAACTGAGGGTGTAGTTGCTGGTGCTGTGTAGGTCTCCACAGCCAGGTCTCTACAAATTGGAGGGAAACAGTCTAACAAATAGCCAATTCACTGGGATAGATAAATTTATGAGATGAATTCTTGATGGAAAATTTCCCCAGAGTGTTCTCCATTTGCAATTGTCTCTATATTCTCCTAATCACTTCAGAGAGAGTTCTCAATTATGCATTGATGCATAAAAACACCTGGAGATTTTCAATTGTACAAAGAGGGGATTCTGTGAGGAAGATTAAGCTGCAACTCTTCTTTCTCTGACTGCAGTTGTTATAGGACTGAGCAATAGGGGTCGAAAGATTCGAGCCCTCAAGCTATCAAGTCAGAAAGCTCCATCTGAAATATTGACTGCATTACAGTGTACAGGAGTCTACACATCCATAGGATAGGACAGAGCTCGTCCATCAAGAGATTATATAACAGCACCCAAATCTTAGTTTCTAATACCATTTCCCAATAAAAGGTACCAAAACTTCTTGCAGGAATAGCTGGTTTTAGCACCTGAGCATGAAATTTACAGGGTATATCTAGATCATCTTGTTTGTGCCAGAAACTAAAGAACTAGTTAAAAACAAAATGATGAAATTATGTGAAAAGGACAGAAAACAGCTGAAGAAGCTTCTAGTACCCAAAGCTGGAATAATTTGGGTAACAGCAACAAAATATATTGTAGAACTGTCCTATATGCAAAGGTATAAAGTCAATTCCATGTTGATAAAGATAAGTGATGAAATAAAAATCCTACAACTCTCCTACACAGGGGAAATTTAAATAGATTACATAAATACTCATCCCTGCACCACTTAATTATGTGCTATACTTAATGGCCCACAAAGTGCAATGTACAAGGTGGAGGGTTTACTTCACCATGGAGAATCCTGACAATTCCTAACCTAGGTTGTTGATTAAGGTTAGCATCATAAGTGATAAACCATGTTGATAGCACATGCTCTTGAAATGTGTTCCCTGTGGCATTCCATCTATGGGGTTCTTCCTTCCGAAAACCCACAAAACAACATTAATCATGAGAAAAGAAAAAAACCTATCAGAAAAACCTAAATTGAGGAATAATCTATAAAATATTTGACTAGTAGTTTTCAAAATTATCAAGTTTAACAAGGGAAATCTGAGAAACTGGAGGTCCAGGGAAGCCTAAAAAGAGATCACAACTAAATGTATCATCCTAAAAGGCAAAGAATGTTAAAATCTTTTTTTAAATAGCTGAATAAAACATGGAGTTTACTTAATAATAATGCATCAACATTTTTTGCTAATTGTAACAAATAGTTCATATTAACATATAATGTTAACAATAGAGGGTATTATGTGTAGGGTACACAGAAATTTTGTACTATGTTTGCATCTTTTTCATGCACAAACAAAACAAAATGAAGCAGATGATATTCAAAGTATTCCTGAAGTTACTTAACTAGTTTTAAACTTAATTTTTGATACTTTGTTTAAAAATTATTCTTCCCATCAATGTGGTAGGTTTTTTTCTTTTTTATTGTAAACAAATGGGATACGTGTTGTTTTCCTGTTTGAACATGGAGTAAAGGCGTACCATTTGTGTAATCATAAATTTACATAGGGTGATGTTGTTTGATTCATTCTGTTACTTTTTACTTTCCCCCCACCCCTCCCACCCCTCTTTTCCCTCTATACAGTCCTTCCTCCATTCTTGCCCCCCTCCCTAACCCTAACTCTAGCCCTAACACTAACCCCTCCCACCCTCCATTATGTTTCATCATCCACTTATCAGCGAGATCATTCATTCGTCCTTTGGTTTTCTGAGATTGGCTTATCTCACTTAGCATGATATTCTCCAATTTCATCCATTTGCCTGCAAATGCCATAATTTTATCATTCTTTATGGCTGAGTAATATTCCATTGTACATATATACCACGGTTTCTTTATCCATTCATCAATTGAAGGGCATCTAGGTTGGTTCCACAATCTGGCTATGGTGAATTGAGCAGCTATGAACATTGATGTGGCTGTACCTCTGTAGTATGCTGATTTTAAGTCCTTTGGGTATAGGCCAAGGAGTGGGATAGCTGGGTCAAATGGTGGTTCCATTCCAAGTTTTCTGAGGAATCTCCACACTGCTTTCCAGAGTGGCTGCACTAATTTGCAGACCCACCAGCAATGTATGAGTGTACCTTTCTCCCCACATCCTCGCCAACACCTGTTGTTACTTATATTCTTTATAATAGCCATTCTAATTGGAGTGAGATGGAATCTTAGGGTGGTTTTGATTTGCATTTCTCTTATTACTAGAGATGTTGAACATTTTTCCATATGTCTATTGATTGCTTGTAGATCTTCTTCTGTGAAGTGTCTGTTCATTTCCTTAGCCCATTTGTTGATTGGGTTATTTGCATTCTTGGTGTAGAGTTTTTTGAGTTCTTTATAGATTCTGGAGATTAGTGCTCTATCTGAAGTATGATTGGCAAAGATTTTCTCCCACTATGTAGGCTCTTTCTTCACATTGCTGATAGTTTCCATTGCTGAGAGAAAGCTTTTTAGTTTGAATCTATCCCAGTTATTGATTCTTGCTTTTATTTCTTGTGCTATGGGAATCCTGTTGAGGAAGTCTGGTCCTAAGCCGACATGTTGAAGATCTGGACCTACTTTTTCTTGTATAATCTGCAGGGTCTCTGGTCTGATTCTGAGGTCCTTAATGCATTTTGAGTTTAGTTTCTTGCACAGTGAGAGATATGGGTTTAGTTTCATTCCGTTGCATATGGATTTCCAATTCTCCCAGCACCATTTGTTGAAGAAGCTATCTTTTCTCCAGTGCATATTTTTGGCCCCTTTGTCTAGTATGAGAAAATTGTATTTATTTGGGTTTGTGTCTGTGTCCTCTATTCTGAACCATTGATCTACCTTTCTATTTTGGTACCAATACCATGCCATTTTTGTTACTATTGCTTTGTAGTAGAGTTGAAGATCTGGTATTGTGATACCCCCTGCTTCGCTCTTTCTGCTAAGGATTACTTTAGCTATTCTGGGTTTCTTATTCTTCCAGATGAATTTCATAATTGCTTGCTCTATTTCTGTAAGGTACATCATTGGGATTTTAATTGGAATTGCATTGAATCTGTATAGCACTTTTGGTAGTATGGCCATTTTGACAATATTAATTCTGCCTATCCAAGAACATGGGAGAGCTTTCCATCTTCTAAGGTTTTCTTGAATTTCTTTCTTTAGTGTTCTGCAGTTCTCATTGTAGAGGTCCTTCACATCTTTTGTGAGATTGATTCCCAAGTATTTTATTTTTTTTCGATGCTATTGTGAATGGGGTAGTTTTCCTAACTTCTCTTTCTGAAGATTCATCACTTATGTATAAAAATGCACTGGATTTATGAGCATTGATCTTGTAACCTGCTACTTTACTGAATTCACTTATGAGATCTAAAAGTTTTCTGGTGGAATTTCCTGGTTCCTCTAAGTGTATAATCATATCATCAGCAAATAGGGATAGTTTGAGTTCTTCTTTTCCTATCCGTATCCCTTTAATTTCTTTGGTCTGTCTAATTGCTCTGGCTAGAGTTTCAAGGACAATATTGAATAGAAGTGGTGAAATAGGGCATCCCTGCCTTGTTCCAGATATTAGGGGGAAAGCTTTCAGTTTTTCACCATTTAGAATGATATTAGCCATGGGCTTAGCATAGATGGCCTTTACAATGTTAAGGAATGTTCCCACTATCCCTATTTTTTCTAGTGTTTTGAGCATGAAGGGGTGCTGTATTTTATCAAATGCTTTTTCTGCATCTATTGAAATAATCATGTGATTCTTGACTTTATGTCTATTAATATGGCAGGTTTTAATTACATGTGCCTATAAAACACTTGAAATGTGGCTAGTCCAAAATAAATGTACTATGTGTTCTAAGTATCAAACATGATACTTGAATTAGAAGACATAATCCCTGCCAAAATATGAAATATTTTGATTAACAACTTTCATATTGAAATGATAATACTATTAATATATTGGTTTAAATAAAATACATTATTAAATTAGATTCATCTTTTCCTTTCCCTTTTTAATGTAGCTATTAAAACATTTTACATGTGACTTGCATTGTATTTAAATCAGGTTGTATTGCTCTAAGCAATTAATGAGAGCATTTTAATGTTTGAGTATACTTTAGAGTAACCAGGTATGTGTTCTAAGTTTACTTAAATGCTTGCATACATGTGTAACTTTCATATATATATATTGTTTTTTCAATGTTGTACATCATCCCAGGGCTTCGTACGTGCTAGGCAAGCACTCTACCACTGAACTAAATCCCCGTCCTTATTTATTTACTTATTAATTTTCAAGAGAAGAAAACCCAACATTATGGTTTGAATCTCACATGTCCCCAAAGGCTCATGTGTTGAAAGCTTGATTTATATAGCCTGTGGTACTCTTGGGATGTGGTGAAACTTTTAGGAGTTGGGGCCTAATTTAAGTAAATTAGATCATTGGGGGCATGCCCTTGAAGGGAACATTGACCCTAGCCCTCTCTCTCTCTCTCTCTCTCTTCACATATAGGATTTCATAAGGTGAGCAACCTATTGTCCCACCACCACATTGCACTATCTATCCTACTATAGGCTCCAAACAATGGGTCCAAGCAACCATGAACTGTAACCATTTACCGAAATAAATATTTCTCCTTTTAAGTTGCTTCTCTCAGGAATTTTGTCACAGTGACAGAAAGCTGACTAACGCATACAAGCATGTAAGGAGAAAATCCAAATAAAAAGTTTCAGTCTTTCAGCAGGTTTTATATAGAGTTGTTCATTTTCCTGAGATAGCGCCTAAAACGAGAATAGACCCTATGAATAGTTTGATGGATAGCCTGGGAGACTAACTTCTCACCTCAGATGTTGCCTGCAGGGCCCATCTGCTGTGCTAAGATTACTCTCTGCATTATTTTCCCCCAATGATTCTCTGAGATATCCTGTAGTCAGTTTATACCAAAGACAGCTAAGATAGACACTCTTTCTTCTCTTTTATCTAAAACTGCGTATCTTCTTTCCATGAGCAATGTGACTTTATTCTAGTCTTAAAAACTCCCATTGCCTGAACTGGAATGTGGTTTATGTGACTATAGGAGTAAAAGAATAATCTTATTCAAGCTATTTTTGTTTGATTTTTCTTGATTAACAAAAGAAAGTATAAATGATCATCCCCCTCCTTTTCTCCCTGAAGAAAAATCCATTCCTCAAGACCTAGCTACAGGCACCTCTCATTTTCCTGTCTCAATGATCAATGTCTCTGTGCTCTAACAATGTTGGGTAGAAAATGCTGTATTTGACAATATTTCAACCTATTCTTATCAGGTGTGCACAAATTAGTCTTCACTACTCAATTCTGATATCCTTCGCAGAAGAGACTGTATCTCTTCTGTGGTAAAAAGAGGTGAGAAAGGATTTTTGAGACTAACATAAGTGTTAATCCTTTTTTGGAGAAACACAAATCCAGGTAAAACAATTGAAATAATATAGAACAATAAGTAGTTAATAAGGGAATGCACAAGTCATAATATATCTTTATGTATGCATATTCATGCTTCTGCTACTGAACTCCAGTTACATTTAAGCAGGTCTAATTTGAAACCTCCCACATTTCCCCAAATATAAGTGTTCTCCTCAATCTGCCTTGTAATCTGCACTACCCTTTTCCTAAGTTACTAAGTTATTTTGTCCTTCTAATACTGATAATTCTCTTATATATGTTAATGGCTAGAACTAATTTAGAAGAAATGGAAAAATAAGAGAGAATTTTTATAACCTACAGGAAGACAGATTAGCTCAGTCCTCCAGTAAATCAAAAGGGAACACAGACCTGGGATGAAAGCATTAAAATTACTTTGGGAAACTAGAGTGATTGAACTTTACTAACCCTTATTTGGGGAAGGAAGATAGGGTTGCTTTTAATTGTACTAAGAGAATCCATGAAAGTTATTTTAAAATTAGATAAATATGACAATATATTATAATTAGGATGATCTATTTATCAGGAGATTAAAAAAGGAGAATAATATTGAAGACAATTGCAATGCATATATCTGAAAAAAGACTTGTTTCCAGAACATATATAAGGGACTTCTACAAATCAATACGACACCCAATGGGAAATATGCAAAAGACTTAGATAATACATAAAAGAGGATGTTCAAATGGCTTTTGAGATATGAAACAATGCCCAAGTTCACTATTCATTAAAACACAATGCTATTGCATTATCTATACACAAGAATATAGAAGATGAGCAAGAAGGAAAATACTAACAGGCAAGAATATGGGTAATCCAGAACTTTCCTACACTGCTGGTTGGAGTCTAATTTTTTATAGTCATTTGGGAGAATATTTGACAATATTTGCTAAAACTGAATCTATATATAACCTCACAATCTATTCCTAGAATGCAAATAGGTTCTTATCAAAATTCTAGAATGTATGCCTACTAGAATGTTTATTGCATCCCTGTTCATAACCCTACTAAAATGGAAACTACAAGGGGCTGGGGAGATAGCTCAGTCGGTAGAGTGCTTGCCTTGCAAGCACAAGGCCCTGGGTTCGATCCCCAGCACCGCAAAAAAAAACCAAAAAAATAAAAATAAAATGGAAACTACATAAATATCCATTGACAGTCAAATGGGTAAATTAGTTGTGGTATATTCACAGGATGGAATACTATAAAGCAAAGAAAATTGGGTGACCTACAGGTATATTTGCAACTTTGAATGAATCTCACATTTAATATTGAGGGAAAATTCAGAAAAGATAGAGCAAGAATCCATTTTATGTTAAATTCAAGAGAGACAAACCTAATTTGTGTTGTTGGATATCAAAGCAGGAGTTATTCTTGGGTGAGGGTTGGAGTAGTGACTGAATAGGAACTTAGATGCCTACAGTGCTAGTTATATATGTGTTTACTTGTGAAAAAATGTATCAAACATTCAATTTGTAATATAAGGAAAGCAATTTCAAAAAAATCATTTACAGAAGAAAAGGCTGCATTGTAAATTCTTGTTGATGTTAGGTTCTGGGATGGTGTAGAGTGCTAAGTGTTCCAGGAGCACTTATATGATGTAGCATAGTGATAAAGATACAGGTGTGCTTGAGCTAAACTGTAGTTAACAGTTATGGAAGACTATTCCAGACACTGTGCTAAGAAATTCACATGCATTATGTCATTTAATCTGCTCAACAATCTCATAAGGTAGGAATTATTACCTCCACTTTACAAAAATGTACTTTATTTGCCCAAGGTAGTTGTAGACTCAGACTCACATTCACATCAGTCTGATTTTAGAACCTGACCTCTTAGCTACCATGCCACAGTCTAATTTTTCTTCTCTCTTTATTAAATTGGATTCCTTGCTCTTCAGGGGAATATTTTATAGGGCAATTATTGGCTGCCAATGACCTACAGGCCTCTCTGCAAACCTTAGTATCCCCTCAGTCTAGAATTACAATATGGGATTTGTGAACCAAGTTACTCTGTGTGCCTAGAATACAGATCTGTTCACAACACTGATATACCCTCTGTAGGCAGCTAGGAATTAATACCTCATGGAATACATATTTGGTAAGTTGCTACTGATAGGTGTATTAAGAGAAAGAGTTAATTCTTTCTGCAAGGAGACTTAAGTTTTGTTTCATTTTGTCATCGTGAAGTTTGTGATGTTGAAAATGATAATGTGTGTCTTCTGAACCTCCAGTTTTGCAGCTGAAAAATGGGAAAAATAGTTTCTGATTGTCAAGCTGTAGTTGTCTGCCTTTTTTTCTTTCTTTCTTTTTTGTTTCTGTTTTTGTCTGCAGTGTTAGGGGTTTAACTTAGGACCTCATGCTTGCTAGGGAGACACTACCAGTAGGCTACATCCTCAGTCTTCCTTTCTTTTTATATTTTTCCTGGTTTTCCTTGCTTTTTAATTTTTTGTTTGCTTATTCTTTGCATTTTGTTGTTAGGTGTTTTTGATTGCTTACTCTGTGCTCTTGTAAACCTGACAAATCATGGTGAGTTCCAAGATGACCATTATTTTCAAGTATTTGTACTAAAGATCATGGTGAATAGCAGTAGTCAAGGGTAGACCCAGATATTTTGAGACCATTCTCTTGAAAAACTGAGAAATCCTCCTATAGGAAAGCACACACACACACACACACACACACACACACACATACAATTAGGAAACACAGTGTTTATTTATTTGAAATGAGAAAGAACTCATCATAACAAATAACTGATGATGTTAGGTCCTTTTCTTCTTGAATCAGAAATGTTGATGTGGAAATGTTTCAATGGAATTTCTTTTTCTTTTTTTTTTTTTTTCAAAACTAAGCTTCTTCCGTCTGCCTCTACCCTGTAACCCCCAGCCATTTGTAGCATGTGCCTCGAAAGAACACATGAAATTTAAGTGACATAAACTTTATTATAAGTCTGCCCCTAGAATGAGGTGAAATAAATCTGGTATGGTAGATACAGTTCTGAGATGGTACCATGATTCCCACCTGAATAGTAAGCATGGCCTGTATATCCCCTGCCATGAATGGAATGAAATCTATGGATATAATGATGTCACTCTAATGATTAGGTTACTTTATGTGGTAAGGGTGGAGGGATTTTGCTGCTGTAACTAAATGCTCTAATCAGTTGGTTTTTCAGTTAATCAAAAGGGAGACCATGCTGGATGGCACTGACAATTAAATAATCAATAAAAAGATAGGTAAGAAAAGTTCTTCTGCTGTCTTTGAATAATCTTCCATGTTATAAGAGGGCCATGTGGAAGGAACAATGAATGGCTTTTGAGAAAGAAGAGCTGACAGTCAACCAACAAGGAAAAGGAACTTTCCACAATAGGAGGAAATTGAATTTTACTAACAATTACGTGTGAGCTTGTAATGGAACTCCTAACTCCAGAAAGGAACACAGTGTGGCTGACATCTTGATTATGGCTTTGATCCTGAGCCGAGGATCCAGAATAGACATGCCTGGACTCCTCTCCCAACAACATGAGATCATAAATGCACGTTATTTTTGAGCTCTTAGGTTCAGGTAATATGTTATATAATAATAGAAAACCAAATTCACCTGGCAATCAAAAATGATGACTGTTTAGTGTGCCACACTTTGAAATTCATAGTGCTTACAGTGATTGTTGCCTCCATAAAACCACAACGATAAATGGCTTGACTTACCAGTTTGGGACACTTCTAAATTTCTCCATGAGATATAGTGTCAGCACAACTGTTTACATTTCCAACACTGATACTAATTTACAGGACAATCCTGAGTTCGTCACTGCCTCATATGTTTCATTATTTTGTCTTCCTGGTAAGAGTATGAGACTATATGACCTCCAAGGATCTTGCCAATTCTGACAATTTTATGAATCTATTGCTATCAGATAATTTACTCCTTGGAAGCCAATGGCTCCTCTTGACTTTTTGAAAGATTCCATGAATCTAGAAGGCCAATTTTCATTTCAAAATGACTTGAATTCTGTTTTTGTTATTTCCTTTCTGCATAATACAATTATAGGATAGGGGATGATTTATTCTCAAAAATTCTCTATTCACTTAGATTATCCACACCTAAAGCAGGAGCATTCTTGACCTGAGAGTTTTCATTTAGAACTTGCTGATTCAATAGAAAGACATCAAATTATATCCACTGTTAATTTTAAATTAACTCAAAAGTATTTAATTAACACCTCTTCAAACAGAAAAGAAATAAGGATACTTTCCACTAAAGGCGATGAACACCACTTAAGAGATTTTTGTAAATCAAATTTAAAACTTGTATCCATTCAAACCCTTTCATAATTAAGAATATTCAGGGTAGAGATGTATATAAAGCAATTAGCAGCTTTGGGGAATGAGTGGGGGAAGGATACTAAAAAAGATTTGATTAATTGTTGACATGAGGTGAAGCTGAACCTTTGCATAATTGTAGAAGAGAAATTTAATCCCTTAGGTATATATATGTTAAAACAAGAAGGAAAAATATAAAATTCATGAGCTCACTAAAGACCATTAAATTAGAGTGAGAACAGGAGAAGCCTGGTCAAGCATTAGATTCTGAATTCTTTGTATTAGGGGGAAATGGTGGGTCTTGGCCAGTAGACCCAGCAGCTCTAACGTTAGCTTGCTAGGTGTTCCTGGCTAGGTTACCCCCAAACTTTGGACTTCATTTTATTTTAACTAGAAATGATGTGCTGTTTTTATTAAATCAGCATTTTCAAAAATGCATTTGCTATGGTTTGGATATAGTTTGATTATGTCTCCCAAAGGTTCTCATGTACTTGAATGTTGGTCCCCAGTGTGACAATGTTGAAAGACCATGGGACTAGTAAGAGATGGGAACCAGTGGGAGGTGATTTGATCATGGGGACACTGCTCTCATGAAAGGATGAATGCTCTTCTCCTAGGATTGCATCCTTGGGGTACATTCCAGGAGAGTAAGTTATTACAATGTAAGGACACCCCACATGCTTGATCCCTTCAGTATGTGCCATTTTTAAATTTTTGCTTCTCTACAATGTTGTTACACAGTCACAGAGTCCTTGCAAGAGACCAAACTGGTTTCCCCATCTTGAACTTTCAACCTCCAAAACTACGAGCTAAATGACTCTTTTCTTTGTACAATTCTGAGCATCTGTGTTATGGTTTAGATGTGGTATCCCCCAAAAGTTTATGTGAGACAATGCAAAGTTTAGAGAAGAAACCCAATCAGTGATTTAATCTCTTGATAGGAATTCACTGAGTGGTAACAGTAGTAAGGTGTGGCTACAGGAGGTGGAAATAGGGGCATGGCTTTGGTATATATTTGTATCTGGTGAGTGGACTTTCTGTCTGCTTCCTGATCACCATGATGTGAGCTGCTTCCCTCTACCACCCTCTCCTGCCAGGATGTTCAACTTCATCTGGAGTCCTGAGGAATGGAGCCAGCCTTCTATGGATTGAAACTGCTGAAACTGTGCGTGAGCCCTCAAATAAACTCTTCTTCCTCTACAGTTGTGCTAGTTGGGTCATGTAGTCACAGCAGTGAGTAAAGGTGACTAAAACAATCTGGTATTTTATTATTGTGAAAGTAAATGGACTCAGCATTGCAAAAGCCACCTGATCCTTGGACTATTCATATGTGTTAAAATACATAGATTAATTTTCAACAGCAAAATCAGTCTAAGAAAAAGTTGAGTTAAATTGACTTAATTAGCTGTTTTTTTCTTGGAGTTTTTGCTGGGTAATGGGCCATGTGAGTCTCCTAGGAGATTGCCCTGTCTGCTTATTTGACAAAAGGATCCCTGTTCTCAAACAAGATCTGGAAACTGTGTTGAACAGAACACGTGTTGGAAAGCCCCAGATGAGGCGATCTCTAAAGACCTTGGCAGCTCAACATCCCTTGAATCTTGATCATCTTGTCTGCACTTTAGCTCTAGGTACATTCATGAGCTGGAAAGGATGTTAATAGGCATTACACTTTTGACAGTAATTTACTAAGTCTCCTTGATGAGGACATTTAATTAAATATTCATTAGTTTCAAAGCTAAGCCTTGTTAACCATGGATTGATTTCAAGTGTGTATTGAACAACCTTTCCTTTTTAAGTTCTCTTTATTATTGCACATGTACACCCTTACTCATACCCCCAAAGTTAAGATTATTGAATCAGAAAACAAATGTCTTCCTTGCATTTTGGGTTCATTGGTCCTTTCCCTGACCTTACCTACCTTACTTGGCAAAGTATAAATTGCCAAGTTGAGACAGAATTGAACTCTATACAACAAAAACACAATGTGTAGAGAGGAAAGATGAGACGGCACACTGGGTTCAGAGAGGGTCCTGGAATGAGATTTCCCGGGTTCAACCCAGCTTGTTCACCCAAACTGTGATGTTGGGCTGGTTCCTCAAACACCCCAGTGTTTTGTCCTCGACTTCAACAAGAGGTGCAACCAGTGTGTACATTTACTGAATATAAATAGTCATGAATTAAGCATAGCTTTTTCATTTCCTGTAACTAGCCCAATTGTTATCAAATGAAACTCTTCAACCTGTTGGGTGCTATTGCAGCTTAAGTTTGCCAATTCAACATACCTATCTCTCTTTCAGTTTAAAAAGATTCCTTTTATTTAAAATAATAGCTTTTATGTAGAGGCTTATCTTTTAGAATTCTCTCTCCTTTTTCCTCCTTCAAGAATGGTGTTGGGGGTTGAAGATGTGACTCAAGGGTAAAGCATCTGCCTAGCATGTGCCAGATCCTCAGTCTGATCCCCAGCACTAAAAAAAAAAAAAAAAAAAAAAAAAAATAGTGTTAGAGTCATTAAAAGTATCTTCTAAATAGTGTCCTCTTTTGTTCATGGTTTGATTCAATTGAGTCATAAAGGAATAAATAAGATGATCAAAATACCACATTTCTTTGAATCCAAGAAAATGTACCATTTTATTTATGGACAAAATATTATTATATAGACTTTAGGAAGACAACATTACTAGTAAGTATTTGGCAATGTACTTGCTTAAAATTTATAATTTATATTTATGCTTAATGAAAGAAGTTAAATTATTCATTTTTTGCCAAGCATTAGTCATGAAGACACAAAAGTAAAATATAAACCAAATAAATTGATAAAAGTTTTCCAAAAGCTTTTTTGCATTTTTGTCACTCAGATGGTCAATTTTCAAACTGTTTACATGCAATATTCCCCTATTGTAAGCAGAAGTCTTGGTGACGAAGCAATTTAAAAATAGTCCATTAAATAGTGACAATAAACCACAGAATCTGGGAACCATTGTTACTGGACCTTTAAGCTGTCTTTTCAATGATGAGCCTAATTTTGATAGATGCTTTGAGAATATTAGTAAACATATCTGATCTACCTCCTCAATGCTTGGTTCCTAAAGTATAAAAACCATTGTCAGGATTTCCCCCATGTGTCTAATACTCATTAAGCTGTTTTTGACAATGCTGTATTTCATATTAACAAGTGAATAGTCAGTGATCACTATTATGACTACCACTTGCTCAGCAGTGACTGTCACATGCTATTGGTTGTGAGACTTGCACCAATTGTTGTTGAAATGCAGCAAGGACATGAATCAGAGTCATTTAAATGCCTTATTGCCTTTACTAATGATAAAGTAGATTTTTTTAAAATGTGCCTACTATCTATAGACAAGTCATTTTTTTCTGATGCTGGAAAGAAAACAAAAAAGACTACTCACACAGAGACTGTGATCTGTCCATGCTTGCCCCCACCACGTAGAAAAGAAAGACAGAAGGGCTGTGCTGCCAACATCCTGTTCTTGCTCATAACTGACAAACCAGTGAGGTCACAATAGGTGTAAGTGAAGATGTGGACAGGTCTGGGAGTATAGAACAGCGTCCATCCAACATTCACCAGTCATTGCTCTGCAACAACAATGTTTGGAGTGAGAGACATTTAGTGTTGCCTTTGGTGAGGTAGCAGAAGAAATCTCAGAATTCACTGTGTTCTCTCCTCCTTCGTCTCTGCTACAGTACGTTATCTGGTCTGCTCTCTCAATGTGATAGTACACACTTGTTATGGTTTGGATGTGAGGTTTTCCACAAAGGCTCACATGCGAGACAATGAAGGAAGGTTCAGAGGAGAAATGATTGTGCTGTAAGAGCCTTAATCCAATCAGTGAATTGATCCTTGATGGGATTAATTGAAGTGATAGGGTATGGTTGGAGGAGATTGGAATAGGGTCGTAGCTTCAGGGTATATATTTTGTATCTGGAGAGTGGAGACTCTCTCTCTCTCTCTTTCTGCTTCCTGATGATGCAAGCTGCTTCCCTCTGCCAAGCTCTTTCACCATGATGTTCTGCCTCATCTTGAGCCCCAAGGAGTAGTGCCTGCCTTCTATGGACTAAGATCTCTGAAACTGTGAACCCTCAATTAAACCCTTCCTCCTTTACAGTTGTGCTGGTCAGGTCATTTAGTCACAGTAGCAAAATAGCTGACTCGAACAACACTGTTAAACTGGGAGCCTTTGAAATCCTCCTGCCCCCACTGGGGATCTTTGCAGGGGTTTCTGTGTCTTGGTCTCCCCATACCAGGCATGCAGGTACTCCCATCTCTCTGCCTACATCGTTTCATGCTGCGGGACTCCTCACTCCATGCACGGGAATCCACCTATCTGTCTCCATCCCACATTACACACCGAGCTTCTCCTGGAGACTCAAGGCCAAGAAGCTTAAGGTGATAGACTACCTAGTGTACAGGATTTCTAAAGTCTCTGATGTTCTCAGGTGTTCCCAGCTCCATGCCTTTCTGTGACCCACTGTACTCCTAGGTTCCACACTGAGAGAAAGTGGGGGCACTGTCATGTTTCTGCCTAAGCTCCCTCAAGGTTAAAGAGAGGTTAAAGTTCAAACTTTTTATTTTCTGTTGGAATATACATTTTCCCCCCCAGGTCTATTGTGGCAGGTAACATAAATAAAGGGCAGTATGGTAAAATATTTTCATGTTCAAATTAGGATAATTCCTAGTGTGAAAGGGGACATTATGAACTTGGAACACAAGCATAAACCAGGGACAACCAGGCCTGGTCAACACTGTGGTGTGCCACCATCTTCCCCTTCGGGGAGATGACCTCAGTTGAAGAGAATCAACTCTTCCCATTTCACACCCCTTTCTCAGAGCTGCTCACATCCTAATTTTCAGTCCCATATGTATATGTGGACGGGCCAGGAGACGGCCTGCTCACCTCCGCTTAGAGCTCTGCAGGGTCATCTCTACTTCAGAGCTCCCCAAAGATTTTTCTGGGGTCCCCATTAAAAGTACATTTCATCTCCCTGCATCCTTTTTCTTCTTCCCAATCCGGCTTCTATCCTTTTCACAGGGATAAATTCCCAGGGTCTTCCTTAATCAACATTTTTTCTTTGATGCCCATCATCCATCTCTGACTGTGCCACTCAGGGAAACCAACCTGAAACCCTTGGCAAACTGGAATGTTAGGTCACCCTATTTCTGGTGAAGAGTGACAGAAAGTACACAGGGAGGACAGGCCTTTTACTATATATAAATTACAACTCAAAAAATGTATAGACACATAGATATAGCATTTTCAAAATATCACTAAAGTTAAATTTGAAAAATATCCCCATTAATTTGTGAAGTTTGAGATAACCTAACTATACTCAAAAATGAAAATAGAGAAAGTGAATGTGAAAGACCTGAGGTTCAGGTCTCATGCTCAATAATGTAAGACAGAGACCGTCTTGTATCTTTCATTTCCTTTCCTAGTTTTTCCTTAAAAAAAAAAAATGAGACTCTCACTCTTCATACACACATGCACACACAAAAACTGTCATTTTATTCTTTATAATCCTGTCTCAGATATCCTAAAACTTCATTAAAGTATTCACAATTATAGGACAGAAATCCTGTTATACCCAAAGGGTTAATATTAAAAGGACCTTATTAATCAATCATATTGTGTGACATGAAAGGCAGATTTATTGCAAAAACTTCCTAAATGCGTTATAGTGAAGATCCCATCCAGCATGAAATGACACTTGGGTTGCCTTCCCCATTCATTTATGCACTTAGATTAAATGCATTTATTTATTGTTTACTTATTGAAGTTATAGAAACTAATATTATTAATTGTTCTTATCATCTGATAAGCTATGCTTAATAGTGAAAATGCCTATGTAACTGAGAATTTTAAATAATGTCATATGTTCTGCAGAGAGGAATACCTGGATATTGAGGAGCTTGAAGGAATAGCAATTAACTCTGCCAAGAATAATGAAGTAAAGCTTCCAAGATTAGGTAAAGACAATCTGATCTTGATTCTGAAAGTCAGAGTCTTCCAATGTGTGTAAAACAATTTTAAAACAGAGGAAACAACACACACAAAGGTCAAACAGCTATTACAGAAACTCAGAATATTGCTGGATGTGTTGGCACACACCTATAGTCCCAATGGTAGGGGAGGCTTAGGCCGGAGAATCACAAATTCAAAACCAGCCTCAGCAACTTAGTGAGACACTATCTCAAAATCTCAAAATAAAACTTAAAAAGGGCTGGGGATGTGCCTCAGTGGTTAAGTTCCCCTGGGTTCAATCACTGGTTATAAATAAATAAATAAATAAATGCTCAGAATATCAACAAGTAATTTTGTAGATTGGGATATGTTTGCACATGAGGATAGTAATGGAAATGGATAGAAGAGGTAATAATAATTAACTTTTACTAAATGTTTCTATAAGCAGGAGAATGTTCCAGTCATGCTGCTTAGATGAAATTGTTAGGTCCTCACAATAACTTTATATGAGTTAAGACCTGTAATTACCCCCTATTTGTCTTAAAACTGAAGCACCAAAAGATAAAGTGACTTGTTCAAGGTCATACAACAAGTGACTAAGTCAGAATTTTAAAGCAGGTTGTCCCTGTACACCACATTCTAATCCCATGCTCTACTCTCACATTATTTTGAAGCTGTTGTGGTACCATTGGAAATTATATCCCATCTTAGATGCAGATTGATGGTACAAACCAAATTATTTGGTCATATGAAATCCAAGTATGGAGAAGATATCAGAGGTTGGTTTTAGAACATAACAGTCATAGTAAAAAAGGTAAATTTAACGTATCTTAAATTCAGGTGTTTATACTGCCCACCAGCAGGATTTTAAAGTTGTTTCTTGTAAAATTTGCAGAATCTTATGGTTATAAAAGCAGCCTTTGGAGGCCAAATTTGGAAGGCTGATTTTATTTAAAATTATGCTTGACCATAATTAGAAAAAACTTAGTTTCAAATCATGATCCTACTCATCATTAATTTTAAGACTGACAGGTCACCTAACATTTGAACCAGAATATTTGCTTTTTAAAATAGATATAAAATATATACCTATGGATATATAAGAATGTATATATGTATACATGGGCATGTATTATTATATTTTAAAAGGACTGTGTTTATTAAATTACAATAATAAAATTCCTGAAATACTGTAGGTTTTTCATAAATTCTAGTTCCCATTCCCATGATGCTACAGAATATTTAAAAAGTAGTTTTATGTGCCTTAGGATTAAAATGCTAATGACTGGCAAGCTGTAGAGCTTTTATGAAAGATATGTATTTTCTTTTTCTGATGTGCATCGAAAATATTCCTTCCACTGCAGTCATTTTGTTTAAAACTCAGTCACTTTGACCTTACAAAGTCAATATTGTTGTTTGTATTCCTTGAGTTTGGCAAGAAACAAGGTCCCAAGCACTGAAGCAAATCTTTTTCTGTCTCTCTTGATCTATTTTTCCTGCCTTGAAGAAAATGTTTCATGTATTTGACTCCTCTATTTATATCTCAATTCACAGTGTTACCAGATTTGCATGTTCACATTCACATTTTCATTTGTAAGATTTATACAGAACATGTCCTTTGCATAAGTGTGCAACATAAAATACAGTCTGTATATAAAGAATGAAATACATTTCTTATCTATGAATATATGAGCCCCAAACATAAATTCAATAACGATACTCCATTCAGAGAAAGAATTCTAAGCATTGAGAAACTGTGGGGAACTAAAATAATGAAAATTTTCTAGTAAAAAGAGCAGTGGGTCATATTTTTCAGGGAAAGGAGAGTGAAGAGGGCCCACAAGTAGCTATAGCTAGGAAGGGAACAAGCAGATGGTGGTACTGGCCATGCCAAAGAGGGAGTAATCAGCATGGCTAAATGCCCCAGAGGGGCTAAGTAATCAGCAGCTTTCTAAATGTCACTGTGTAACATTCAGATATTCACAAGGAAAACATAAGTGTATAGTCCTCAGGTTGTTGGAGAAGGAAGCCTGAGGTCTCCTCAGTAGAAGAGGATAACTGGGTAAATATTCCTAGTTCCTATTCACACCTTCTATAGGACCATGAGAATCTCCTTTCATCTTTCTGAGTCCTTTTTCTTAACTACAAAACAGCTAAGATAATGTTTACTTTATGATACTGTTTTAAATGTTATTGTGATAATATTTAAAGTCTGTCACAAATTTTTATAACATAACAGGTTCTTAAAAGATGTTTGATAGTCTTCTGAGGTGCAACACTTTTAAACTATATTCAAAATTTGCTTTCTCTCTTACGCCTAAAAACAGACTCTTTCTTTCTATTTCCAGTGATCTTGAAAACTAGTGGCTTTCTCATTAATGGTACTGTAAAGTACTAGGCAAAGGTGTAGTAATTCAAAATTCAAAATTAACACTTCTCTTTTCTTTAGTCTTTTAACCAAAATTAGTTTAAGATTATTTCCTAAAGGAGAAGTGCAATTAATGTCACTAGAGTATTTTGCTCTTCTACAAAATAGTTTTGACTTACGTAAATTTAAAAACATTGTGGAAATATTATGCATATCTCATAATCTGTATTAGTTACTACTACTCTAGGTGATGAATGCCCAAGTTTCAGTAATTTGGTGCAAGAGAGGTCTATTTCTTACTCACCCAGAGATCACTCAGCAGAAGATAGAGAGAGAAGAGACTGGTTGTGCTGAAAGAGCCACGATTGTAGAGACTCTGCTCTTGGAAGTATTTGACTTCCAAGATCACCCTGGACTTTGACAACCAGCCAGCACAGGGAAACAAAAGATCATGAAGCATCGCTCAGGGTTTGGGGAATAGGCCTGGAAATGTGAGACATCCTTCCTTTACATTACTTGGCCAGAGTTCAGTTCTATCTAAATTTGAGGAGGCTAGGATACAGACTGTGATTGACTAACAACTCCACATAATTTTTTTGTAGTCAGATTGACATTAATACCATAGGTCATATTTTAGGGTTTTGATCTGCTAACCATTCAATTAAAATCTTTTATTGACTGAGGATGAATGGTAGTGTTTCATTATCCTGAAAATTTCCCTGATCTTCTCAAAAATTCAAAAGTAATAGTGAGGAAAGAAGTCTTGCCTTTAATGTCAAGGGGAGTGGGATTTGAATCTCTACTCAGATCTGTAGAGCTGGATCTTGAGCTTTCTGTGCTCTGTCTTCCTCCCCTGTACAAGTGTAATAGTACAGCTGCTGGCAATGTTTCTTTTCAGTTACTTGACTGTAATCTTTCTTTTCAGTTACTTGCCCTGAAATCTTTGTCTGTGGAATTGAAAGAATACAAAAGATCCTATCAATGTTTCTATAAAGCCTAAAGGTAAAATATGTTACATATGCAAATTAGGTATTTAAAAGTCTAGCACAAAGTGGACACTTAATAATTGTTAGCTTTTATTGCAATTATTTGCATTAATATCAAATAAATATTGATTTTCAAAGGCCACCTCATGAATAACATTCTTTTTTTTTTTTTTTTTTTTTTTTTTTTTGGTGCTGGGGATTGAACCCAGGGCCTTGTGCTTGCAAGGCAGGCACTCTACCGACTGAGCTATCTCCCCAGCCCATGAATAACATTCTTGATAAATATAATATGATAGTAGTCCATACACATTAACATTACTTTTAAATCATTGAGGGCATATTAATGGTTTGTTTGTTATAGGCCTGTTAAATATTGGTGTCCTTCAAGTTCAAACTGATATAGATGATGGTCTTAATTTCTTCATGCATCAGTAGTCCCACATGGATTAATTTAGAGATATGTTAGCAACCAATCAAAATGGACTGTCATTTTGCTTATGGTATCTAAATATCACTAAATAAATTACTCAATAAATCATCTCCACTTTCTTTGAACAACAAAATATCTGTGGTCATGTATACAGAACCTATGAACATGAAGTGCACCTCAAATGTTCTCAGACATTTGTTTTACTTCCCTATAATATATAAGATCCTTGAACAAAAACCTCTTTAGAGGATTTCTTTGTTAATTTGACATGTCAGTCATTGCTCAATATGTGAACACAAGAAAGTACATGAAAAACAAACTGGCTATGTCCTAGAGAGGTATCTCCTGATACATGGAATTGATGACTTTTCAAAGTAGAAGGATCTTCTGGAATGTGTAATGGTAACTTTAACCTTCATTCTTATTTCCTAAGGAATTAAGTTAGTAATTAATCCTTCATTATGGGAATAGACAAGCATGAGAAATAACAACCACCAATATCCATTCAGATAGACCTCAAGAAAATAATTTAATCAGTCTAAGATACCTTGTCTGTGAGGTAAGATATCCTCACAGTGATGTCCACCAGAGTATCTAAAACCATTCAGAGTAGTGCATGGTCAAAGCAACTGCTCCAGGTATGTTAGCTCTATTTCAATCTCAATCTGGAGATTGTCTGATAGTATTCAAAACTTCATTTTAGAAAGTTCTGCATTTTTGTTAGGGAAAGTGGTTACCCTCTAAAAGTCATTAAGTCTAGAATTTAAACAGAGCACACTTTAAAGGAGACTGTAAATGCCCTGTTTGCTTTTTACTATTTACACATGTTTCCCGACACAATTTACTGAGGAATGAGATGAGATAAGTGGAGATGTTTGTTACTAAACTCTGTTCCTTGCATTTTAGCTACATCAGTGAAAGCAGTTTTCTGGATTCTAAGTGCTAGAAAATGAATTATTGAAGTGTGAAAGCAGAACTGTGTATTGAAAATTGCAAAGCATTGCAGAGGCTGGCTGGTCTGCCTTGTCAGAGAAACTGGTTTTTCTAGCACCTTGGTGGTTAAACCTTAAAGGCACCTCTACCTCCTTACTGGAGACAAATTCTATACCCCTTCTTTCCTGCCTCTTGCCCCTGGAAAAAAATCCCATAGCTGATCTGTTGTAAATGTTAATGAATTCAGTGCCATTTCTTGCACTATCTCCTGCATTTTAATTGCCATGCAGTCTAAACTAGTGACTATATTTCCCAAACCCCAAATGAGGACACATGGCCTGACACATGGTTTGACCCTGGGCTATAAACCATGCCAGGATAAATAAGCAGGCTGTCACAGACTGAAAACACAACTTTACAACCACTAAGTAATCTCATGGCATTAACCAAGTCTCTTTATTCCTTGGGCAACATGCTCAACTAGCAAACCAGGAAAACAGACATGAGATGTTTGATTCCCTTAAGATTTGTGTTTTTGTATTCTAAGTGTGGACATGTGAGACATTGTGAAAGACACCACTTCTCAGAGAGAAACTGAAATGGCTAGCATATAATGTGCATAATTAGGACCCTACTGGATTTCTGGGCTATTACTGCATAACCTGTTCTACAAATTACATTGAGGAAAAAGAAAAGGAGAGGAAAGGTTGAAATTGAAAATTACTGAACAGCTACTGAGATAAAGCCAATATTTACAATTACTAACTTAATCCAGCAATCCTCTTTTGAATGTTTTGATCTTATGGATAGAGAAACAGACACTACAAAAAATTAATTTGTTGGAAGTCACAAATTCAAAATGGCAGAATCAGAACTTAAGCCTAGACCCTCTGGGGAAATCAAGTTAAAGTCCTACTACCATTCTGTTTTTTACCCAGCAATTCCAGTTCACTATTCCAACACCAACCAGTTCTGCAATCCTCTAATCCAAACTGGTTGTCTAAGGACTCACTTCCATTCTGCAGATTGCCCAGGATTAGTGCAGACCCCATGAACAGTCCAGAAGACTGTTCCCATTTTAGAGGCAGCTGTGCACGGGATGCCCAAGCTGTGTGCACTTTTTCCTGGTTAACTACAAGTTCAGGGGTTCCCATGACCCCTCTCAGGTCTGATAATTTGCTGAAACATAAAACTCAGGATAGTGCTATGATTACAATTACAGTTTTATTATAAAGGATACAACTCAGAAACAGACAAATTCCAGAAAAGCACATGGGAAGGATTACAGGTGACAGGTCCACAGAGTTTCTCTTTCCTCTATGGAGCTGTGCCCTTCTGAGAAATTGAGGCAATGCAAAGACCCCCTCTTCAAACCCTGATTCTTATGTTCAAGTCAGAGAGATTTCAGATAAATTGCTCAGAATCAAAGGAATGAGTTTATTGAGGGGATAGGAAAGAGTAAAGGGACACTTTCAAGGGAGAGAATTGGTCCTCTCAGAGAGGAGAGGAACACCATGCCAGTTTTATTGGAGACTTCATTCTTAGGAATTATACAAAGCATGTACTCATATATGAATATGGGAAAGTTATGTCTGATTCATTCTAGTGTCTTTGCTATTTTCATTCCCCTTCTCTTTCCTTCATTACCCTTTGTCTAATCCAATGTACTTCTATTCTCAGCCCCCTTATTGTGTGTTATCATCCTCATATAAGAAAGAACATTTGGCCTTTGTTTTGGGGGGGATGGGCTTATTACACTTAACATGATAGTTTCCAGTTCCATCCATTTACCAGCAAATGCCATAATTTCATTCTTCTTTATGGATAAATAATATTCCATTGTGAAAATATACCACAATTTCTTTATCCATTCATCTATTGAAGGACATCTAGGTTGGTTCCATAGTTTAACTATTGTGAATTGGGCTGATATAAACATTAATATGGGTGTGTCACCGTAGTACGCTGATTTTAAGACCTTTGGGTATATGTCAAGGAATGGGATAGGTGGGTCAAATGGTGGTTCCCTTCCAAGTTTTCTGAGGAATCTTCTTACTGCTTTCCATAGTGGTTGCTTCAATTTGTATTCCCACCAGCAATGTATGAGTCTACCTTTTTCTCCACATCCTCACCAACAGTTTTTGTTACTTGTATTCTTGATCATTGCCATTCTAACTGTAGTGAGAAGATATCTCAGTGTATTTTTAATTTTCATTTCTCTAATTCCTAGGGATGGTAAACCATTTTTTCATATATTTTTTGACCATTCATATTTCTTCTGTGAAGTACCTTTTTTTTTTTTTTTTTTTGGTGTTTTTGAGTTCTGTGTATATCCTGGAGATTAATGTTCTGACATGCAGGGGCAAAGATTTTCTCCCATTCTGTAAGCTCTCCCATTACATTCTTGATTATTTCCTATGCTGTGAAGAAGCTTTTTAGTTTGATTCCATTCATTATTGATTCTTGATTTTACTTCTTGCACTTTAGGGGTCTTTTTAAGGAAGTCAGTTCCTAAGCAACATGTTGTAGATTTGGGCCTAGTTTTTCTTCTATTAGACACAGGGTCTCTGGTCTAATGCCCCAGGCCTTGATCCATTTTGAGTTGATTTTTGTGCAGGGTGAGAGATAGGGGTTTAATTTCATTTTGTTATAGATGGATTTCCAGTTTCCCAAGTACTATTTGTTGAAGAGGCTATCTGTCTTTCAATGTATGTTTGTGGCACCTTTGTCTAGTATGAGATAACTGTATTTATGTGGGTTTGTCTCTGTGCCTTCTATACTGTACCATTGGTCCTCATGTCTGTTTTGGTGCCAATGCCATGCCATTTTTGTTACTATAGCTTTGTAGTATAATTTAAGATCTGATATTGTGATGCTTCCTGCTTCACTTTTCTTGCTAAGGATTGCTTTGGCCATAAAAATAGAAAGTACTATAACAAATGGAGACTAAATAATATGCTATTGAATGACCAAAGGATAGCAGAAGAAATCAGGGATGAAATAAAAAGTACTTAGAGGTAAAACAGAATAGCAACACAACATATCAAAATCTCTGGGAGACCATGAAGGCAGTGCTAAAAGGAAAGTTTAGTGCATTGAGCTCATTTTTTAAAATAACAGAAGGTCATCAAATAAATAGTCTAACATTACATTTTAAAGCCTTAGAAAAAGAAGAGGAAATCAACGCCAAAAGCAGTAGATGATAGTAAATAAATAAAATCAGAACTGAAATCAATGAAATTGAAAAAAAAGTTAAAAATAATATGACAAAACAAAAAGTTGGTTCTTCAAGAAAAAAAAAAAATTAAATTGATAAGCCCTTAACCAAACTAACAAAGAGAAAGAGAGTAAACACTCAAATTACTCAAATTCATGATGAAAAAGGAAATATCATGACACCCTGAAATACAGAAATTATTTTGAAAATTTATACTCTTATAAAATGAAAAAAAATTTTGATTCTTACAGATTTTATGTTTAAAAAGAATTATCCTTATCTCCCAGAGTTTCAGGAAATGGTACAAAAGTCTCCACCTTCAGCATAACTTGTGTTCCTCTTAATTTTATTTTGGCGTCTGCATTTCTCCTGCAGTGAACAGGTAACTTGCTAAGGAATGTATGTATCTTGTCCTCTTAGACCAGACAGGACTACAGGTATTTGCTTCTTGGAAAAGAAAGCATTTTATAGAACTACTTTCTTAAAATTGTGTTCCCACCATTCACATCTGTCTCTTAACACTCTGAGGGAGCAATCAGCACATCCATGTGTTTACCAAACTGCAGGCTCCCTCAGACTTCATGGCTTCAGTTCTTAGTTTTATTAGATAGGCGTGTTTGATTAAATCATTTGCTATTGGTGATTTCAGTTCCTTTCCTATCCCCATATGTTTGCTTACAGTTCTAACCCTGTAATCAGATGCTTGGTTTCTCTGGGGACCAGCCCTGCTCCTGAAGCTATTGAAAGGCCTGCCAAAAGTCACTTCATTAACATAAACTTAGGCATTGTCAAAGGGAACTCTTTGTGAGTAACAAAAGGTGCTGAGGAAATGCCAACTCCTTTAAGAACTCTCCTCCAGGAACCAGGGGCAGAGATCAAATATAAAATACCACAATGTGGTATAATATAAAATATATAATTATATAATTATATACTACTTTTATCCATATCATGGATCGCAGCAGGAACTCTTTCCATGAAAAATTTAAATTTATCAAACGGGGCCTCTTGGTTCAGAGACAAAAAACTATTTAACAAACTAAGCAAGGAGTACAAAGTAGAAATACATCAGAATGATCAGTCCAGCCAGCCTGGATCTTATACTAGCAAAGACATTTATTTCAGAGAAGTGCCCACTAAAGAACAACCTCAGGACCACTGGGCTGCTTGAGTCAATCTGTGTCTCCTAGTCACACTACTATTTTTAGCTGGCACTTCATAATTCCATGGTATTTAAAATTGAATTTAGATGCCATTTTTGCAGTAATATTTAAATTATTTCTGAAAAATACCAGAAAATTGTGATAGATGATTCCTTGAAGATGAAGAGAATAAAATTCATTATCCATGCTGTCTCCTTAAGGCACCTATTAGAAAGAAGAAAAACTCCTGTTTCCAAAGCAACAAGAGCATCCTGAGTTTGGATCTTATCAGTACCAGTTTAAACATCTTTAAACATCCAAAATAACTTATTAATTGTAATTAATTAATTAATCATACATTTATGTGTTTAATGTTTTTCTTTTACTACTAGGCAGTAAGTTTGTAAATGTAAAGACTATATATTGTTTGCTACATTCCTAATACCTTGCATAGCATCTAACATATGGTGAGAACTTCCTAGTTTGGGATAAATTAATGAAAAAGGAAACCTCATTTTGAATCTTGAGCTCAATATTTACTTTGACTTTGAAAAAAACCACTTAAAATTTCCGAAGCCTGTTTACTAAATATTTAAATAGTACAACCTCTTTGAATTATTAGAAAACTTTCAATAAGATAATATATGCAGAGTACTGATCACACAGCAAATAGTACATATTCAATAAAAGTTAGCCATTATTATTATGGGAACTAAATTTAAAGGGTATGGGAGAGCAGAGATGGAGTTTAAGATATGATCAATGGACCATATTTCTATAAGCCTTTCAATATATTATTTCATTAAAGCTAAAAGATTAATTGACTTCATTCTAATTATTACCATGTACATAGAAGTGCTAAGTGGATTAATGTTTGAATGCATAAGTAAGAATGTAATAGTAAATTTCAACAAACAGGTGCTGAGCATATAATATATGAAAAACAAAATGATGAACAAAATATAATCTCTGTATTAAGGATCTTGGAATATGTTTGTAGGGAAACTGTTTAGATAGAAAATTGCAACGAAGAATGATAAATACTGCATTGGAAACACCTAGCTACTGTGGTCACACATCAGCATAAACAGAGCTACAGAGCAAACCAGAAACTCCTTGGCAATTTATGATGCAGAAAGCTTTTTCACATCCTTATCCCTTTTATTACATGAAGCTAACACCTTTTGGGACCCATTTCTCAGGTGCAGAAGTTGGGACTAAGAGAATGCCAATGATCTACCCAAGATTTTGGAGACCTAGAAATGGTAACTATGTGTTTTGTGTCCTTGTCCAGCATCTCTGGCTACTATACAACACTCCCCTTCGTTACAATCACTTGGTAGCTAACGGTATTATTATTCCCCCTAATGTGGATGGCTCTAATTCTACATGCATATGAGTTTTCATCCCATTAGTCTTTCTTCATTAATTCATTTTATGTCTTTTTGAATTTGCAAGTTAACAAATCCCTTTTAAGTATTCTTATAAAGTGATAAATTATCCAGGACACTTCCCATTCAAAGTAACAGTGAGGATTCTTATCCTAAGACTAACCAGACCAGGTCAGTATCACTACTTGTAGAATGAGGACTTAATATCAATCAAACAGTGCAAATAGTACTTATCTCAGAGGGCTATTGTGAAGATTTAAAAAGTAATAATACATATGTAAATCCTAGAATACAGTGTCTAGTACAAGTTGGGTGATCAACATTTTTTAGGTTCCCCCCACTTCCCTGACAGGTCATACAGTACTTGCAAATCTTCACCACATCCCCTACAACTACACACACTACTTTTAATGTCTGAGAAAATGACTTTTGAATTCCAGAGATGGCATTATTTGGAAATAGCATTGCAGGAAATACACACAGCAGGACTGAAGACATACTGCATTTTATTTATATAAGAAAGTTAATAGCTCTGTTATGTCTCTATCAGCCCCCGCCCCCATTCCTAGACTGCAGCCCAGGCAGTATTGCTGGGCAGAGACTGTGCAATTCCAAAGATTTTTTGAACTGTTACAAATTAGAATCCACAAGGGAAAGGCTCACTAGAGGACATCACAGGCGAGGTTATCATTTTCTCCTTTTGAAGTTGGGCCTCATATCTTTTTCTCATTACAATCATTACTTTGAAATATGATTTTTTTAAACAGTAATTTTCTAGAACAAAAGGGATAATACCATATTTCAAAAGCTTTACTGTGAAATTAAACCTTTGAACTACTGTGAAAGAAATTATTCCCTCAAGGCTGCAAGGCTTAAAGGTTATTAAAAATTTAATTTTAAAGAAGGCATCCAGAAAAAAAAAAAAGTATATAAATGCTACTTAGAACCCAGATTGCCCAATTTAATAACTCCCATTGCTCCTTATTTTTAAATAATCTGGAAATGTGAACAAATGCACTTCATTTTTTCCAATGGCAAATCAGTATGTCAACAGATGGCTGGCACTGCTCATTAACATCATCTATTTCCAACTGGAAGCACATGCAGTGCAGTGGTTCAGCTGTGCCTCTGCCTCTCCCATTTAACAGAGGTAACAGCACAGTGTGGAAGACGCAGCAGACACAGGGTACGGTGGATCAGAATCATCCCCAAATGTCAGATATTACTGTATTTATTGCAAGAGCAAGTGTCTAAACCACAATATAAATGGTCAACAACATTAAAAGACTCGTGCAATTGAAAGATTTTCCATTTTCCTCCCCTGTAAAATAAAGTGCATTATCTTCATTCCATAATATGGACAGATATTAACACCCTCATGACAAAAGGCAGAGTACCACGATCTTGCTTAATTTCTTTGGGCCCCAGTTTCCTCATCTGTAAGTGAGGATAATCATAATGCTTTCCTCGTCTCTCTCAGGTTTATCAGGGAGATCATATCAATGCATGCATATATAGCACTGGAAACAGAGCCTGGCACAGAGTAAGCACAATGTGTTATTTTTTCTTCTGTATTAACTTTTTCTGTCTGTTTTTTCTCCTACCATGTCCAAGTAATGGAGTGCCTTCTTAGATACAAAGATTGATAGCTAATGGTCTGTGCCCTTAAGAGGCTCAAAAGGAACTAGGAGAAAAAGTGACATAAACAATACCTATATAAAGAGTTACAGCATGGTAATGACAAAGGTATATCATGTGGATCTGCCCAGGTGGTAAAGGTGTCAGAGGGGGTTGATAGCAAAAGCTTCACCAGAGATGTGACTTAGGAGAAGCATTCAAAAAAGGTCCACAGAGCATCGATAGAGCTTCCATCACAGGACAACTGCAGAAAAACAAATGGTATAAAATCATGGTTCTCAACCCTGTCTGCAATTCAAAGCTATCCCTGAAGTTGCTTGAAAATATATCCCTTGACCAGTTGAGTCAGGATGTATAGGGCTAGGGTCTTGGTGTGGCAATTCCAGCAACCTTTCCATATTCATCTGATGCATAGCAAGATGAAATCCATTCACAATGTTCATGTGAACTACACATTGCATACAGTGAAACACAGTACAGGAGGTAGATATTGCTGTTATTGCTTAGTATTTAATTTCTTCATTATGATTTCAGAGCTCTTTCTTTACCTGTATACTTTTTTCTTCTTTGTTTTCTTTTCTCTTCTTGGAGGGGGATCAATTACATTCACATGCCCATAGAAGTGGCAAGAAGATCCATGAATGACAAACACAAGAAATTGGACTTTTAGAAAGTTTTTCCCAATTTGGGAAAATAACCAAATTTTACACTTCAAAAAACATTCAGACTTTATGTTGTACATCTCTATGCTGTGTATCTGTTTTTCTGTTGCTTATGGAACAAACTATGCTACCACAAAGATCTCATAGAACTAATTAAAAGCAGTCTCCAGTTTATGCAGCAAGATCAGATTTGTCTGTTCTTGACGGCAGTCACTTGCTTCAGTGACATTAATAGCTTCTCACCCATAATTGAACTAACCTTGAACCTACTAGAACTGCTAGGTCTTCCCTCCACTCTGCCAGTTCCTAGAGGATAGTGATGGTAAGCTTGCCATTCACTGTTGGTCCTGTACTACCTTACAGAGTGCTTGACATACTGGAGGTTCCAGTAAATATTTATTTGGTGCATGATCATTGGTTAAATTATGCTCGGGCCTACCTTGAATAGTATTTGGCTATTTACTTGAATGCTTTTGGGAAAAGAGTCACTTCTTAATATGCAGAGACATTACCTTATTTTAAAATGATTTTATGAGAACTACTCATATTTTCCTAGTATGACTGTAAACAATTATTTTCAGAATAAAGTAGATGAAAATTTAATCTATTTTGTACTTCCATGTCAGGCAAGAGATGAGGCCAATATTTGCCCACCAGGGCTATAATCTCAATCCCCTACCTCCTACATTAAGGTACTGAGATATATTTTATGGTAGAATACATTCAGATCAGCCTATATTTGTACCTGTCATATTCCTTGATAGCCTGTAATAATGGCAATATCTGATAATTTGTTAAGTATTCTAGTGTGCTCATGTGTGAGTAATTGTATGTAATGAAACATTTCTAATAAAAGATACACAGAGTTCCTCTTTAGAGGTCCTGAGTGTTTCCTTTTCCTTCCTTTTTTATCTAGAGTTAGGGAAAGCAAATCATTTACCACACTTTATAAAGAAAAGTCGCAAAGACTATGTAGTATATGTAATATGCAGCTCCTTATTAGTGTGACTATTACTCTCCTAAATGCCTCCTGTGTCACTAAAAATGAATATTCTCATTAACCTCAAACATGCCAATTTGTCAAATTATGATGAACCAAATAAGACTGTACCCACAAATTGAGCTGCCGTCATTGCACTTACATGGCTTTGCCAATTAGTCTATAAATAACACATTTTTTAACACACTTCAGAGTTTTAAAAAAACTAAACCACTTCTGGATGTTCTCAAATACAAGAATAGCAAAAGAAATTATCCAAAGAAAATGAAAGAAAATTATTTTCTCTGCTTAGAAGAAATGTAAATCACTTAAAGGAACAGGGATCAGATGATCATGGAGATGTTCAACAATATTTATTGGACCTCTGATCCATGCATATGATTTTATTAGGAGTAGTAGGTGTGACTTATTAAAAATAAGTCACTAGGATTTTTCCTTCAGTGGAAACTTGTCCTTTAGTAAATATTTATTATACCGTACTGTGCATCGTGCAGGACTCTAGGGATGAAGTACGGAAAAGAGGGAAGACATTACTGTGTTGATGGAGCTCAGATTTTGGTAAAGTCAGATAAGCAGATATTTCAAGAAGGAATTAGGAGGTAGTAGTGATGGCATGTGTGCATGTACATAGGCAAGGTACTAGTGGTTAAGGATAGAAGGGAAATTTCCAAAATAGGAAGGTCTCGGAAACTGGGAGATGATTGGACACAATTCTGTAATACCGGGCATGCTTAAGAAAGAAGGTGACTTAGGAGTTTAATCTGTGCTGGTTTTGAATCCTATATGATTCTCTGCAACATATGTTTGGAAGAACTCTGAGGAACACAGGAAGAGCTGGCAGGGTCACTGAAGAGAGAGCACACTCATCTCCTGTGGTGAGTGATCCATTTTAGGCTCCATCATGCTGACTCATCTGACAAAGACAAAGGTAGAAATTAACAGAGCTATGTGCCCTAAAACCACCTCAGAGGGTAACTCTTGTGATTCAATTATTCCCATGGAGGCTTCTTACCCTCTTACCCAGCATAATAAACTGTTTTCAACCCCTTTTATTCTTCTCTTGAAAAGAGTTTTGGAAAACCTAGTTTTTCCCCATCAAATTTTATTTCCAATGATGTTTTAGTGCCTTCTGATATTCCAAAATCCTTTATATGTCCAGCTGGCTTATCCATTAATGCAGATCTTTAAAGAACCACTGAACAGTTAAAGCAGAAAATAAGACCAGTTTTGTAAACAAAACAATAATTAAAGGAATTTATGACTTCAAGGTGTGTAGAACCATGCCTGGCATATAGTAGGCATCAATAAACATGAGCTGTTAATGTAACAGCCACAATTACAGCTAGCATTACTACTACCAACTAAGTGAAGCAAGACACAGACAAATACTATCGCCACCCTTAAATGACAGTCACATTCTGCCCCCCCTGATAATGTATGACCCATGAGAACAGAAAATACATCTCTTTTTGGTTGACTGATTTGTGCCCAGTTCTTAGCATTGCTCAATAAAATTGTGTGAAGCAAATTCAGGATTAAGCTAACTTAATCCTCAAAAACCTGAGGTTTGTTTTTGAGTTGGTATAATGAACTAAATTTATCCCTCCCCCAAGGAAATTCACATGAATTCACTCATACTTTTTAAAGATTCCATTTAAGAACATAATTCTCATCAAACAATAGGAACTGAGAAACAGCCATGACATTAGGGGAGTAGAGAAAGGGATAGAGATAAAGACAAAGGGATTTTCTCTAAGAAATGATGCAAATTCTGTTTTACTTGCTGTTTTAATGGAAATATTATTTCTCATTTTGTTTTGGATGGGGTGAAGATATCAGGGACATGAGGAGGGAAAGGGATTAAACAAGCCAAGTCTGTACATGTAGACAGTGCATCTGCAAAGCCTGGCACTGAAAGGAAAGGGGTAGATAAAGAATGATAGCTTCATTTCCTCCACAGAAAACACAAAGGGCTCTTTACAAATCTTGACTTCACTTGTATTTTGAGAGAATAATAGTAATGGAATGTATATGAAATTGTATAGCATTTTTTGGTCAAAAGTAATCAGTACATGTAGCATCATACCTAAGCGTCAGCTTCTCCTACATAAAATGGGAATACAATAAACTTTATGTCCAAATTGTATTACATAAAAATGCATGCAAAGTGCATAAAAGGTTGGCACACACTAGGGATTTGTAGATATGAATTTTGGTTGCTGTTTGTCTTTGTTAATGATTCCTCATCTCATGGCTGAGAGAAGGACATTTATTAACCTCATTTTGCAGGTGAGGGAACACTGGAAAAGGTGAATTGGGCTTCTCTACTGCTTTTTTGTCTCTTTACAAGAAACTGGGAGCCAGACCTCTAATTTAGGCATTCAGAAAAATATTCCTCCTGTGACATAAAATTTTAATAACCTTATTTTAAGTTGCAGAGATTATTATTTTTCATTGTCCAGTCTTGAGAGCATACTCTTGAGAGCAGACTCTTTCTTGTCTGAAATTTATATCTGTGTTAGTATTTTATCAACTTTTTTATTGCTATGACCAAAATACTTGATGAGAACAACACAGAGGAGGAAAAGATTATTTGGGGCTCATGGCTACAGAGGTCTTCATCCATAGGCTGGCAACTTCATTGCTCTGGGCCTGAGTTGAGGCAGAATATCTTAGTGAAAGGATGTGGAGGAGGAAAGCAGCTGAAAACATGATAATCAGGAAGCAGAGAGAGAGAGAGAGAGAGAGAGAGAGAGAGAGAGAAAATGGCTCACCAGTGACCCACCTCCTCCAGTCCTACCCCTCCTGCCTGCAATTTCCACTCAGTTAAATTCCTATCAGTGGATTAGTGCACTGATTAGGATAAGACTCTTGTAACCCAATTATTTAACATCTGAACTTTCTTGCTTTGTCTCACATGTGAGTTTTTGGGGGATATCTCATATTGAAACCCGAACATCTAGTCCGATTTTCATCACTGGGGCAAAATACCTG